>NC_063154.1:20795884-21408686 GCF_020921035.1 Rhodamnia argentea
ACCCATAACGGTACTTTTGGAAAACCCTTCTGAGAACTCTTGGTATTACACTAGGGTGCATTATGCCCGTGCCATGACCCATTCATTCCAAGCGACGACGTCTTCGTCGCCCCCAACCTTATAAACTCATTCAAGAAATGTAGCACGAACTTCTTGTAGGTGATGAAATCAAGCATATGCAATTCATTAATGCATGCCATTCCTTAGGTATGGTGTTCCTAAGTGCATAAAACTCACTTTCAGAGTTCACTTCTTCTCCTTTCCAGATGATCTCTTGGATCATCTTGTTGACCGTCTTCACATGAGTTATAATGTCAACCTCATTGTCCCATCGATAATTGACCAATTCCTGAATCTTTATATCAAGAGCTCGTCTTTGTTCGGGTGTCCTTATCCTTAAAGGTGTTTTTGCATTTCGCACCTTCCATTCACTCTTAGGCCCTGGCCTCGATGACATTATATCTCCAATGTATGCAAAACAAAATGGATTACTAAAATCCATCAATCACTTAATAATTATGAACATATTGTAATCAAGGACACGCCTCTATAGATTGACCAAAGAATTTTTTTAAAAAAATTCTTTTTTGTCAACGGTCAATGTAGGTCAACGATCAACGGTTAATGGGTCCACAGGTCGAATCTTGGGTCGGGTCCTAGACCGGGTTCAAGCAAGGTCATGGGTTGGATTGGACCAAAACATAACCGGGTCTTGAATATTCTAAACCGAGCTTAGAAAACATCAAGAATGGGTTTGGAGTACATTAAACCAGGTCCGGAATAGGGTAAAAACCGGGTTTTGGAACACCTTGCACGCATTGCGCACGTAGGCGCGTGAGTCCCACGTGGGACAGACCCTTTCGGCGCGTGCGGGCTACTTTGGCGGCCTCCGACGACGAGCCACCCCTTAACATGCTCGTTTCATCGATACGAACACAATGCCACATTAAAAAATAATTTTTGTTGAAAAAAATTTTACGAAAAATTGACTTTTCGCCACGGCCTTAGGATACCCTATCCGGTTGCGGTGCGTGGCGCACGGCTGCTTCCAGCATCGTCTCGTGACGAGTGACCACTCAAAATCGTTGTCTCGTTGAGCCCATTCTCATGGTAGCTTAAAAATCATTTTTGTTTCACATAATAGAATCAATTCTCTATGAATAGTGGCAATGAAAATAAGGTTTTTACGCGTAATTGCAATAATGAAACATAATCATGATAGGAAATAAGAACATACGCTCTGATGCCAATGTAAGATACTTAGGCCCCATTTGGTTCAACATTGGGGATGAGTGTTGACACTCGATTTTTAATCAATTTTTTCTTTAGTTTTATTTTCCAAAATTCACTAAAAATTCACAAAAAAATCAAAAAAATTAAAAAAATCAACATTGGAAGCCTTGGCCAAGCCTAAGGAACCAATTTGGAACAAAAAATAATTTTTCATATTTTTTTAGTATTTTCGGAAAATAGGAAAATATTAGAAAATTCATAAAAAATGCTTTTCGAGGTCACAATATACACAAAAATGTCCAATATTTTTCTTTTAATTCCCTTTTCATATTGGCCTCATAAAAAATTGAAAATCGAGTTTAATTTTAGGTGTTTCTTCACAATACCTAGAGTTGAATTTACATAAAAAATACCAATTGAGTCTTTTTATTTGCAATTTTTGCACATTTGTTGTCTAGACATTCAATTGCAGTCCCTTTGAACTTCAATTTGATCAATTGCACCCACAATTGCACGAATTGCACGAATTAGGCCAAATCCCCAAAAATGTTTGCAATTTAGTCCCTAGGATTTCAAACTTTTAAAATTACTCACAACCTAGGGACTATCATGGTAAAATTGGACTGTCCCCCTAGGTTTTCATGCATTCTAAATCGATTGGAATGGGTCTCACGGTCCAATTTGATCGAATTAGCACCTAATTGAACATTTCCCTAAATCGGCAATTTCGGAAAATTTGGGGGTTTTTGTATAAATTGATGGGAAATTTTGGGCAAAAACACTTTTTTAGATAATATCCAGGGCCCTGAATCCAATTTTGAAGTTTAATTGCAAAAATTCCCAGTCAATTTGGATTAATTTTGAAATTTTGCAAAAATCCACTTTATGAACCGGTTCGGACCGGTCCGATCGCCGGTCGGACTGTCGAACCGGTCCAAACAGTGTCATCTTCCCCAATTTACCCGCGCCATTTGCAGGTTTGAGCGGCGAACTTCAACGATCAAATTGACGTTCGATTCGACACCAATTAAATCAATAGATGTGGGGTTTTTGTAGTTCGAGTCATGCCCCGTCGATTGCCGTCAACGGCATCGTCAATCGTCGCCGGAGCTCGGAGAAATCACCGGTCAAAGGCGCGGCGGCACAAAAAGTCAACATTTCACAATCCGCGTCAAATTGGTGCTCGTTTTGCGATCAACCGAGGCCTAACGGACGTGAACGGAATCCTAATCGATTTCGTCGCCGTTCGGCAGCCTATTTGCACGTGAGAGCACGTGAGGAGGCCTCGGTGAGCTCTCGCCCATGCGCGCGCTAATTCGAAAATGCAAGTATAAAAGCCAAGGAAGATTCCAGAGCAAGGGGGGGCTCATTTGGTTCGCAACATCAACAAATAGAGATAGAGAGAGAGAGAGAGAGCTAGAGCGAGAAGCTCTCGGGGACGCCATTGACGAAGCTTCGGACCGAAGCTTCACAACTTCATCCCGGGTGATTCAGACCAAATCGGACCATCAGATCGCCATCGGAAGCTCGCCCGAGCTTGGAGAAGACGATCGCACCAGCTCGTCTCGCCCGGGACTTCTTAAAACAGTAAGTTGAACTTCCAAACTCAGCTCGGCACTCACATGGCATCACGTCGATTCGAGCACGATCCTTGAAATTATCGTGTGCGTTTTTGTTCGGGAGCATTGCTGACCATGATCGCACTTGGTTTTTGCATCGATTTTGTCTAAACACTACGGGTCGAACCTACCTCCCGTCTCGGTGCGGCCGAACACCGGCCAGACGTATCCAGCCATTGCGAACTCGATCTGAGTTCGAGGTAAGCATTCTAGACCTCCTGTGATGCTATTACGTGAAGGAATTGATCCGTTGTGCTCTGTGTTGCCTGATTGAAACATGTGAGATTAGGTCTGTGCGAGTTTGATTCCTAGCGATTTAGTGGATGAAATAGCTTGATTTTTAGATATGTTCATCTGCGAGGAGAGGCGAGTTGATTAGGGTTGGTTTCATGTCATTCCGGCGAGATCTCGCCGTTGGATCTCGTTGGAATGTTCTCGGCCGTCCGTTAGGCATTGTCGAGAGGTTGAAGAAGATGATGGCGTAGCTCGGTCGGCGGGTCAAAGTCCGACGTGGCGTCCCGTGGTTGGTCCGGCTCGTCGCCGGCTCGGCTCGGCCGTTGGCGCGGACAAGCCGAGTCGGCCCGCATCCGACGGCCACGATAATTAGTCCGATTTGATTTAGGACCGTCGGATCAGCATTTTATTATTTTCGTATATTAGATATATTAGACAGAAAATAAAAATCAAAACGGTGCCGTTTAGGGTATATGTGATTACGTCGTCGTTTTGCGGTTTAGAGAATGAGCGGTCCAGATTAGATCTTAGGTTAATCGTGACCGTCCATACCTTGAATTCATACGATGCCGTTTAGGTCTTAGGTGAGTGAACGGCTGAGATCGGACTTGAAGTTAATCGTGACCGTCCGAAGTATTAATTGACACGGTGTCGTTTTGTTCGGAGGAGAGTCTACGGCCCGGATCGTGCCTTAGGATTTAATCGTAGCCGTCGGTTTAATAGTCAAATGCGGTGTCGTTTTGCAGAGAGTGTCCGACACGGTGTCGTTTTGAATAAGGTGAGTCGACGGTTGAGATTAAATCTGGGATTTATCTCGGCCGTCCATTTCATTTTATATATCCGAATATTCGAATATTAGTTTAGAAATTCCAAAAAATTAGAAATAAATACCATGCGACGTCGTTTTTGTGTCGCGAGCAGTCTGTGGGCGGTCTGACCGGGTTGACCGGTCATCGACCGGTTTGACCCGGTCCCGAAATATTAATAAAAAATAAATAAAATTTTCCAAAAATCCAAAAAAATTGTAAAAGTACTTAGAAAATTCATAAAAATTCCTAGATTTTCCCAAAAAATTTCTAAAAATTTCTAGATCGATTCGGGACTCATAAAGTCTGGATCAAAAATTTTGAGACTTCGAGGGTCGATGAATGTCTATCCGGAAAATTTCCAATTTTTTTTAGAAAATAAATAAAAAATTCAAAAAATTAGAAAAATTCCATAAAATCACAAAAAATGGGAAATGACCACATTCAACTGGCCCGACCCCGATTTTGTGATTTTCGGGTCCCGAACCCCAAAATGACCATTCTACCCCTCTGGGCCTTCCGCCCCAAATTTTCCCGAACCATCCCCGGAACCCAAACTTGACATTTACGTGAGCCGATAAGGCCATTTTTAGATATTGAGACTTAATTGATTGATTGAATTGATTGCGATTATTTTGATTGTGCATTAAAATTTTTGATTGTGATTGTTAGAATAGTAAAATTCCCATATGCATGAATACCTTAGATCGTTAGGGCCTACCTCACCCGAAATTTCATTTGCATGAATTCTTAGGTTAGAAAATCACTCAACATCGGTAACCGAAAGGGCGTCAATGAAAATCTTGGCGTAATCAAGTCCCCGGACCCAAAAATCTCTGGTTTTCGCGGAACCGAACGGTTTCTCCCAACCGCTTGGTAGGGTTTTCCGATCATACCCTCCAATAAATTGATCGGTGGCAATTCCAATTGCATGTACACATTGCACGTACACATTGCACATGCCACCCGACCACACTAAGGTCGATATTTGATAATTTTTCTCCAACATCGCGATTCGAATAATGGGTCTTGGGAGAGACCCGCGATCCTAAAAATCCCGCCGACAACCGGGGTTATTTGCCATATAAAAAAAAGGATCGGCTCGTTAACCGTTAACCTTCGCCGGAAGGGAGGGTCGCGACAGATCGGCGACGCCGCTGGGGATTCGAATGGTTGCTAAACCGATAAGAGGACTTAAGCCGATAAAAATGTTGAGTGTTTTCTAACCCCGTTTTCTGCGGATGCTCTTGAAGGTGAGGTATGTCCACTAACAAAAGTGTTAAATGTTGATGCAGATGGGAGTTATAAGGGGTGGCGTCTATGCTAACCTTTTTGATGCGAGATATGGTGTTTCGGGTTGTGTGTTTATTTATGCACATATTAAAGCGGTGTTTTGAATATAAACTACTGTGCATGTTTTGCATATTTTGAGGATCACGACACTGCACACACAAGCGCCTAAACCCGAGCCGCGAATCACCCTTATAGGTCGCTATAGATAGGGATCGGTATGTGAAGCTCCTGTGTTTGATTGCACTTGGGTTGACCATATTTGATCCCCCTCGCTATGCGAGATGGATGATCCTACCCACTTGTTGTTTGATTGCGCTTGTGGGCGGCTCATCGATTCATATAGCGGGAGCCTTTTAGGTCCATACCCGAGCCTTTTTGATTTCTTTAGAGTTGAACCTCACTTGTCTCATGCGCATGTGAAATGGACGGTTGGTATACCTAAAACCAAAAACCCAAAAAAAGAGTAACATCGGTTGGTAAGGCTTTTTACCCTCTTTATTTTGAACTTGTAAATTTAAATTCCGCATATCATGCATTTTCACGACATGTCATCACAATTTGTAAGATCGTTTAAGTGATCGGGGTTGAAAGTCAATTTTCCTTTTTTAGGATAGATGGAGTCCCAAAGTCATATTGATGTCCCCGATGTATTTACATGGGAGTGGAGGACCATTCGACGCAAAGACCGAGTGCCCGCTACTTTTCGGGTCTTTGGATTTGTCCATGGACGGGAGCTTAACGGACGGAACCGCACTCATGGTGAGAGGTGCGATTATACTCGTTGTCGACGCCATTTGGAACTCAAGCGCGAAAAAGAGAGAATTTGGGAGTTGTACATGAAATTGGCGAAGAAGCCTCATGCAACCAAGACGTCCCCAAAGCACGCCCCGATTAAGAAGAAGGAAGTCATCACTATATCCTCCGATGATGAAGAAGATGTCAAGCTTCCCGAGATAGTGGAGATCTCATCGGATGAGGACACCATTTCGATTGTTTAGTTTAGTGCGACTTTGGGGCATTTCTAGGACTTATTACATTTTGAGTCGACTATGTACTTTCATTTACATCTATTGTCCGAACATCTTTAGATGCTTTCATGTTCTATCTCTTTCGACCTTATTGTACTAAACTTGTAAGTTTCATGGGTTGTCAAATTTTGAGTTGTAAAAATGACTCTTTACCCCGATTACACTTAAACGAACCTAATCAATTACATGCCATCTTTGGGTGAGATTAGGTCTATAACTACCATGTTTGGCTTATTTGGGTCAAATGGGAGTAGTTGACCCTCATGTTACCAAAAGATGACATGGAATTTGGTTAGTACATTTGCATCACATTTCATGCATATTCATATTAAATCCGTGGTAATTGACTTTAGGATCATCATTTTGCATTTTTAGATCATGGGGAATGGATACATCAAAGTCATCCCGGTACCGCGCAAGGAGCTTTCTATATGGTGGGATCGCCTTGACATCATCAACAAAGCATACGTCGAAGGGCGTTTGGGACGATTAGTGGACCCGATCAAAGTGAAATATCAATCGGCCCTCATTCAAGCGCTAGCCAAGGCATGGGACACGCGCACGATGACATTTAACTTTCGAGGTTTAGAATTGACCCCTACGCTCGAGGAATATACCGCTATCATTGGGGCTAAGTTTGACGACCATATAGCTCAACCCCCTCTGGACATGGATTCCACTCGTTCTCTATCGAGCTTTCTTCGTCTCAAAACTTCTGAGATAGAAAAAGTCTATAAGTCCAATTCTGGCAAGTTCACATTCTCATTCCTTTTTGACAATTATTCCTATTTACCCACCGAAACCGGTCATAAATCGGGAAATGTGTTCATTTTGGCCTTTTTTGCATTCGTCCTATTCCCAACCTCTAGGACCACTTTTGACCCTTCCATAGTCCATATAGCCGGACAAGCATGTTGTCATTGGAATTATTCATACATGATTCTAGCTGAGACTTTTCTCTCCCTAAACCGTTCCAAAACTTCCAAAAAGGCCGTTTTCCAAGCATCCAACGAATTACTCCATATGTGGTTCACTTCTCATATAAAGACCTTCCAACTCCGAGTGGGGTGTTATGAGATCAACGAGCACGTTCACCCTCTTAGATGCTTCCTCAAGTGTCAATTCCTTGTACCCAAATACTCGTTTAAGAAGTGGGTTGAGCTATTGGACAATTTGAAGCCCGAGCACATCAGATGGCGTTTGACTTGGCCTAAGATCGTGGAGGCTCGCATCATTAGTGTTGAAGATAGCCCTATTCCCTTATTGGGATGCACCGGCGCCGTGACATATTATCCTATTCGTGTGGTGAGGCAATTTGGAGCTTTGCAAGAAATACCATCGGATGTTTGTCCCGGGATCTTCTCGTTTGACATGACACGAGGAAAACTCACCAAGGAAGCAAAGAAGTTGTATCGGGCCCGAATCACACTTATACTTCACGCTTTGAAGAACTCCCTGTTACAACAAGTTGAATGGCCGGATTATTTGGACGACGAGATGAACATTCATAGAGCCTCCAAGGAGTATATTCAGAAGTTTAAGGAGCATCGCCAATCATTAGTTGAGCCATATGTATCCGAATGTGTATCTCCTCGGATTGAAGAGGTAGAATCCTACGAGCCAGAGTACATAGTACCGTACGTACCGGGAGTAGAGCCGTACATTCCCGAAGATCCGGAGCGGTGGATGTCGGAAGAAGGAGAAGACTCATACCTGTGGGATTCGGATGGATCGGAAGAGCAAGAAGAGTAGAAGCGTCCTTGACTTGGATAGATCTGTTCCCCATTTAGATTTTACATATTTGTTATCCTTTAGACACTTTTGAACAATTTGGTTTGTAATAAATGCATATTATTCCTTTTTATGAGTATTTCATGCATACATATAGGAAGTTCAATTACCATGGATCAACGTCTCCGAATCCTTTAATATTCTCGATATTGATTTTATACTACGAAAAACAGGTGAGTGATAAACACGAGGACTCGTAGCAAGACGCGTAAATTAAGAATGGAACAGGAAGAACTCGCACCTCGTGTGGGCAATCCGGAGAACCAAATGAATGTGATAGCCACAATGGTGGCAGAGATGAAGGCAATGATGATTGCGAGTCACGGGAAATATCCTGTTGACCCTAATTCTCAAGCCCATTCGGACTTGTCTGATGGAACTAACGCTAATCCGGCACCTGCCGCTAATCCCACTCTGAATCCCGAACGACCGCCTAAGGATCCTCCCATTGTGATTGATCTGGAAAAGAAGGAGAAACAAGTCCTCAAAATGGAAGAGGAGATTAAAAGGCTTGCTAAGATCGAAGAATGCCTGGCGAGTCAAGGTTATGAACTCTCGAGATTTGACAAGGTTGCGCTATTTGAAAAGATTGAGGTTCCTGCTGATTACAAGGAACCGAATTTTGTGATGAAATATAATGGGACCGGGTGTCCCAAGGCGCACCTGAAGTATTATTTGCGCCGAATGTCACAATTCTCCGATAACATCCCACTACTGGTCAACACCTTCCGGGAAAGTCTATGCGGGGCAGCCCTGGCGTGGTTTATTGAATTGGAGCCGGAGAGGCTCGCCGATTGGGACAAACCGGCAGATGAGTTCTTTCGGCAATACAAGTTTAACACCCCGATTGCCCTTACTAGAGAGGACCTTCTGAGGACCGCGAAAAGAAAAAACGAGGCCGTTCACGCCTACGCTCGAAGATGGAGAGCATTAGGCGTGCGGGTAAAATCGCCCGTCCTTGAAGAGGAACTAATAGACCTTTTCCTCAAGGCACTTCCCTTTGAATATTTCGACAATCTAAACACCTGCGGGTGTCGGATGTTTGCACACCCGATCAAGGTGGCGTAACGCCACGAATGGGCACTAAGGGAGAAGAAAATACCCGAAGCACCTTTCGGACGCCAATACCCTTTGAGAAGGGACAATAGGGAGCAAGCTGGGGAAGTGACCTTTGTCCCAAACCCGCCTAAACCCAGAAATTTCTCACCTTCCACCCTTACCCAAGGAACGTCCTCCTGGACCGCTTCCAAACCACGGGAACCTAGAAGAAGGAACCAACCTGTTTTCACCCCATTACCCCGACCCTTATCCAAATTACTACCCATGCTGCTGGAGAACCGCCTAGTTGCAAAGGAGCCACCTAGAACTCATCCTCCAAGATTTCCCGGGTTTGATGAGACCCAGGCGTGCATATACCATATGGGAGAAATGGGGCACAATGTGGATAACTGTCTCGCTCTCAAGTTTAAGGTGCAAGCATTGATCAATGGAAAAGTCCTAGAGTTTGATAAGGCTGAACCAAATGTGCAACAGAACCCGTTACTCGAGCATCGCGAGGTGAACGCGATTTTTGGAGGTGAAGAGGAAGAGGTTCTGGAATTTATAGTGGATATGAGTAAAATGCGGGATGTTTTGACATTGGCCTCACAATACCCGGATGGATAAAGTATTTCCCGGGAACAAAAGGAGGCGTGCTTGGAGAAGTTAATCAATCTGGGCGTCATGGGAAAAATGGAAGATATCGCTTTTAAAGGAACCTATGTGGCTGTGGACATGCTGTCCGAGGAATTCGCAATGAAAGCTACGAGGGAGGGTGCCTGGAAAATACCCTCGGGATATTTGATGATCATCAAAGATGGCCAGGAAATTGAAGAAATAGACGAGTATGAATTGCACCTTGACAAGGCCCGCCGAGGCGATAGAAGATTTTTACAAAAAGCCATAGAGAGAGGCGAAATAGTGGATAACCTCGGAGAAGATAGTGGCGGTTACAATTTCAAAGTTTTGTATTCGGCGCCGCCAAGTTTCTTCGTTGACTCTGGAGATATAGTTCCCGAAGGGTGGGGTGGTATGGATGACCCCGAAAGTGAAGAATTTGTGAGAACGGTTGATGAAGCTAAGAATCAAGAGGCTCCTCGGAATGAACAGGAAAATCGGGAGGTCGATATGCGGGTTTCTAATTTGGAGACGCATATACGTCATTTGACGACCATGGTGGCAGAATTATCTCGGTTGGTGGCTAAGAATAATGCCACGATGATAGAAGAGAACATGCAGATTCTAGAGATACGGCGGGCTATGGAGACGCAAAATCGCGACATCGCTCTCTTGCAAGAGCAAGGAGATGTTGTGTCAAGGAAGATGGATGAATTGAAAGAGCTGATTACGCCACTCACTCAAGTTAGAAATGTTACGCCCCAAGGCGTGAACCCGAGGGTGATCTTCCGCACGAAGTATAATAGTGCTGGATGTCCTCTGGCGCATATTTCATATTATCTCCGTCAAATGGTTGGCCATCATGAAGATGATGAAACACTAATCCGGAGTTTCGGACATAGTTTGACGGGCCTTGCACCGGTGTGGTTCCAATCAATCGATCCGGAGTGGGTCCCAAATTGGGAGAATTTATCGGAATACTTTATACGGCACTTTGAAGCTGGGATCAGAGGGTACTTTACCAAGGCCAATTTGTCAAACATTAGAAAAAGTGAAGACGAGAGCTTTGAGCTCTTCGCTAGGAGATGGAAGAAACATGCGACAATGGTACAACCGTCATTGTCAGAAAGGGAAATGCTGGAGTTTGTGCTTAAGTCACTTCCGGCGGAATATTTTGATCGTATGTATGCATACATGTATTCTTCATTCCAACATCTGGTGGAGATTGGCATGACGATTGAGGGAATTATCCCGAGAATTAAAAGGGAAAGGCAAAGGAATCTGGATGAAGAAAATGCCCATTTGGTAAGACCAGGTACGTAACATAACCCCGATGATGTCCATGAAGATAAGATGATCGGAATGGTAGATACTCCGATTCGCTTTGTCATTGATCCGAATAAGGTGGATAATTGGGAAACATCCGCCTCGGAAAAATCGTCAACCTCTGAATCACCTCGGGAAGAGATCATACCGGTGAAGATTAAATTGCTGCCTGTGGAAGAGTATAACTCAAGGGTAATTCACTGGGATTATGGAACGGGCGAGATTGATGCCATAATAAGATCGGGAAGATGCTATCCACCAAGAGAGGCGGATTCTGAAAAGAAAGTCCCGACTCCGGAAGAAGTTGAGAAGTTGCAATCGGTCGTGAGGACCGGTGAATATGAGGTCGTCGACCAATTGCGGAAAAAATCGGCGCAGATCTCCTTGCTAGATCTCTTTAAGAATTCTGAAAAGCACAAGAATGCCCTCCTAAAGGTATTGGATGAGGTCCATGTCCCGGAGACAATTAACGAAGTTCAGCTCGGAGACTTCGTGGGAACTATCTTCTTGAAAAACCAGATATCCTTCTCGGATGAACATTTCCCAAGGGAAGGACGTGTGCATAATAGAGCCCTTTATATCGCTGTGAAGTGCTATGGAAAGGAGGTTCCTCATGTCCTAATTGATAATGGTTTAGCCTTTAATCTATGTCTCCCGAGTACTTTAAGAAGCTTGGGGATAAATGAAGATTTTGTGAAAACATCCAAGGCCACTATTCGGTCATTTGACGGAGTCTCCAAGAACGTAGTGGGAGAAATTGAACTAGACATCTCCATCGGATCGGTAACCTTCTCTATACCGTTTCAAGTGCTGGATATCCCTAGCGCCTTCACTTTGCTTCTAGGAAGACCGTGGATTCATGTGTGCGGGGCAGTACCTTCCTCCTTGCATCAAAAAGTGAAATTTGTGGTCAGAGGTCAGGTGATCACCGTCCATGGCGAAACGGGGCATCGGACTTCTTTAAAAGGGATAGTCCCGTACATCGAACCCTCAAAAGAGGAAGAGCTGAGTTATCATACTTTCGACATCGTATCTGTCATGCATGTATCGCCGGATACAAAGATAGCTACACCGGAGCTTTCGAAGCCTTCGACCATGGCGGGAAGAGTGCTACTCTCTAACGATTTTATTCTGGGTGCCGGATTAGGGAAATACGATCGGGGAATCCTTAACCCTTTGAATTTGAGCTCTAATGACCATAAGGTAGGTCCGGGCTATAAAGAGACAAAAAAACGCAACACAGGCCGAGGCCAAGGTCGAAATAATCGTTATAGAGACCAAGGAGGCCGTGGACACCAAGGTGGCCGTTTTGTAGGCACCGTCGCATGGAAAGCAAGAGGAAAGATGTTTCAAAACCCCATATCTGAGGTGTTTTCTAAATGGAGCAAATGGTTGGAAGATGAAGACATTTACGAAGATGCAGAGCCGGACTTATTCAACCCGTTCCTGGATAATTGGGTGCACGTGATCATTGAGTGGCCGGAGGATGATTTCCCCACCCCCGAGTAAAAGGCTCTTTCTGAACTTTATCTTTTAATGTATTTTGATTACTGCATTTATTTTCAAAGCTTTTCGCTATTTTAGCACCCTCCGGGTCACATGCTGTGATCCGAGAAGTGCGATCTTGTATTACCTTCAGTTGCATCTATTAATGAAAACCATCTCAAGTTTTATTACGGACATGTGGAACAACGGATTGGTCCGATGATGACAATTGCTTATACGGTGAAACTTGAGGCCCGATCCGCCATATGATCTGGAATTTTAAAATAGCTTTTGAGAACAAGGATGTCCGAAAAGTTATGGACTAGTTCTCTTTCCTTTTTCTTCAAAAACTGAGTTCAAAAATGTTTTCATGATAGATAAGATCATGCATTCTTTAAGTTTGTCATATTTGATACTAACCTTTCATGATGCATTTCGGGCATGTCATCCCACCCATGCATAACAGGTTAATATGTGACTCAGATCAGCTCGACGATTATGCATATGAAATTGATATAGAAGAGGCCGATGTAAGCGATATTAAGAGGGAATGGGATTGTTTCGAAGAGTCCAAGCCTCCTATCTCTGAAAAACCCATCACTATTAATCTGGGAGACTCTACTTGCGTTAAAGAGGTGAAAGTGGGAGGACACCTATCTGCAGCAGATGTTTTAAGAATGACGACATTGCTCAAAGAGTATCAAGATATTTTCGCCTGGTCATACGCCGACATGCCAGGTTTAGATCGTGAAATAGTGGAGCATGCTCTGCCTACGGATCCAGCTTGCACACCGGTTAATCAACCATCTAGAAGGATGAACCATGAATTAGCAGATAAGATTAAGGAGGAGGTGATGAAGCTCCTCAAAGTTGGATTTATTGAGGCTATCCCATATGCTGATTGGGTCGCCAACATCGTACCGGTTAAGAAGAAGAACGGAAGAATTAGAATATGCGTGGATTATCGGGACTTGAACAAAGCCGATCCGAAAGATGATTTTCCTCTACCGCACATTGATGTGCTCGTCGATAGCACTGCGGGTTTTGAATTATTCTCCTTCATGGATGGATTCTTAGGGTACAACCAGATTATGTTAAAAGAAGAAGATAAGATCAAGACCCCATTCACTACACAATGGGGGATCTTCCGTTATAAAGTCATGCCTTTCGGATTGAAAAACGCAGGGGCAACATATCGGAGGGCTATGGTAACCCTTTTTCATGACATGATACACAAGGAGATGGAGGTTTATGTGGATGATATGATCGCCAAATCCAGACCTGGAGAAGATCATGTTCAGGTGCTGAAGAAATTATTTGATCGATTGAGAAAGTACAAGCTCAAGCCGAATCCTGCGAAATGCGTATTTGGCGCAAGATCCGGAAAACTGCTTGGATTTGTCGTAAGCGATCGTGGAATCGAAATCGACCCCTCAAAGATCAAAGCTATATGGGAAATAGGGACTCCCTCCACTATTAAAGAGGTAAGGGGTCTACTTGGAAGATTGAATTATATATCCAGATTCATATCGCAGTTGTCAGAAACGGCGAAACCCTTTTTCAAGCTTCTGAAGAAAGGCACAAAAGTGAAATGAGATACAGAATGTCAACAAGCGTTTGAGAAGATCAAGGAATATTTAGTACAACCCCAAGTCTTGGTACCTCCTATCCCTAACGTTCCTTTAAATCTATATCGACGAGTTCATGATGAGTCCTTGGGAGCTTTATTAGCTCAAACTAACCCCAAGGATCGAAAGGAATGGGCTATCTATTATCCGAGCAAAAAGTTCACAACATCAGAAGCTAAGTATTCATCGGTGAAAGGACTTGCGGAGCTTTGGTTTGGGTCCTCCACGGATTGAGGCGGTATACTCTGCACTATCATATCCAATTGGTCACCGAGAATGACCCCATCAAATATCTCCTGGAAAAACCAGCGTTGCTGGGAAAGATGGCCAAATGGCAAGTGCTTCTTTCGGAATTCGACATTAAAACCTCTCCCCAAAAATCTGTCAAGGGAAGAGCAATTGCTGATATGCTAGCTGAAAATCCCCCTAAAGACGTTTTAGAGTAAAACAAGGGAGGTCAAATTCGAACATATCTCGAAGACAAATGGACGATGTACTTTGATGGCGCAGTGAATCTCGTTGGATAAGGTACCGGGGCAGTTTTAATATCCCACGAAGATCAACATTACCTAGTCTCGGCCAAGTTGGTATTCCCTTGCACCAACAACATTTCTGAATATGAGGCCCGCATACTAGGATTACAATTGGCTATTTCATTGAAAGTGAAGAGGCTACTGGTATATGGAGATTCCATGTTAATCATTTTACAAACTCAAGGGGAGTGGAAGACAAAAGATCCCAAGTTTATCCATTATCATAAATACCTCGAAGAGCCGATCCAACATTTTGAAGAGATCACTTTCGAGTATCTACCAAGAACTCGGAATCACTTTGCTGATGCTTTGGCCACATTATCAGCAATGTTACAAGTACAAGATGGCCTTGAAATAGAACCCTTAAGGATTGACATCCGGAGCAACCTACATACTGCATGGTCATTGAAGAGGAACCCGATGAAGAACCGTGGTATCATGACATCAAAAATTACTTGCTGAAGGGCGAATTCCCACAAGGCAGTCAACCGGAAGATAGAAAGTATATCAGCAAGATGGCATCTAAATTTTTCATCGGCGGACGGATCCTATACAAGAGGTCCTTTGACTCAGTCCTACCGAGGTGCGTAAACTCCAAAGAAGCAAATCTCATCATGAAAGAAATCCATGAAGGAGAATGCGGGCCGCATATGAATGGTCACCTCCTCGCCAAGAAGATCATGAGACTCGGATATTCTTGGATGACTATCGAGTCGGATTGCAATCAGCATGTGAGATCCTATCATCAATGCCAAGTGTACGGCGATAAGATAAATGCGCCTCCAACTAAGCTACATCAAATGTCAGAACCCCGGCCATTCTCTATGTGGGGAATTGATATGATTGGCCCTATCAACCCGAAGGCCTCCAACGGACATCGTTTTATTCTGGTGGTGATTGATTACTTCACCAAATGGATTGAAGCTAGCTCATATGCCAATGTCACTGCGAACAACGTGGCTAAATTCATCAAGAGGGATATCATCTCAAGATACGGAGTGCCAAGAGCCATCATTACGGACAACGGCTCTAATCTGAACAACAAGGTTGTCGATCACCTATTGGAACAATTTAAGGTACGACACCTTAACTCTTCACCTTACCGCCCACAAATGAATGGAGGCGTGGAAGCGGCAAACAAGAATATCAAGAAGATATTGACCAAAACTGCTGAGAAATAAAGAGAGCGGCATGAGAGTTGCCATATGCTCTCATGGCCTATCGAACTTCGATTCGCACTTCAACCGGGGTAACTCCCTACTCTTTGGTATACGGTATGGAAGCAGTCCTACCGGTAGAGGTGGAAATCCCCTCTTTAAGGATCCTATCTTAGGTAGAACTCACGGAAGATGAGTGGAACCGGCAAATACATGAACAGTTAAATTTGATTGATGAAAAACAATTGAAGGCTATCTGCTATGGTCAAAGCTACCAAAAGAAAGTAGCCAGAGCCTTTAACAAGAAGGTCAAACCTAGAAATTTTGAAATAGGGATGCTGATTGTGAAGAAAATGCTTCCAAATGCTCAACACCCGGGAGGCAAATTTATGCCAAATTATGAAGGCCCCTACGTAATTCGGAAAGTCTTATCCGGGGAAACTCTTATACTTGTAAACATGGATGGAGAAGAATTGGCGAGTCCGGTAAATGCAGACGCCGTGAAGAGATATTGTCATTGAAATAAAATCAAGCTTCAAAGCGATTGATGAGCAGATCTGAGTCACATAAAAACTTTGCATTCGCATGACATTTGCATACATGCATTTGCATATGTTTGTATTTTGCAGGTGGATCGGGAGTCACGAAGAATCGCACAGAGCAATGGATCAAACAAGGAAGTCATTTTGGGATTTAAGGTTTTGAACATCTTTAATTGAGTGATTCCTCTTGTTTATGCAGGAAACAAGAATCAAAATCCGAAGGAGATAAGAAGAAGTCACTTTGGGATTTGAAATTTTGAACATCTTTAATCGATTATTTCCTTTTGTTTATGCGGGAAACAGGAGCCAACATCCGAAGGAGACGGGAAGAAGTCACTTCGGGATTTAAAACTTTGAATATCTTTAACCGATTGTTTCCTTTTGTTTGTGCAGGAAACAAGAATTGACACCCAAAGGAGACGAGAGAAAGTCGCTTCAGGATTTAAAACTTTGAACGTCTTTGAACCGATTGTTTCCTTTTATTTTTACGGGAGAAAGAAGTTAACATTTGAAAAAGACAGGTTTGAGGTTCTCCTCTTTTATGAAGTATTTTCATACACTGTCATGCTTGAAATTAAAAATTTGGATTTGCAAAGCCACAAGGCCCTTTCAAAGAAACATTCCTTTCAAGTTACGGAAACATCTTTTGAATACCTCTTTTGATGAGAACTCTTTGCGAATGATGAATTTTGATGAAAATGTCCCGGGTTCTATAAAAGGGCATGTTTTGAAAGCTTTTCAAGAGAATGATCCTTCAGATGAAAAGAGACAAGCATTGTCCTTAAACACGTCCTTGATATACTTGAGTGATGAGTGAGAGTGATAGAGCGAAAGAGCTTAATCTCGGGACGTAGGGATCATTCGCGGTGATTACATGGATTGAAATAACGAAAGGCATTTCCATTTCAAAATTATCCATACACATTTATATCCTTTGATAACCATTCCGAGTCAAAAGGGAGAATTTTATGAATATAACCCTGTCAAGAACCACCCCACATTGGGGCATATTTGGAGGTTCATTGGATGATTCCTTGGAGAAAAGATCGGGTAAGACTTTATTGTGCTAACCTGCATCAATCTTTTTGTGATAGCTTCGGGTGATTTCTGGCGGAGACTTGGAACACCTCAAAGTGAAGGAAAGCACTTCATTTCTATATCCCCAAACACTTTACCCTTTGATAAGCCAATTTGAGCTTTTGAATATTCATTTCTAAACCCTTGTTGGTGATCACCTCCCCACACTGGAGCAAACAAAGGAATTACCAGCAATGAGTCAAAAAGCATGATCGGAAGAATTTTCGATCCTGGTCTCGAAAGGAGCCGATTAATGCAAAAAAAAAAAAAATGACAAGAAACGAAAGGGCTAGAAAAAGTAAAGTGCATGGTAAAAGCAAGGACAAAGCCCATGGAAAGAGCACCTCGAAAAGGGGCAAATCCTGAAGAAAAATCATCAAGATGAAAAGAGGAAAATCCTCAAAGTTGATTGAAGAAAGAATGATCATGAATTTCTTGCAAAAGCAAATGAATGCTGGGAAAAATGTCAAGGTGATCACCAAAGTTCACCCCTCTTTTGAAAATATGGCCTTTCTTAAAGAGCCCACCTTAAGCCAAGATACAACCTGTCACCAAAATTTTTCTGATCTAAGAGGTGTTTCAGGTTGATGCAAGAAATCATACAGGAAGCTACCGCTTAAAGAGGTAAGTACAATCATGTCTTATCATGTCTTCGGGGTTCTTGACTTGTAGACCCGAAGAAGTTATTTTTGATTAAAATTCATTTCTAAACCTTAAAATGAACATCCTTTGATAAGCATTTGACCTGGCTTGAATTACGGTCCCTTTTAAAATGCCTTCTACGATTAGTCGGATTGTATGCATCTCGAATGATCCCGAAACCTCAATGTTAGGTTTTACGTGAGCAGATTTGAATTTCAAGGAAAGCCTTCCCAAAATGGTGAGAAGCCCTCTTGGATGAAGGAAAACCCTTTTGAAAAACTTTTAAAACAACCTTTTTGTAGAACACTCGGGATGTGTCATTCAAAATCCATCTCCAATGGAGATCCGAACTTGTGATTGGACGCATTTCCTTCACAATTATTCTTTGAAAATTTGTCTGGAATTCTTAAGTTTCTCCCCGGAACTTAGAATTGTCATTCTAATGATGTTTGATTGAACTTTCTGCGGGTTCCCTGGTGACCCTAAATCCTCGGAAAAGTTACATTTTAAAGATTTGACTAACTTTGATTCTCTGCGGGTCTTCCGGCATCCCCGGGTCCTTAGATCCTCAATTTGAAAAAATTTGAAAATAGGATTTGAGCTTCTGTAGGTACACTAGTAAACCTAGGTCCTCGGATGGCACCCTCTCCTTTGAAAATTTGAAAATAGGGTTTGAGCTTACGTAGGTACACTAGTAAACCTAGGTCCTCGGATGGCACCCTCTCCTTTGAAAATTTGAAAATAGGGTTTGAGCTTACGTAGGTACACTAGTAAACCTAGATCCTCGGATGGCACCCTCTCCTTTGAAAATTTGAAAATAGGGTTTGAGCTTCTGTAGGTACACTAGTAAACATAGGTTCTCGGATGGCACCCTCTCCTTTGAAAATTTGAAAATAGGGTTTGAGCTTCTGTAGGTACACTAGTAAACCTAGGTCCTCGGATGGCACCCTCTCCTTTGAAAATTTGAAAATAGGATTTGAGCTTCTGTAGGTACACTAGTTAACCTAGGTCTTCGGATGGCACCCTCCTCTTTTAATAGGTGAAACCCCTTTGTTACAAGGGTGAACCTCTCTTCCAGACAATGAGTACTTTCCTTGAGGAAAACCGATCTGCTTTTTAGATGGTGAGTCCCTTCCTAGAGGATAGCCAATCTCATTTTAAATAGGTGAAACCCCTTTGTTACAAGGGTGAACCTCTCTTTCAGACGGTGAGTACCTTCCTAGAGGAAAACCGATCTGCATTTTAGATGGTGAGTCCCTTCCTAGAGGATAGCCAATCTCATTTTAAATAGGTGAAACCCCTTTGTTACAAGGGTGAACCTCTCTTTCAGACGGTGAGTACCTTCCTAGAGGAAAACCGATTTGCATTTTAGATGGTGAGTCCCTTTCTAGAGGATAGCCAATCTCATTTTAAATAGGTGAAACCTCTTTGTTACAAGGGTGAACCTCTCTTTCGGACGGTGAGTACCTTCCTAGAGGAAAACCGATCTGCATTTTAGATGGTGAGTCCCTTCCTAGAGGATAGCCAATCTCATTTTAAATAGGTGAAACCCCTTTGTTACAAGGGTGAACCTCTCTTCCAGACGGTGAGTACCTTCCTAGAGGAAAGCCGATCCGCTTTTTAAATGGTTAGTCCCTTCCTAGAGGATATCCAATCTCATTTTAAATAGGTGAAACCCCTTTGTTACAAGGGTGAACCTCTCTTCCAGACGGTGAGTACCTTCCTAGAGGAAAACCGATCTGCATTTTAAATGGTGAATCCCCGGAGGATAGCCAATCTCATTTTAAATAGGTGAAACCCCTTTGTTACAAGGGTGAACCTCTTTTCCAGACAGTGAGTACCTTCCTAGAGGAAAACCGATCCGCATTTTAGATGGTGAGTCCCTTCCTAGAGGATAGCCAATCTCATTTTAAATAGGTGAAACCCCTTTGTTACAAGGGTGAACCTCTCTTCTAAACGGTGAGTGCCTTCCTAGAGGAAAGCCGATTTGCTTTTTAAACGGCGAGTCCCTTCCTAGAGGATAGCCAATCTCATTTTAAATAGGTGAAACCCCTTTGTTACAAGGGTGAACCTCTCTTCTAAACGGTGAGTGCCTTCCTAGAGGAAAGCCGATTTGCTTTTTAAACGGCGAGTCCCTTCCTAGAGGATAGCCAATCTCATTTTAAATAGGTGAAACCCCTTTGTTACAAGGGTGAACCTCCCTTCCAAATCTTCAAACCACTGTTCAACACCAAACGGACGCCGATCATCATAAAATCGCGCCAAACATTCAGAGGTAATTCCATGCATTCATTCTCTCCACCTCGGATCAACAAATCTCGGACTACGGACGGGTGAGCTACAGGTAAGTGTCTCTCTCTCCTCATTTCTCTTTCACACAAAATGAGCATGAGCTGGAAATAATTCCCCGCGGAGTCAGAGCTTTAACGGCAAAGGTAAGGCAATCGAATGTCAAGACTTATTTTCTTTAGATTTTTCCCCAGCAGAGTCGATTAAGGATCCGGGTGTCACATTGTCTTTGAAAGCAACCTCTAACCGAGATTACTTTCAAAGAGGGGCAATTGTTGACACCCGATTTTTAATCAATTTTTTCTTTAGTTTTATTTTCCAAAATTCACTAAAAAATCAAAAAATTAAAAAATCAACATTGGAAGCCTTGGCTAAGCCTAAGGAACCAATTTGGAACAAAAAATAATTTTTCATATTTTTCACATTTTTTTAATATTTTCGGAAAATAGGAAAATATTAGAAAATTCATAAAAAAAATGCTTTTCGAGGTCACAAAAATGTCCAATATTTTTCTTTTAATTCCCTTTTCATATTGGCCTCATAAAAAATTGAAAATTGAGTTTAATTTTAGGTGTTTCTTCACAATACCTAGAGTTGAATTTACATAAAAAATACCAATTGAGTTTTTTTATTTGCAATTTTTGCACATTTGTTGTCTAGACATTCAATTGCAGTCCCTTTGAACTTCAATTTGATCAATTGCACCCACAATTGCACGAATTGTACGAATTAGGCCAAATCCCCAAAAATGTTTGCAATTTAGTCCATAGGATTTCAAACTTTTAAAATTACTCGCAACCTAAGGACTATCATGGTAAAATTGGACTGTCCCCCTAGGTTTTCATGCATTCTAAATCGATTGGAATGGGTCTCACGGTCCAATTTGGTCGAATTAGCACCTAATTGAACATTTCCCTAAATCGGCAATTTCGGAAAATTTGGGAGTTTTTGTATAAATTGATGGGAAATTTTGGGCAAAAACACTTTTTTAGATAATATCCAGGGCCCTGAATCCAATTTTGAAGTTTAATTGCAAAAATTCCCAGTCAATTTGGATTAATTTTGAAATTTTGCAAAAATCCACTTTATGAACCGGTTCGGACCGGTCTGATCGCCGGTCGGACCTGTCGAACCGGTCCAAATAGTGTCATCTTCCCCAATTTACCCGCGCCATTTGCAGGTTTGAGTGGCGAACTTCAACGATCAAATTGACGTTCGATTCGACACCAATTAAATCAATTGATGTGGGGTTTTTGTAGTTCGAGTCATGCCCCGTCGATTGCCGCCAACGGCACGGTCAATCGTCGCCGGAGCGCAGAGAAATCACCGGTCAAAGGCGCGGCGGCACAAAAAGTCAACATTTCACAATCCGCGTCAAATTGGTGCTTGTTTTGCGATCAATCGAGGCCTAACGAACGTGAACGGAATCCTAACCGATTCCGTCGTCGTCCGGCACCCTATTTGCACGTGAGAGCACGTAAGGAGGCCTCGGTGAGCTCTCGCCCGTGCGCGCGCTAATTCGAAAATGCAAGTATAAAAGCCAAGGAAGATTCCAGAGCAAGGGGGGCTCATTTGGTTCGCAACATCAACAAATAGAGATAGAGAGAGAGAGAGCTAGAGCGAGAAGCTCTCGGGGACGCCATTGACGAAGCTTCGGATTGAAGCTTCACAACTTCATCCTAGGCGATTCGGACCAAATCGGACCATCAGATCGCCACCGGAAGCTCGCCCGAGCTTGGAGAAGACGATCGCACCAGCTCGTTCTACTTGGGACTTCTTAAAACAGTAAGTTGAACTTCCAAACTCAGCTCGGCACTCACATGGCATCACGTTGATTCGAGCACGATCCTTGAAATTATCGTGTGCGTTTTTGTTCGGGAGCATTGCTGACCATGATTGCACTTAGTTTTTGCATCGATTTTGTCTAAACACTACGAGTCGAACCTACCTCATGTCTCGGTCTGTCCGAACACCGGCCGGACGTATCCAGCCATTGCGAACTCGATCCGAGTTCGAGGTAAGCATTCTAGACCTCCTGTGATGCTATTACGTGAAGGAATTGATCTATTGTGCTCTGTGTTGCCCGATTGAAACATGTGAGATTAGGTCTGTGCAAGTTTGATTCCTAGCGATTTAGTGGATGAAATAGCTTGATTTTTAGATATGTTCATCTGCGAGGAGAGGTGAGTTGATTAGGGTTGGTTTCATGTCATTCCGGCGAGATCTCGCCGTTGGATCTCGCCGGAATGTTCTCGGCTGTCCGTTAGGCATCATCGAGAGGTTAAAGAAGACGATGGCGTGGCTCGGTCGGCGGGTCAAAGTCCGACGTGGCGTCCCGTGGTTGGTCCGGCTCGTCGTTGACTCGGCTCGGCCGTTGGCGCGGACGAGCCGAGTCGGCTTAGATCCGACGGCCACGATAATTAGTCCGATTTAATTTAGGGCCGTCGGATCAGCATTTTATTATTTTCGAATATTAGATATATTAGACAGAAAATAAAAATTAAAACGGTGCCGTTTAGGGTATATGTGATTACGTCGTCGTTTTGCGGTTTAGAGAATGAGCGGTCCAGATTAGATCTTAGGTTAATCGTGACCGTCCATACCTTGAATTCATACGATGCCGTTTAGGTCTTAGGTGAGTGAACGGCTGAGATCGGACTTGAAGTTAATCGTGACCGTCCGAAGTATTAATTGACACGGTGTCGTTTTGTTCGGAGGAGAGTCTACGGCCCGGATCGTGCCTTAGGATTTAATTGTAGCCGTCGGTTTAATAATTAAATGCGGCGTCGTTTTGCAGAGAGTGTCCGACATGGTGTCGTTTTGAATAAGGTGAGTCGACGGTTGAGATTAAATCTGGGATTTATCTCAACCGTCCATTTCATTTTATATATCCGAATATTCGAATATTAGTTTAGAAATTCCAAAAAATTATAAATAAATACCATGTGACGTCGTTTTTGTGTCGCGAGCGGTTTGTGGGCGATCCGACCGGGTTGACCGGTCATCGACCGGTTTGACCCGGTCCCGAAATATTAGTAAAAAATTAATAAAAAATAAATAAAATTTTCCAAAAATCCAAAAAAATTGTAAAAGTACTTAGAAAATTCATAAAAATTCCCGGATTTTTCCAAAAAATTTCTAAAAATTTCTAGATCGATTCGTGACTCATAAAGTCTGGATCAAAAATTTTGAGACTTCGAGGGTCGATGAATGTCGATCCGGAAAATTTCCAACTTTTTTTAGAAAATAAATAAAAAATTCAAAAAATTAGAAAAATTAGAAAAATTCCATAAAATCACAAAAAATGGGAAATGGCCACATTCAACTGGCCCGACCCCGATTTTGTGATTTTCGGGTCCTGAACCCCAAAATGACCATTCTACCCCTCCGGGCCTTCCGCCCCAAATTTTCCCGAACCATCCCCGGAGACCAAACTTGACTTATCTGTGGGCCGATAGAGCCATTTTTAGATATTGAGACTTAATTGATTGATTGAATTGATTGCGATTATTTTGATTGTGCATTAAATTTTCTGATTGTGATTGTTAGAATAGTAAAATTCCCATCTGCATGAATACCTTAGATCGTTAGGGCCTACCTCACCCGAAATTTCATCTGCACGAATTCTTAGGTTAGAAAATCACTCAACATCGGTAACCGAAAGGGCGTCAATGAAAATCTTGACGTAATCAAGTCCCCGGACCCAAAAATCTCTGGTTTTCGCGGAACCGAACGGTTTCTCCCGACCGCTCGATAGGATTTTCCGATCATACCCTCCAATAAATTGATCGGTAGCGACTCCAATTGCATGTACACATTGCACATGCCACCCGACCACACTAAGGTCGATATTTGATAATTTTTCTCTGACATCGCGATTCGAGTAATGGGTCTTGGGAGAGACCCGCGATCCTAAAAATCCCGCCGACAACCGGGGTTATTTACCATATAAAAAAAAGGATCGGCTCGTTAACCGTTAACCTTCGCCGGAAGGGAGGGTCGCGACAATGAGTATTGGGGCTCTAAAGTCCCTTGGCCAAATGCAAATGGTGTTTGGTTCTTTTTTTGGCTCACTTTGGGGATATGCACTTGCATCTCAAATACTCTGCCAAGGGACTTTTGCCCAAAGTAATTCAAGAGCTACTTTGGAAACTTGCATTCTCGAGATGCAAGTTCTCTCATTTAATGAAAATTTCTAAGCTTCCCCTTTTACCCTCATTCAGCAACCATAATTCATGTTTTGCCCATTTACTCTAAGACACGTTCAAACCCTAAAAAAGACACGAACACACATCTCTGGCCCTTTTTCCTCACCCTCTCTCACGACTCTTCCCGTCAACCTCTCTTGCTAAACACTGTTGTCCCTACGCCCTCAAGACGCCGCTTTATCTTCATCACACACGTCGTCATGCTCGCATCTCTTCTCGGGTAAGAATTTTTTATTTCTCTTGTTCATGTTGCCCTCAATTTTTGGCTCGGCCATAAGTTTGTGACGAGATCCCCCTCTCTCTCTGAACTCTGGTATCTAAAGATGGGTGTTTGTCTGTTCGTATGGCTCACGCCGATGATTCTTAGTTTTGTAAGACTTACCCGTGTTGGTCGAGCCCGATTGGCTGTGCCGCTGTGTGATGAATGGTCTCTGCATTTTCTTTTTTAATCAATTAGGATTGACATTTGGTTGAATTTTATCTAAAGTTTGTGGTTTTAGTTTTTGAATCATGTTGTTTGTTTTTGGTGAGTGAAGATCATTACGTGTTGGTGTTAGATGGAGTGGGTAGTCCGCTCCAAACCGACATTCGACTCTTTGTTGTATTTCTTGCGATTTATCGGCCTTCTATTCTTGTTGTCACACATTCTTGCTGAGCACAAACCAGTCAAAGTTTTCACTCCGGATTGTCATCCTTTCCCCAAAGAAAATTTTTCCGGACTCTGTGAAGTCTATTCCCATTGCCCTTTTATGATGTATCTACTGAAGTTGAAAACTAAACAAAATCAAATCAGTAGAGGTATCGCAGATTGATTTATGTAATGCTTGGATTGAGAGTTGATGGTGGCTCTTATGTTTGGACTTGCTTAAGCATCCTCGGATAAATCGATTTGTTTTTAAGTTGGGTGATAGTTCTCTGAAAAAACCTCGAGAACTTCTATTCGTTGTTCCTTATCCTGACGAACTTGGCAGCCACATGTGGCTTGAATACTCTTTTTATGCTTTGAAGGGAGAAGATATTCCTGTTTGCTATTTCTCTTCTTAGCTTGAGAGGCCTAGGTCTATAGAAAATATTGGAATTAGTTGATGAACCGGTTGTATCACAATTGGTGGTCCGTTTTGTTGTTCTATCTTGATTGGCTTGCTGGTTTAATATCTTTTTTTTTTTTGTGCCTCTCAATTGTGTCTATGGCGAGTTCATCAAAGGAAAAGGCAATTTGGATTGCCGAAGATGTGAAAATATTTTGTAAGTTGTGCATTGAGGAAATTGAGAAAGGCAACCGTCCCGCAACCAACAAGAGAGATGGATGAACAGTCATAATTAACAAGTTCGAAGAATTAACGGGTAAAAAGTATGATAAAATTCAAATGAAGAGTAAGTGAGATAATCTCAAGGAAGAATGGAAAAGATGGAGGACAACGATTTTAAGTGAAATAGGTCTCGGATGGGATGATAACAAGAAAACCATTGATGTACTAATAAATGGCGGGATGATAAAATAAAGGTTTGTATCACTTCCTCTTTTATTTTTCTGTTAAATTGAAGGTCATTGATACAACTTATTGAAATACTCTTATCATTATAACAGTCTGATAATAGGTTTAAGCCTTTTAGGAGGAAAGGCATACATCCTAATCTTGATATGTTGTTAGCTAGAATGTTCAGTAGTATAGTTGCTACCGGAGGAATCACATGGAATCTTGGACAAGGTTTATGTATTGAGGAGGATGTTGATGCCACACAACCTAATATTATTGATGTTGATGTATCTGCTGATGATATTTTGGAGTCCGAAGGTGGTGAAAATGTTGTTGAACAAAATGCAACTCAAACCCGTAAAAGAGTGATGCAGACTTCAATGAGGCAAGCTCGAGGAAAGAAAGAAAAGAAAATGACGCCACAACAACAGCTTGGAAACCAAATTGAAAGGATGGCTATTGAAAGTAGGAGCAATGCCATATCTCAAGCGGATTACGTATTTGGTCCTTACAAGGACCTCATGCAACTAGTGGATTCCATACCCGAGATTGTGCAAGATGAAAATTTATACTTTTTCGCAATCAAACATTTTAAGGAAAAGAAAGACAATTGGCAAGTCTTCATGAGCTTGAATAGCGAGGCACTAAGAGTCAAGTATCTCAAGTTTGAGATGGATGAGTTTAGTCATAGCTAGGATGTTGTAGCATCTTATTTGTACTCTTCACTATGCTATTTTATTTTCTTGTGAGATTTTTATTTGGTTTATGCGCAAACCCAATTTCTATTATTTGTTTTTGATGGAAGAACTGTTTCCAATCTATATCACCGCTGCTGGATGATATTAGTGGAGTGATTAATTGGAACAAGGTGAATAGTGGGTTGCTGAAGATGTACAAGGCAAAGGTCTTGGAAAAGGTTCCCATTATGCAGCATTTTCTGTTTGGGTGGCCCATTAAGTGGTACCGATTTTATCCCTGTTCCATTCTATGGTGATATGTGGTTTAATTGTTACATTGTTATTCGTATGACAGGAGAATATTCTTGGTTGAAAGTTATAAATTTTTATTGGATGATGTAATGTTGGTGTTTGGTGAAACTATTGCGCGTCTCATAAAAGTTTGCTTCCCATCTCTATTCAAACATCATTTAATGGGTGGATTTTGAGTTTGACCCCTCTCTCTCTCTCTCTCTCTCTCTCTCTCTCTCTCTCTCTCTCTCTCTCTCTCTCTCTCTCTCTCTCTCTCTCTCTCTCTACTTAGCAGAAAATTAAGCTTGCACGCCACCCACTTGCATTTAAAGCTGTCTTAAATACCAGGTTTAATAGTTCTCAACTCTTGGCCATAATAATAAGACCGTCCATTTTTGTCCTCCTCCTCCGTTTGGGGTTACAACAACATCCTCCCCCACTTTCACTTTTAGAAAAAGTCTCCTTGATGTCTCCTTTGCTTTTCTGTTCTCTCGCTCTCTTGTTTTTACTCTTGTTCTTCCGCTTGTTTGCTAGTGGTGGGAGTGAAAGCTTTTTGATAGGTAGGCAAATATCCCATCCCCTCTCGCTCTACTATTCCTCTGCTGCTATGGCGGATAAACCGGTGGGCTTTTAGTAGAAACCTAGAGAAAAAAAAAAAACTCGGGTAATTGGAAGGGAGATCTCACTCCTTCTTGGGTACATCTTCTCTTGGAGTAGGTTATCATTTCCTACTGCGTTACATACTTTATTGCAATTACCCTTCTTTTCCAATTCTATATTATGAAAACTGCTAATTTTGTCTAATTACTTGTTTCAATTATGCAAAGCTCGATTTTTATTTGGTTTATGTGTGAACCCAATATGTTGTTACGATGTTAAGCAGTTATGGATTCTCCTAAATGGAAAGAACGTAAAGAGGAGGAAGACAATTTCTTAGATCTTCCCGTAGTCACTCAAGCTTCTATTGCTTGTCAAGTGATGTACCTTTGCAAACAACCTTGCATGACTTCATCATATACGGGTTATGGATGGTTAAAAGAGTTGATGGCCGAAGATGCTAATCTAATAAGGTGCTATAATATGTTTCGAATGCATAGGGCGGTATTTAGCAATTTGACGCATGACTTAATAACACGCTGTTAACACCTAAATTTTGACTAACCTTTTTAGTCATTTTTGCATAGAAAATTAGGAACTAATCTTAGTCCCTAACCAAAAATATTTAATCATTTTAACATCCATTGTATTACTTTTGCATTAACATAATTGGACCGGTGGCAAAGAATTGAGCTTAAATTAACAAGCGATGAACCCAAGTCCACGCAAAATTCGGCAATGAGGGATTAAGTGTGCCAAAACTTACATGGCTCTTGGACTTAATTCAGCCCGCTCATGTTCGATTTAAAAAAAAAAAGCTTTCATTCCCAAAAAGTAAATTAAATAATTAAAAGCCTCAATTAAGCCTAAATAGCTCATGAGAGGCTCACAAAATTCGGCTGAGCCCATTGTTATAGCCAAATTTTATATAATGCCAATTAGCAAAAAAAACTCGGAGGATAATTCAGCATTTTATCAAATCTTGAGATTTCTTCAAGAATATCCTTTATCTCAAGATAGGAAATGAAATATTCGTTTGAAGCTCTAAACCTAGCATTATATAAGACTCGTGTTCACGTTGAAACAAGGGAATTCATTTAGAAAAATCAGATTACATGTGAGTTTCTTGAGACCAATATACGTGAGAGGAGATAGAGCAAAAGCTTTGGCCAAAAAGCTTCTTTGAACAACCCATTGGTGTCCAGTAGAAAGAGGCTGAGGTCTTCCTATCTTTAGGAGGTCCACAATCAGCCACGAATTTTTGATGTTTCCCGTGCCATCCACTCCACTGCGTCCGGGATTGAAGAAAAAGTTTTGTCTCTTCTAGCTGCCAAGTACTTTTCTTGTTTGCTAGTTTCGGGTTCTTTTGCGGTGGATTGCCATTATCCTTCTCTTGTTCGGTGGGTGAAAGCGCGAAAGCTTGCTGCTGATCCGAGTCCAAAAGCCGCCATTGCCAAATTATTATCGTTAAACGCCTTTGCTCAGCCGGATTTTGCTTGCCGCATCACGCTACCTTATCCAACCTCGCTGCGTGGAATCCCTTAGACGTTCGGTCCGAAAAATCAGTTTCGGTCCCAAGATCGGCAAATCCAAATTCGGAAAAGACAGCCTTGCGATATTAGGTTAGTTTTTTTTTTTATCTTGAATTTCTTGATATTTATTTGCCTTGTTTGAAAATTCTGAATATCTAGGCATACCACTAAATATTCATGAAATATCTTGCATGAATTGCTGATTGAAATTGTATATTTTGGATATTGCATTGCCTATTTTTGAATTGATGCCCGATCGCGTATATTGGCATATATGAAGATTTGCATTTTCGAAAATTGCACGTTGGAATTTGATCTTGAATATCTTCGAAAATCTCGTAATATATTTCCCGCCTAATTTAAAAAAATTGCAATCTGACCGAATGTTCTTTTGAAATCTTGGATTGAATTACTTGTCAAATTTGGATAAAATCGGAAGATGTCGAAAATCTTTTGAATATATCCAAGATACTCAAGATATAAAAAATCCTTCAAAATGTGATTGATTAGGAAAATATCCTAATCCGCAACCGCATACATGGAAATAAGTCTATCTATCGGGCTTTAGATGAAATTATTTTCCTAGCGGGTATTTTGAATTTTAGGATCGATCTATCGGGCTTTAGACCCATGCCCGACTAGTTTCAACATTTGAAGTCAATTGCGAACTCTCCCACTACAATCAATTGCTCTTTCTCCGAGACGGACTTAAAAGATTCAAGCCCCTAAGGGGATCCC
Source organism: Rhodamnia argentea (assembly GCF_020921035.1). NCBI lineage: Eukaryota > Viridiplantae > Streptophyta > Magnoliopsida > Myrtales > Myrtaceae > Rhodamnia > Rhodamnia argentea. Next base: position 20,825,745 of record NC_063154.1, read on the forward strand.
CATCTCAGTATGATCCCTTTGTCGTACCATAGTCACCAAATGCCCTAGTATTCCTTTGGTGATTTTAGCTACTCATTTAAGAAGAATGATTTCTTCAAAAATCTAATGCCTCCTCTGCATCCGATACTCATCATGCTTTGCTTGGCCATACCGCTAAAACAATTCCCCCTTTTGAGTGTCCTCGAGTGAATGTAATTCTAGGGGCCCGAATATGGTCAATGATATGGGAGATGGCTCTCTGGTAATCAATTGGGTTTGCAATCCTCCTATGATCGGTTGAGTTCACGGTTATCATTGGCCCCTATGTTGATCGCTCCACCGCCTCATTTGGCCGGCCCCGTGATGGTTCGAAACCCTATGTTCCTCCATACACCTAGAGAGGCATTCTTGAATTTAGGCCTTATTTTATTTATCAAATATGTAACGGAATTGATAACTCTATTTTATATAGAGTTCATTTATTATTTTAGACTTAATATTTGCTTACTTTTAATTGAATTTTTTTTTTTTGGTAAGTAGTTTTAATTGAATTTTTTTTTTTTTTGGTAAGGTAAGTATGTATTGATCTTCCAAAAAGCTAGGTACAAGGAAACCAGACACAAAAACCATGAACTCAATATGGCACATTAAGTGACATAGGGAGTTCAACGGTGAACCGGCCGCAAGATACAACCGAAAAATGGCGAGCAAGGGACCTAGAGACAAGAACACAAATAGCAAAGCTAAATGGAAACAAAGAAGAAAGGCGTCCAGCCTCAAACAACACTAAACAAAAGCTGAATAACGGAGGGGGCATCAAAGCCCAAGCATAGGGTAGCGTCAACAAGTCACCAACAGCAAAAGAGGTCCACAAAGTAACTCCGGAAGGGAGAGCCAGCAGCAGATTGTTGTAGGAGCGCGAGAAGGGTGAGTGCAACACGCGACTAGACGGGAGGAGAACCATAGCTGCGTCAAAGTTGATAAGGCAAAGAGAGAGGAGGAAGGTTGGTGAAGTAGCAGCCGTTGCAGAGACAAGACCCGAAGTGTTGCACTAGCAAGAAGAACCGAGAGCAGCACCAGGGGAGGTCAGCGGGCACGGAGCGGCGGCGCCTCAAAACAGCAAACCGTAACAAAGCACAACCGGTGCAAGAACGGGAGAAAGGGAGGGGGGAAGAGGAAAACACGAAAAAAAGGCCAAACGGGCGGCCGGAGAAAAGGAGAAGACGAATAGGACCAACGGGGAGGAGGTAAAACAGAAGCATCCATCTGCGTAGGACCCTGGTGTGTTACGAACAGCAGCAAATCAATGGTGGTGCGACTTGTGCAGCAAGAACATTGCTAAGAAGGTTCATCAAAAATAGTGGCCGAGAGACCCCAGTTATTTTGGATGCGTTTGTTACGGGAATGATCTCGAATATGCCCCAAAGATGCAACTTTATCCTTGACGAGTTTAGTAAGGTGGAAGAGCATTGCACGGGGGAATAGTTGCTTGTTGCGAAAGAGGATGTCATTCCTAGTGGTCCAAATAATGTGACAGAGGGCACCTAGGGCGAATCTCGCAATCCTATGGGAGAAGGAGGTGCCACCCAAGTGTGTCTTTGCCCATTTGATGAAGTCACCCCAAGGTCGGTTCCGCCAATGTAATAGGCAGTTGGAGGCCCAAGTTGCGGCTAATTGACTAGTAATAGGACATCCAAAGAAGAGATGACTTACCGAGTCCGGTGTGTTGTGACAAAAAGCACATGAACCATCCTCTATTCTGCGATATTGAAAGAGTAGAGTTTGGGTTGGGAGACGACCATGCGAAGCTAACCACATAATAAAGGAATCCCGAGGGGCAAAAGCCTTATCCCATACAAATGAATGCCGGTGAACAATTAGGCCTCTCGGCCTCATGAGATCCCAGGCTGAAGAGACCGAGAAGTGTCCCGAAGGGTGTCTACTCCAATTGAATCTGTCTTCCCTATTCTCTATAAATGAGGGCACCGGAACCAACCAAGCCTGCATTGTCGAGAGTGTAGTGGAAGGTGGGAAAGCAGATGAAAAAAAGGCCCGAACGGTGATCGTGCGAGGAATCCTAGCCCTATAAATGTCCCCCGCTGTGAAGAACCTATGAAGAGGCCTTTTGTCATGCCGGTGATCAAACCAGAAGGAAATTGAACGTCCATTTCCCACCTTCCACTTAAAGTGCATGGAGAATTCTTGGCGGAGGTCTAGAAGTTTCTTCCAAGACCAGGAGCAAATAGTAGGACGAGTGGCGATCCAGAAATTGGCCTTCCGTAGAAAATTTGAGTGGATCCATTTACACCAAAGAGATTCTTTGTCGGTGAAGAGAGACCAAATGTGTTTTAGCATCAAAGCTTTATTACGGTCTACAAGCCTACGAATCCCCAAACCACCTTCCCTTTTAGGACAACATATGCTCGCCCAGGAGACCTTTGCCCCTCCAACTCCAAGATCGGGCCCTTTCCACAAAAATTGACGTAGAATGGTCTCTATTCTATTCAAGACAGCTTTGGGGAGGGGGAAGACACTAGCCCAATATACCCGGATGGAGTGTAACACCGATTTCAAGAGCTGCAAACGGCCGGCATAAGATAGGTATCGTTGAGCCCAAGAACGCGTTCTAGCCGTAATAGCATTCACTAGGACATTGCAGTCCGTCTTGCGAATTCTAGAGGAGATAACAGGAACTCCCAAATAGCGAAAAGGTAGCTGCCATTGCTGAAAATTCAGCATGTGCTGAATTTGTGTAGGTAAGGTCGGAGGCCCACCGGAAACATAGAATTCACTCTTTGTGGGGTTTGGGTTGAGGCCCGACCAAGACGAGAACAAGCGCAATCCATTTTCCAATAGCTCAATAGAGGGTAGGTGGCCTTCGGAAAATAGTAATACATCATCGGCAAAGAAGAGGTGTGAGAGCTTTAGGTGTTTGCATCTCCAATATGGTTTAAATCCGGGAGTAGAGGATTTGTCGTGTAGAATCCCGGATAACACTTCCATGATTAAGGTGAAAAGATAGGGGGAAAGGGGGTCGCCTGTCTCGATACCTCTTTGGCCGGAGAAGAACCCGTGGAGCTCCCCATTAATAGCCACCGAAAATTTGGGCGTAGTGACACATTCCATAATCAGGCCAACGAGGAAGTCCGGGAAACCGAAGGCTTGAAGAACTAACCCGGGAACTCCCGAGTTGATCGTGTCATATGCCTTAGAGAAGTCTACCTTGATAGCACATCCGGAACTATATTGGGGATGATGGAAGTCCGCAAATAGTTCTTGGGCAATCAAGATGTTGTCACTGATTCTTCTTCCTTTGACGAAAGCCGTCCGAGAGGAGGCAATAAGTGACGGCAGGAGAGAAGCGACTCTATTTGCCAGCACTTTGGTGATACACTTATACAAAGTATTACAACAGGCAATGGGCTGGAAGTCGTTCATCGCCAAGGCATTGGGGGATTTCGGAACAAGTGAGAGGATGGTTGCATTTAGTTCTTTGAGTAGCCGTCCATTCCTAAAGAAGTCCATGATCGCGGAGATGATGGAAGGGCCAATGACATCCCAAGCCGAGATAAAGAATTCCACGTTAAAGCCATCGGGTCCCGGTGCCTTTCCTTTGGCTAGAGAGAAGAACGTGGTTCGGATTTCCTCCTCTGTGACGGCCGTAGACAAAAACTCCACTTGGTCAACGGAAAGGGTGCGGGAAAGAAAGGCCCGTATCTCCGCAACCTCTGGCCGAATAGTCGTCGCATTTGTATTCAAGAGCGTCTCATAATGGTGGACTATATGAGCCTTTACCTGATTTGGGTCCATGAGAGTTGCACCTTCAGATCTGACAACCGAAAGGATGCGGTTATGTAGCCTCCTTTTATTAACGAAGTGATGGAAGTATCTAGTGTTCAAGTCTCCCTCCTTGAGCCATTTAATTCTTGATTTTTGTTTGAAGAAAGATTCTTCATGTAATCTAAGAGTTGCAAAGGCCTGGATCTGTTCTTGTTCACGGTCCACCAACACCTGGTTCATAGGATTGCGTTCTAGGGCTTCTTGAATCGGTGACAAATCATTCCTGGCTTGCTCGGTGCGTTCCGAGATTTCTGAAAAAGAGCTCCTGTTTAGTTGTTTTAGCTGGTATTTGAGTAGTTTCAACTTGGCACATACCACAAACATCGGAGTACCGAGGAGAGGAGTGGCCCAAACCTGCGAGACTATCTCCTTGAAAGAAGGGTGAGTAGTCCAAAAGTTAAAAAATTTGAAGGGCTTCTTGGAATTAGGATGGGGCAGAATTTTTACAACCATAGGCGTGTGATCGGAGATCCCGGGAGCCAAGAAAGTAGCCTCGAGAAAAGAGAAGGCCCGGGTCCATTGTTCATTGACTAGGACACGGTCAATCTTCCGTTGTTTTCGTAATGGGCCGGAGGATGTAGTCCACGTGAATCTGTGTCCAATATATCCGAGATCATCCAAACCCGCCCGGCAAAGGCATTCTCCAAACTCGTCAAAGGCAGGGATCCAATTGTTTGACCCTCCCATTCTGTCTGTGTGGTCCCGAATGGCATTAAAATCACCAGCAACTATCCACGGAACATTACATTCGCTGAGTCGAAGTATCTCAGTCCAAAGAGAGCGACGGGAGATAAACGTGTGCCCTCCATAAGCAACCGAGAGAAGGCAAGTAGCATTGAGGGCGATGAGTGATAGACGTACATGAATTAGTTGTTCTGAAGTCGAGAGAACCGTCGGATCAACCACATGGGGGTCCCAACCGACCCAAATTCTGCCAAGGGGGGAGTGATCATAATTGGCCATCCAATTCCAACCCGGAAGTAAGCCACTCGATAAGGCAGCAAAAGAAGAGGTTTTGACCTTTGTCTCAAGTAAACCAATACAAGCAAGACAGTGATTCCGAACCAAGGATCGGACTTCAGCTTGTCGAAGGGGGTGTACAAGGCCCCGAATATTCCAAACGCCAAAAAACATATTTACGGAGGGGTAGGGGAGGGGTTACCATTTTTTCTTGTTGGGTCTCCTCCTAGGCTTCCGGGAGCTAGCCTTTGAGGAAGTGGGTATATTATCACCATCTTGGATAGTGTCATCTTCTTTTGGAAATTGCTGCAGGGTCACATCCAAATCTTCAGCCATTGGAAGAATTTCGTGTGTTTTGGGGAGGGCAGACACCATTGCTCGAGATCTAGTATGTGGTGGGGATAAGAGAGGGAAGTCCTCTTCGACGTCACTTGCGACCTTGTTATCCGACACCTCTTCTTTGTCTGAAGTAGAGTAGACTGAGGAGGTTCGAGAGGACGAGGTAGAGATGCTCCTGCTCTGATTAGTAGCGGCACAGGGCATGGTGGACTGTGGCTGTGCAGAAGGCAGCACCTGAGAAGACTCCAAGCCACACTTGGATTGGGTCGTTGCATTCCCAGGATGTGCAGAAGCGTCCATAGCAGCTTGGAGGAATTGAGCAGTAGCCGGGTGGTCCACTTGAGAGAGCAAAGTCAATGCAGCAGCCATAGAGGAGGGCTGTGCAACAGACCCATCAACAACGACAAGAGGCGGTGGCAATTTTCCTTCAGATGAGATGAGTGAGGAGGGTCTGGTGTCACCCTGTTTGGAGTTCCCAGGGGGGAGGTTTGAGAGCAATGTAGAAGGCAAAGTGGTTCCCTGATCCAGCGGCTGTGGAGTTATTCTGGCCTGGATAAGTGGGTGTTCTGCAGCCACATCCATAAGGGGGTCCTCTGTAGCATGACTAATCATCTGTTGTGGCTGAGCAGGCTCCTGGGATTCAACGACATCAGTATCATTTTGCAAAGACAGCAGGTGTTTTGCAGGTGCTGCAGCATCAGTAGCTCTCGGCAAGATGGGGGTTATTTCTTATGTTCGAATCACACTTTGTGCAGGGGTAGGATCAGCAAGCTGTTCTGATCCTGCAACTGAGCGCCGTCTACCCCGACCTCTGACTTGTTTCCAGACACCATCAGGTTGGCTGGTGTTCACAGGCTTAGGGGGGAGAGTTGGGGGAATTGGGGGAGCACAGGGGTATTCAACTGAGCCCTCTTTATGCCCAAAAACTGCACAAGTGGGGCAGGATAATGGCTTCCATTCGTATTCCACCCCAATTTTAAGCAGCTCGCCTTTCCAGCGCACCTTGACCTCATCGGGAAGAGGATGCGTTGCTTTAATCTCAACGCACACTCGGGCATATGAGATTCTTCTCATGGAGTCTGTTTGTTCGTCAACATAGAGTGCCTTACCAATAGCACTTGCAATGTAGCCTAGTCCCGAGGGGGACCATAGGGAGAATGGCACGCATCGTAACTTTATCCATATAGGAAAAGTTTGTTGTAGCCCCTTAATGAGCTTCAAATCGGAGTGCCATTGCTGCAGCACCATTGTGCTATTGAAGATGGATATTGGGCCCTTTTCCAACACCTTCCTCCTAAACGATTCATCCGGAATGTTAAAAAAGTAAAAGCCATCCTCATGGAGACGAACATCGATGAGAAATTCACCCCAAGCCTTTCTAACCGCCTCTTCAGTCGCTTTAAAGTGAATATTTCTACCAATATAATGTCCAACAATGCAGTTCTTCCACATTGGATGCTGCTCCGCCTCGATCTCCTGAGGGATTTCGACAATGAGGTCTCCATCAACCAAGGTTTGCGGTACATGTTTAAGATTATAGCCTGTGGTTACTACTTTAGCAACATTCGCCCAGGTTCTTGGCTTCTGTTGTGTGGAAGGGATATTCTTAGGGTGACTGGTGCTTCTGTCTGCAAAAGCCCGAGAGGTAGAGGGTCCTCTATCTTCTGAAGGACGAGAGAGACCAGCATTGGGGTTAGTCTTCTGCAGAGGGGGTCTAGAGAGGCTGGATCCTGGCCTTCTATTACGAAGTCTACCTCTGCTGCGACTTCTTCTGGATTCATGGAAGGCAACACCTCCCCGATCAGATGGGTTGTCAACAACATCAGAAACTGTAGCTACAGATTTGCCCTTATCAACAACATTAGCAGTAAGGGCTTCCACTGGCTGTACAAGGGAGGATAGCGGCTGTGGTTCAGCAAGAGAGGAATGGATTGGATCTTCCATGGAACCAGCAATGCTCCACTGAATAATAGTGGACAGCACAGCAAGACAATACTCCAGTATAGTGATCATCCACAGACTAAGCTCAACGGCACCAGCAGTGTTTCACTGAATGCAATAATCAACAGCACAGCAAGAATAAAGGAGGACTTACCAGCGCGCAAAAGGGAAGCCCAAGTAGACTGTAGCACGGGTTTAAGAGTGCCAAATTCTCTGCGTCCACCAGTAGAATTGCTGGTCGGGGAAAACAGGGGCACGGCGAGACAAACCTCAGTCAGATGGAGGGTGGAGGAAGAGTAGGGGACGTTGGCAAGGTCAGCAGATGAAAGCGTGGCCACAAACGCAGCAACGAAGTCCACAACACTTCGTCTGAAGGAGGGCAAAACCAATCCCGACGAATCTTCCAAGCCAAGATCGGGAAAGCACAGGGCATAATGGAGATCACCGTTCGGAGGGTTGGAAGAGGTAGGGGGGGCGAGTAGAACCCCCCAAAAAATCCCAGCACCCGCCGCCAGGATTGGCCGGATTCGGACAAAACCAATCGAGTGAACAGTACACAGACGAACAGCTCGCCAAATCTTTGCAACCCGAGTCAGGGCAGCAGAGAGCACGATTGGGGGTGCCGTTCAGAGGATTCGAAGCAAATGGAGAGCCGATCAGAACCCCTTTAATTGAATTTGATGTCTACTTTATTTATTTTTAATTGATTTTGTAGGTAATCTTATCTTCAGCCATGCAAATTTGAAATCAAGGAGAATCAAGTTTATCTTGGGGAGAAATTCAAAATCCAAGCTAAATTAGGAGTTTTATTATTGAGAGAAGTCTATCTTTGGGAAGAATCTTTGACTGCAATCCTATTATGGTGTGATTAAGATTTCTTTTTTTGAAAACAAGAAGATGTCCATATGAAGAAAAAAAAGAAAGGAATGTGATTTTGAAGAGGAGAGGTAGAGGAGACGTTTTTTATCATACGACGCTTAGGGTTTTGCTTCTATTCTTCCTTTCAATGCCGGATGCCAAGTGAAGAAGAAGAAGGCGAATTCAAAGTCAATCCTTAATTATTCTTGGTGAACTTGTTCTACTTTTTCATCATGTTTAGTTTATTCATCGTTTTTAATTTAAGTTTCATTAAGTTCTAGACTACTTCTTGTTAGAGCTACGATGTAGCTTAACTATGATTGATTGAGACTCGTTTATGCAATTTTAGAATTCATATGTGGGGGTTATATATAATGTTCTTAATGCTTTTAAGTGTTTGATCACCACTTGAATGATTTTTGTTGCATGTTTGAGACTGAAAGGAGAGTCCATGCGAGTGCTTTATGATATATAGCCATGAATTCATTATAGATAGAGATATCTTAAGTTTTTTGTGTGGTTTCGGTAGTAGGTAAATCGAGGGTGGTTTATTGAATCCGGGAACATTCATAGATTTTAATGCGTTTGGATTTACTTAAATTCACATGGAACAAGTGTGGGTTGCTAAATCCAAGTAGGGTTGTTATCTTGGACCAATGATAGTGATTTAAATTAAGAAGTTCTACCATCACACTATGAATTCAATTTGATTGCATGACAAGATTGGTTGATTAATCTTGATTGGTTAAGTGAAATTGGATGCTCTAACTTTTTTTTTTTCATCCTTAATAGAAAAACGTTGTTCTTTGCTTCTTTATTTTCGAAATTTCTAGGTTTAGTTTGCGCATTATATTTTTTATTTTCGTTTGCCGCCTTGGTTAATTTATTTTTCTTTAGAATTTTGATTCCTTCGTTGAATTTTTAATTGGTTAGATGAATTTGAGAATTGTTCACCTTTAGTAAGTAATTTGATTGATTTGTCTACAATCTCTATGGGAACGATACTTTTATTCATCACTTTATTACTTGTTCGATACGTGCACTTGTGTTGTTAATCAAGAGAACAAGAACCAAGCACACCACGCTATAATGTCAATTACTGGGATCATGTCGACGTCATGTGAAAACCTATTGTAAAACTTCCCTTGTTACACTGATAAACAGATAGACCTTTCCAGCTTTGATGAACAATTGGAAGTGTAAAGTAGGATGGGAAGTTCACAAGATTCAAAGTTAAGTAATAAGCCGTTGTTTTCGTTGCTCTTATGTCTAGTTCCATTACATTAATCAAACAAGTCCCGATGATACAAAACTAAACGGTTATATAGAAATCGCCAGGTTCTTGCCTACAGTATGAGAAATATGTGCTTTGGAAGTCCTAAAACTCATCACGAAAGGATAATTGAGTCTTAAAACTTTTAAAAAGTGCAATGAAGTCATAAAAATTATCAGAAAGTGCAATTGAGTCCTAGAACTTTCAAAAAGGATAATCAAGTCCTAAAACTCGTCAAATTTGTGAAATTAGTCCTTCCATTGATTGCACTTTTTGGAAGTTTTAAGATTCGAATGTACTTTTGTGACAAATTTTAGGACTTGATTGCTATTTTTGAAAATTTCAGAACTTAGTTGCACTTTATGACAAGTTTTAGTACTTCCAGTGCACTTATCCCCAAAGTTAAAATTTCTAGCAACCACAAGTTATTTTTTGTGGAGTTGTGCGTAGAGCTCATTATGTTCATGAGAAACGTCTGTTCCGAGTCTAACAAAAGTTGAAAGCTACATAAACCAAATGAAAGACCAGATTGCAGAAACTCACCAAAACGAAATCTTCCATAAGAAGAAAACTTATCCTGCAAATAGTCCTCATTCAGAGTATTCCTCAGGAAAACTACTTGGTAAATCCAGACATCTAAAGCCCGAAGCATATAGAGTAAGACAAATTCAGCACTACTGACGAGAAGTAACGAAGGGAGAAACTGCGGATTCTGAATTATTCTTGATCAATGTTTGGCACTGTTGTGAGTAATGACAGCTTTGCCAGAGCCAGCGATTGGCCGTGGCCAAATATCAAAATTGGTTGCAGATGCCAGATATGCACAAACGGAAGAAATTAATCAATTTGCTCCAGCATTAGAAAGTTTGACTTGGAGGAATCCTGGTAACAAATGATCAATCTTAATATTTGGTTCCTATTTATGACTGCAGATTAGAATAGTGCTGCAAGATCAATCTATGAGGAACCTACGAGGTCCATATTGGATGCCTCAGCTAGAAATATAACCCTGCCGCATCTCAGTCAAAACAGATGCAAAAATAGGACAACCAGAGTCCAGAGATGCCTGCAACTCCTGCAAGCATGCAGAAACCCCTTTGGCTTTGGAAGCAGCACATTTTAAAAAGTAGGCCATTTTCAGCAGCATATCTTTGTCTTCGAACACACTTTCGCTCACTGCAGTGAACATTTTAAGCTCAATCCACTAGGCATATAGAAATACAGAAAAAAACAGAATACAGTTCATCTATCTGTAGGCAGAATATGCAGATCCATTATCCAGATGCTCAACAAGACATCTTGTCAATATTGTTGTAAGATACTTACGCTGCACAGACGATCCTAATGAGCAAAATATCATTTTAAGCAGTGCCTTATAACAAGTAAGTAGGACTGAATTTGGAACAGGATTATTGGGATTGAGAATGTAACCTCACTTTTAATCTTTTCAGAAACGAGATCTTTATCACTGGCCAGAAAAAAGGGGAACTGAATCCTTTAATTATCTCATCAAGTTCAATCAAAAGAATTCTTGAATACATTGTCTATATTGTTTACATGACTCAACTAATACGTTTGATTGTTGAGGGTAAATTGATCATCTCTCTTAGCAGGCTCGGTGGAATGATGCAGAGGGTCGGTAACAGCAGATTGGCCGCAGAGGAACTTATGGACCAATCTGACGGTCAAACTAATCATCTCATAGCCTACCAAGTTGTTTTGAGCACAATGAATCTGGGTACAAAGTACAAACATACAAAACCAGAAGAGTTGTCACTCCTTCATACATAGAACAGAATTCAGAAAACATCTCGAAATTTTATAGAAACAGCACTCCTCTTTTGATAGATAAAAAGAATAGTCTCTTGTTTGCAAATTAATGTGGTAGGATGTATGAGAATAGAAAAGACTGATTTGGGTTCATGATTTGTCAGTAAAAAGCTCTCAACAATTGGCTCTGGATTAATGGACAAACAATGCATGTGAAGATACGCTGCCAAAAATAATTTGCACAACTGAACTGTTAATTTTCACCAATAATCCCTGCAAGAGCACCCACCACCTTTGAAATGGTGAAACCTATTATTGTCCCTCACAATGATTTCCCTATCAAAAGTTCGAGAAACTATTCTCATAAAATCATGACAATCCCAACAGATCCTAAGGTTCTTAACAATTCTTATAGGAATGCCTTTCTTCAATCTGATCAAACCAAATGCAGTGGCAATCTTCTCACTGTGTAGAGCCAGAGCATTCTCTTTCTCTTCTTCTTCTATATCGAACAAAACGGGGTTCGTGTTGGCCATGTACCCTGATAATCTCAGCCTCCTGAAGATCTCGCCCAGCATCACTTTAACTTCGTTATACATTTGGTGGGAGTCATCTCCAACAAAGAACTCATGAACTTCACCATCAACTTCTACAACACTGCAGCCCGGAAGCTTCTTCACGCCTCTGGACTTCATTACCTGCCGCACATGGCTTACACCTTCCCAGCTTTTGTTATCAGCGTAGATATTGGACAAAAGCACGTAAGCACCATGACTCTTTGCTTCAAGCTCCAGCATCTTTCTTGAGGCAAGCTCGCCTATTTCCATATTCTTGTGAATTTTACATGCATTGAGTAAAGCTCCCCAAGCGCCGGCATGAGGTTCCACCGGCATGTCATTGATGAAATTTAAGGCTTCATTTAAACGTCCAGCTCGGCCATACAAATCAACCATGCAGCCATAATGCTCCAGTTCAGGCTGGATTCCATACAACTCCATCATTGAGGCAAAATGCTTACAGCCTTCCTTGACTAGTCCAACTACACTGCAGCCTCTCAGTACCGACACAAATGTCACTTCATTCGGGAGAACCCCGTCTTTCTTCATGAGTGAGAAAAGCTCGAGACATTCCCTGCCAGCTCCATTCATGGCTAGTCCATTCATCGCACTACTCCATGTGTAAACATTCCTTTCTTTCATCCCCCAGAAGACCTCCATGGCCTTATCCATGTCACCGCATTTGGCATACATATCAATCAATGCAGTTCCTAGCATCAATGTCGTCCGAAGCCTGCTCTTTTCAATATATGCATGGGCCCACCTCCCTTGATCCAGTGCACCTAATTGAGTGCATGCAGACAGAACCGGAGCCATCGAAGGCTCATTGACCTTCACACCTTCCAGTTGCATCTCATGGAACAAATTCAAGGCCTGCCTCGATTCCCCACACTGGGCATACCCTGCAATCATCGCATTCCATGCAACAGTATCTCTCTCGGGCATTTCGTCAAACAGCTGCTTAGCAAACGCGATATCGCCATACTTGGCAGAAGCGCTCAGCATCGCCGTCTGACACACCACGTCATGATCAAGAATCCCTCTGAACACCCTATGACACGATTCTAAGCTACCCATCTCCGCATACATATTAATCAACCCACTCTGAACATGCGGGTCACCCTCAAACCCATGTCTCATGAGCGCACCGTGAACAGATTCCCCCACGCCACGTGCCAGAAGCTGCACGCACGCGCGAACCAAGAAATTGAAAGTGTAGTTGTCCGGCGACAAGCCGCAGCGCCGAATCCTGTTGTAAAAGTGGAAGCTTTTCTGCGGGGTGGGGCTCTTGGAGTGGACCCTGATCATGGAATTCAAGCTAAACAGAGTCGGGTTCTCGCACCGGTCGAGGACCCGGTTGGAGTAGTCGAGGTTGTTGAGGTTTCTCAGGGCGATGGCGGCGACGAATTGGCCCAAGACCTGAGGCTCGTTGAGGAGGCCGTTGAGGAGGAGGTGAGCGTGGATTTGCAGGAGCTCTCTCAGGGTGGTCGAGGAATCGATCAGGCAGATGCTTGGGTGCTTCGGAATGCTTCTCAGCGAACTCATGGCCTGTGAGCTTGGAGTGCTTCTTGAGTCATGTCCGAATCTCCCAACGCTTTGCTGCGTTCGGGTTGAGATTTTCGAGTATCCGAGGAAATCGGCTTTGGTGTGTCCAGGGGCGTTCCCGCGTTTTAAACGGTCGGTCGGTAAATAGAAAAAGGAAAAATGTTTTGGAAATACGTAATATTCATGTTAGGATTGATTCTCTAAGAATCCTTTTGTGGCAAATTCATTACTTGTTAAATCTTTCTTTCTTTTTTTAAAGTTTTCTGGCAAATTAATTAGTCCCAATGTCTAGTTTCAAAAGAGCGAAACAATTGTCTCTTATACAGATCTTCTCTGGAAAAATAATTAGAATCTGATTTTAGAAAACAAACATATCTACCTCCTATGGTGGTGTTCTCTAAACTTTCCATGATATATCACCCAAGATTCATTTTCAAGAACTGAAAAGCACTATAAAATGCTCACTTATCCTTATCTTTACTAACGAGCAAATATAACAGGAGGTGTAAATTAATAACATATAATATCTAAGAAATAATTAAATCGCAACATGCTTGTCCAAGATCTAATGGAAAAAAAATATCACTTCCAATAGCTATACTCCACTCTTGACCTCCAATGAACAATTTGAGGTCCAAGGCCACTTTCCAAGTGCATCTATATAACCCAAATTAGGGAATGTTGATATAGGACCAAGCTTCTTCACCACAAAAATAATAATGTAAAATAAAATGAAATTAGCAACTTGCTCACATAAAATGATGGCAAATCAACAATTACTTCAATAGCTATATGGCGAAAACTTAGGTTCTTGCGACCCCAGCGGCGGTCGGCTAGATTTCGTGACCTCGGGCGGCCCTCGCACGGGGTCTTGCGACCCTCTTGACCCTCATTGGGCGTCGCTCGACCTTGGGTGACCTTAGGCGGCCCTCCCCTAGGTTGTGCAAGCCTCGTGGGGGGTTGCTCGAGATCGCGTTAATTAATACAATGGTTGCCAATGCTAGATCTAGCGCAGCGTCGGCTTGAAAGGGTTTAAGAGTTTTTAATTGCAAATTATACAAACATGCAACTAAAGCCTTTTGCAAAAAGAAATTTACCAAACACTATTTTAACCGAAAGTTGTTTTACAAATGATTCTTTACTAAACCCAATTCGCATTTCCCCAAAATCTATTTCCAAGTCGAACCAAATGTAGCCGAAGTCCTTTGAGCCCAAATTGCCCGATTAATAAGTTAACTCAAATTAAAGAGGGTCCAGATTAATCTTTTAACTAGTTGAGCCTAAACAAGAAAATATTTTTGCACAAATCACACTATTGGAATTCCAGAAAAGGAAAAGATAATGATAAACTTTTCGTTACGAGAGAAATGCCAAGGCATTTACATATCTTGCTAAAACATTCTTAAAATTCTAATTACTCGGTAATTTGTCGTTTCCCTCCGGGAAAACCTATGATACTCGTAGTTCCAACCGGCATTCACAAAGTTTTGATCAAATTAGGGGTGGGAAACGATTGAGCGGTATTCATGTCCCATGCCCATGATGTAATCTCGAATCATTCATGAATTATTTTATGAGTTTATGATAAAAAGTAATGCACAACGTATTTCAGAGCAAAGACAATATTAACGTAGTACTGAATGATGATAATTACGGAATAAATTTACTAATTTGGGAACAGCTTGAACAAATAAATAAGATAACACGATATTATCATCGATGTTTCTTAACTTTATAGATATCCGTAAAGTAAAGTAAAATAAGTTTTCAAATGAAGGAGTTATAAATAAAGTCGAGAAACAATGAACAGGGAGAGGAGGGATGGAGATGAGAAACAAATATAATTTTTGACGTCATAAATAAGTAATGTTGAACAATTGATATCCCAACTCTTTTGATGATTAAATTTGTTTTTTTTTTTGCTTCTTGTTAGTTTTGTCTCCACTCTTTGCTCTTGATGATTGTATTCGGTCCGGGCCAGATCCATGGGCCAGAGTTTTCCTGAGCCCGAAAAGCCGGTCTGGGCCACAATGTGAAAGAGCCCTCCGGCCCGGACCATAATCCTTTCGTTCATGGGCTTTTCCAGGTGAGTAGTCCATCTAAGAAGATCCGCTCTTTAGGGGTTTTGGAAACTGGCTCGGGTTTTTCTCCTCCTCCCTGCTACGGTCGCTCACTCGCTCTCTGGCTCGCTCGCTCGCTCGCTCTCGGACTCACCTGCCGCTTCCCAATATCTCTCCGCAGTCACCGCCGTCCTCCGGTCGCGGGACTCTGGTAACCCCTCTCTCTAGCGTGAACCTCGATTTCTGTGGCGTATGGCTGAATCAATCGGCCTGTTTCCTCGTCCCCCAAGCTCAATGCGAGTCTCGGTTTTGGATCGCATGCTATGAAGAAGCCGCGCTCCCGTGAATCCATCCGGTTGTGTTCGCCGATTTGAGTGTGTGATGCTAGAAATGATAGTAGGACAGACGATGGGTTTCATGTCTGTGGCTTGTTCTGTTGATGGCAGATGAGGAGGTGACGTTCTCTGCAGAGTTAGGGACATGGCATTGTCGATTTCTAGGAGGCTGATACGTTCGTTCGGGCCGTCGGGCCAATGGAGGCATTTGGGTTCGGCTTTGGTCTCGAATGGTCCTCTTCACTGTCCTCATGGTGAGGGAATGTGCTACTTTCTTTTTAATCTGTTTGACTACATAGATTCTTGCTTTTGAGTTCATTGAGATGGTTTATTACTTTTGTATTTCTTGTTGATAGAATTGCTTGGCCTCGTTTCACAAGAGAGCTTTTCCACTGCGGACTTTTCTCGATCAGTAAGGGTATGTTCATGCTCCACTTCTATGTGATAATTACATGAGGTGAATGTAAAAGAAAGGCAAATTTTTGTACCCTGAGGGTGCTCTGCAGATTTTACGCGATTAAATGCTTATGATTGTATTCTACTGATTCAAATCATAAATTTGGATGTTGTGAACTCTTTATTATTTGCTTTGGTATGTGCTCTTGCCTTTGCTCTATAAACTAGTGGTCTCTTTGAATTGAGGAAGCAGACTCGGATTGTGATAGTTTCTAATGTCTAGAGTCCATAGCAGTTGATTGATGAACATGAGATAAACTCATCCTTTGCTTAACTTTTGACGTCGGGGTGTGCTTTATGTACCATGTAGGACGGTGCTTTTTTCTTTGGTTGTCGAAGGCTATCAACTTCAATACTGACTCCTAATGGTGAAGCTGACTTCCCTTCTGACTTATTGTCCCAGAAGAAAGTAATTGTGCCGGATCGCGAGATAGGTATGAACGGAATGTGCTTTACATTGTCTCTTTGTAAAAGATACCGACGATTATAGTGACCATCTTTTACATGTGTCTGTAGCCCCTTGGAAATGTAACTTGAATATGTAGAAAAAGAAGCCATGAATTGCTTAGGAAACAAGGGAACGCATTATTGATTCAGAAGTTTGAAATGTCTTCCAGAACTCATAATGTTATTGGAGGACTCAAGAAGATTTCCCCCCGATTATTTCACGTATTAAAATGGTTTTCAGGATTATTAAGAGTGCAAAGTATTCTTTAGTGGATTATCCATTGTATTTGCTTTTCAATGGGGAGATATCAGCGTTTTGTTTATCCATTGTAGTATTTTACTCATAAGATGTTCTTACAGGACTTTACCAGGATCTTGTAATTCCAGTGACGAACTTTCTTGGTGAAGATAAGGGCTTGATGGTCTTAGCCGGAGATGTTTTTGATGTACCTATTAGAAAAGATATTGTTCATCGAGTTGTGAGATGGCAGCTGGCAAAACGACAACAGGTTTTGTATGACAAACTCACGCACTCTAAAATCTGGTGTTTGTGTTTGCTGTAAATTTTTTTGTGGCATAGCTTGATCTACTGAATAACACTTTGAATTTTATTTACTGCTCTGAGAAGCATCTAAAATATTGTAGAAGAATGAGAAACCATCGATATACTATTGTCTTCCCACTGAATGGGTTATTTTATTTTCCCATGGTTTTAGAATGCTGAATGAGTTTACTGTGCTGAGAAGCTTATGTGGAGATTTTTTATTATGTTGATGGGTTGATCTACAGGGTACGCATTCAACTAAAACAATTAGTGAGGTCAGTGGAACAGGCAGAAAACCATGGCGACAGAAAGGCACTGGTCGAGCAAGGCACGGTTCTATGCGTGGGCCCCAGGTTTGGTTATTTGCCTAATTGTTATAGAGGTCTGTGTTACTGAGATGGTGTGTGTAAAATCTGAAGCAAGTTTTTGGATGACAGTTTAGAGGTGGTGCTACAATGCATGGCCCAAAGCCACGAAGCCATGCTTTTAGGCTGAATAAAAAGGTTAGGCGCCTGGGGCTGAAGATAGCTCTCTCTGCACGTGCGGGGGAAGGAAAGGTGAATCTGTTTCACTGCTCTTGAATGTTCAACATGTTGATTTTTCAATATCGTAAGCCCGTGGGTTTCGATTTAAGGCATTGAAGCAATGATGATAATTCTGTCCTCAAGTTTGTCTTGGAATGTAATGTCCTAGAGTCTGTTCCTTGCCTACTTAATTATCCTTGTGCTTATGACCTCCTTTGTTTGAGGAGCAGTATCTTGATATTTAGGGTCAGTTTTTATTGGATATGAATCTTTTGCTTTCCCTCCAAAATATTGGAAACCCAATTTTTTTTTTAGATATATTTTTTTAAATATTTGCAAAGTAGGAAAAAATTCTAAATGGCGTACATATCAATATCCGTGTCTTTTTTTAAAAGGTTTCGGCCTTTCAGTTATTCAACATTAAGTAAAATTAAAATTTGTACACTAAAGAAAAAGAAAATGTAAAAACATTCTAGATAGACCCAGTCATTCGATTATTTTTGTTACCATCTTGCTAGTCAGCCTTTTGCTTTGGTACTTGTTTGTTGAATACTTTACTGCTCTTCACTATGAGTGTACCTCAAAATGATCCCATTCTATATTAAAGTCTTCCTTTTTTTTTTTTTTTTTTTCCTATCTATGCTATTTATTTGATCTAGTATTTCCTGGCTATTAAAAATTGCAAAATTATTCAGCTTCTGGTATTTGATGATATGGAGATCCCGACGCACAAGACAAAGAACATTGTAAACTATGTCGAGCAAATGGAGAACACTAAGAAAGTTCTGCTTGTGGATGGTGGTCCCATCAATGAGAAGCTGAAATTGGCTACGCAAAATCTACACTATGCCAACGTGTTACCCTCTATAGTAAGTGTACCTTCTGGTTTCAGATTTTGCATTGTTGAAATTGATCTAGGTGGGCTCGATATTGCATACTAGAATGTTCTCTTACTCTGTGTTTGGGTCTGAGAATGCATGAAATTAATGAGGATGGAGTTGGAGGAATGAATATGAGGGACTATAAATTGTGTTCTCCCCTATTGTTGAGAGTGATGGAAATTGAAGGGAGTGAAAATGGAGGACTTTTCCATTGGAAGGAGATGAAAGGCAAGTTGTGGCGCTGCTATTCTGTGGGCATAGCTCACTCCATTTCTGGAGGGATCAGGTTCCCATTCAGATCAGCTCCCATTTTCTGTCCAACTCATTTTTTCTTTGGGATGCCCATTGGTTAAAGAACATTTTCATTCAGGTTGTCTTGCCAGAAATTTAAGTATATGTGTCTGTTGGTATTTTAGGCATGTCCTCTTTCTACTTTATTGATGTAGAGTGATAAAATCTTGTTTCTGAAGGACATGCTCCAAGCTTTTGTCTGGTGATCACAAGTTCATATCATATCATAGCAGGATGTGGATTAGTGCAAGATCAATTGTTGGTACCTTTGATAGTAAGAGATATGGAAATAGTGAAAATATTACAGGAAGGAGTGTATATTTTCTTTTTTGATAAATTCTAGTGATGACTAGGAAAACCATCAGGTTGTATTTGGAACAAATAATCTCACTTGCATGTCTGGACCGCCTGGTTCACCATTCCACAGCTCTAGACATGTAAAGTAGTTTCCTGCTTCGGAACTTGCGTGTTCACTTATGGCCTGAAAATCTTGCAATATCACTTTATTTCATGATATCGGTTATAACACTTGGTAGTAACGCTTTGTTGGGCACATTATTACTTAGTCTAAAGAGGGAATAACTGTAACATGATGATATGTTTTTGCAGGGCCTTAATGTATACAGCATCCTGCTCCACGACACATTGGTGATGTCCCGTGATGCGGTAAATAGGATTGTTGATCGGATGCATACTCCAATTAACCGTTGATGCTGCTGTAATGTGTTTTTTTTTTTTGGTAACAAAAATTTCCTTTGGAGGGCCAAATTTGATGTTTCGTGTTGGTATCTGTGCCAATGTAGGTGTTTTTCCTTCTATCTTTTTGAGTTCCTGTAATAATTATGTAACTTAGAGCTAGCAATTTTGTGCTTGGCCCTGTTTTTTCCCTTGTGTTTGAGTATAATGAGCTGGATGTGCTCTCGCAAATCATATTTCGCATGCAATCAGTTGATAAATTGGTAGGGGAACTCGCGGATCTTAGCGCGTGTCAAAACAAATTTTCCTTTTTCACCGTATGGATGGGTGTAGCATCAATGACATGTATGATTTTGTTGTGATTTTGTTCATACGAAAGGCAACGCTACCTTGGCATTCCAGGAATCATGTACACTGGATTGACTTTGAATCGTGAGATGGGGGGACCAATAATCCCCTATCAAGATTGAGACGTAGCTAGTCTCCATCACGGTATTGCTTTTTTTCTTTTTTTGGGATGGGGGGAAGGAATAATTCCATTGCAATGTTTTTTTTTTTTTTTTTCCATAAAGCTTGAGCTTATAGGTGGAGATGTCGCTCTTCATGCTGGGTTCCGTCCTTAAAGGTGAAATAGAGTTCTTGCCATCGTTGTTCTTTAAGCTTAAAGTCTTCTTCTGTGTTTGTTGTCTTGAGTGTCTAAATGGGGCTTAGCAGATGATTTGAAAAATGGATTTATTTCACCTGGAGGGATAGAACCCAGCATAAAGAGTGCAACTCAGCTTGTCCCCGTTCATCAACACTGCCGCACAACCAAGCCCTTCCAGATGCTTCAAAATCGCAAGGTTATCATTGGAGATCATGGCATGCCCGATGACGGCGCCCTCCAAACCCTCCAACGCGGCCCTCCAAGCCTCCACATTCCGCGTTATCCGGTGCTTGCTGTAGAAGTAGAAGGGCATCCCCTTGACACGGTCCAGGATGTCCTGGACCTTCACATCCTCGCAGCAGAGCAAGAAGCCATCTTGGGACATGGAGAGAAGCAGTGGTCGAACGCTGTGGGTTGGGGGTCCTGAGAGGCGGCTTTTCTCTAGATACAGGGGCTTGGAGAGCTTGGGATTGTGGGAGTGGGGAGACCGACGGCTTTGTTATGGTTTTGGAGGGGTTCGAGAGGGGGTTGAAGACGCCTGCCATTATAGGAGAGGGAAGGTGCTTTGCTTTGCCAGGGAACGGCTTGCACAGTTCTGCATGTTCCATATGGTTTTGATTGGTCGGTTACATCATATACTATTATAGCACGGTAATAATTACCGGTTAAATGGCGACTAATTCCCAGCCGTCCAATCTACAAACTAAAATCAACGGCCGAGATCGAACGGGGACACTAGCTTTTAGCCGTTTGATTTAATTGCTAGATCCTATGGCCACAAACAGAAGACCCGGCTAATCTTTGACCGTCCGATCAACCTTTGACCGTCTCGATCAACCTTTTTTCAAAAATTATTTTATAAAATCGAAAAATGATTTTTTATTTTTGAAAATCCCATATCGTGTCACGTGGTCAACTCATGGCCATCCTATCATGCCCCAATCCTCGGGTATGCAATATCCCTACCAATACGCCTCGAGTCATTAAGAACGACGTTTCGGGCGTGTCATCTTCCCATATATTTTAATTACGCATGTGGAAACGATAAACTCCTAGACAACAACCAATAAGCGGGGATAGGAAAGTAGGGTACACAACCAACAACTCAGCAGTAGAAAACATTCACTTCATTAGCAAATACTCATTAACCCTACTGAGCTACTACACTATACAACCCCATACTTTGTGGCGGTTCCCTATGACCAACAAAAAGATAGGTAGGTCGGGTCGGGGTTAAAGTCATATCTACTATAAAAGAGGGGCTACGACACCCTCGTCCTTCACACGTCTCCCCAAAAAGGTCTCCATCACAGCAGCCCATAAAAAAAATACTTGGGCGAAGGCTCGTAATTGGGATCATTGTAGTCCGACTTGGGTTCGGGGTCCTCAACTTCCCTGTCGGGCATATTGATATCCATCACGTCCCAGGTTTGGAATATAGTGGCCGTGATAGGCGGCCCCTCGAATCTCGAGATTGGCCCATAGAGAATGTCACCATCACGCATGTGCCGGGCAGCGAACCGGTGGGGCACTGGATACCCCAACCCCTCCTCTACCTACGGTGTCGTCACAAACTCGGTTCGGACTCGGAATGGGAAGGTACTCAATGCCGAATGATCGGTCGATGAGGACTCCGAATTGAACGTGACGGTCCTCCATTACCTTGGTCCTAAAAAAGAGTCAACGATAATGGGATGAGAAATAAATCTCGGTTAGTCAATGCCTAAACTCGGTTAGGGCGTTGATTCACTCAAGCGACCCTAAACATGCATCAACAATCGATAATAGAACAATAGCGGGCGTTAACGCCACGCTCTAGCTATCATAGGAATAAGCACAACCTAACAATATAACACAATCACATGTAAGCTTATCACGCTTTGGATCACACGTAATGCAATACTCGACTTGACTTAATAGTCACATCAACCAAGGCAAACAACTAGAACACCCAAACAGCTTGCATGCATAGAAAACCACATGTGTTCCGGTTCTTAAAGGCCATTCAATCCGATACACTAGGCGGTTGGTGCTTTTACGGCGAGATCAGACGCCGTTCCATTCCTTCAACAACGACAACTACTAGGTCGTGTGATTTTGATCGGCACGGCACGGTATAGCATGGCATAACGCACATTCCCGTAAGGAGCGTTAGTTTTCTTACAAGCCGCAACCGACATCCGACCAACTCGGTATTACGGATTGACGTGCATCCGACAAGTCGTGTGATTTCAATAGGCACGGTACGAACTTGTTAGGAAACTATCATATGACTCCATGAGCACACCGGATAACTAGTCAATTCTTATCTTTTGCATTCAGTTAAATGCTCACACGGTTGTCTTGAAAGACTTGGCATAAGGCCATTTTCGTGCTCAAATATGCAATTTGATTCCACACGTGGTCGCATGAATGCACAATTTATCACTAGACTTTGTACTCGATACATGGTGATTAATTCTTATATATATATAAACACACAGACATATATAGGCACCCATAACATTCGACAGTCAAACAATAACACCCACTATCCACTCGGTAGTAATAATTAATTAATTAATAATTAACTGTTCCGTTTGCAATTATTAGTCCGATTACTCATAGTCGAGCCTGTATTACCCAATCGATCCGATAATCTATCATCCGGTTGGCTCTAGCCAATCACTCGTTCGCGATCGAACAATTACAATCAATCACCAAATCCAATCTAACCATCAATTAGCCACGACCACCTAGCCGACCGGACTAACCTATTTAATTGTGGTAATTTAACCTAATCCGTGTCACTAACTAAAATCGCAATTTACACTAACTAAACTATCCCTAAACGTAATTAGCGATTTAATCAAGGATTAGGGGCTAACTCACAACTAGCGATTCGACGATGACTACGGTGGCGGTGGTGACTCTTAGCGGGATCGGCGGCGGTGATAACAACGGCCTACGGCGGCACTAGGGTAGGGCCGAGGTGGCGTCGGGTCATGGGGCTCACGGGATGGCGGCGGTGGAGGCTCGAGGGCGAGGGGGAGGTATCGCGGTTCGGGGCGAGGCAGAGGTCGTTGGTTTCACGGGTTTGGGAGGAATAAGGAGATGGGCCGGCGGTGGGGTTGGCAAGGGCATGGCGGTGCGACAGTGGACCGATGGATAGCGGCCGGGAACGACGATGGGAGGCGGAAGGACGGCGTGAGGCGGAAGGGTTCGGGCTTAGAGGAAGGAGGAGGATGGAGGTTGATGGCTCTCATGGCTCCACGAGATAACAGCAAGCGGCGGGACGAGCGGTGAGGAAGCGGCGGGAGGTCGGCGGTTTGGGGCCGCCGGCCCTTGTTCGGCGATAGCGGTGTAGCAGCGGAGGTGGTGGCAAGCCGATGCAAACAACAAGGGGGGAAGGGGGTGGTCGAGCGTGAGAGAGGAAAGGGAGAGAGAGAGAGAGAAGAGAGGACTTGAATTGACTTGGGTGGTTGAGAAAAGACAAGTGGTTGGGGACAAGACTAGTAAGGTCCACTAGGATCTCATCACATTTGAAAATCTTATCCTCTAGTGCATAAAGGCAAGGGCATTTTGGACAATTGATATTTTAGGATTGGTTGGTCATTTGGTAAAAACGATTGGGGATATTTTGGTACTTTCACAGCTGGGGTTATGTTAGGGCTAGGCTCGGGGCGAAAGGTCTCAAAACTACTACGTGACGACCGAACTACCGAAACCTAATCTATTTTGACCGACGTCTCAAGAATATCCAATTATCATCTCTTAATTCCTCAAAATTCAATATCTATATACCAGGCTGGAATCCAAGATTAAAACTTTCATTGAATGCGGTTATCTCACATACGTCAAAATTTCGGGACGTCACACGTCCAATTTGGTTTTATTTTTTTTGTTTTTGAAAATTATTCATATATTACGCTTGGGCGACGTGGCTGCCACTTGTCACCACGTCGGCGCCAGGTCGGCTATTGACCGAATCAACTTTGGTTGGCTAGTTATCGTCTTCTTCGCGGAGACGACAAACAAACGACCGAGAGATTTCTTGCGCCGATTGATGGCCAAACCTGGACCAAATCGGATGAAATTGGTCCCGATCCACTCGTCTCACTCTCCAGAATAACATATCCAAAATCTAGCCAAAGTTATCAACTATAATACAAGCAATCAAGCTTGTACAAAGCACAACAATGGCGGATCAAGCAAACAAACTAGAGCATAACTATGCAATTCCATCATAGAATAGCACCACAATAAGTTCGGGAGATTTACTTGAAGCTCCGATCAAGGTCTAAGTTGCCGGATTTCGTTGGCCAAGTCACGATAGATCTAGCTATGGCAGAGGTATCGACTTGGGGTTTTCACACAATATCAATGCAAAAGCGAGATGCGATCGTGCTTAGATGAGCTTAAGGAGTAAAACGCCTCAACTAATTTAAAAAATCATGGTCGGAGGGAACTCCGTCATGGATGCCTAATGAGAAGCTTGAGAGTGCGACTCACCGTTTTAGGAGATGCCGAGCTGCTGGAGTAGGTCCGATCACTTTCTTAGAGCTTCGTGAGGCTTCTTGAAGTGGTGATATAGCTCGATTTGCTCTCTGGAGGTCGAGACGAACTTGAGAAGCTTCGGTTCGAACACTCAACAATGGCAGATTCAGAGCTCTCTCTCTCTCTCTCTCTCTAGTCTGTTGCATCTATGGAATAGAATGAATCACCCCACTTTTCAAAAATGCGTCAATTCCATACTTACCCAATTTGAATAGATTTGGCATGCATGAAGGGGCCGACGTTCGACTAGCTCGCATGTGCATTTGGATCCAAACGGTGCCAAGAACGGAGAGGATTTTGTCCAACTCTATTAAGGTCTCTATCGCACGCGAATTGGCTTGGATTGGACTCTGTTTACACTCGTATTGACCCTAGGTACCATCACGGCATTGATTGAGTTCGCTAGACCAGCTCCGGCGACCCCAGGCAGTGAGAGTGGTGGCGATGGGTTCGGGCCGTTGAGGACTTCAATGCCTACCCCATGGCGTTGTTGATTGTGGCCGGGAAGGCCTCCAATTTTGGCGCCAAAGTTCAGCTCTTCCTCGGGCATTTGAACCTATGCGCGAAAGGGTATTTAGGGAAGAAGATGGTCGCCCGGGTCGCTGGGTCGGATCCGGTTTGACTCGGTCGACCTAAAAATGCTAAATTGACTCCCAAAACTTCACAATTAGTTAAATTAAATTGCGTAATTCGATTCGGGAGCATGAATTCTATTAGAAAATGTGATTTTTGTCAAAAATATGCATGGAATTATACAAAAGTCCCAAATTCTTGTTTTGACCCGAGAGAGAAAATTAATTAATTCAAAC
The DNA here is from genome assembly GCF_020921035.1 of Rhodamnia argentea. Taxonomy (NCBI): domain Eukaryota; kingdom Viridiplantae; phylum Streptophyta; class Magnoliopsida; order Myrtales; family Myrtaceae; genus Rhodamnia; species Rhodamnia argentea. The sequence continues at coordinate 20,851,032 of NC_063154.1, forward strand.
CCTAAACGGTTGAATCGAGCCAAACTAACCCCTCCATTGGATTCAAAATAATGAAACTAGAGGGTATCGGCCTTAGTTTTGCGAGTCCACCCCTAGAATTTGATTAATTGCATTTAAAGTGAAACCCAATGACTAAACTAAAAATAATTGTTCATTTAGGTCCTTTTAGTCCAAATTGTGCAATTATTCTAATTTCTGGGTCAAAATGAAATGTGAGGAACTAAAGTCAAATGTCATGAACTAGAAAATGTAAAATCTGAAAATAAAATGACTCAAAATGTAATTTTTGAGCCAATTCAAAATTATGCTTAATGAAGAAGCTTAAAGTCCCGATTGAATTTTTCAAATTTTAAGTGGTAAAAATGAAAAGGGAATTAAAATAAAAATATTAACTAATTTTTTGGCCACAAATGCTATTTTTCTTGATTTTCTAAATATTTTCCTATTTTTTGAAATATTAAAAAATGCGAGAGACATGAAAAATTATTTTTGGTTGAAAAATGGTTCTTTGGGCTTGGCCAAGGCTCACAAAGTTGATTTTTCAAAATTTTTTTTTGACTTTTTACGAATTTTCTATGAATTTTTTTAAAAAAAAAAAATGATTAAAAATCGGATGTCAACACAAATCGTAACATTGGTTTATTGTTCCAATGATTAAAGATTTGGAGTCTCCACTAATTATTTTTGATAAGTTGATTAGGAACCTAAATAAAGTATTGAGATAAATACTTTATTTCTACGAACTAGAGATTATGAGTCGGAGACGTGGTTACATCAATATGAATGCCCTTTTGATAACTTAAATTTCATGAAAAATCCTAAGTTTGGCAACTCAATTTGAATTGATTTCACTTCATGTTCAAAAATTATTTTTTCGATTTTTCGCTTGTTTAAATGGATGCAATGAGTGAGATGAATGCAAATGACATAAAAACTATACTAAATGGCGTGATGACATGCAATGCAAAAACATGCAAAATTATGTCATGTTATCCCATATGCAAAATTTAACTAACCAATTGAAGCATGCATGATGTCATGACATTAATACAAAACACGATGCAAAACACAAGACAATTTACTCTAACGGTATGTGAAAATCATGCACACAATTGACTATCATAAGATGAAATGAACCTAAACATGATTTCTACATGACGTAGCATAACAGGACAAGGGATAACAACAAGAGGATATGACATGGCAAGTAATGATATGCAATATGTGACCGTGTGACATGGCAAAACAGGAGATATGCAAAATATGGGATGGCAATTTATGCAATGATATTATGACGTACAAATACGCAATATGTCAAAAAAAAAAAAAAATGACGACATGCAAACATGATAAAATGAAATGGGATATGCAAAAGAAGACATACAATTTATGCAAAATGTGAAAAAATAATGACGTGCAAGTATGTGATATTTGAAAAATATGGTAGGCAAGATATGGTGATACTCGAAAACATGGAATGCAAACGTGATATGTGAAGTAACCTGAGATAATGCAAAACAACATGAGATATGCATGAGATAATACAAAATATATATTCTAATCTACATGAGATAATAATTTTTATTATTTTTTTACATGAATTTTTGGCAACTCGATATGTCCATGATTGACTCAATTTTCTTGATTTTGTTCCGAACAAACCCAATGAGATAAAGCTTCTAAGAAACTTTATCTTTCTAAAATTTTAATTTGATAAGATTTTTATGAAATTATAATATCTTACTAAATTTTTTAGGAGTTTTAGATTATGAGGAAATCAATTAAAAAAAGATATCCATGAAAGATTAAATATTCCAAATAAATCAATAAAAGCAATCAACAAGATCAAACCATGGATATTCACTTGATTCTCAAAAAAATTTACATTCCTAATCCAAAATTGGTTTGTTCAAATTAGCGGATCGGATCGAAGTAATCATAGATTTGATTGACTAATTTTCCATTTTTTGCTACAAAGGATCGTATCCAAATAATCACAAATAGAATTTGGAAACACGTTGCTCTTTAGGCAAAAATCTTTCCTAAATTGGGTTTAGGATTTTTGAATGTTCGAAAATATGCATGAAAGATGAGAAATAATTTAAATTGGAGAACATTATTAATAAATCAAATCAAGGCAAGATAACTTACACAAGTTGAAATATTTGAGAATATCTCAGGATACTGCGTTTCCCGTTTTGAAAACGATGGATTGGGATTGGCCTACGATGGTGGTCGACGATGGACTCGGCTTCTCGATGGGACTGTGGTGTGCTTCTTGCGGTGATGGCTACTCGGTGCCTTCGTCAGTGTTGGGGTCAGCGGATGAAATTTGGAAAATCCAATATTGGCTTGAACATGCATGGAATCGATGAGACGATATTGGAGTTCACACATGAAGTTGATGCCTTCACCCCATAACCTGCAAAAAGGAATTAAAAGTGCACCGGCTTTGACGAAGAATTTACTGGACCACCACTGATGCGCTGCTCGTTCATTTGACCGGAAAACAAAGACTCGCCCAAAAGCTGCTGGAAGTTGATCAAGAAGTCGTTTGATGAAGCCTCAAAGACCCACGTAATAACTGTGCTGATTTGGGAATCGTCTGGGAAAATCGTGAACAATGTATTTGATTTGGCTCCTGGAGATTCTTTGTCGGCGTCATGATGTAAAGCGATGGATCGAGGCGACTCGTCTACGAAGCGCCATCAGTCATCGATGGTTGGGCTTGGAACGGCTTAGACGAGACAGTACAGTAGCTGACTCATCCGGACAGGCACGACGGGAGTACTCGGCTTGATCTGGTCCGTCGGTGACCCAGTGAAGAAGACGACGGCAGGAACCTCTCTTCTTCTCTCTGCGAACCTCTCTTCTTCTCTCGCCCACCCTCTCTCTCTCCTTCTTTTTGTTATCTTCTTTATCACTTTGTCTCTTCTCAGGACATGCCGTTCTTCCTTCTCTTAGGTGTTGTCCACCAAGAACAGAGAGAGATCTCCCTGTCAAAAGAATATTAACGAGGCTCGTCAAGAGAGAGAAGAAAAAGAAAACCTTTCTCTCCAGATCGTGAACTCTCTCTCGGGAATTGTGGTCGTGTATTCAACGAGTGGCCCCCTTTTGCCTTGCTCTCAATTTTCTGAATAAGAATGACCGTCCTCTAAACCTAGGCTTAACTTTGTATTTATAGATAAAAGGTTTCATTAATCCTAGTCAGAGTAAGTTTCCTAGTGATCGTAGAATTAAAAATTCTGATCTTCAAGAGTCCCAATCACTTAAAAGTCCTCAAATTTTCGGCCACAAGTAGAGATAGAGTTGGCCAAATTCTTCATGCTCTTGCGGGCTATAACGCACATTTTCGAGCTCAAATTGGGCTTTAATTAATTAAATAAATAATTAATTAAAAGCCTATAATATTTAAATGAGCAAAAAGGGGTTGAATTAAATTTGAAAATAGGTCCAAAACCCTTTAAATAAATTCGGCACCCCCCACCATGCTTTAGCCGAATATTTTCATGTAGGCTCGGGTCCACCACTTGTCAATTTGGTTTCAATTTCTTTCCGTTGGTGCAAATGAATGCTAATGCAAATGCATGAGTGCTTTAAATAAAAATAAATTAATTATTTTTGGCAAGAACAAAAATTAGTTTTAATTTTTATACAACATGATCAAGGTTAATCAAAATTTAAGTGTCAATACTCGTCACCACCTTGCCATCGCCATTGATCTTCGTCTAAGCCGAGTGACCTCCGGCACTTGTTCTCTCCACATCCCAGCTAGTTATAACAATTTCCACGTGATTCTTGTATCTCTTTTATTTTTTATTTGCGTGGGATATTTCCATCCTCATTTTGGATGCCACCACACTTTTTTTTTATATATATTTAAATTATACTATTCAAATAACAAGTGAATTTTCCTTTTCTACTATTTCCTCGAGTTGTGTGGGCAGCACGTGCGGCTGGTCGCCCGGCTCGGACGAAGAGCCGTGACAATGAAGGGGTGGTGATGGCAGCAGATGACGGGCCGAGCTGGGTTGCACATTTGGAGTTGAAGACCGGAACAAAAAGGAAAAGGGCAAAAAAAGAGGAAAAACAAACTTGGCCGCCCATAATTTTGGGAATTGTCGCTGACTGAATTTGAAGTTTACTTCGTCATTTCTTTCAACCTATTTAACCAGGAAAGTCTCATTTATTCCAACAATTTGTGTACTCTTTATTCATTCCAACAAAACTAGAGAAGGAATCTTTGTATAGACATATTCCCTACCATAAAAGATAAATTCCGTGCGAAATATGGCAGATTCTATCGTAAATGGAAGGAAATTTTTTTTGGGCATGGGGTCCAAAAGTGCGGATTAATTAGTTTTTTGGAAGGACCATGAAGATGAATAGCTTGGTAGAGTCGAAATTTCCAATATGCTTGGAAGGATCGGAAGAAAGATCGGGTACACCGGATTATTATCTGAGCATTAGATCTTTGGCAAAGAAGAGTTACCTATATAGATTAGGTAGAAGATCGGGTGAATAGTATCAACGGACCAGTAAAGATCTGGACGTCCCGATTATGGTAGGGATCGTACGGATATTTGGTTCTAGAAGGTGTTAGTGACTTGATCAACCGACTAGATCTTTGGTTCTCAAGAAAATATAGCCGATGCAAAGACTATGGCGATATCAATGACCCGAGTTCAGCAAAAACTAGGTACAAGTATGAAGATCTTGACGAGGAGGAGAACAAGTCAAAGGTGACGAGGTGTTCATTATAACTTGGAGGTACCATAGTCGATCTTTCATCAAGGTGACGTCTTTGGAAGCAGAGATACTCAAGAGGATCATTGGATAATTAATCACAAGTTATCCGGTCGATTTTTCTATAAACATGACTAACGGACCAAAAGATCGGGTGTGACAATATTTATGTCGACATTGGGTTTGGTGCCGTCTGATCAACGAACAAGTGTGGATATTTCGTTGGAAAGAATATAACCATTGGCGGACGAAAGATCCATAGAGAAATATCGGGAAGTCTATCGAGTAGAATATAGCCGTTGCAATCTGTCGGCTTTTTCAAAGCAGTGTCAGATCGCAGATGTTTTGTAACAGTGTCAAAGACAGCAGCTACGGCAGTTCCAACGGATCTCTAACGGATAGTTGGACTCCGCAAGCCCTTCCAACGGGAAGAATGAAGTTGTCTAGATGTTAGAGAGAGTGAGCATAATGTAAAATGCACACTTGCTGTGAGTGAGGTTTCTCTCGATGTATCTTCTCTCTCTTGAAAGATTTTCTCTAATAATCTTTTTGTACTGTAATCTTGTGAGAGATCAAGTATATAATAGTGAGAGCAATACATGAGTCTTGATAGTGTGATCTATTGGAAAGGTAGTACTTGTTGTTTGTAACTTGTCTTGAAGATTACTAATGAATTCCAACCCGAGTTGTAGTTGTTAGTCTTGAGAGTGGATGTAGGCTTGGGGATAAAGCCGAACCACTATATATTTGTTTACGGATCTTCTATCTCCTCTTTCTCAGCACTACACATTTGTAAACATCACCATCTATCAAACATCGGCACGAGCTAATTTATATAATATGTCTTCGTCGATGTTTAACTAGATGTTTGTTATGTGCTTTGGTTTCTCATAATCTTTATACACTTATGCACACAATCAGCTCACATTATTTCAAATATCTATTGACCTGATGTTTACGATGTATCTGCAGATGTGTGCTTGCACTTTACTTGATCTTTTACTCGGTCTTACATACGTTCGTATACTGTTTTGTAAAACCTTTGCTCACCACATCTTTTTATATCACCTACTATTTTGTGTGCTCTTATTCCTCGTGATTTTCATACACTTTAGCACACATTCTTCTCATGGTACTTCAAACATCTACCGATCTGATCTTTACAATATCTCTGCAGATGTTTGACCCGGTGTTTGAAATTGAACTTGTTTTATTCTCGAGATATTTTTCAAAATTCTCAAACAATCTATTCACCCCCTAGGTTGTATTGTTACCCAACTAGACATGGCCGGTTCAGAACCGCCGGTTCCCGAGCCCAACGGCTCTTTCCCCGGTGCCTCCCTTTTAAAAAAAAAAAAACCGGTTGGAATCGGCCCGGAATCGGTGGTTTCGGGCGGGTTCCGGTTCCGGTTTTGGGTTGGAACTGTGGGCCCGGTTAACGGGCTGGTTCGGGGCCGTCGGGCCCATTTGGCCATGTCTAGCCCCAACAATGAGATCCTCGAAGATTCGATATCCATAGTCGAATTCTAATCTATGATCAAAATCGATTGACTGCGACTATAGTACATCTTGAGCTAATGGGCGGCTTCTAGGAGTTATGTGTATTTGACCAATGGTTGATTCAACATCAATCCACGTTCAAGCTTTCTCAAGCCATGGATGACCTCGGTTGTCATGTAATTACGAGGGGTCAATTACCTAAGTAGCACCGACAACGACACGCGACACGACACGACACGATACGTTGATACGTCATTTCTCAAAAATAGAGATTTCCGACACATTGGGGACACATTATATATTAAATATATTTTATATATGTATGATATGTTATTATTTCTATAATTTTTTTTTATAAAATAGAGAATTTGCAAAAAGAGTTCTTATAATAAAAAGAAAGCTCATACCAAAGATACTTCCATAATTTGATCCAATCAGCCTATAAAAATAAATAAATAATGAATTAAAAAGAAAAAAATTTCTTAATTTGCGTCTGCATGCTTCTCCTCCTCTCTCCGTCTCCTCCCCTTTTCTCTTTACTTTTTTTTGAAAAAATGTCCGACACATGCCTCAACCCCCTCTATCTCCTCTCTCTTTGCCTTTTGAAAAAATCACCAAAAGAACATCTCACATGTTTTAGCTCTCTCTTCTCTCTATTCCCCCCATCCTCCTTTCTACTTCTTGAAAAAATCTCACACCCCTCTCTCACTCCTCTCTGTCTCGCGAAGCCAACCCCGACGTCGACCACCATGGTTTTTACTGCTAATCTCTCCTCCGACACTATCTCACTTTGTCCTCCTACTCATTTTCTTTACGCTCCGTCACACATGAAATTTGTTCTCTGCTCGATCGCTCACCACTCGTCGCCGGCTCCCTCCCTCATCTCTCTCATGGCCCGAGACACTTTTTCCCCCCTCCCCCACCGATCTACGCCCTTCGGATATGCCTTTCCCGCCCTCCTTCTTCACGACTCTCATGTCCCCAAAGTGTCGCCAGTGTTGACTACATATCGGACCTTCGACACGCGTTGACCGCGTGTCGAACGCTTGTCGGAACGTGTTGGACGCTTGTCCTTGTCCGATACGTGTCCGACACCGACACACCGAGGGGTTTAGCGTATCGGTGCTTCATACTCAATCACTAGTTCTAATATACACGATCATTAAAATTGGTTTAGGATCGTTTGCAATCCATACGGTGGTAAAGTGGAATCACCCGCGATCCGATTGTATACTATCGTCGAAATGTTCTATAGATGTTCTTTGACCGGTTTTTAATGGCTCAAAATTGTCTCTCGTCAATTCTTATGGTTGAATTATCAATCCATGATTGAGTTCTCGAGTCAAGCATACTTAAATCCTTAATAGCCTTTCCCTTTTGGTTAGCCTCTCGTGAGCGATCAATTCGGAACGAGAATTACTAATAGTGCATCAATTGAAAACGTCATTTCATTACATTCTAAATAGGGTCGAATTTGAGAATGTCATAAATTTTCCGCCTTAAAGAAAATTCGTCCTCGAAATTTACAATAATCATACTACTAAAAAAGATGGGGATGCCATCGGCTCATTATTTCCTCACTTTCCCAAGTAGCTCCCTCCGTTCCATGATGTTGCTAGATCACCTTGACCAAAGGGATCGTCTTGTTCCACAACACTTAATCTTTTCTGTCTTCAATTCGCACTAGTCTTTCAACGTAGGACACCCTTTCATCCATGTCTATTTCTTCATAATTCAGTACATGGGTTGGATCAAGCTCATATTTTCTAAGCATGGATACGTGGAAAACATTGTGTACTTGTGCCGGTTTCGGCGGTAAAGCTAAACGATATGCCAAAGTTCCAATTCTTTCTAAAATTTCGAACGGTCTGACATATCTCGGGCTTAACTTCCCTTTCTTGCCAAATCGCGACATTCCTCGCATAGGTGACACTTTGAGGAAGATATGATCACCCACTTTAAATTCCAAAGGCTTACGTTGCCTATCTGCATAGCTTTTCTTACGGCTCTAGGTCGTCATAAACCTTTATGTGATAACTTTAATCGCCTCAATTGATTGTTGCACCAACTTCGGACCAGTAACCCTTCTTTCTCCTACCTCGTCCCAACATATTGGAGTTCTGCAGGCTCTACCATACAAAGCTTCAAATGGTGCTATTCCAATGTTACGTTGATAACTATTATTATAAGCGAACTCAATAAGATGTAGTTGTTCCTCCCAACTTCCTTTGAAATCCAAAACGCAAGCTCACAGCATACCCTTGAGAGTTTGAATCGTTCTCTCGGATTTTCCTTCCTTCTACGGATGATAAGTTGTGCTATATTGTAGTTTCATTCCCATGGTACTTTGAAGACTTTTCCAAAATTTAGCGGTGAACTTGGGATCTCAATCCGAAGTAATCATTGTCGGTACTCCATGAAGGCGAACTATCCGTCGCATGTACAACTCAACATATCTATCCATGGCAAAATCCTTTCGTACGACAATGAAATGTGCAGACTTGGTTAGTCTATCAACTACTACCCAGATAGAGTCATGACCTCTCCAATCGCTTGGTAGACCCATCACAAAATCCATTGTGATATGTTCCCATATCCATTCTAGGATCTTGAGTGGTTGTAGCAGCCCACTTGGCTTGTAATGCTCTGCTTTCACTTGTTGACACGTTAAGCATTTGGCTATGTACTTGGCTACGTCAACTTTCATTCCACTCTACCAGTAATATCAATGTAAATTATGATACATCTTTGTATTACCGGGGTGGATGCTATAATTGCTATGATGTGTTTTTGATAGAATTTCGTCTTTAAGTTCAATATTGTCAGGTACGCACAATCGTCCATGAAACCTCAAAGTTCCATCTTCAGCTACTTGAAAGTCCGGCTTTCTTTTATCTGTATCTCCTTGTAGGATCTTTTCAATTGTAGGATCCATTGTTTGTAACGTCTTAATCTTAGTCTACACTTCCAACTCAATCCTTAGTGTGGCTAGAAGACTCGAGAGGTGACTTGTGACATTCCGAATTCCGACCCAATTCGAGACTTATAAATGAATGAATGAATGTCCGATAATGTATTTTAGGTATATCTCGCCCTGAATTGATCACTCACGGGTTAACCGACCAAAGGGGAAATGCTAACATGGAAATTGATACGTGGACCTAAGGACTCGAATAAGAAATGGAACTTCGACCATAAGGATTATCGAGGGATTATCTTAAGCCATTAAAGGCCGATCTAAGAACGAATGTGGAATTCCTTGCTAACATTATACAATTGGATCATGGGTGATACCGCCTAACTAATGTGTAATTTGCGAGACTTTCCTAAATCGAATTCTGATGATCGCGACCGTCGGAACTAGTGATAAGCCCTCACGGTTACATGACAATCAAAGCCGCCACGACTTGAGAATCCAAAATATGGTAAGAACCACGAGGTCGATACGCGTAATGCCTAATGAGCCGCCAGTTAGTTTGAGATAAACGGGAATCGAGATCGACGGAATTCGGACGTGAGTTGAAATTTGAAATTGGGAATTGGAGTAAGAGAATTCCAACAATCAAGGTTTGGACGTCGCCTCATCGAGGTCAATTAAATTATAGGATTATTCCTAATAAAGTCAGAAATTGGAAATCAGTAAATAAAAGTTGGAAATTACCTTTCTCCCCAAAGGAATGTTCATTCCTTTAGTTAATAGAGAGGGTACTTTGGTCTTGTATAATTTCCTTCGTGACCAAAAGTTTGAAGGTTAGAATGGTCTTTAGTGCTCTTGCATTATTGGAGACAAGGATCGACTAGTGAGTTGACTAGTATGACATGTAAGAGAACCCCATCAACAACTCTACTATTCATGTCTTTTCACTCTTACATCTTGTCATTTCCATGAAAACCCCATCACCAACTCCTCCACTCACCTTTTTGAACCTTTGAAGCCTTGATGTAAACCTTGTAAAACTTCATTTCCTTCTTCTTCTTCTTTGGACCGAAGCCAACTCTCTCTCTTTACTCTCCCTCTCGGTTTCCTCTCTCTCTCGCCGGTTGCTCTCTCGCCCCAACGCCGTCCTTTCGCCACCACCGTGAGCCGCTTCAACCACCATCATGCCACCACCAAACCACCACGAACCACCGCCCCTTCGGCCGCTTAAACCGCCGCGAACCACTGCCGGGAACCGTTGCCCCCCGTCACCGATTTTTTGGGCTAGTCACCGGTTTTGTGGGCTGTTCATAGCTCATCTTTGAGGTAGGATACCTTCTAAGCTTAGTCTAAGTTTTGTGGAACCTTGGTTTGATGGTTAAAGCTTGGTTTAAGTTGGATTAATTGCTGAATGGTTGGTTTTGTTGGAAAAATCGAAACAGCCTCCAATCTTGCAATCTGGTTGCCGGTTTTTGTTGTTGTACCAAGGGCTTGAAGAGCTTGTTTTAAGTGGTGAGTTGGTCCTAAACTCATATTAGGTCTTGGGGTTACTAATAGACCAAGTGTGGTTGTGATTTTGCATGTTTTATGGGTTGTTTTAGTGGTTTTTGTCTAAAAATCGGGATTTAGTTTAATAGCTATCTTGTGCTTAGTGGATTGAGAATTGCTAGAGTTGAAACCAACATTGGCATGGAACATATATGTTGGTTTAGGTAGGGATAATGAAAGTACCATAGACGATTTTGTGTGAATCGACGAGTTGATGAGGTCTTGGAGTCGGATTTAAGTTGTAGCTCAATGGGGTTATATTTGTTTGAAAACCGACCTATTGATGAGCATGCATAGTCTTGGTACTTGGTATGAAATGAAATTCAGATGCATGCACATCGGACCCTTTTGATGAACATTTGGTCTTGTGAGGAAATTGTGAGCCAAGTCCTCGAATCGCAAGATAAGTTTGCGGGTTGCGGTCATTAGTGACCATGCTTGATGAATCTTGGCTAGCTTGAGGTGTCCATTTATTGTTTAGCCGAGAATGAGAAATTGAGGGCTAAGTGCTGAGTTGGTGCATTTGAGATCGATTTATGCCCGTTGATGTTGCTATGTGCTTGATTGACCATTTGGTTGAATATTGATAATGTGCATGTGAATACCCCGAGGCGTGTTGACGCGGGGTCTATAGTCAACTAAATTGTACGATATGAGTATATATGCACATTATACCTTGATACGATAATTGCGGGGTTATGAAATCCTGATGCGTACTAACGCGGGATTTGACCCGAGGTGTACTAACGCGGGTTTGGTCGGTTATGTTAGCCCGATGCGTGATACGCGGGCCCCGGCATCAAGAATTACGACCTGGAAGCCGTTATTGCGGGAGGTCTAGGCATATGGAATCATTCGACCCGGGAGCCGTTATTATGGGGGGTCCCGCCTATTATAATGTAATAGCCTGATGCGTTATTACGCGGGCGTGGATATTGAGAAATGCGCTATATGATGGGAGATACCCTATGTAAGCTTGTGATTGATAAATTGCCTGGAGTACGAAGTTTAGTCTAATTTGACTGAAGTGTTTGCCCCTTGACTTGTGTTTTCGATCGTGATTTATAAAGTGCCCGTATGTTATGTTTATTATGATCCATCGTTTGTCATGTGATACTGTTGAGTCGAACTACATGTGATAAGTGTCTAGAGGTACTCTTGATCTAAGATAGGTTTAGGGTTCGTTCATTGAGATTTATTATCACCCCGTTGTGGGACACCCTTTTTCGGACCCTAAGCCCTAGCCATGCCGCCAAAACGTTTTGGTGTACCGATGGACATAGATACATCCATTACTGAGTACTCGATGAGCGAGGGTAAGGCCTACGTTAGGAAGGAAATGAAGTCGTGGAACCTTCTGATGTCGATACCGAGGCTGAACTTGGAGAACCTTCCGAGGCGGAACCCGAAGTGGAAGATGAGTAGGATACTCGGTCAACGCCGAATCCGACACCGAGGAGGAGGAGGAACCAGAAGACCCCATGGAGATTCAAATCAGACGTTACTATAGTGGATCGCCTCTCGAGGACGAAGAATCATCCGAGGATAGTGAGCCCGACCTCTAGGTGTAGTTATATCACCTAGCTTTTAATGTTCTTTTGGGTTTAGGCATTAGAACCTTTTTGGCTTGTACCGCCTTCGTCGAACCCTTAGTCTTTGGCTTTATCCCTCGTGTTGTAAAACTACTATGTGTTATGTGATGTTGCATTCCTTAAGTCATCTTGTTTTAATTTGTTCGGGTTTTTGGTTTTATGCTTCCGCTTGTGCATATCATATCACGTTAAGTTACACGTCATTGGATCCTGGGATTAATCTACGTGAGTGATCGTGGTTGGATGTTATCGAACCCGAAGGACTCGGGGCGTGACATGACTTATCTCAAACTTGAACTCTGAGTCTCGTACTCCTTCGAGTAGAGTCTATTGCTTAATCATCAGGGGTGCGATGGCGGACTTTCAATTGAGTGTATCTACTACCTTATTAGCCTTTCTAGGGTGATATAGGATGTCGCAGTCGTAGTCCTTGAGAAGTTCCATCCATCGACGATGTCTCGTGTTCAATTCTTTTTGAGAGAATAAATATTTCAGACTTTGGTGATCCGTAAAATTTTGAAATTTTTCCCCATACAAGTAGTGCCTCCAAATCTTCAAGGCAAAAATAATCGCCACTAATTCTAAGTCACGAGTCGGGTAGTTTAACTTATGAAGCCTTAACTTTCGGGACGCGTAAGCAACCACTCTTCCATGTTGTATGAGAACATATCATAATCCTTTAATTGACGCATCATTATATATCTCATACCCTCCATGACCGGATGGTATCGTTAATACTGGAGCTACGGTTAGCTTGTGCGTGAGTTCTTAAAAACTTCTCTCGCACTTATCTCTCCATTCAAACTTTACTTCTCTCTTTAGTAGTCTAGTCAAAGGAATAACGATCGCAGCGAACCTTTCCATGAATTGCCCGTAGTAACCTGCTAAACCTAGAAACCTCCGAACATCAATCATTGTTGTCGGTCTTGTTCAATTCATGACCGCCTCAATCTTGGTTGGATCCACTAATATTCCGCCTTGAGAGATCACATAACCAAGGAAAGCTACTCGATTGAGCTAGAACTCGTACTTACTAAACTTGGTATAAAGTGCATGTTCTCTTAAGGTCCGTAAAACCATTCTCAAATGTTGCTCATGCTCCTTAGGGCTTTTCGAGTACACTAGCATGCCTTGAACACCCGATTCATTAAATGCATGAAAGCAAATGAGACATTGGTCAAACCAAACAGCATCACTATAAACTTATAGTGACCGTAACGTGAATGGAATGCTGTCCTCGGTATATCCCGCTTCCTAATTCTCAACCGATGATAGCCCATCCTCAAGTTTATCTTAGAAAATACCGAAGCCCCTTGCAATTGATCGAATAAGTCATTTATCCTTGGTAACGGATACTTATTCTTGATGGTCGCTTGATTCAACCGCCGATAGTCAATACACAAACACAACGAACCATCCTTCTTCCTCACGAATAACATAAGCACTCCCATGGCAGCACACTAGGATGAATAAATCATTTATCTAACAATTCTTGCATCCGCACTTTTAATTTCTTCAATTCTAACAACGCCATTCTATAAGGCGCTCTAGAGATTAGCTCCACCTCGGGGGCCAACTCAATCACATACTCAATTTCTCTTTCAAGTGACAATCCCAACAATTCCTTTGGAAAGACATTGGGAAAATCACGTACCACAGCTATGCCTTCCAGCTTTGGTTCCTTAGCCAACGAATTAGCCACAACCGCTAGATAACCTCGGCATCCTTCATCCAATAGCCTAGTTGCCTCAAGCAATGAAATCAAAGGAATCGAGATTCCTCCTTTGCTTCTCACAAACTCGTAACTAGTACGATTCAATGGATTCAACTAGATCACCTTACGGTAACAATCCATTATAGCTCATTGCTTGGTGAGCCAATCCATCCCAATGATAACGTCAAAGGCATACATTTCTAACACTGCTAAGTCTATTACTTCCTCTCTATCACCAATAATTACTTTACTGACTGAACACCCTATCGTAACTTGCACTTCATCCTTTAGTGGGGTAGTAACGCATAGTATCACTTCTAAAGGTTTTGGTATAAGCCCCACCAACTTAACAAACTGTTTCGACACAAATGAATGCGAAGTCGCCAAAATCAAATAATCCATAAGCAGCATGATCACATAAAGAGATCGTACCTATGACCACACTCGGCGTATGCTCCGCTTCATTCCTTACCACAACATACACCCTCTCTTGCACTTGCTTGCTGTTCGGATTGTTCCGTGGAGCATTCCCAGCTTGTTGTCCCACTTGGGGTTGTCAAGGTGGCATCTCACGATGGGGATAATTCCTCGAAAGATGACCTTGTTAGCTGTAATTAAAGCATGCTCCAATCCCGATCGGGCAAGGGCCATTCACATGCCTTCTTCTACAGAATTGGCACGCATTACTAACGATGTATGTCGATTTCCCAATGCCATTCTTCTTGTTTGGAGGGACAGGGTACCTTCCTCCAGTCATTAGTCTTTTCCCAAACCGATGATTATCCCAATTAAGCGCAAACAGCGATCCGGACACGGCTACAAGCTCGGTCATATTCCTCTCAATCAGGTGAGCCCTCTCATATAGCTCATCAAAATCCTTCAGATTCAAAGGCACTAGCTGGTTCTTGATTTTCGGTTTCGGTCCATCTCGGAATCTCCTTACTTTTTCAATTGGATCCTCAACCTATCTTGGTGCATACTTTGACAGTTCAACAAACTTGGTCTCATACTGATCAACCAATAGATGGCTTTGATGAAGCCTTTGAAACTCAGCCATTTCTGCTCCTTTGCGCTGTCCGAGAAGTATTTCCCGTTGAAGGCTTCCTTATGAAGGCATTCCACATCGGAACCGTACTCTCGAGAAAGATTCTTCACCGAGTGGCTTCCCACCAGGTGCTAGCGTTACCCTACAGCTGGTACGTCGCCAACGTTACCTTTTCCTCCTCAAAGCACCCCAACAATGCAAAACCTTTCTCCAGTTCTCTAACCCAAAGGGTTGCTGCCTCTGGATCGCCTATGGCGATGAACTTTGGCAGATTCAATTTTAGAAACTATCGACTAGCTTGTGCATTGGTTCATCTCCATTCCCATTTCCAGCCAACGGGACTTCAGCGGGTGTGGCGGCGGCGGCGGAAGTAGCATTAACGGCAACAACGGTTGCTTGATTCTAGGCCTATTACCCAATCAGATTCCCAATATTCTCTAGAGCTTGCAAGATTTCCTCCATATCGGGGTTTCTTACCGCACTTGCTTGTGCATTAGGCCAACCTCGAGTTCCTCTTCCATGGTGATTCATCTCACAGGATTTTAACGAAACCTGTTACATAATTCCCTCAAGGAATTAGAGACCTACATTGCCAACTCAAGCTAAAAAATCTTAAACGGCGATTAACAAACGAACACCTTATATAAAATAAGATGTAATTCAACCACAAGCACGATTTATTTTCCCCAACAAGCTACTCCAAGACTCATCGTTCCTTATCACTCCAGGTCTCAACTAAACCGGGATTGAGCCGACCTTGCTCTGATACCACTTAAACGAGGATGTCACACCCCGTACCCATCGGCATGCCAACATCCCTTCTCGGTCGTTAAGTTGTGACATCCCAAAACACGTCACCGATCCATTTATTATTTATATCTTTCAATCAAATACATGCGAAAACGATTCACTTCCACAGATAAACATACAGTAGGGATAGTTAGAAGGAAATAGCAAACAACGGATAGCAAAAGCTCTTTTTATTTTATTACTGTTAACCATGGGAGGACTACAATATGTACAGGCCTACCACTAGGCCGCTCCATACTAAACCACATACTCAAAAAGGGGTGGAGTTGTTAGGTTAACCTATCGGCACTAAACAAAAGAACCACCCAAAAATATAAGCCTTTAGAGCTCATCATCACATCTCACCATATCTCGGGGAGGCTCCGGGTCGAGACTCATCCTCCTTCTCATCCGGACTAGTATCCGAATCGATAACAGCTCCATTCGAAGGGTCAAGGCCCAAAGGATTCAAAACCTCCTCTCCCGGCGCCACTGCGGGGGGTGGGAGTCTATTAAAGCCTCTTATGGAACCGTACAAGTCATTTCCATCCTTAAGAAATCACGCCAGGAACTCATGCGTCCGCCATATCTCGAACCCCTCATTGACCAAGATGGTCATCATGTGCTTTTTATACCACCTTTTCGGTTCTACTAGATAATCTATTACTATGGTACCCATATCCATGGGCACCCCAAAACGCATAAGTAAAGGTGGATGATTCATGCTCGGGGGTCCGAAAATATTGGAACAACAATAATGAGAATAAATCTCTATAAGTTATGACCTAAGCCTCAATTAACAGGTCAACTCGGCTTAGACGTAATAAAACCCGCAATGCAATACAGTATACACAAGTACGCTATCAAACAATCATAGGCAACTTTACTTTTCCTTGGCACACGCTTTGCACGTTTCAACCAACTGTACGAAATACAATCCAATTAAATAAATAACGTAATTAGAACACATGCTAATTTTCTCCCGCACAATACGTTTAAGCATACTATCGTTATTACGATCACTCATGGCATACCCATCCTTTCACGGGAGTCTTTCGGCTCTACCGGGCATTAATTCATTCGATCAATTACGATCAATTGAGGGTGCGTCCATCTCCATATGGGGGTCTTCCGACTGTATCGGGTATTTATCCATTCGATCAATTACGGCCGATCGAGGGCACGCCGTCTTCATACGGGGGTCTTCCAACTCATTTGGGTATTTATCCTTTTGATCAATTACAACCGATCGAGGGCATGCTTGTCTTTATACGGGGGTCTTCCGACTCATTCGGGTATTTATCCTTTCGATCAATTACGGCCGATCAAGGGCACGTCCATCTTCCTACGGGGGTCTTCTCGTGTATCCGGGTATTTCTCGAATTATCGCAACTCTCATGCCATACATGCAGTAAATAAATTGCACGTGATTACATACACACAATTTCACTACCGACTCGGCATACTTCTTTATCCAACTATCCATAAGGATTGCCGATCAATATAATTAATTATATAAGCCAATTTATATGGCTATTCCCACTATCGACATCACAATTTAATATTAAATATTACACAAGAATATATTTTACGAAGATAATACTTAATTGTCAAAAATTAATTTAATTAATTAGAGAATATTAATTATCAAAATAATTCAATAGCTTATCATAAAAATATTGATAGCTTATCACATAAATATCGATAGCTTATCATGAAAATATTGATAGCTTATCATAAAATATCGATGGCTTATCATAAAATAGTGATAACTTATCATATCCACTTATCACTTATCATAATAGCCTATCAACTAATCACTAATTAATTAGTGCTAAACACATTTAGACTAATCTAAGCTCAT
This sequence comes from Rhodamnia argentea, assembly GCF_020921035.1. Classification (NCBI taxonomy): domain Eukaryota; kingdom Viridiplantae; phylum Streptophyta; class Magnoliopsida; order Myrtales; family Myrtaceae; genus Rhodamnia; species Rhodamnia argentea. The sequence goes on from NC_063154.1 coordinate 20,868,747, forward strand.
CTTAATCATGTTTAACATACTAATCAAGGGATTAGGGCGAAAAGTCACCCGGTAATGATTCTAAAGACACCGGCACGTCGGTAGCGGCGACGGTACGTGTGGCTCAGTTTGAAATCAACACGGAATCACTAGGGATGGCTGAACAAGCAGCAACTCGAACTGGTTGGGTTGTTTTCGCTTGACGAGGCTCGAAACGGTGGCAAAAACGGATCCAACGGAGAGCGCAAAGCAACAAGAGGTCACGGAGGGGCTTGAGGGTGTACTTGGCCAGCCAAACAATAGCCAAAGGGACCGAGATGTGTCGGTTTAATAGCTGGCCAAAAGTTTAAGGGACGAGAGGGAAGGTTCGGCCAAATGAGGGGAGAGAGTGAAAGAGAGATAATATCCTAAAAGGCTTCTTGAACAAGCTTGGGTTCAAGATAATAATCCCTCATAAATGCCATGCCTCTAAAGTATTCATCTATGATGCTTTCTTGTCTTTTCTTCATAAAGTAAGAAGGGCATTTTGGTCATTTCATAGGTAAAGGTATTTTGATAAATTCATATAGTATAGTATGAATTACTATACATGTATATGAGCTAGTATTTTGTACAGATTCGTATTAAAATTGCGCTCAAAAGATAAGGTTTGGGCTTTAGAAATGTTTATTGGGCTTAAAGGGTTGAGTGGGCTTAACTAGGCCCACTTGGGCTTGTCTTGGGCCCAAATGGTCGAACCACACTTGGCCTTGAGGCCCAATGTGCCTTCATCCGGCCCGCTTCCTCGTGGGCTCTAAATCTCAGCTCGTTCCACCTTTTTATAAGAGTCTCATATAAACCAATAAATACATAGCTCAATGAGGCGACATACAATAGTTTAGTCATAAGATCCTCGAAGATTCGATATTCACAATCGAATTCTAATCCATGGTCAAAATCGATCAATTATGACTATAGTACATCTCGAGTTAACGGATGGCTTCTAGGAGCTACACGTATTTGATCTATGATTGATTTGACATCAATCCACAATCAAGGTTTCTCAAGCCATTGATGACCTCGGTTGTTATGTAATTGCGAAGGGTCAATCACTAGTTCCAATGTACGCAATTATTAGGAATTGGTTTAGAGTCGTTCGCAATCTATACAATAGTCAAGCAAAATCACCCGCGATCCAATTGTATGCTATCGTCGAAATGTTCTATAGCCATTCCTTAGCCGATCTTTAATTGCTCAAAATTGTCCCTCGTCAATCCTTATAGTCGAATTATCAATCCATGGTTGAGTTCTCAAGTCAAGCGTACTTAAATCCTTAATAGCCTTTCCCTTTTGGTTAGCCTCTCATGAGTGATCAATTTAGAGCGAGAATTACTAACAGTGCATTGATTGAAAATGTCATTTCATTTCATCCTGAATAGGGTTGAATTTAAGGATGTCATACTTCATCTTCGAGGTAGGTGGATGGTCCGATGTCTTCAAGCAAATACGGCTCTATACTGGGTATGTATGGGACGATGTACTCCGGGACGTACGAATCGACTAAAGCATAACGGATCCTCCCGAATGACTGGATATACTCCCGAGAAGCGCGGTGGATGTTCATCTCTTCATCTAAGTTATTTGGCCATTCCACCTCTTGAAGATGGGAACTCTTCGGTGTATGCTCTATAGTGTCGATCTTGGTCTAGAAATGGACCTTGCTCTCTTCTATAAGCGCTTTATGGGGAAGATCAAAGAAATACTCGACATGAAGATTGGGGGTGGGATCTCTTGTAGAATGCCAAACTGTCTGACCACCCGAATCGGATAGTACACTATTCCCCCAGTGAAACACAAGAGTGGGATCGGTCCTCCATTGTTACTAGTAATTTGGGCTTCATACATCATGGGCCATGTCAACTACCATCGGAGTTGTTTTGGCTCTAGGTCCTTAAGGAAATCGTACCAATCATTAAAAGAACGAATAGTAACGAGTGGCCGACACTTAAGGAAGGATTTGATGGGGTGGACATGTTGGCTAATTTCATAGCAGCCAACACGGAGTTTGAAGTCTTTGATATGGGAGGTGAACCACATGTGAAGAAGACCATTGGAAGCTTGGAAGATGATTTTTCGGACGGGTTTGGAACAGTTCGAAGCGGACTTGAAATGGTTCAAGGAGATGAATGTCTCAACAAGGATCATGTGGGAGTAGTTCCATTGATAACATGCTTGCTAAGCTATGTGGATGATGAAAGGGTTGAAAGTGGTTTTGGAAGTAGGGAACAAGACGAACCTGAAGAAAGCTAGGATAAAAACCCTACCAGCTCTATGTTCGGTGTCAATAGGAAGGATTAAGCAATTGTCGAACAAGAATGAGAATGGGAACCTACCAAAATTGGCTTTGAAAATTTCTTCGATCTTGGAAATCTTGAGGCGCAGGAATTTGGAGAGTAATTGTGAGGGATCCAATCCTAAGGGAGGATGAACTAATTGGTCTTTGAATTCAACTTCGATGACGGTGGTATACTCCTCCAATGTGGGTGTAATCTCAAGACCTTCAAAGTTAAAGGTCATCGTGGTCGCATCCCAGAAACATGCTAAAGCTTGAATGAGTGCAGGTTGATACTCCACCCCGATGAGATCTATGAGGTGCCCGGACCGCTCCTTGACATAAGTCTGGTTGGTCTAGTTGAGGGGGTCCTACCATATCAGCAACTCTCTACGTGGAATAGGAATGACTTGGATATCGTCTCTCCCCATCGAGTATAGAATATAGAAATGACATTCAAAATTAATTACCATGGATTACTACATGATGCAAGTGTTATGAAATATGCGGGGAACCCATTCAACTTGTTATTTCTTTTTGGTGTAGTAAGGGTTAGGTTCCCTCATTTAATTCGAGAAGAACATCGAATGAGGGTTCCAACCCAAATTTCACCAAGAGGATACAAAAAGTGGATTGGGAGCCAAAAACGATGATGCAAATGGTATGTTCATGCATGTCGTGAGCTAGTTCGGTTTCATGTCTCCTATACCGTGAAATGAAAATTAGATTCTCTTACTTAACTCAAATGCGTTGTGTAAGAGTTCTAATCAAAATTTCATTTGAGGGGAAGCATGCAATTGAACAGGAACGTCCAAATGGATGAGGGAAATTCCATCATCGCGTTCCAATGTTAGGATGTTTACATACAACCCTAGCAAGATCTTGGATACTCAAATTTAAAAAGAAGGGATAGGAGTGGGTTCCACAGGTAGAGACCCCATACGGACTCGATGACTCAAGTAAATGAAGAGCAGACCATTGGGACCGACCCTAGAGAACCTAAGGAGATGCCCCAAGTCAGGTCTTCTAGGAATGTCTTCGGCGTCTTCAGCTCGGCTCCTTCGCGTCATCGTCTTCATCGGACGAAACTTCTATAAAGGTCAAGGAGGGTAGACGACTTCTAAGTATGGACCAATAGGGACGTTCTCTTCGTATGATGATGTCTCGATGACTTCCAATGGACGTCTTGAATTAGTTTTGGCCTTGCAAAGGTGACTCTTCAATTTTACGAGCAGCTCGAGTAGCTTTTCTTTTTCATGCTTAAGTTCTAATTCTTGGGCGGATTTGGTGTAGTAACACTCCGTGCTTCAGATGACATTTCATCCGATAAGCTCCCTTCCACGCACGAAATGGAATGACTGGAATCCTTTAAACTTCTTGGTGACTCGGTGTTGAACGGCGCGTCGCTCATATGAAAGCATCTCGGGAATCTTGGACTAACTCGGGGAAACCATCCATAATCTAGCCACAATCTAAAAAATGGAATTGGACTTAACCATCGAACTCGTGTATGAATGATGTTTGGTATGCTCAAGAATGCATGTCATGAGTAAATTGAAAAATTACAAATGAAACAAACTTGGAGATGAAAAAGATCTTACCAAATGCACTTTTTATGGTTTTCGATTTTAGGTATACCAACCATCCACGAACATGTGCATGAGACAAGTGAAGCGTGACTATAAAAATAAAAAAGGATAGATGTGGAACCTAAGGCAAAGGGCTCCTACAATTCGGATAGATAAATCCGTCCACAAGCGCAATCAACAACAAGTGGACATAATTATCGGTTCGGATAGTAAGCGTGATTGGATATGATCAACCCCAACGCAAGCCAACGCTAGAACCTTGCATATCTATTCCCTATCTATGGCTACGTAAAAAGGTGGTCCGTGGCCTGGGTTTAGGCGCTTTGTGCAAAGTGTCGTGATCCTCAAATATGCAAATGAACATGTACAATAGTTTATATACAAATGAGCCTTCAAATTCATTCACATAACATACATTTCTGCACCCAACTTGCATAAGACAATGTTAAGTACGGACTACACCCCTTATCACTCCAACTTGCAAGAACCATTTAACACCTATCATGAGTGGACTTACGTCACCTTCAAGAGCACATGCAAAAAACATATCGGAAAAATCACTTAGCTTTTTAACTACGGCCTAAGTCCACTTGAGATCCAGAACCAGAGATTTTGGATTTGATCCCAAGTGGAGTCACTAGTTGTCGCGACCCTATCCTCGATCGTCCGGGCTAATAGATTGCTGATAGGCCCACCTGAGAAGGTGGTGGGCTTTCTCGATGCAAGCCTTCCCGGACCCATACCAAATCGCGACGGGAGTATTTTCTTTCTAATTTATCAACAAATGTCGATCGTGTTCGACCTTCGTGTGGTCGGGTGGCATGTGCGGCATATACATGTAATTGGACTTGCCACCGATCTTTCTTGGAAGGTAGACCGGAAATCTTGATGAGTAATTGGGAGAGATCGTTCGGTTCCGCGAAACCGGAGATTCTAGGTTCGGGGACTTGGTTACGTCGGTATTTCTACCAATGCCCTTTCGACACCTAACGATGAATGATTATCCTAACTAAGATTTCATGCATGCTCCAATTTCGGGTGAGGTGAATTCGAATTGGGTTTTCATGCAAATTGGAAGACTAATCACACTAACCACAACCAATAAATAAATGCGCAGTCAAGTACACAAATAAAGCACAATAATACAGATCAAGGCTTCCTTAATATAGCGCTAAGGGCTTAGAGAATGGGTGATTAGGATTCAAGGGTAGTTTGGGAGAATTTAGAGACGATTTGCCAAAAGGGCAAGTCATCATTTTTGAAAAGATGGGGGCTCAAAATACCTAAAATAGGTCTTGGCCAATTGATTGTGATTATTTTCTTTTTTTTTTTTTTTTTTTTGTTGAGACTTTCTTGGAATTTTTCTGAATTTTTTCTATTTTTTGAATTTTTTATGAATTTTTTCTATTTTTTAATATTTTTTTTCTAATTTTACGATTTTTTTTAATTTTTTATTATTTAAAAAAATATTTTCTAGATCGGGTCAACTAGGCCCGCGCCTCTCGGGCACTCAGCCCAAACTACATGGGTCGGGTAGATACTAAATCACACAGTTTTTTATATTTTTTAAAAAATTTCCTATTTTTTAATCATTTTTATAATTATCTGAAAATCCCCCCATCGGACGCTCCGGGATGTGCCACGTGGCTTCCCCTGGCATGTCCAATCTTGATTTAATTATACTAAAAATAAAGGACTGATCGAACGATCCTCAAAGCGCCACTTGGCATAATTGCAGTACTCTGATCGTAATTTTTTTATGTTTTTTCAAAATCGTTTTAAAAATCTGAAAATCGTTTTAATTTTTTTGAAAATGCCGAATCGTGACATGTGGCTATTCCACGGCCGCCCAATCCTGATTTTTTTCTCTTCTTTTTTATAAAATATGCGAAGTGGCCGGGGTTGACACGGCGCGCCAAATGGCGGCACATCAGCATTGATTGGTCAACATTTGTTGACCAATCAACTGGCCCGCTGGGGAAGACGATCGGCGCCAGCAATTCTCTTCGGGGCCTCTTCGGAAAAGCGAACCCTACGTAAAAACATCGCCAAAATCCCGCGATTTTGAGACCAATCAACTCCTCAGCCTCCCCACACCAACATATCTCAACTTTAGCTAATAAAACCACCTAGAACATGCCCAAATCGACCAGCGCAATGCCGGTTCCGAAGAGCATTTTCTCAAAAAAGATTTTTTAATGTTGAAACTAGATTCTAATCATTCAACAAGCATTAAGAGGGTAAGAAAATACTTACCCGAGCTCCGTTGGAGCTTGACGATCACTTGCATGGGGAACACGAACTCTTGGCTCGGGTCGAGGTCGAGGAAGGTCGGGCCACCATATTCAACGTAAATCGATGCAAAAAAAAAATCGTAGGATGCTTAGAAGTTGTTCTAAGTCGTATTCGACATGAAAGGAATATAAATGGGGCTCGGGAATGACACGACGGAAAGCTCACACACAAAACCGGTCCTGAGTGCATTTTATCGAATAGGTGGGGTGCGTTCGGAAACAAAGCATTTGGGTTGAAATCGCGACACCACAAGCAAAATCGGAGCAAAAATTCATGCAAGAAAGTTTGCATGGATGTATATTGGTGTCATAATGGGCTTGGTTTGGCTCGGTTTGATCGGAGATCAAACCGAGCCAAAACTCTAGCATACTCGAAAACAGGGGTGAGTTGCAGGGGTCAAAATCTGACCTATTTGAGTGGCGTCGCCGACGAAGGAACTTTCGGGACGTCACTTGAGTTGTGCTGAAGATCCGGGATGCTTCAATGCGCGTCGATTCTGCTCCATTTTCTCTCCTTCTCACTCTCAAACTGCCATGGCCAAGCCTCTATCTCTCGCTCCGCTCCCTCTCCCTAGCTCTCTCGTTCAGCCTATGCGAAAGTTTATGTCTATGTCCCCTCTCTTTTTCTTGTACCCGCTCAGCCACACAGCTCACCCTCCCTCTCAAAAATTTGTGCCGTCTTTCTCTCTCCTTTCCCCATGAAACCGTTAGCCGCCGCTTCGCCCCATACGTCCGGCATGTGTACAACACGACAAAAGGGAGATTTTGGACATAAAGGATAGGGCTGAGCGGTTCCAGGTTCCGGGTAGGTTCCACCCGGAACCCGGAACCTATCCGCTTTTACAGGTTCCTTATTTTTCGGAACCTAGAACCTACCCTTTATACCCTGGAACCTGGAACCTACCCCATTACGGGTTCCGGATCCGGTTCCAGGGTACCCTAGAATCTGTCAATACAATTCACTTTGCATCAAAATAGAAAAAAGAGTCCAAAACATCCACTTCGGAGGAAATGCCAAAGCCTATTTAGAACGATTTTCTAAACGTTCAAAAAAAGTCCAACAATCTGGGAATATTTTTGAAAAGATCAACACCACACCCCGCATGAGTGCATGATAGGAAAGATCTTTTTCCCGAAAGGCACCTAATATTGAGGACAACAAGCTTGTACCCAGAGAAAGTTAAAACTTGCAGCAACAGTGCACAAGACTAAATCAATATGACAAGCTAAACTAGCAAACCGAAGCATCATACGTTACATAAAAATGACATCATGAAACAATTGAGGAACATATTTTGGCTTCTAAGCGAAATTGTAGTCCAGAACCGGTGACATCCCAAACACAATCAACAACTCACTTTGGGACAAGCATGGGAGAAACAAAGGACAGAATTGCCCAAACCAAAATCGGAGACTAGAGAATATAGCCTTCAGCCACGGTTACAGGCAACTACACGCAACACACATATGGAGAGAGAGAATTCGTTGAGAGTGCACCATCCCAGTTGAACTTGGAAGCGTCGGGGTAAACTTGTGATCAAAGGTATAATCTTTAGTCAACAAATCTGCATTTAAAACTAACAACGTTAGCCAAATCCAAAACATAGAAAAGATTAGGGAAGATTAAAAGTTGCACACCACTACGAATTATTGGCAACTATCAAAACATTTGATTTTCTGAGGCCTTCTTATGTCAAGCATTCACTCTCAAAGATAGATGCTGGACCAACTAGAAGACTATCGCGCATCCATCTCACTGTCCCACTGATTTCACAAGTGCTGTGAAAAGTAGACACATGCAAGGTAGGTATCTTAAAGAGACACATACTATAATAGACCACGCAAATACAAAATGGCATTGCACTAAATTTGAGCCTGAATTCTTGACAGCTTTATGATCAAGAATTGATCATCTTTACTAAGAATTATATCGGACAATCACTCCTCATTCTCACTTATGTTCGCTCCGGATCACTCAAATACTTGGAAAAGAGAATAAAGCGGTTGTAAAATTAACAAACAAGTGACAAAAGTTGTTTTGCTTGTCATCATGTGGCAATAAATTACCGGATAAGATCACAAAAAAGCTCTCGCTATGTTTACCCATGAAAATGGAAACCCAAGGTAAATTTTAGTATTAGTCATCACGTACACGTACCTACAATTCTCAGCATAATAAATCAAGGCATTTTTGAAAATAATCATTTCTTCAAGAAATAGGTGCATCTACATGCCAAAATATTTTCAATGAATCAGTATAATAGATCAAAGACCTTTCCAAAAATAATCATTTATTCATGAAACAGGTGCATCAACATGCCAAAATTTTCTCCACCAATTAGTTATTGATAGGTAAAGGATCAAAAGTAGAGCTTACCCACAGCTATAGAGAACATTGTGAATCATATTTATCCCACTTCTCCCGTCAACAATAGGCATAAAGCATTCATCCATTATTGTAAACGCCAATACAAACTCTGCATAGATAATGTAAATCTACCCGAAAAGGAGGAGGAACTATAGGGCTAACTATACACAATATAAGAGAGGCAACTAATGTGGAGAAGCCGTTATTTTTTAACCTTTAAACATAATCTTCTAACTTCGGATTTGTTAAAGTAAACATAAACAAAAAGAAAGTTGAATCAACAAGACCAGTAAATTAGCAAATCATTATTACTTTGCCGACATCGGAGATCATAATTTTCTTGGAAAACATTTATTCAATTTCCTAGCAGAATATCTGACTCAAATATAAACAGGGACATTAGAAAGACGAAGAAAGACCGACAAGCTGATGCTTATGGCATCTATCCCTTAAAGATTAGTTAGGATGCCAAAATCAATACAATCATTTGCGAAAAGGAACATTACCTCTTACCATTTTTCCAATATCCGAGACCCAAAATCTAACCACCTGAAACCAAACGAAACAATAAACTAATATTAGTTTTAAAGTAAAATTACTGTTAACTAAACTAAAACAATTAATAGAAAGCCTCACCACATATAGCAATTCCACTTCAACCAAGAAGCTTTAATTACCGAGGATAATATCCTCATTAAGACAATCCATATCTTAAAAAAAAAAAAAAGAGAGAGAGATTAAATAAAACGTTCATTTGAAATATATACAAAGGAATTACAATATATAAACATATAAATATCACTTACCCGACTCAAACTTTTCTGCATTCTCAATGCACTCTTCAATGTTAATCGGCATACGAACGGCTCTTAACCAATCTTGAGTGCAAAGCAAAGCTTCCACAACTTTAGGAGTTAATGAACTCCGAAAGCCATCAAGCACACGACCCGATGTACTAAAAGTGGACTCCGAAGCAACGGTAGTTACCGGAATAGACAAAACATCCCGAGCCATCAAAGATAGAATTTTATATTTTGAGCTAGTAGTCTTCCACCACATGAGAAGATCAAGATCAAGAGCCTCTTCATCTTTATCTTGAAGATACCGATCAAGCTCGGATTTGTTGCCATCGTGCACTTTTTTCTTTGAGAGAATATAGGTTTTCCGCCAAACTTGGATGTCATATTTGCTGTTAGCTTCATTACCAATGGAATTGGAACTACTACTACTAGCACTTAGACTTTGGCCACCATGGTTTTGTTTGCTTGAAGCAAAAGATTGCTCATAAAATTCATACAACTGCTCCAATGCGTTCTTCACCTTATCATACATCTCACTGATTCTCGATTCATCATCATAAATTTGTTGATAACAGAAACTCACATAATTCAACTTTTTTGTAGGATCCAACACAATGGCAATCAACACCAGCATATTCACCTTATCTAAATTCCCATAATATTTGTCAAATTTCTCTTTCATTGTCTTTCCCATAAGTCCAAGCTTAGGATCCAAAGAATCCGCCGCGTCTTTCAAATATTTGTACAAAGCAGCTATCCCCTCAAAATAACCATTTGAAGTAATATATGAACTCCCCGACATCACTTTGGTGGCTTTATAGAATTGTTCTAGAAAATCGGAAAGAATAATGGCATTTTTCCAATCATCATCTTTAGGAAGATCATGGTTAAGCTCACCTACGAAAGATAAATCCTCTTCTTCCATCCTTTCAAAGGCTTTTCTAAACTTTATGGCGGTGTTTAACATGAGGTAAGTGGAGTTCCATCTAGTGGCGACGTCAAGACAAACCGAACCTTTGTAAGTGATCCTTTCACTCTCAATGCAAGACTGAAATGTTTTGGCTCTCAAGGGAGAGCTCCTCACATATTTAATCACATTTCGGACACGTTCAATAGAAACAGTTACCTTAGACAAGCCATCTTTCACAATCAAGTTCAATATATGAGCAGTGCACCTCATGTGCAAGACCTTGCCATCTAAGATCAATGACCCTTCTTTTGAAAGCTTATCCTTCAAATAACCAATTGCAACATCATTCGAACTTGCATTATCTACGGTGATTGTGGACACCTTTTTTTCTATTCCCCACTCGTAGATGCATTTCTCCACCATTTTCCCAATCTCCATACCCCTATGACTATGCATCACCACAAAATTGATGATCCTCTTATGCAACTTCCAATTTTCATCGATAAAATGTGCAGTGAGACACAAATAGTTCATGTTCTGAATGGAAGTCCATGTATCAGTGGTGAGTGCGATCCTCGAATTATACTTACCAAAATAAGTCTTCAAGCAAGTTCTTTCACTAAAATATAATTTCATGCAATCTCTAGCCACTGTAAATCGTGATATATGCTTGAAGAGAGGTTGTAACTCACCGATATACTCACGAAATGCAACACGCACAACCAACGAAAAGGGTTGTTCATCAACTATGATGAACCGAGCAAGCTTTTGCCTACAACGATCTTGATCAAACGTCCAAGTCGATAAGGCACTACCAGTACTAGGATCTCCCCCTACCTTGCCATCTACGTTGGCATTACGTGGTGCAAAGAATTTACGCCTCTTATCTACATTGCGAGGAAACTTCTTGCACGTTGCCAAATGCTTTCTCATTGAAGAAGTACCATTAGAAACATTGTACTTTAACTGAACCCCACAATGCATGCACCTCACGTTATTTGCTTTTCTAGTCTCCTCATTTATGATTTTCGCAAAATGATCCCAAACATCAGATGTACTTTTCTTATCACGAGGAGGAAGACCAGCACCAAGTACCTTGTTTGTCGCACTCGCACCCATGGTCGGGGATGGCTCTTCTCCACCTTCATTGCCCAAAAATTCCAATTCGGTGTCCGGAGTTATCTCCTCAAGTCCCTCCACCTCCATTGACATATTATCTTGATACATTAACTTCACACCTACAACCAAATAGTGTAATAAAGTTAGAAAGAGAAAAAGAAAGTTAGAAACCAAGAAGCCTAAACAACATTTTCACATAGATGACGTGTTAAGAAGACGTGCCCAAGTCTCCATAAACAACTCCAAGACTCTGGAATGAAAGCTGAAGAAGCAACAAAGCAGAAAATTTCTTTTCTCTATACACATTTCGTAGCCTACCAGCCTCCTCATCCATGGGCTGATCAAGCTTCTAACCACGGAGAGCTTAGACAAAGAGCTTAGATTAGATCAAGAAATTTTATTAATCACAGCAGCAAGAAGAGATTTCCGGATAAGACTACGTTTAGCAGCAGATGCAGAGTACTTAAATAAGAGATGGACAAAGAACCTGTCATGGCTACGGGTGAAATTCACTTCATTTCATCGACTCTTCAATCACCTTTCAAATTAAAATTTAGACAAGTCGATTCACACTACAACCTGAGGTTTCGTGACCTTTTTTTGCTTTACAATAATAGTTGACTCATTTGTGCACGAACAAATTCTAACATGATATATGGAACCCCGATTGTCTTAGACTTACTGCTCAAGAAGATCCTAAAATTGAATGTTAGCTCAACATATATGCACCACCAGTAATTGCCTGCTATTTCTTGTAGCTTTGTGCATCCTCTCAAGCATAAATTTCGCTTGGAGGAGTTTGCACCTTCAGCATATAACTCTATGCAACCATGTCCTTGTGACATGATCTAAATAAAACGTAGAAAAATCACGGGCTTCATACATTCCTATCCCTCCGCATCATAGTCTTCTCCGTTGCTATGTATCGACAAACATCTACAAGTTTAGCTAACGATATCCGGAATTCTAAATCACACTATGAACAACACTGAGATCCCTTGACGGAGAATCTGATCATGAACAACATCTTGGCATTGGACTCTCCAATCACGTACTCCCCGATCACCTTACCAATTAAAGAACTTGTGACATTGGGTGTAAATATTCCAGTTGATTCTTTGCAAGCATCTAGGATTACTTGGAGGAAGAGATGTTCTAGTAAAGAGACAAGCAGCTACGCTAGTATTGGAGTATATTCCCGGGTCCTAAGCCAGCAAAAGCATCATTCACCTATCTATTGAACTTTAAGGGGTTCACTTAAGAGTCGCAAGAAAGAACAGGGAAAAAAGAAGCAAACAAATTGATTGTGTAAAAAGCAAAATCAACCCACAAAATCAACGAACCTCGGGTGCCGTTGAAGGATGGCCGTCCGAAGTCGTCGAGGGATGGCCGTTGGGGCGTCAGTGAGGGATGGCCGTCGTGCGTCGTTGAGGGATGTCTGTTCGATGAGGCGATGGACGCGAGGGAAGGGCCGTCGTTGAAGGGCTAGAGAGGGAGCAAAGCCTGGTGCACGATGAAGGATGGCCGTCGGGCGTGCTGCGTTGGGAGGTTTGGGTTACAGAGGATTGGAAAAATTTCTCACGCGAGAGATGAGGAGACCGTCGGACGTGCTAGGTTGAGGAAGAAGTGAGAATAGAAAGAAAAGTAGAACCACCGAAACAAAAAGTAGGAATTAGGAAATTAGGGTTTTAAAAAAGCCGGTTCCGGTTCCGGTTCCGGGTCGGTTCGGTTCCATATGGAACCAAGAACCGGAACCGGAACCGGCGGTTCTTCAAAATGCGTAACCGAAAACCGGATCCTGGCACATCGTAACCGGGAATCGGACCGGAACCGGCGGTTCGGTTCTCCGGTTCTCGATTTTACCCTAGAACCGTGCTCACCCCTAATAAAGGAGGCGACGTCGTGCGGAAGTGAGCAGGTGGGCAAGAACATGCGCATTTTTGGCTAACGATCATCCTTATTGCGGACCCGAATCATCCAAGTCGAGTCCGATCCGACCCAGCAGATCTGGTTTTGAAATTTTGATCAAATCGGGGCCCAATTCGACTATTTTTCGTGAAATTAAAGTTAAAATTGGGTTTCCCAACACGTTTTCTATGCAAAAAGAGCATTTTTCATGAATTAGGAGCTTGACTTTCAATGAATACCCCAAATTCTGATCTTGACCCGAAAATGATTTTTTATTTGTCCAAAGCCTAAATGATCAAATCAGTCCAAAACAAGGCCACCAATTGATTCAGCATGGTGAAAACTATAGGGTGGTGGGCTTGGATTTTCATGGGTGTCCCTAAATTTTTTTTTTAATTTCATTTGGAACGAAACCGGTGACTAAATTGAAAATAAAATGTGCAATTAAGTCCCTTAGGTCTAAATTGAATAAATTAGTGAGCAAACAGACCCAATTGCAACTTAAGGCCTCGGATACCAATGCCATAGCTTATAAAAAGTAAAAACTGAAAATTAAAAGACTTGAAATGGAATTTTTAAGCTCGATTTGAGTTTATGTTTATGAAGGAACATAGCGATCCAATCTAAATTTTTGAATTTTAAAGTGGCCAATATGAAGAGGGAATTAATCCTTACCAAAAAAAATATGAAGAGGGAATTAAAAAAAAAATTTACTATTTTTTTTTTATTTTTCTGACCACAAATGATATTTTTCCTCATTTTTTTTTGCTATTTTTATAATAAAATAAATCCAAAAAATTAAAATTACGAAAAATATTTTTTGTTCAAAATTGGTTCCTAAGGCTCGGCCAAGGTTTTCAAGATTGATTTTTCAATTTTTATAATTTGTTTAGCTATTTTTAGTTAATTTTTTGAAAAGTAAATTAATTAAAAATCAAGTGTCAACAGCTATCCATCACTCAGGACACAATCCTCTACCACTCACAATGTCGGTTCCATATGCCAAGCATGTGGTTCTATTGGTTATGGTAAAAAATATTTCACACAATCATTTCTGAGAACCAAACAAATCTGACGCAATACCTCGAATCTCTAGAAATCAACCTCCAAGCATTCTAAGACGCAATCTAGACCTCTGCATGTCGCACCCCCGCAAGCAAATACACACAACACATCCCTCACATAGACGGGATCTTCTTCGACATTATCCTCAAAGGTATCACAACAAACTTTCACCAATCACCATCGGGCATATCAAGCATTTCTTGCCAATGGCATCTCAATTCATTTATCACCATATTTCATTTCAATACTCGAGTTGCAATGCCATGTTTATAGTTTCTAGTTTGATTCACTTTCAAACTTCCAAAATCCATTTCAAAATCAATTCAAAACATCGAAAACGATGCAACTCAGCTTTTGAAAGTCATGTCATTTCATTTCATAAGCACAAAACACTTTAGATTTAAAATTGTTTCAATCCAAAATCGAGAACGTTCCAACATCTGAAAACACTTTGGATTTCAAAAGCTTAAAATCAACTCATATTTTCGAAATCGTTTCAATACATAATCGAGAACGATATCGGACGTAGCACAATACTTAGACCCACACTTTCAATGCATAACTTAGTTCATTCCTACCCCCATCGCCATATATACCAAGAAGTTGTTAGGTAGCCGCACCTTGCACATAACTTATCTCTACCCCGATAAACACTCCTCGATCAACTTGACACAAATCGGAATGCTACGGTTCATCTCCAAGTCATACGCCTATGGAGAGAGTCCCGTTTCAACACGTCCCGTACCATGTCTCACGATTTTTAAGTATCTTGCCAGCTCCTCCCATACCAAGGCGACGATTATTCAAGTCGATATAAAAACAATGACATGATCATGCATGCACACTTTCAAAACTCCACGGTTTTAATGCAAATAAATCCATGCAATGTATGCTATTCAGTTTTAGACCGGATACATCAAAGATTCACAACTTAGACTTAACTATAGCCATCGAGTGATCATCTCACATCAAAGATCAATAACTTAGTCTCAATCTATATCACTTGATCACTTTCATATCGACCATATTTCATATCACTCAAGATCAAGATCTAAATTCCATTCTCAACTTCACAATCCAATCCTATGATATACAAATATCAATTGCCTTATCACAATTTCATATTCGGGACTATCCATCTAACGATAACCTTTCAAACTTAGAAGTAAATCTCAATAACTTCACTTCACACTTTGGGGCAAACTATTCCCAATAGAACTCATCATCCAATTTCAAGTTGATCACATTACTATATCCACAAATAGCTATAGTAATCATCAAACTTAAGTAACGATCAACAAAATCTTATAAGTAGCTCATGCTACTTATCAATCCATGACAACCACAATCACTTGCACTTGTAATTTTAAAAGCATACATGCCTACCAAACACTTCATCCACTAGCACATCTTATCACTCTATGAACAGCTCTAATACCAAAAGTGGATATAGCGTCCCATACCATTGATACCCCGACGGGAAGGCTTTTTAAAACCTGCATTCTTTCTTTAGTTAATCTTCCCTAAATCAGAGTAATCGGCACATGCAGAAGTTCTAAAATTAGAAAATCAATAAGGGCGGCCATACGGGCACGAGTGCATGAAAAACAAAACATCCAATGGCAGGCATGTTGGTGCTAGCGTTATTACCTAGAGGGATTGAATAGGTGTTTACATAGTATTTCAATAAACAATTGCGGAATTGTAGATCGAATAAATTCAAGGGTTAATCCTCGGTTGATTAGCACACGTAAGATTGCGAAACAGGCAGCGTGCATAGTTTTACTATCACAAGATATAATCGGAGACAAGTAAAGGATAGAAAAACTACAAAGAGAATTTATAGTGATTTGGCTTTATTCAAGCCTACGTCCACCTCTTCACGCTAGCAGCCAATCGGTTGGATTCCACTAGTTAATTGTTCGGAGGTTACAACTCGGTGATCTCCCTTGAGATGAAGGACTCCACACCTAACGCTCAACACTCGTGTGCACACCTCAAAGTACTACGGTGAATAGATCAAGGAGAATATGTAAAAATGAAGTTCTCTCGACCTTGGAATTTAGAATCATTTTCCCTCTTACGCCAACTATTGTTCTCTTCGACTTTGAGATGTCTTTAATACTCCTCCACCTTTAACTATCCATTGCAAGGCCTCTAGAGGATCACTCTCCAAAACTAGCCATTTAGACGAGACTATATCCCAAAAGAAGATCTCGTAGCCATTGAGGGTTACCAAAGGAAAGTATTCTCCGTTGGATCAAATCGCCCATACAATTATGATCCTAGGTTTCCATAGATGGAATTCTCCATTCTGAAAACTATGCCCTTTTCCTTTGATCCGCGTCCTTGATTCATCTTCATCACGGAGAATCTTCAAGAACGATCCAACTCGATTATTAGCATTGTGATGATGTAATATGTCAATTAAATCATCTTTAAATGTTTCTTGATGCTCCGGTCATTGTGCGTAAAATACTTCTCTCAGAGCTTGAGCGTCATTCTAACATCTGAGCTTCCCTGCTCAACATCCGAGCTCAACACAATGTTTGAATCCCTTAGAGAAACATCTGAGCCACCTTTTGCCAAATTCAATCCTGTGTATCCTCATACCTTTAGATAATCTGCAAAACAAGTATTTCATTGCATCAACCCGGATCAAGAGTGCATGGATTTTTTTGTCAACTTCAAAATCACTTAGGGGTTTTTCTCAACATTCTCCTCCTTTTTGATGATGACAAAACTATCCATTAGAATATCGATTTGTTAAGTAAAAAGAGATGAGTAACATAATAATTTTGCTACTCAATGAGATCTTGCTAAATGATAATATATCACTTTATATCTTATATTTTAGCAAGAGAAAAAGTTCTGAGATAGAGATGAATTTGAAATTTGAATATGATCTCGTTTCTGCTCTCAAAACTTATGAAGCTTGTACCTGAGTGATTTAGAGTTATACGTACATAGGTACAAAGCATTCAAATCTTAAAGTATGTGAACATAGGTTATTACATGCATCATGATTATAGCACATGATTTTCGAGAACTTATTACAACTTAATAATCTAGAGAAGATTATAGCAGTGTAACATCTCAAAGCATAGTACTTTAGACGATTCTATACTATAATACTCAGAACATCTTGTTCTATAACGCTCTCGGAACTTGTTCCTAGAGCTAAGAACCTATTCAATCTGTTCTCAACTTGATCTGATCAATATATTCAACTTGATCTGTTTGATCTATTCAACTTGTTCAAACATAACATGTCTAACATATTCAGAACATAACTTGTTTAACCTATTCGGAACATATCCTATATAATAATGTTACTCTTTGATCACATAACTTCTCCCCTTTTGATCACATTATATGTTCCTGTTAAATTCGAGGATAAGATATATAAACCTGTTATAGCTCAACCCAAGAACCCGTAGATCATGATCACATAAACTAAGGAGAATAACATATAATTGATATCACATATCTTCTCCCCATTTTTGTTTTAGCACAAAAAGAGTGAACTACTAGAAAATTTATATTCTCAAATGCTCAAGTAAATTCATCCATAAGCAATCAATCAAACAATTAACTTAAAAGTCAACAACTTAGGGTTTAGAAACCAAAAACAATCTGACCTTGATTCAAACACCAAAATAAAGAGAGTTTTTAATTTTGAGGAGTTGGAGCTGGAGTAGATGTGAATGGGGCTGGAGTGGAAGTTGTTAGAGCTGGGTCAATAGGGAGTTGGACAAGGACAAATTTGGTTAGCTAATTGATTTTCTAATCAAGATCCTTCTTCATGTCCGGGATCTTCCTATCCAAAAGGCCTAACCGTGATTACGTGAGGCCTGCGTTTGAGGATATGGCCTGCTTAAGTTGCCCAGCCTTGGAATCCATTCTGACCTTTAGTCCTTCAACATCCAAGTGTAGAGAAATCCAAATATCTATCAATTTTTCATTCATCTCTCTGCCTCTGCATGAATATTCTGGGAAGCTCCGAGTTAGTAGTACCACATAAATAATTAGTCTGAGTGCACATATTAGAAGACTCCCCCTAAATTCTAGCACGCATCTCGGACGATGAAGCTGTTGTGTCTTGTGGTGGAGCATCTGAGGCAGTCTTGCACGGGGAGTTTGCTGTGTCGGTAGCATCAACTTCTATTGGTGTGTCCTCCCCCTCGGATATAGCTTCTCCGGGTTCAATCCCTTCACTTGATTGAGGTTCTTACGTAGTACTTGGTTACGAGTCAACCAATATCCAATAATCATTTTTTTTTCTTTCTTTTCTACAAGCTCGGTGGACTCATCGCTTGGCACTTTTGGCTTTCTTTTTCAACTAGCTGCATATGATTGTCCTGAAGAGGGTTCACCGGGCAACGCCTCTGTGTGAGAACACTTGGGCTGATTGACATCTTCTGTTGCTGTAGTTAGTTCAATTGCTACCATGTTTTTCTTTCTATCTCTCCATTGCCCTCTTACTAACTTATAACCCATACTGGTTAACATGGATCTACTCGTCTTGCCTTTTGGGACTTGTAGTGATCTTAGTCTTAGAGTTATATCGATCTTCAGGTGCTGAAAAATCTTGGTAATCAAGGAGCCATAGGGAAGTTTTCCTTTGTCCTTCCTTACTGTCCTTAGCATGTGTAGGAAAATAGTGTAAGGGATGGAGAAGGGCTTTGCGTTCAAGATTGCCCATATGATCTTGGCTTCATACCTTGTCACTATCTTTGAAAAGATTTTTGGCCTAAGGCGGTTTATGACTACCTTATGGAGAACAATACATATCAATAGAAGAAGATTAGCATCAACATGAGATTCATTTGTTCTGGTGGTTATGCAAATGATAGAGATTCTCTTGAAGACATCTTTATCAAAGATTGGAATTTTTGTGAAGACATCTTGCCGGGAGTTAAGAATCTCTGCAAGCTTTGTAATGCTTAAGGTATAATCTTGCCCAAACAAAGAGAACTGGATGTTATTTCTATCAAGCATGCAGAAATTTGAGTGGAAGTAAGCGGTTAGTTCGGGATGGCGGGGAGTTTACAAGTTACGGAGAGTTTAAAGGTGAGAGTCTAAAAGTAAGGTGCGAATGTGTAAACCAGCTTTTTTAAAATACTCAATCTCAACTGGTCTATTTGCCATGGAAATTTTGGCAATTAGAGAATTACAATAGGTACGATGTTCCTTCGATATGAACATTCTATGTTCCTTTCCTTCCTCAGCCGGAAATTTCATCATTGTTGGCTGAAAATGAGCATAGATCATCCGATCATCATCTTCCCTTAGGTGATCACTAATCGATACGGTTTCTATTTCTTTCTTAGCAGTGCCACCTTCTAATCTAACAATGCCACTTACCGATCTAGTAGCTTCCATTTCTTCTATTCTTGAAGGCTCACCAACTGATACGCCCCGCACCCATTGGGCTCGCTAACATCCCTTCTCGGTCGTTAAGTTGTGATGTCCTAGGACGTGTCATCGACCCATTCATTTTATCTTTCAATTAAACGCATGTGGAACGTTCTACTTCCCCCGATAATATTTAAACAACAGTAGGGATATCACAGTAGACAGTTAAATCAATCAACATCAGTAAAAGAATACTTTTATTTATTTATCTCGTTAACCCCGGGAAATACGCATATACAAGCCTTACCTCAAGGCCACTTCCTACTCCGTGCTCACTCAAAAAGGGATCATTGTCCACTTCCAGCTTTCCAAAACTAAGAATCTGAAAAATGGTTAACAACAATAAGGTGAGATATAAAATCTACATGAATCAACGCCTAAGTCCGAGTAGGGCACCGATTAGCTCAGGGCGACCTAAACATACGGGTCAATGTCGGTAACAGATCAATAGTTTGTAACTCTCGCAATGTTGTAGCTACCACATGATCGGATGTGACTCAATAGTTAACCATCAATCACATGTCGACTTACCCCGCCTTAGCTCATAAATTATACAGTACTCAACATGGCATTCAACCACACAAAAATCAAGGCTCACAACCAAAATGCTGATAAACTATCTCATGCCTAGTGTGTGACACCCCAAAATCTAGGGCTAGATTAAGCTTAAGGTTCGGATTAATTATAAATAGTAGCTAAAGGGTCGAGGTGAGCCACCAAATAAGAGAGATTGCCTTTGATATGAATCATGGCTTAGTATATAAATCGGTTGTGCTTTTGATTGAGGCTCGACTGCGTAGCGACCCTAATTGAAACATGGATCAATTATAATTGACCTCGTTAGCGGCAAAACGACTACGGGATCACCCCGAAGTCGACCGGGGAATTGATCCATGGAACGGTTCGCATGGCGACAAAGGTCGACAACTAAACTAGCCATGGATTCGACGGAGGTCAAGTGGTATTAAAACCCCCGTACCGGTCACACGCTAGTCGAGGAATGATCACCCGAGACTAAGAGACATGCTACTAGAAAACTACATATCGAGATGAACCAATCTCGTATCAATTTGAATTGGTCATGAGAGGTGAACTCGATAGTGTTTGATATGCCTCGGTTTAGGAACGGGGTGATTCTAACCCTAAACCGAGATAAAAGAAGTGGCTCTTGACCCGATAGGCAACGAGACACAATCTTGAGCGGGCCAAACATGGCTACGCCTCTTGATGTGCTCGGCTATGAGCCGAATTAATTCGACAAGAAAAAGATGGTCTGACCTTTAGTTTAATTAGGCCCTAAAATAGAGAAATCATGTAAATATCTCGATAGTTGATAAGTAGCATCTTTAGAATATGGAATAAGAGGTTGATTATTAGGCGACCTTACCCAATTAAATAGAATGCCCAAATTGTCATTAGTGTTTGACATGGATGGCATCTATAGGATAAAAATAGAAGCCTAGAGACCTTGGATTAGACGACACCAAGGGATGCCAAAACTAATATGTTAAATTTCTATTTTGAATATAAAATGAAACAAAAGAAATAGAAAATATAACCCACCCATCGGTGGTCACGATGGTTTGAGCCCAGTTCCTTTCACGAGAGGTCTTGGATTCGAAACTCATAAGCATCGGTGATTTAAGCGGGGAATCGTGGCGGTGGGATGTTGCGCTAGCCCCCCGAGGAATAGTCGTGCTCCACCGCTAGTTTGAGCCATAACTCGCTAGCCGCGCGGACACATCGGTTATAAAAAAAAAAAAAGAAGTAGAAAATATATATAGTTGGCGTGTGAGCCATAGTAAAAAAAAGAATAAAATATTCAATTATAAAAATATGTCATCAAAAATTAAAGGGTTATAGAATAGCCAAATAGAGGATCTAAGAATAAAACACGTGGCATCTAGAATATTCTCCATTATTAAGCAAAAATTAAATGTAAAATATGGACTTGGAGAGCAAGCTAGCATGTCAAGACGAAATAGCATTAGAAAAAGAATAGCTTGGTGAACAAGCCAATATATAAAGACAAAACTAACTTGGGGAGCAAGTCAAAATAAGAAATCGACATGTGGAAAGCGCAAAAGACAAAACCGACTTGAGAAACAAGTTAAAAATAAAATATTGGCTTGGGGAACAAGCCAAGCACATAAAGACAAAATAAGATTAGAAAAAGCAACATAAGCTATTAGAATGCTCTAGATTTGTCATGTGACAATATTAAATAATATATTTAGAATATTCTATAAAATAATTTATTTAGAAAAGACAAAAGAAATTAATGTTGTTATAATTAATAAGAAAAATAAAAAATAAAAATGATATAACATACCCTATAATAGGCATGAGATAGGACGAGGCTTCTAGAGCCTAAATGGTCTTAAGTGGCATATTAAAATGATGACACATAGCAAAACTTGGAAAACAAGTCAAGATTTAGAAATATGTGACAAATTAGAAAAAACTTGGGGAACAAGTCAAGTGTTCTATAGAGAAATCTAGAATGTTAAGGTGGCACATTATGATTAGCCCTTGAAATTATGTAAGAGACCAATAATTGGGGGAAAATGACAAACAAGTGACACCTAAGCTTGCCTTGGGGAATAGGTAGAAAATAAATAAATAAAAATTAAAAAGAAAAATAGCACTATATAAAGGGCAAGACCCCTCAATTTTCAGCCACTTCTCTCTCCTCTTCCCCTCTTAAATTTCATCCATCTCTCTCTCCCTCTCATTTCATTCGGCCACCAAGCACTCAAGAACCGCCATCACCGAAACTCAATAGAGATTGATACTCACTCGTACAAGTAAACGACGAGCTTTTCATTTTATGTTTGTCGATGGAAGGTAAGTGATATCTAACCCTTACCTAGGGCGTAAAGCTTAGCTACTCTAATGCTTGCTTGAAAAGTATATAATATATTAGTCGAGGACTAAGTGCCACACGCCGACGCGAGTCTCGTGAGGGCTACCTCTAGAACCTTAGACCATTGTGATGCATGCTCTTCTTGGTCTTGCTACTTTTGGTGGTGAGATTACATGATATGATATGTTATATGCCTCATTCGCAAGGATGAGAGGGCCTCGCGCATATATGAAAAGGGTAGATCCATATAACGTGATACGAGATATGTGTACACACCTCATCTACAAAGGTGAGAGGGCCTTAAAAAGTGCACAATATGATATGAAAAGTGGAGATGTTATGCTTATATGAAAGGAATCGGAAATGATTCGTATATGATATGATTGCTTGCATTGTGATTTGTATCTTTAGCTTATTTCCTATGTTTGGTTTAGATATTACGCTATTGGGATTATCATATCTCATCCCTTATATCTTTACATTGTAGGTAAGGGCTAACCCACCAACTCCTCTTTTTGGTATGGTTATGTCCATTGAAGTGTCTTTGATCGACGTGATAGATATAGAAATTGGGATAACGTATAGGTGATGTGAAGATGAAGTTCTTTTGTTGGGGAACAATATGATATGAGGACAGGTGGCACGTGAACCCTAGGTGGCCGAAGTACTTGGAGGAGTTCTTGAAGCCAAGAGCAACTTTTTGGGGCTACATGCTACCGCGAAGTAGAAGACCTTGATAGAGCCATGTTATAATAGTTAAAATGCTTATATGTATGTCGTAAATCGGCATAAGTGATGTAGATGAAATGAATATGATAAGTATATGATTACTACTAGAAGATGCCTACATTTCCCCTGGATGTTCAAAAAAAAAAAAATGAAATCGCTTCCGCGTGCGAATTATTAGCAAGAGTAATAATGAATAAGGGTCGATTATGAGGACGATGTACCTGGGACACCATATGTCCTCCCCGCAACGTCGTGATCTTGTGATCCTCATACGGTCTTGGTTTAAAAACGGCGCAAGGCCGTAGAGCTCTTGTAGGGATTCAAGAGACCAAGAGTCCTAAAGGAGCTAAAGCCTCCTATCATGGGTATGAGGGTCGGGTCGGGCACGTTACATAGTGAGCTCAAGATACTCTCATTATTACGGCTACTCCGGCACGCTCGTCCTCGCACGGGGGTCTTCTGGCTCTATTGGGTATTTATTCATTTGATCAGATTCGGCCAATCGAGGGCATGCCTATCTTCATACGGAGGTCTTACGACTCATTTAGGTATTTATCCTTTTAATCAATTACGGCCGATCGAGGGCACGCCCGTCTTCATACGGGGGTCTTCTGACTCATTCGGGTATTTCTAGAATTATTGCAACTCTCAAACCAAATATGGAGTAAATAAATTGCACATGATTACCAGCACATAATTCAACTACCAAACTCGGCATACTTTCCTATCAAACATCCTTGAGGATTACCGATCAATTTATTTAGTTATATAAGTCAATTTATATGGCTATTCCCAATATCGACATCACAATTCAAGTATAGAACAATCACGAGCGAGTATTAAAACTACACAATAATAATAGTAAAATAATAAATCAATAGCTTATCGTCCAAATCTTGATAGCTCATCGTCAAAACATCGATAGCTTATCGCCCAAACCTCGATATCTTATCGTCAAAATCTCGATAGCTTATCACCCAAACCTCGATAGCTTATCACCCAAAACCTAGATAACTTATCGCCCAAAACCTTGATAGCTTATCGTCCAACCTGATAGCTTATTGATCAAGGTTAACTAACCCAATCATGGTTAACAAAAAGTAACTATAGTTAACATAAAGTAACTATGGTTAACGAAAAGTAACTATAGTTAACTAAAAGTAACTACAATTACTTTAACTAACTAGGGTTGACTAACTCGACCATGATCAACTAACCCAACCGTGGTCAATTAACTTAACCCAACCATCATTAACTAAACTAATCCACAATTAACATAAAATAATCTATCCCTAAATATAATTAACGACCTAATCGGAGATTAGGGGTTAACTCACAAATAACGGCCGGTGATGACGAACGATCGGCGGCGGCGACTCGAGCGCGACAGCGAAGATTCTCGGTGGCGCTCGGCTCGGCACGGAGGTCGGTAACTTGAGGTCGGGGGTGGCGCGTCGCTTGGCGACGACAACCTACTGTGGCGCAACAACAAACAACGAACAACGGAACTTGAATCGACGCCGAACAAACCAGGTCTCCACCGATCGGCCTCTGTCCGGCTCATATCTACGAAATTCCATCAATTTTCTGAACAATCAGCCCTCATATCCAAATACCCCTTGATCTTATGGTCACGTAAGAGAAAATGGAGCTCGATTCGCTCTCCGAACGAGCTCAAACGAGCGATTTCTTCTCGGATGCAAGCGGAAAATCGAGAAAGAAAAGGAGCTCAACATGGGGAAGATTTCTTACGAAAATGGAGGGGAAGAGAGGAGAGAAAGAGAGTCATTGCCAAGCTCGGGGAAGAAGAAGAAAAGGTGGGGCCCATGGGTCAAATCAACTAATGGTTTTCGTCTTTTAGTAAATAATATACAGGGGCGAAAAGGTAATTTGGCTCATCGGGGTAAGATAGCCTACCAAGTACTAAAACTCAAAGCATTATTGGAAATCTCACAACTAGGGTTCGGTCGGGGCTAGGCTCGAGGGCACGGGGTCTCAGTATTACAATCCGATGGCTCGATTACTCGGGCTTGACTTTCTCTGACCGACGTTTCATAAAAATCCAATTGTTGTCTCTTAAACCTCAAAATTCCCATTTTATTCACCAAATCGAAATTCGTGGCTAAAATCCATCGAATTTATTTTCTTCTTGACATCAAAATTTCGGGATGTCATACCAACCTTCTCTTTACTCTTCTTAGAAGAACTAGCTTTCTGAAATTCATTCCCTACCTTTGTGGTATGCCCGATCTCCTCCTGAGTTAACATTTCACTAAATTACTCTTCCTCATTAAAGAATGCATTTCTGCGCAGAAGTTCCTAAATGTCATGTTCAAGTCTATCTTGCAACCTCATTCCCTTAATCACATTAGACAAACCCCTTGCTAGTTTGATTCTCTCATCAATAGGAAGACTAGCATTTTGTTCATGAGTTCGAATTTCCATTTTTGCGATGCGGTTTTGAAGTCTCTTCTTCTTTTTCTCCACCACCTTTGGGGGTCCGATAACGGCGGCTCCAGCAACTACTTTGCGCCCTTGCTCAATTCTTTAATCAACACTTTCTTCCCCTGGAGAGTCTGTGAGATCGTATTGAGTTGGAGCATCAATTAGGGCTCTAGGGCCTCGAGATTCAGTCGGCCAGACCGACGAGTAGCTGTTGAGTGTGTCTTCATCGCCGAGGGATTCTTGGATGCCATTTGAGATTTTGGGAGTTTGTAGAGAGGATTTGGTGTTTTAGGGTTTGAGAGAAAAAGAGAGATTAAAAGGATGCGAAGGTTTGAGAGAGGATTCTGAAGAGAGTGAAAAGAATTGTTTTTCCCGAGACTAAAAACATTAACGGTCAAGTGCAGAAGTTTTGTTTTTGCTAAAAAAGGAAGCTGCTTTTGAAAAATAAGGGATTTTAAGATATAAATTCCATAAATAAAATATTTTGAAGAGATATGATAAATTAATTTTGTAAACATAATATTCAATCAATTCAGTCAAGATAATCACATCAATCATAATATTTTACATGATATTAAAAAGATTGATTTTGGGTGCACCTTATTTGTTGCTAAAAATAACTACTTATGCGCCAAAAATTTGAACGATCAAACCTTGTGTGATGTTCGTTCAAATGATGACTTCCTCGGATGATGCTTTTAGTTTCGAAGCTGATCATCTTCTAGCTTTCTTCAAATGTTGCATTCTGCTCGGAAGTATTATTTACCTGTCTAGAGAACACCTCAAATATGCATAGCAGTAATATCCAATTCTTGTTAGATATATTCAAAAGTATTCTTTTCAAGTGATTTTGTGAATATGTCAGCTAATTGATGTTTTGATTCAACAAATTGAATATTAACATCACCATTATGCACATGATCACGAATAAAATGGTGTTTAATTTTGATATGCTTAGTTCGAGAGTACGAAATTGGATTCTTTGTGAGGTTGATTGCACTGGTGTTGTCACAATTGATTTTCACATTTGATGCTTCAACATAGAAAAAGTATACTAGAAGTGTCATAACTTTTGTACGGCATTCACTTGAGTGCCATAACTTTCAAAACGTTCACTTAAGTGCCATAATTTTTAAAAATCGTTCACTTGAATGCCATGTTGACGTGGACGCTGGAAAACTAACGTGGTAGCCGGAAAGGCGACGTGGCATGCCGGAAAGCCGACGTGGCTCTCCAAAAAGATGACGTGGCATGCCAGAAAGCTGACGTGGTACGTCGAAAAATTTGCTATAGCACTCAAGTGAACGATTTTGCTCCGACGTGGCACTCAAGTGAACGATTTTTGAAAATTATGGCACTTAAGTAAATGTTTTGAAAGTTATAGCACTCAAGTGAATGCCGTACACAAGTTATGACATTCATGGTGTACTTATCCCGCTTCAACACCATAGTCGTTCGGTTGTTCCTTCATCCATAGGATTTGAGCATAGCAAGTTCCTAATGCCACATACTCAGCTTCTGCAGTTGATAGTGCCATAGTGTTTTGCTTCTTTAAAAACCAAGACACCAACATTGATCCCAGAAGTTGGCATGTGCCTAAAGTACTTTTCCTGTCTAACTTATAACCTGCAAGGTCAACTTCTGAATAGCCACATAACATAAAGTCCGATGTCTTAGGATACCACAGTCCTAGACTAGGATTAGTCGCTATATATTTTATGATGCTTTTAACTGCTGACGGGTGAGACTCCTTAAGATTTGATTGGAATCTATCACACATACATACACTAAAAATAATGTCATGTATAGAAGCAGTAAGATATAGTAATGAACCGATCATGCTCCTATATAGCTTCTGATCAACCTGTTTGCCATGTTCATCCTTATCTAGTTTGGATGAAGATGACATTAGTGATTCTGTTTTCTTCTGAGTTTTCCGACCAAATTTATTCACAATTTCCTTCGCATACTTCTCTTGATGTATGAAGGTTCCTTGATCTATTTGGTTCACTTGTAATCCAAGGAAGAAAGCAAGTTCTACCATCATGCTTATTTCAAATTCGCTCTGCATGATCCGAGAGAAATCCTTGCAAAATTTTTCGTTGGAAGAACCAAATATAATGTCATCAACATATATCTAAATGAGTAAGATTTCTTTACCTTCCCTTTTGATAAACAAGGTTGTATCTACCTTACCTTTCTCAAAGCCTTTTTCAATAAGGAAGGTACTTAACTTTTCATACCATGCTCGAGGTGCTTGCTTCAATCCATAAAGAGCTTTCTTGAGTTTGTATACATGATATAAGCTCTTTGGATCTTCAAATCCTGGGGGTTGTTCCACATATACTTCTTCCTTAATGTATCCATTCAAGAATGCGCTCTTGATATCCATTTGATATAGCTTGAATTCATTATAACAAGCATAGGCAAATAATAGTCTGATGGATTCCAGTCTTGCTACTAGAGCATATGTTTCATCGTAGTCAATTCGTTCTTCTTGAGAGTAACCCTTTGCAATGAGTCTTGCTTTGTTCCTAGTTACTTTCCCTTTGTCATCCAACTTGTTTCTTAAATTCCATTTGGTTCCAATTATTGGATGATCCTTAGGTATGGGTACTAGTTCCCAAACTTCTCTAAGTTTGACTTAATGTAACTCTTGCTACATTGCTTCTATCCAGCTTTCATCTACAAGAGCTTCCACAGTTCCTTTGGATTCTACTTCTAAAACTAATGTAAATGCATTTATAGCATTCTTGAGCTTGGACCTTGTTCGGATTCCTTCTTCTATTTCTCTAATAACGAGTGCTGTAGGATGACTAGATTTGTATTGCCAGTTCCTCTTGGACTTGCTACTTTCATTTTCTGGAGATTCATCTTGATTTTCCTCTTCAAAAGATGTGATATTTTGAATCTCTTCCAAGTTCTGAATAGAATTGAGAGTACTCGTATCCTCGGATGATGGACTCTGCTTAGATGGTTCTGTGCTTTTAGTGTTTGTCTTCTAAGTGACATGTACATCTTTAAATCTGACATTCATTGACTCTTCAACTGTTCGTGAGCTTTTGTTGAAGACTCTGTATGCCTTACTTGATGTGGAATAACCAAGGAACACTCCTTCGTCTGATCTTTCATCAAACTTTCCAAGACAATCACTTGAATTCTTAAGAATAAACATTTACACCCAAATAGATGAAAGTATGATACGTTTGGTTTCTTTCCTTTGTAAAGCTCATAGGGGTTTTCTCATGCAAATATCTCAAAAAGACTCGATTTACGATATAACATGCTGTTGAAACAGCTTACGCCCAAAAATGAGAAAAAGCTTTGCTTTCAATCAAAAGTGTTCGTGCCATTTCTTGTAAGAAACGATTTTTCCCTTCAATAACTCCATTTTGCTATAGAGTATAAGAGGAAGAAAAATTATGTTGGACACCATTTTGATCACAAAAATCTACGAAAGTATTGATTTTCAAATTCCCGTCCATGATCGGTTTTGATGCTTGAAATAGAGTATCCTTTTTCATTTTGAGCTTTCTTTGAAAAACTTTCAAAGTATGAGAATGCATCACTCTTATGTGCAAGAAAGAAAACCTAATTATATCAAGTGTAATAATCTATAATTACCGGACAATACTTTTTACCTCAAATGCTCTAGGTTCGAGTAGGTCTGAAAATATCCATATGTAAGAGCTGCAGAGCACGGTTAGTGAAAACCTCATTTATTGATTTGTAAGAATTTCTTACTTGTTTCCCAAGTGTGCATGCTTTGCAATGCTTTGTCTATTCGAACTTGGCATCTTGAAATCTTCTCACTAGTTTCTTTGAAGAGATCTTTGAGATTTGTTTAAGGCTTATTTGTCCCGACTTCTTATGCCAAAGTTCTGAGTCGTCCTTAAGGAATAGTGGGCATTTCATATTCTCGGTTGATGTATCCGGAAGATACATATTGCCATTTCTTTGTCCTATGAATGAGCACTTGTTGTCTCGGCTTACACACGAACATTTATCTTCTGCGAAGGATACTTTGTATCCATTATCACAAAGCTGGCTTATGCTTATGAGATTGAAATTCAATCCCTTGACCAATGAGACATCATTGATAAGAAGATTGTCAATCTTCACGGTTCCTTTACCAGTGATAGTTCTTTTATTGTTGCCGCCAAAGGAAACACTTCCTCCATCAAATTTGTCAAGATTGATGAATATCTTAGAGTCTCCAGTCATATATGTCTAGAGCAACCACTATCAAGGTACCACTTATTTTTTCTTTTCATTGGTATCTGCAATCATCAAGGAAATTCAAGTTTTCATTGGAACCCAAATCTGTTTAGGTCCTTTGGGGTTAGAGGAATTTGTAAATCTAAGAATATCTCGAGTGGGTCTCCGGATTTTAGGATAGCAACTCCTATAGTGCTTTGTGTCACCACGGTTTGAGCATATACAAGAACCTTGTCCCTCAAATCTTACAAACTGTTTGTAAAAGTGATTCTTGTAGGAAATTCTTGAAGGTCTTTTCCTAAGCCTTTCTTTGACTTTGAGAAAACAATTTTTCAAATCACTTTCCTTTTGTAACGTCTTCAAGCCGGATGAAAATTTTTTGCTGATATCCGAAATTTCTTTGCTCAAAGAGTCATTCCCTTTTTCAACGGAATTTCTTTCCTTTTTCAAAGAAACATTTTCTTTTTCCAAAAGATCTTTTTTCTTTTTCAAGGAAACGTTTTCATCTTTTAAGGATTCATTCCTAGATTTCAACTAAATATTTTCATTAGAAATCAAATTTGATTTTTCTTTAATTTGCAAAATTTGCTTTCGGGAAAACTTATTTTATCCTTTTGAGAGACATCTTTCTGTTTCAAACTGATTACTTCCTTTTTTTAATTCGGAAAGCCTTTTAAGAGTGGCTTTATAATCTAAACATAGTTTATCTATATAGTTAGATAATTTAGGAGGGATTTTCAGATGTGTTACCTCGGACTCATCTTCTAAGTTGGCCATAAGACAAATTGTGGCATATTCCTCATCACTTTCACATTTTGTATCGCTCCAAGTTTCTGTCTTCAAGGCTTTCTTCGATTTCTCAACCCTTCATTTCTTCTTTAATAAAGGACAGTTTGGCTTGATATGTCCTCTCTTTTTGCATTCATAGCAAATGACATCTTTGCTTTCATCTCTGCCTCCGGATGATCTTCTCTAATCACCTTGTTTGAAATATCTTTTACCTTTGAAATTTCTTCCTTTCCTAGCCATTCTTCTGAATATCTTGACCATCAGTGCTAGTTCCTCATTGTCTTTATCTTCAGAATTTGAGACATCGGAATCAACATTAGATTTCAGAGCAATTGATTTCTTACATTTTAACATTGCTTCTTCATTGATTTTTTCATCCTCGTAGGATTGAAGAGCTCCAACGAGTTCGTCCATTGATAGTGGTGATATCCTGCGAGTTTCTCGAATGGAAGTTTTGACATTGTTTCATTCCTTCGTGAGTGCTCTTAGGAGTTTGTTAACTCGCATCGGTCAAGAAATAGTTGCCCATGATAGGTGAGACCATTCACTATCTCGGTAAATCTATCAAACATATCCTTCACGGTTTCTCCGAGCTTCATTTTGAAAGCTTCGTATCGGCTGAGAAGGATATTGACTTTAATCTCCTTGACTATGTCTGTTCCTTCGTAAGTGACGTATAGCTTGTCTCAAATCGATTTTGACGAGGAACAATCTATAATACGTTTATATTCTGTAGAAGATAATGCGCTATAGAGTGAATAAATAGCTTTAGCATCTAGAGCATCTCTCTTTGCTATCTCAATAGCAGTTAGAGCGGCGATAGGAGTAATGTTGGTATTGACCCCTGCGGTTGTTCCGCCTAAGGTACTCGCAATTGGATTCACGCCTCTTTGAACAACATCCTAAATCTGGGGATCCTGGCATCTAAGATATGCCTTGAATTTGTTCCGCCAATCACTGTACTCCTTTCCTTTGAAGTATGGTGGTCTGTTATTGCTTTCACCTTTAATCCATGTAGGTGAAAAATTGCTACCCATAATGATCGTTAGCTCAAAAGTAATAACACTTCAATAAAGTACGAGCACCGGACTACGATACTAATTGTTAGTGCTAGCATTACCACCTAGAGGGAGTGAATAGGTGTTTGCAGAGTATTTCAATAAACAATTATGGAATTATAGATCGAATAAACTCAAGGCTTGACCCTCGGATGATTAGCACATGTAAGATTGCAGAACATGCGGTGTGCAAAGTTTTACTATCACAAGATATAATCGGAGATAAGTAAGAGATAGAAAAACTGCACAAAAGATTTATAGTGGTTTGGCTTTATTCAAGCCTATGTCCACTTCTTCATGCCGACATCCAATCGACTAGATTCCACTAGTTAATTGCTCGGAGGTTACAACTCGGTGAACTCTCTTGAGACGAAGGACTCCACACCTAACGTTCAACACTCGTGTGTACACCTCTAAGTATTACAATGAATAGATCAAGGAGAATATGTAAAAATGAAGTTCTCTCGATCTTGGAATTTAGAATCATTTTCCCTTTTATGCCAACCACTGTTCTCTTTGACTTTGAGATGTCATTTATACTCCTCCACCTTCAACTATCCATTGCAAGGCCTCCAAAGGATTGCTCTCCAAAACTACCCATATGGAAGGAAAAGTACACTAGAAGTGCCATAACTTGTGTACGGCGTTCACTTGAGTGCCATAACTTTCAAAACGTTCACTTAAGTGCCATAACTTTCAAAAATCGTTCACTTGAGTGCTACATCGGAGCAAAATCGTTCACTTGAGTGCTACAGTAACTTTTTCGGCGTGCCACGTCGGCTTTCCGGCATGCCACGTCATCTTTCCGGCGTCTACGGTAACCTTTTCGGCATGCTACGGTAACTTTTCCGACGGCTACAGTAACTTTTCCGATCGCCACGTCAGCTTTTTCGGCTGCCACGTCAACATGGCACTCAAGTGAACGATTTTTAAAAGTTATGGCACTTAAGTAAACGCCGTACAAAAGTTATGGCACTTCTAGTGTACTTTTCCCCCATATGGACGAGACTGTATCCCAAAAGAAGATCTCGTAGCCGTTGGCGATTGCCAAAGGAAAGTATTTTCCATTGGATCAAATCGCCCATACAATTATGATCTTGGGTTTCCATAGATAGAATTTTCCATTAGGAAAATTATGTTTGTCTCCTTTGATCTGTGTCCTTGATTGATCTTCATCATAGAGAATCTTCAAGAACGATGCAGCTCGATTATTAGCCATTGTGATGATGTAATATGTCAATTAAGGGCTTAAGTACACCCCAAGTGCCATAAGTTATGTACGGCGCTTACTTTAGTGCCAAAACTTTCAAATCGATCACTTTAGTGCTAAGTTTTTATAACTTCGATCACTTAAGTGCCAACTTCTTTTAAAAATGATCACTTTAGTGCCAGAGCTAATGTGGCTTGCCGAAAATTCGACACGTGGTATTTTTTATTAATATTTGAGATGACGTGTCTCGGTGAATTTGACACTAAAGTGATCGTTTTTAAAAGAAGTTGGCACTTAAGTGATCGAAGTTACAAAAACTTAGCACTAAAGTGATCGTTTTGAAAGTTTTGGCACTGAAGTGATCGAAGTTACAAAAACTTAGCACTAAAGTGATCGCTTTGACAGTTTTGGCACTAAAGTGAGCGCCGTACACAACTTATGGCACTTGGGGTGTACTTAAGCCGTCAATTAAGTCATCCTTAAATGTTTCTTGATGTTCCGGTCATTGAGCGTAAAATACTTTTCTTAGAGCTTGAGCGTCATTTCGATGTTCGAGCTTCCCTACTCAACGTCCGAGCTCGATACAACGTCCGAATCCCTCAGAGTAACATCTGGGCCACCTTTTGCCAGATTCAATCTTGTGTATCCTTACACCTTTGGACAATCTGCAAAACAAGTATTAGTGCATGGATTGTTTTGTCAACTTCAAAATCACTTAGGGATTTTTCTCAACAAGGCACTCCTATACAAAAGGTATGGGCTTTCATGGTTTCACTAACCGGATATCACACACATTTCAAACAACAACAGTCTTTTATTTAGAACTTGTTTAAATTCACTATCCAATCCTTGTTACATATTTCATACAGCCACTTCAATTATTTACAATACTTACATGGGAGGAGTACTACGGAGGAAAATCACAAAGAAACTAAACTATTTCGAGTACTAATAACTCCATTGCCATCTGCTCGTACTTCATTTCTCTTTGAACCTGATTATCAAACCCGTATGAGGAATAAACACTTCATTATCATCTTCATGATTCACGATCCCAAGAACGTTGAATTGGCGAGGTGGAGTAGGACCTACCCGTGACGTCCCGGAAATTTGGTGTACGTAAGAAAAATTATGAATTCCAACGTGGAAAATAAAATTTGGATTTTGAGGATTTAAGAGACAATGATTGGTTATTCCGAGACACCTATCGGAGAAAGTCAAGTTTGAATAGTCAAACGTTGACTCGTAGTGTCAAGACCCTTCGAGCGCAAATTCGGACTTGTCCGAACCCCGAATGCCTAAATTCTAATTTTGCCCTCGGTCGATTGAGCCAAATGACTACTGGTATCCATTTTTGCCAATTACCAATTTGCCCTTAGATTTTATTTAGATAAGACCAAAAAAAAATAAATTTTAAAGAGACCATGGGCCCCATTTCTTTCTTTTTTGACCAAAACCCCCACCAACTCACGTGCTCTCTCTTCTCTTTTCTCTCTTTCACCGAAATTTTCCCCCTCCCCATTTACTTTTTCTGCCACTCACGTGAGGACTCCCCATCCCCATCACCTCATCCCATCTCATCTTTCTCTCTCTCTCTCTTCCATCAATGCTCTCTCTCTCTCTCCCATTAATTCTCTCTCTCTCTTCCCCCTCTCCCACGTGACCGACTACCCCCCCCCCCCTTTCTCTTTTCTTTCTTCTCTCTCTCCCTTTCTTCCTCTCTCTCCCCCTGTTGATTGCGACAACCTCCCCTCCCCTATTGTGCTTCTTCTTCGTTCAGCTTCTTCTTTCTTCTTCACTCTTCTTCTTTCTTTCTTTTACTGTAACCCACCCGACGCCACCATCACCACCACCCAATCACCTCCGTTCGCCAGCCCGCCGCCGGTTGCTCGAGCTCACCCACGACCCCGACCCAACCTTGTTCCGACCTCCGCCCGAGACCCACAGATTCGCGACACCGTCAGACCCAAGGGCCGAGGCGACTCGCGTCGCCGCACTCAACACCGTCCGACCCAAATCCGGCCGCTACCTGCCCCGACCCACCGTCGAAGCCGCTGCCACCTAGCCCGCAGACCCGTCGGCCGCACCTCACCCGAGCCTCGACGGACCCGCAACCCCCTCACCTCCAGATCCGCCCCTCTCCTCTACCCGACACCCTCGCCCACCGCCCGCGACCCATTCCAGCCTCAACAACCGCGGACCAACCCCCAACGTCGGCCACCCGAGCCCCTACCCGAACCGAAATGAACCAGACCCAAAAACCAGCGACCTAACCCGAAATCCGGGATTTGACCCGAACCGCCAACCCGACCCGAACAGTAACCCGAGACCCGATTCAATCGGTGTCGCCGTTTTCGTCACCGCCGCGCCCGACTCTACATCGAACATTGGAGTTGTGAGTCGACCCCTAAACTACGATTAGGGTGTTAACTGCGTTCGAGATTTAGAATAATTGTTGTGGACCGCGATTAAAATAATTAGCGGGTGCTAGATGTATTTATTTTAATTATAATTGTACTATTTGTCCGAAATTGGATCAGTTTATTATTAAAGTGTTAATTAATTGAAGCATGGATTAATTGACTACGATAGATTAATTAATTAAAGTCGGGTTAATTAATTAAGATAGATTTAATTATTTATATTCGAGATTTATTAATTGCTAGTTTAATCGTAATTAAATCAATTAATTAGTACCGCGATAATTATTTAATTGTTAATTAATTATTGAATTATTATTGTTGGGTGATTGTTTGGTGACTGTTGAGTGTCCCGACTGGTGTGAATTTGATGACCGATTGTCCTATATGGACAATATGTGTATTTATGTGATCACGTGTGGACTGATATTTTAAGCATGAAAATGGCCTTGAGCCAAGTTTTGAGCACGATTGTTTGTGTATGTGCATTGGGTTAAATGCAAAGATATAAATTGGCTGGTTGCCTGTCGTGCGTGTGTGATCACATAATGGATACTGGCTTCTCGGGTACGTGAGGACAAAGCCGACCCCCGGGTACGAGGGTTCGAGCCTAGTAAGTTCGTGCCAAGGGTACTTGGAACCACACGACTTATTAGATGCCGGTCATGACTTGTGACGGACCGACGCTCCCTACGGGAATGCCTGACTGTTAATCCATGCCGAGAGTACTTGGAACCACATGGTTTGTCGGTTGCCATTGCCGAAGGAGTGGAACGGTGCCTGGTTCTCCAGGAAGAGCATGGTTTTGCTAAGACCGGGAACGGTCATTAATAACTGGAACACGTGTGGTGCATTTTACATGCAATTTATGATTAATGTTCTGGTTACGTGCCTTGATTGTATGCAGTTGATTGCATGTTAAATATGAATTGTTTAATGTGTGGCCCAAGGCAAGGTAAGCCTGCATGTACTTGATGGTGATTGTTGGTTTTGGATTTGACTTTGTGATTGGTGAAGCGTTGCAAGGATCGCACGCTTTTGGGTTACCATTGTTATTGTATTGCATGCTTAGGATGACTTGAGTGAGTCAATGTCCTACTCGGACTTAGGCGTTGACTCACCGAGATTTTATATCTCACCCCGTTGTTGTTAACAATTTTTCGGGTCCTTAGCTTTGGAAGCTGGAAGTGCTCGCAGATTCTTTTTGAGTAGCACGGAGTAATGTTAACCCATATCCCGATCTGGTATTTTTTTGGAGGATTATAGGAAGTGGCCCGAAGGTAGGGCTTGTATATACACGTTCTTCCTAGAGTTAACAGTAAATAAATAAAAAGAATTATCCGGTGTGATTTCCTACTTTTCTATCCCCGTGTATTTTATAATTGTTTGGGAGTTTCACGTTCCGCATGCGTTTAATAAAAAGATAAAAATAATGGGTCGATGACGTGCCCGGGACGTCATCCTTTTATGACCCGAGGCGTTTTGGTAGGGTTGTTGCAGGGCCGGGGATCGGGGCGTGACACTACCCATCCCGATATCCCATGACAAGAACCAGCCTTGAACTCAAAGGCAACTAAACCAATTAGAGGTCCCTCTTCGACATAAATCCTCAATCGAATGATCATATAACGGGTTCTCGGTGGACTGTTAGGTTGGACATGAACATGCTCTCATATGGACCTACCGATGCACAGAAGCTCGCCATAGAGACGTTGTTATACCGGTATTGGATTATTAGACATATTTCTGATTTGAAAAAGGGTTTCAACTATCGGAGTGAGTGGATTACACCTAGTAGTAAATTTCCATTCAAAACGACTAAACCAACTATAACATCACGTAATCGAGGATCGTCCAAAATAATCAAGTATATCTCAAATCGACAACAGATATCAAAATCCCATCAAAACAATCACAATCCTCATAGATAGTAGATCTCAAAATGATATCCAAATCTTCTATTACAACTCATCAATCATCAGAATCCAACACTCGCATTCGTAATGATAGAAAAGATAGTAATAAGGATAGAGATCTACTTGACTTGACTAAGTGAGAAATCAAACCGATGAACAGACGAACGGATAGGATGGCCAACCCAACGGGCGAATGGCGGTGGTGCATGGCCAAAGGCGACGCACGGCTAGGGCTAGGGCTTACGGATTACTAGCTACTACGGGTGAAGGCTACAACGACGGCTAAGGCGGTCGACTAGGGCGGTCGGTCAACCGCAACGGCCAAGGGCACGCACATAGTGGCGCACGGCAGCATAGTCACAAACGAACGGTCGGTGGTCAAACGGCGTTCTAATAGGGTAATGATAGAGGTTTTTGACAATAGTTGCGGAATGAACCGATGTCGATTTCTATTTATAATAGCTCAATCAGCTTAGTCTAGTCGGCTTGCAATCATCTGCCTACAATAGAGTCGCCTTACGATGAGTAAGCGGCTTGAGCTGCTCGCAAACTGAACGGAGCGTGGCACATGTGTCACATGCGCATCGCCCTACGGTGATACGTGGCACTACCTTAACACGTGCGCCCTGGCGATGATAGGTGGCATCTACGTGTCTATACATAGCCATGTGTCCCTATTCCATCTCCGGTTATCCCAATTTCATACATACTTGACCCGATGAGATCTAATTCCAACATATTGTGCCCCTAAAAATAGTATTGGGTCCATAAAAATTCCTTAAAAATATCCAGGAGTTCGGATAGAAATCCTTTAATAATTATTTAATAATCCAAACTCATTAAATATTAATTTACTCATAAGCAGGTGAGGATTTTTAGGTCGTCACATGTATTTCTAATGCTAGTTGTATTTATTGAATTGATGTTTGATTAATGTCATATTTGATGAGCTTTGAGAACGTATATACTTTTCTTTAGTATCGGACTTGATAAACCGTGAAGCTTGGTATGGGACAAGCTTAATGGGATACCTAACAACCGTAGGATTTGGTATGGGTCTTGTCGAGTGGGACTCCCTTCGTAGGTGTGTAACTTAGAGATGAACTTGGCAAAGGCTAAGTGGACCTGCAATGAACCAAATGCGATGAGGACGGGGAGTTATCGCCGAGGCAAGAATGCTCGGACAGAGAGTGGTTCTTAGTAGGCTTCTAGAATAACAATGAGGGCATGAATGAACCAAGTCATGCCTTGAAAAGGTGAGCATAGGTATTGTGCCAAGTCCGAACTATTTTCAAAATTTGAATGCTTTACTGAGTTGAGATTGATTTTAAAGAAGGTCGGAACTATTTTCAAGGCCGAAATATTTTTATGATTCGAATTGCATATTTTCAAAAGTTAAGACACTTTTAGTTATGAGCAACATTGGTTTCAAAGCCTAAGGTGTTTTTAGTCCTTTAATTATGATAATTTCAAGCTTGAGGTAATTTATGCTTTTGAACTAAGTTGTTTTTCAAAGGTTAAAGTACTTTATACTTCCGAGCAAAATTGCTTTTGACGTTCAAAATGTTTTACAAGCTAAGTGTTTTTGGTGATTGATACGTTTTCAAATCAGGATTTTCCTTTGAATAGTTGGAATAATTCTCAAAATACGAAAATTTTTTGAACTAAATAGTTTTCGAAATTCAAAATATTTTCAAAGTTGGAGACGTTCTAGTTTTGAATTAAACTGCTTACATAATCGGTAGTTTTCGAACTAAATTATTTTGTACTTTGTAAACAAAATGGTTTTAAAAAATGGAGTTGCATAGTTTCAAAAGTTCAAAATAATTTCAAAGTTCAAATTGGAACTCCAAAATTATTTTTGAAAGCGAAGCCGCATCGTTTCAAAGGTTTAAAATGATTTCAAAGTTTGAATTGAGAAATTCAAAATGTTTTCAAAAAATGGGGATGCACCATTTTCAAGGTTTAAGATGATTTTAAGGTTCGGAATGAACTTCCAAAATTATTTTCAATGGTAAAGTTGCATCGTATGCAAGGATCAAATTATTTTAAAGTTCGAATTGGGACTGTTAAATGATTTTTGAAAGTAGAACTGCATCATTTCAAATGTCCGAAATGATTTCAAGGTTTGAAATTAAATTGACTAAAATAGCATTGCGAGAATCTTAGAAAGTTATAGTGGTAATTTGCAATCCGCTAATTGGATGGAATAGTTATTACGAATAACGACTGTAAGGGAAGTTATGAAAGTCCTAAAGATTCGTTGGTATGATAGCAATGGTTGAGACAAAAATAAAAGACGAATGAAGCGATCTTGTTCTTATTGGAGGAGCTGTCTTCAGGACGTTAATGAAGAGATGTACATTAGAAGGATTGTCTCGATGTGTTAATGCCTTGTTTAATGTGTCTCATAACTTGACTTCAGGACCTATACCAAAGGGAGGGCAATTCGATGCGTTCCCCAATAATTCATACCTAGAGAATTCGGGACTTTGTGGGAGTCCATTATCGAAGGACTGTGGAGATTGGAGATTCGGCCTTGTTGCTACCCAGCGAAGAAGATGAAGATTCAGGGTTTTTGCTTGGTATTAGTTGGCAAGCAGTTGTAATAGGATATGGAACTGGCCTATTCGTTGGACTAGCTATTAGCCTCGCCTTTGATGGACGAAACCTGAGAAGTTTATTGATGCTAATTGTGTTCAAGATTGCTTTTTTCTTGTAGCTTGATGCTACTGAGGCTCGAGTTTGATTTTCACTCATCGCTTAATGCAGTGAGAACATGGATTTTTGCTAAGTATGATGCTTTTATTTATTAGGGAAAGAAAGAGTGATATAGTTTATAGCAATGGACAGGTTCACCTTGCGAATTATTTCAACTCTCTGAGAATATCTTTCGGCTCTTTCAGAGCATTATATTATGTCAATTACTTTCCTAATCACCAGGAAAATTTGTATTTCTGGTCGTTAATCCACATAAAAGGTCAAGAGATCACTCGCTTTAAGCAAGATACGGACTTAGATTTTCAAAAGAAGAAAGAAAATGCAGACTCATTGCTTAGGACTCGCCAACAGGTTATGATAGTAGTTTGTTTGAGATATGAAAAAAAAAAAACGAAAATCGAACCGAACCAAACTGAATAGTTCCGTTCGGTTCGATTCAGTTCAGTTCAAACATATTTCCGAATGGTTCAATTCAATTCGATTTCCCAAAAAACTGAACTGAACTGAATCATTAACACCCCTACTGCTAATCACTAAGATTTGATCCTAGTCTTTTCTAGTTGTACCATCCCGAGTATGAGGATCATATGAATCCCTCTGCAACTCTTGTGTTTTGCCCGTCTACCCCACAATTTTATTCTATTTGTACTTCTCAGGTTGAACTATTCAGAAATGCTGCAGTGCTTGCGGTCAATTGCATCGATCACGTACTTCGCATGGGATTTGCAGTTACTAACTTGAAGGTGCTCTTCGGATCAGTCACTACCATGCCGGTGCCGCCCTTCATCCGCCCAGAGATCACATCGACACCGTGAGGATCATTGCTTTCTTTTATGAAAGAAAAAGGAGAAAGAAAATAAAAGAAAATTGGGGTTTAGTCCCAACCTATATAACAATTTTTTTATAAAATGTTTATTTTTACATTTCATGATTAAGGCCACTCATTTGCGTTAAGGTCGATCGGAATTGCATCAGACTGAGTTACAAGGGACATTTTGGCTAGGGTTTGGTTCAAGATCTGATCATCTCTCTTTTTCCCTTAATGTGAAGGTCCCATCACTAATTTGTCTCACAAGACCTAAGTCCAGAAAAGGTTTATATTTACACTTTTTTCGCTCATTTTCGGACATCTAAATCTAGTCAAGGGAAGTCAGACGCCATCATCACAAACCATAACCATGTCGCTTGCTCCCGATGTTTCGAATATGAATCTCTAGCCAATTTCAAATCGAATTGGGTCTAAATTTTGAGTCACATTAAACAAATCTCCACCTTAGCTAGTCAATTTCAAGCTCATCGATGGCCATCTCTCTCGAGCCTTCTCCAGAAGGCCCCTCAACTGCTATAGACGTCAATTAAGCTCAAGCTACGCTTGGACTTCCAGCAAAGTGCACCGCGGTAGGGTAACTCCTCTGAGATACTTGCAACACCTCAGTTTTCGTCTCTCTCTAGATCTCCATACTCGGCACTATGCCTATTGCCCCCATATCATCCATCTTCACATTAGCATTCAACTGTCGCTCCATCTCATCAACCTTCCATGATCACCTCGAAACTTCACGCTCGCTCTTGCCTTAGAACGTTTGTCAGCTGCTAGTGAATTTGGCGATTATGTAGAAATTGCAAAATCACTAACATTCTTCTCATAACTAGGCTAATCTA
The DNA here is from genome assembly GCF_020921035.1 of Rhodamnia argentea. NCBI lineage: Eukaryota > Viridiplantae > Streptophyta > Magnoliopsida > Myrtales > Myrtaceae > Rhodamnia > Rhodamnia argentea. The sequence continues at coordinate 20,910,542 of NC_063154.1, forward strand.
GAAGCTTCACCTATTTCCGAATATCATTTAGATCTCTCCCAATGAATGATTTATTACTCTTCTTCTCATATAAAGCAGCTGCGTCGAAGTTAACCTCTATGCCAATCGTAGCTAGGTGAATCCTCATCTATACACCATAAAATTATTCCTTTCATCGCATGTGAGTAGCCTAGGAGTATGCATCTCCTCACCCTTAGCTCTAGCATGACATCACCCACTTGAGCAAGGCAATGCAACCAAACAAACTCACTCTATCGTAATTAGCATGCTTACTTAACTAGGTTTCCTTAGGAGTGCTACACACAATTTCCGGTGATAGTGATCTGCACACTAAATAAAAGGCTGTATCGCTGCTTCATCCTAGAAATCTCCACCTAATCTAGCATTAAAGGGTAAAAAGCGAGCTCTCTCCAATATGATTCTATTCAATTCTGAGACTTTAAATCTGTTTAAGCCTAGAAATTTTCACGTTTCACACTCTTAACGCGCTTCTCAACTCTGTCTTGGGTTGGACCTTTGTTATTGGTGAAAATGGGTCAAAACTCCATGTTTTAAATCATCCTCGTGCATGCCCAACGTCCGCACAAAGTGGGCCGGCTGTCCGACCAAAGTTTAGTCGGACGTTCGACTTGGACCCATGAATTTCGCCAAGAAATTCAAGAAGTCTGTCCCGAGTCAGCACACCCGATCTTGAACTTGGGACCCATAGTAAAGTAGCTTGGACACCCTTTTTGGGCTCATTTTCTTTTCGGACATTCGAACCTAGTCAGCAGACATCCGACTCCTATGTCGTGCACACCGAAACCATTTGGAACCGATCCGAGATTAATGTTCGAACATCCGGAGCAATTATGGAGTTGCGGTGTATTCAAGCATTTAATCTAAGAATTTGATGTTTATCCAATGTAGATAGGAGATTAATGATAGGGTCATTTGATGAAAGTTCATCAAGAGAATCAATTCCCCAGATGTATGTCTGTCTTAGGAGATTAATGTATCTATGCCTGTTGAACTAACAAGACATCGATGCGGTGTTAGACGCCACAAATCGAACATTTCAACAGCAGGCGAAGTAGATTCCAACTCTATCCAAACGTTTTCTTTTTTGTGAACAAATGGATCTTTCTCATAGGTTTTAATGCCTACCTCACATGATGTTAACAATTGAGATACGGGATTCGTAAAACACTTAAAAAAAGTGCCGTAAGCTTAAAGTTACCTTCAATTCCTACCAAAATCTACTTTTGAACATTCAAAAGATGTTCGACCAAAAAAAAAAAATTCAAAGTGTATATTAAAGGCGTATACTTAGATTACAGCATCACGTGTCAAGAACTTGGACAGTGATCTTCTCTTGCACGGCTGGTATCTAAAGCTGCGATATGCAGTCAACAACGTGGACAGAGAGCGAGGCCTAACATAGAATTCAACGGCACGTGACCCTGACTTCTTTGCCAACATTTAATGTCGATTTCCAAGCTCCTTTGCGTACATGGACTATTTTCTAGAAGTTGTGGTCCAAGGTGGTTGCTGAGATTATTCACTGAGTTTAAGAAGAAATTTTTCACTGAGTGTATAGTACATGCATGTACCAAAATATGAAATATAGATTCGGTAGTTAGTCAATATCATATGTCAAGAGTTACTAGAAGCTGCTGCTTTCCCGTCCCCCCCTGAAAATATGCAAAGAGCGGATCAGGCGCATTCTTTTGAATGAAAGACTTGATTTTTCGGTAATCTTGTAAGTCCCGGCTAGCTAGTGGAAAATATGTCTAGTCTTATTCTCATAGGAGAAAGACTCTAGGTTTTACTTCTTAGTTAACCCTTGGGCTAGGTAAGAGAGTTGAAGGCATAGTCTGGTGCTTTTGGCAAAGCCGAGGGTTGATGACGGGATGAACAACGAAAGTGCTCGCTTTCTCGTTTCCAAGAGGCGAAGGCAGCCTCACTTACGGTTTGATTCATCATATTCAATGGTCCTACGCACAGATTGGCGACTGGTATAATTTCTTTCTATGTCTTCTCTCATGTATATTGAATGAAGACAAATTATAAAAGCAAGGTCTTTTTGCATGATATGAATCTCAAACACCCCTGATTCGGACGAAAAGGATGTCATTGGTTTTGCTAAAATCAAACCTAAATAGGATAAATATGAAGATACTATGCATGTGACACAAATTGGGATACAAAGAAGATAGAATAGCCATATCTATGATGATCTCTTGGATGCTCCTTGCCAATAGTGAAGAGACAATAAGAATTGATAAATAAATAAAATAAAATAAATGGTGAGTGCATCAATTGCAAATTAATATAAAGTTCAATGCATCGAGAGACAATAATTAGAGTTTACTGCATGAATGTGAATGACCTTAAAGTTTAGTGGCCACATAGGGAAATAGCCCATTTTTCCCTCCGTATAGCATTTCTAGATGTATTTGTAGCCGTATACCCAACATCCATAACACCCGATCTAGACACAATCATATTGTGCAGAATCTAATATGCTTACTCATTCTAAGGGTGCGTTTGTTTTGCGATATTTGAAAAAGATTTTTCTAGATTTGATTTTGCACATTACTTAGAAAAATGAGTTAGTACAAATATTTTATTAATAACAACAATCCTATGCTAAAACATTTTGTTGATAACATAAACATTTTCTATTCACTCATTTTGTCAAGCAGTATAAACAATCAAAATTTGAAAATCTTTTTCAAATCGTTGATCCTGCATGAAACAAATGTACCCTTAAATATTCACTTAAACAATATTATTGCTCTTGGAAATGATTCTCTGCATCGAAGGCATGAGTCTTTCTCAAGAAACCTTTCGTCACATGTCATTTCTCACTTTCTTAATTTGTACAAGAGATGAACCATAGCCCACTTGAACCTAATCTATTGGGGCAACAATTTCCTTCAAGTTGAAAGTCCAAATCTTACCATAAACTTGATGAATTTCAAAGCAAGAATCCTGCCAACCACAAGATAACATTACTCGAGCATAAATATATGTTTGGCTGAAAATTATGTATTTTGTCTGGCGAGGGCAAAAATGGGTATAGGCTCTTTCTGTTTCCCAAGTTGTGCATAGGCTAAAATAAACTATGTTACAAATTGGTCTTGGGTTGATGTTACTATGTAATTGTCAAATCATCTTGATGTGGACTTGAAAAGGACTTATATATCAAGTACCTCATGTTGCGACATTGCTGAGGGATGTCCGTGTACATTTTGTTATGCCCCCGCCTTCATCATCACCTTTAATCCTTCTCTTTTCCTGAAAAAATTATTATTATTATTATTATTATTATTATTATGCGCTCTTGAGAGCTATGAGTAGAAGATGACATCAATGAGAAATTACAAGGTTGACCACATTGAAGAGCTTTCCTAGAAAGATCATGTGCTGTCAATTATTATAGTGGTTGCCTTCGAATGCCCAACACTATCATATGCGACAAACTCCATAAAACTTATAAATAAACATACTCATTGATGATGCCATTGTAGCATCACCGGCTGCTAGATGGCTCCGAACGAAAGATACAGCTTGAGGCTCCATGATTGGATGACTTAAAATTAAGACCCGTATATTTCGCAAAAAATAATAATTTAAAATTTATTTATTTTAAATGATCCATTGATTAAAAAAAAATTATCATTGATAATAATTTATATTTAGATATTTTCGTGAACAATAAAAATGCTTTTCGTTTTTATAAGAGATACAAATAATCTTTTTTAGAAATTTTTTTCTAAATGGATTATTTTTCGTGAAACAAAAAGAGCTTTAAAATAATATGTATAATCTCAAACTTCAAAAATTTATATTTTACGCCCTTTGAACTTGGAGTTTTTCACTTATTGAAACTGTTAACTTTTGTTGTTAGCATATGTCATACACATACTTTTATGCCACAAAAATCCAGGCCTCTCAAGTAGTCTTCAACAATCGTTAAAATGAATCTGGCAATAAGGCTAAGAACATTCAAGCAAATCAACTATGCAATCTTCGTGGATTCTCTAATAGTTGTATTGAACTGCATTATCTGCCATTTGCCTAAGCCGCAGCACATGCAAGCATTCGGTTTATCAGTCGCATAACCATACAACATATTCCTTTAACTTCGAACCTTCAAGCTTCTAGCGTCAACGAACCCCTAAAATGCATATGCCACAATTCATAGTTTCAAGTGGATGAATTCGACGTCCCCGTGGCAAAATCTGTCACTATCTTTCCTTAAAAATCAAATAAATCACTATACTTAATTCCTCTCATTATCACTACGGGACCTCGAACGACCTTTAGAACTTCACTTTCTAGAGTATTCCGATACCTAGCTCAATTCAACACACTTAAGGATATTAGGTTTTTTTTCAATTTTGAAACATGTCTTTCTCCGATTAATGTCCTCAAGATAACATCAGGCACTTTGAGTCTAGGATCGCCAACACCCACAACGTCGACCTCATCATTGTTCTCCAACTACACTTCACTATTATCCATGCAATGATAAGCAGTAAACTTCATGTCTAGTGTAGCGTAAAACGAGCAATCAGAATCCATTATCCATTAGTCAAACAATGAATATTAAATCACTCTCCATCACACTATCAGCCATTGCAAAAGTATCGCCACATATTATGTATAGCATTTGGATTTCAAATAAGAAACCATTTTTTAGCTAACTCAAACTAGAGACCCAAATCTAACGAAGAAAAGTATTTCAGTAATTTCTTACTTATTCAAGCGTCAAATCACAAGTTCTATTCAAATGTGGAATTTCTACTTGGATCAGATTTCCTTCATGGGCTCAAGCTTGAGATATATACATGGCACTTCTCATTTCCCACTTTCTTAATTTTTGTGCGAAATGAACGCTTGTTAACTCATTGGAGAACCAATTCTCCTCTGGTCGAAAGTCCTATCTTAGCATAAAATTGACGAATTTCAAAGCAAGAATCATGCCAACCACAAGACAACATTACTTTGAAGCATTTGTATATGAATTAAGAGGAGTGATCTTCCAATGCAATGTTTCAGTGCAAATGATTTACTTGTCTAGGGAAGGCAAAAATGGGTATAGGCTCTTTCTGTTTTTCAACTTGTGTAGTTGGCTAAAAGCTATGTTACAACATGGTGACGTGTTGATGTTTTCATGTGTATGTCCAATGATGTTAATGTGGACTTGAAAAGGACTAATATGTGCACCTTCTGGTTTTCAACCATTGAAAAATGTTCAACCCCCACATAATTGTTCGATTGCCGTGAGATGTTGACGTGCATGTTATTATGCCCCCAACTTCATTATCACGTTCGATTCTTCTCTTTTCCTTTTCAAAATCTATAAAAAAAACTCCCCTTCTTAGGGGCTCCTAGGGGGAAGATGACATTGATGAAAATCAAGTCACAATGTGGAAAACACAGTGCTTTCCTAGAAGCATCATGTGCTGTCAATTTAAGATATTGTAGTGGTTGCCTTCGAATGCCCAACAGCATCCTATGCGACAACTCCATAGCCAATACAAGAAAAAAATGTCTTGTTTTCTGACCTAAATCTAGGGCAGTGCGATGGGAACACAGTTGGCTTGTCATTTGAAAACATAAGTTAGTACAAGTTAGTGTATAATAAAATTGTCAAAATGCATCACAAACCCATTTTTCAACTCATATTTGATGAGCTAAATTGTTAATGAGTTAGGTATATTCAGTAAATGGGTTTATAATGGTTAAGCCCAAATGGGTTACTAACTTATAATATCCATTTTTATAACTCTCTCTTCACTCTCTCTCGATCTCATTCGATCTCGCGCGTGCTTATTTTGTGCTCCCATCTCAATTTAAGTATAAATTTTTCAAGATTGTGTTAGACATAGAAGTGTTTGAGTAATATGGATCGGGTTCAAGTATGGATTACTCGATTTGAACTTGCAAGATTTCTCTATCTATTTAAAATGATCGTTAGTTGTCCGATTCAGCTCATCATCACTGCTAAATCATATCTTCACTAATTTAATGAGTTCAATTTAGAAAGAAAATTCAAAATGGTAAGTTCTCGATTGATGCAATCAAGAGTGATATACTTCCGTACATCATTGTTTTTCGACAAAAGGATACTAAAAGCGTCAATATTTGTGTACGGGACTCACTTTAGTGTCAATATATATATATATTATCCATTAAGTGTCAATTTTTTTGAAAAATAGTTATTTCAATGCCAACTCCGATGAGTTTCGCCGGAAATCTATCGTGATATTTACATGGCTCATCGAAGCTTCCAAGTGAGCAATAAAAAAATTGAAAAAATTAAAAAACAAGCTAAAAAACTAAAAAAAAAAATACTGGAAAAACTATGTTGAGCGGCTAGGGGTTGGAACCCTCACCGCCGCCTCCCACCATTGCCGACAGTGCTGGTGATGGGTGAGGGATTGCCAACGAGGGTCGCCGAGTGGTGCATAAGTGATCATTTTTTCTCCGATTTGGCACTTAAGTGATTCAAAAAAAAATATTGATACTAAAATGAGTGATGTACCCAAATATTGACACTCATAATATCCTTTTACCATTGTTTTCCGCTTTCAAAACGGTCAACCTTCGTTCCCTGCAAGTGATCTATCGTGATCTTACAAGATCGATTCGGTCGAGTATATCAAAGGTCATCCAAATATTAAAGCTGCCCTTACTTAGGACAAGAATAAGAAAGATTATCCCCACGGATTCGCAGATTAAGGAACTCTTTGTCAGAGTTTAAGAGTGACCCGTGATACGAGGGACACAGCTCAAAACCATATTGTAGCCTCAATAATTAGGTTGATATCAAGTTATTAATCGCGTTGTTTGAAAAGTCTAAGCCAAGATTTGTGGAATCCAAGCTGATTCGCAGACCAAATCAACCGAAATCTAACCTGCTTTGCCGGTCTCTGTCTTGGTAGGGATGAAAAAAAATAAGCAAACCAAACCTCTCGGGGTCTGGGGCGATTCTCAATTTCTAAAATTTGGAACCAATGAATATCAATCCAATCCCCTATTCCAGACGCGGATCCACCCACCTGTTTTTTTTTTCCCTAAGTTCTCATTACTTCAAATTTTCGAAACTCCAATTCCCATTCTTTAGACTTGTTCACGCATGCTCCCGCTCACACCTCTCGTTCTCACTTCTTTCTGTCTCAGTTAGGGGTGAGCCCATATCAAGTTGGAAGCAATTCTTTGGCAGTAAAATCCAGAAAAACTAGCATAATATTGTGGAAAAGAGAGCTATAAGTGATGGTGCATTGAAATTATATTAATCTAGCCCAAAAATATTTACCTCCAAACAAGAAGAAAGCACAAAACATATTGTACAACGAGCCAATTTAATACAAAATTTTTCAATTTGGCCAATTAGTCCAAAAAAATTTGCCGATTGGGCATAAACGAGTCGAGGGTGTGTACGTATTATATTACGGCTGCACGTGTCTTATTAAGACCGGTCCATGGCAAGATTAACTTAATGAGAATCATAGAATAAATAGAACACAATCACCCCAGGGTCAAATTTGGCTACGCCAGATCAAGTTGGGAGTTAATTTCTTATGCCGCGAATCTGGTGTCCTCATCGGCAATGTCCACGCGACGTTCTTATCAGGAAACATAAAAATGTTGTGGACATGGATCTAGGCATATGACGGTTTGCTTATAGTCTAAGATTTGGACACTTGGGAGTAATAGCAAGTCAAAAAAATTACTTTGAAACCACCTTAAAAAATTCGAAATTCAACGGCCGTTATTATGAGTGTGCTGACTGATGAGCTGTGGGATCTTGTCATCTTCGAAAGCCCTTCTGCGGGCCACTCCACCGGTCAAACTTTGACTTACAAGTAAGAAAGAGGGTAGTGTGAACCGAAGAGGTGGCTCACCGTTCATTGACTATGAATTTTCTTTATTTCTATTTTCTTTGCCATTTTCCTAAAAGAATCCAGAATTGTTCCCGGGGAAACATCACTGCTCCTAAATTTGTCTCGCCAGTGACCCCAAACATGTGCCAAATTCTGTCGATATGACCGTTGAAATTCGTCGTGACAGCCTACATGGATGTTAATAATCTGATGTGGCTACGCTCGAGCTCGACATATAAGCATGCTTCTATAGTCACATCAGATCCGTTTGCTTGTTGTTGTCTATAAATGCCGTCACATCGAATTTTGAATGGTTGCAGTGAAGCACATATAATAGAAGGTAATTTCGTGTTACGGGTACAAGTTTGGAGTTATGGTTGAGATGAATAAAGTTTAAAGCATTGACAGACCATAAAAATATATTAGAATTCTTCCTTGGAATTATCTCTTTATTTCTCTTTTCTGGTCGGTATGGGATTATCCCTTTTATTTATTTCTTTTTTATAAACCTCCTTTTTTCCTGTTTCTTGATAAGATGGCGGCAGATCTCTCTACGATCTTGATAAGGATAGACGACAACGTCGGCCAAAAGCACAGCACATCAATCCGCTGCCATTTTCCACAGCAATTCAAGTCCAAAGAATATGAATACGCTACATGTGTGTTGACAATAAGACTCTGGGGTTAGAGCTAGTTGACCTGGTAAAGGATTTGGGGTATCAAAAAAAGTAATTTGAAAACATCCGTCACATTTTCACTATTTACTTGCATCCACTTTTTTTTTTTTTTTGAAAAATCGAACATTTTATCTTTGAAACCACTTGACACATTCACATCAATCATCTTTTATGTTTCACACTATGTTGGTTTTGCGAGAAATGATATTTGTACCGCTTGAAATTAATTAATCAGTAAGAAATATTTTCATTGTCGACAATAATTAATGTTTAATATCTTTATGGACGATGAAAGTATTTTTTTTCGTTCATTTTTATAAAAAATACAAGTGATAATTTTTAAGAAAATGCGTTTTTCAAATCGTTCGATATTTCACAAGAGAAACAAATGGGGCCTCAATTTATGATTTGCTTTCGAGAAATTGCCCATCACCAAAACTCTGAATACTCACGTCTGCTCAAAACATGCAAAACCAACTAAAAGTGAGACCACCTTTAAACATGCAAAACCAACTAAAATTGAGACCACTCAAACTCTAAATAAAATGCTAATACGAGTTTCCAAGAAGGGGGAATTTGGTCTTTCAATGTGGGTTTTGGTTAAGAGTATATGGATGGTATTTGCAAAAATACATGTATGTAACTAACAATTGAGTCAAAAATGAGGTACCTTTTTCTCCTCTAAAACATTCTTGTATATTCTAAAATATGTAAGAAATGACAGCAAGACTAGCCTTCTTTTCCCTGTATAGCTTGCACCTCACATCACTTTTCAAATGTTTACCCACATTCCATGTACCTTTTTCCACTTTTTATAATTTAGATGATACTTTGAATTTTTGCTTTTTCATATTAGCGGCAAAGAAAAAGATTACGATGGAACACTCGAAGACAGATAATGATTCAATCTGGATTCATGTGGCACGAAAAGATTCGTGCTACTCGATTAATCTATATAATCACTTATCAGAAAAAGAAATTTCAAATTGTCTTCCAACGCTTTACATAGACAATCAATCGCCTTCAAATTATTATTCATTTATTTTCAATTTCGAACACCATACAAATTCGTTTGGGAATAAACTCTTTAATATTTTTTTTCTGTGTCTTCTTTTTGGCACATACTTCATATTTTCCATAAAAATCATTTTGTGTATACATTTTTTACCATAATCAAGAAAAGCAAAAAAATTAATGCACTATAGTTAATCCCTTTTTCTAAATTTTCATTTGCACTGCATTCCTTCTTCGGATTAAAGCCAAGACTTCAATTCACCGTGCATCGGGTTTGTTTCGCAAAAACTAAATAATTAGGAAAAAAAGATGGCTTGCATGTCTTACACAAATCAATAAACTAAAAATCAAATTTCATCATCTACGAGAGATGGCTAGTAATAAATTATTACTCTTAATGGAAACGATCTTCATCGATTAATTATTTAAAGCGATGCAAAGCTATCAACCTTAAGAAAATATTTTTCATATTATTTACTTTTAGCGAAATATTCAAAATCGAAAATAAAAAAGAAAACATCAAAAGAGGGCGAGGGAAAACTCGAGAGAAAATTTTCTCGTTTTGGGGGGTTTTTTATATTTTTGGCAAGAAGTAAGAAAAAAGAGAAGAACAATAATTGAGGTTCTTGGAATTTGCTTTCCTGTCATGGGTCCTTCCCATGCTTTGATGGGAACCAGCACATCATTTTGGACTTGGGAGACGTTTGGACACATTATATGACTTTTCGCACACGCATACCTTTGATCATCTCGTACGTTTCGATCTCTCTCTCGTTGACTTGCCCTGGTCGACTTGAAGAATCCAACTTTCTCGTGTGTTTTTTCTTCCAAAGCATTATGATTTGATAACTGTAAATGTGGACAACATGAACCCACCAAGTCAAAAGGGGCATTATAACGTTATTTGGTCCCAAAAGGTACATCCACTGTCCAAAATCATTTTCATTTATTAAAAATTACTACGTCAATATTGATAGATAAAATAAAAAAGAATTAATATTCAAATGATCAAAAAAAATATTTATGATTGAATTGGTACAATTACAATATATTTAATATTTTTTTATGATTTTTTCCTTAATTTGGATCCACCACCACAGACTGCTAATAATAATATTTTGGGCCACACGATCAATCTTGACTTACCCGTTGCCCAGTTCATGAGGTTAGTTGCTTTTCGAACTTGAAGCTTACATATTCGCGGTAGACTTCCTCGACATTAATTAAAAAAAAAAAAAAAAAAAAAGGAGGTGGTCTTGCATGATGCTTAAGACTCACACTTGTGATTGGTGCACTATTCTAACATCATTTTGTAATGTGGCTTCCTTCCGTTTCTTTGGCTTTTAAAATGCATCTCTTTGCATTGTGTCACGAGAAAGTGAAATGTGGCTCGCGTGAAGAATAAAACAATCCCTTTTCTTTCTTTCTTTCTTTCTTTCTTTCTTTCTTTTTTTTTTTTTGAAAAATTGAATGGTTAGTCAAAGAGTAGCTGTTCAAGTCGCATTAGGAAAAGTCCTATTGTCGGCGTGTGGAATACGAATTTATGAGATTAAAGATTGAGACCCTCCTAATTTTTAAAGAAAAGATTTAGGTCCTTTAAAATTATGACAAGCAAATTGATTCGTATTACCAAGTAATTAAGTAGATAGATCTTAAGAGAAGGATAAATTGGTTATTTCACCAAGAGTTTTAAGGAACGATGATGCTAATTGGTTTTAATATGCTGAACCCCAAAAAAAATTGTTTTGGATGTCCAAAGTATCTTGGATGGGGGGCTAGCAAAAGTAGGCTCACCAGTTGTCAATGTGATTCTAAATAAAATATCAAAAGTTTTTGTTTGGATTTATTGGGTAGGGATTGCGAATCTTTTGGCTGGTAAGTGACAATTGGCACGTTCACATTTGGTTTAAAAAAAAATTACACGGTAATTATTGAATTATTCGCATGTGAAACATTTTAGTTACAAATAATATTTATCCTAAATTTATGATATAAATATTCCTTTTGATATGTCCAGAAAAGCATCACCATGAAACATTATTGACAACAAATGTTTATTTTTCTTTTTTCTTGTTTCCTTCTCTTTTTTTTCTCTCCACCCTCCATTTCCAATCGTGCAATACAGCTCCGCCGCTTATCTGTCGCTCGTCACCACCCCGCCGTCGCCATTGATCTTCGTCCAAGCCGAGTGACCTCCGCCGCGTGTGCTCTCCACATCCCAGCTAGGTATAACAATTTCCACATGATTGTTTGGGTGGGATATTTCCATCCTCATTTTAGATCCAGCCACACCTTTTTTTTTTTTTAATATTTAAATTATACTATTCAAATAACAAGTGAATGTTGCTTTCGTACCATTTTCTCGAGTTGTGTGGACAGCACGTGCGGTTGGCCGCTTGGCTCGGACGAAGGGCTGTGACAATGAGGGGGTGGTGATGGCGGATGAGGGGCCGAGCTGGGTTGCACATTTGGAGTTGAAGACTGGTACAGAAACGAAAAGGGCAAAAAAAGAGGGAAAAAAAAAAAACTTGGTTGCCCATAATTTTGGGAATTGTCGCTGACTGAATTTAAAGTTTACTTCGCATTTTTTTTCAACCTATTTAACTAGTGAAGTCTCATTTATTCCAATAATTTGTGTACTCGTTATTCATTCCAACAAAACTAGAGAAGGAATCTTCGTATAGACATATTCCCCATCAAAAAAGATAAATTCTGTGCGAAATATGGCAGATTCTATCATAAATGGAAGGCAGTTTTTTTTTTTTTTACATGGGTCCAAAAGTGCGGATTAATTAGTTTTATCGTGCAATTTTAGGCTGAATTCCCTAAAAAACCCTAACTTTAGGTCCAATCTCAAATTTACCCCAAAATTATTTTTATCTCAAAACAAACCCCCAACTTTAGATCTAGTCCTAAATCTACCCCGAACTTTTTTTGTCTAGAAAAATCATCAATTTTTCTCTAATCTCAAATTTTTCTAAGACAAAAAAAAAGTTTGGGATAGATTTGAAATTGAACCTAAAATTGAGGATTTTTTCTGAGACAAAAAAAAAAGGTTCGGAATAGGTTTGAGACTTAACCTGAAATTGAGGGTTTTTTTTAGGGAATTATGTCTGCAATTTAATCAAAGTAGTCAATTCTTTTGCACTATTCTGTTTTGGATGGAGCTGAATTTCGTTGAAATTTGCATTATGTTTGCTAAACAATAGTTTGTACTCGTCTAATGTAAAAAAAAAATTAGATACTGTCATTCTCTCTTCAGAATTAGTTTTATATCTATATATATATATATATATATATATATATATATATATGTATATCTTAGGTCGTCCTTTCAGTTGCGGATAATTGTAGGAAGTATGAATTGGTGATATTAATTAACTATATCTTAGATTTAAGACTAAACCTTGAGGGTTTTGTCTAAGACAAAAAAAAAAAGAGTTCGGAATAGATTTGGGACTCGACTTGAAGTTAGGGTTTTTTAGGGAATTATGTCTGCAATTTAATCAAATTAGTCAAGTGTTTTGCACTATTCTGTTTTGGATGGAACTGAATTTCACTGAAATATGCACTATGTTTGCTAAATAATAGTTTGTCCTCATCTAACGTCATCAAAGATTAGCTATTGTCATCCTTTCTTCGTAACTAGTTATATATCTCAGGTCGTCCCTTCATTTCTAGTCTATAGGATTGAATCAAGAAGAGGTGACAAGATTTAAGACTAAATTGATAAAAGTACGAAAGGTTTAGGACTTTTTTGATAATTTTCTCGGAGAATTTGACATATACCCACTCAATCTGAATAAGAATTTAATTAAATTTGTCCATAATCAAGTTCATGTGAAAAACCTGGTAGAAATCTCAATTCCAAAAAATAATCCAAGCAAACAATCCATGCAGCACACTATAAAAATAAAGGAACAGAATCAGAAGAACACACTAGAAAATTTATTATCGAACTTCACTCAAACTTAAGCTACATCTCGGCGTAGAGCCACTTTACGAATCCACTAGCCTTCGAGAAAGTAGGAATACAATTGATGATCTTTTCACAAAATCGGAGCACAAAGAAATTGAGAACACTTATAATACCATCATGACCTCTCCTTTTCTTTTCTCTCTATTCCGCACTAAACCTATTGCATCTCTACGCTAAATATTACTGTGTATCTCCAATAAATAGTATGTTGCATCACTACACTAAACATTTGCGCTAAATATTCTACTGCATCTATGCGCTAAATATTATTGCATCTCTGCACTAAATATCTACTGGCGTATCTTTTAACCTAAAAGCAAATAAAATAGAAAAGAAAAAAAAATCCTTCAATAAAATATTTGGTTTCATTTGCCAACAATCTCCCACTTTATGATAAATATATTTGATGCACGCAAATCTCCCACTTGATGACAAAATATATTCGATGCATGCATCCATTCTCTTAAAAAAAAAAAAACTAGTAACTAAAACTTATGCCTATGCAATATTCCTCATCAATTTATATGGAGTAATGTCAATAGTAGTAGTACAGAAAATATGTTTCTCTCTATCTACTATCTTGGTAAACATGTCAGTTGAATTATTTGAACTATCAATCTTTTGTAGCTTTAACTTGTTATCTTTCAATGCCGACTTGATGAAGTGATAAGGCTTCTTGATATATATATATATATATATATATATATATATATATATATATATATATATATATATATAGTATTTGAGTGGTAAGCTGCATTCTTTGCTAATTGTGCTACACTTTGACTATCACTCCACAATGTGCTTACCGGCTACTTTCGATGAAGCTCCTCCATGTAATCTTGTAACTACATGATTTCCTTAGAGGCTTCCGTGATTGCAATGTACTGCTTTTCTGTTGTCGATAGTACAACTACTTTTTGTAATTGAGATACCCAACTCACTGTTGTAATCGCAACTGTAAAGACATATCCAGTGGTACTCCTACTACTATCTTGATCACCCAAGTGATCTGCATCTACATAACTCTACAACTCTAGATATGTACCTCTATAACAAAAGGAGTAATTTGTGCACTTCTTAGACATCTCAATATCCATTTTACTACAGTCCAACGCTCTCTCGCCCGAGTTCGGGAATATCGATTCACAATCCCACTGCCCGTAGAATGTTTAGTCTCATGCTCACCATGGTATACATTAAACTTCCCACTACCGACACATACAACACTAATGACATCTCATCTTTCAAAGCCTAAGTACTCTGACACATATCCTTGAAAAGGTTTGAAGTGAACCGCTAGAGGAGTCACAATTGATTTTGCCTTATCCATGTTAAATCTTTTTAACACACTGTTCACATTGTCTTCCCGCAACAAATCATAATTTCTTATTTTTTCCTTTCCCCAATGATTTTCATGCCTAAGATCTTCTTGGTTTCTCCCAAGTCTTTCATAGCAAACTATGATGCCAAGATCTTCTTCACTTCTTTGATTCTGTTCATATTGGAACTTGCCACTATCATATCATCAACATATAAAGAGAGACACATGATATCACCATCGCTATGCTTGCGAAAATAAACACAATGATCAGCTTCACAGTGTGTAAATCCTTTTTCTTTACCGCGGAGTTTGCTTCAAGTCATACAAGCTTTTCTTCAAGCAACACACCATATGTTCCTTACCTTTGACCTCAAAATTTCTAGGTTGTGCCATATATAACTCTTCATCTAGATCACTATGCAAAAAAGCCGCTTTTACTTCTAACTGCTTGAGATGAAGATCCTACACTACTAGTAAAAATATCTCTAAGTAGTCGATCCCTTATTTTTTAGAAAAGCACTAGACGACAAGTCTCGCCTTGTATCTAATACTAACATCTGCCTTATTTTTTATCTTCTACACCCATTTATTTAATAACTCCTTTTTACCAGTGGGCAACTCAGTCAACTTCCAAGATTTGTTTTGAAGTAATGAACTCATCTCGTCTTTCATAGCACGTCCACTACACATGAGATGTGTTGCCTCATCATAGGTCTCTAGTTCTCCCGAATCTTATGGGTAAAAAATTAGCTTTGGCTTTCTTACACATGTAGATTTCCTCAAAATAGATACTTTAGGGCCGCTGGTCTGTTTCATCATAAGTCTCTGGTTCTCTCGAATCAACTCCCAAGTTTTGTTCTGAACAATATTATTGGAGTTATCCCACATCGCTTGTAGAATGGGTTGGTGGTAGATTTATAAGTATAAGGGAAAGTCTCATCCTTTAAGCTAGCTTTTGGGATAAGAGATGCCTAAGATTGCTCAACACTAGTAATGAACTTGGTTATAGTCCAAGTTATAAAAAATTATGAACTCAATAGTCACACGGGAGATATACGAGTTGTTGCTGCATCAACCAAGGGCCCGATGTGTGAGGGGGAGATTGTTGACATTATCCCGCATCAATTCTGGAAGGAGCTGGTGGTTGGTTTATATGTGTGAGAGAAAGTCTCATCGTTGAGCTAGCTTTTGGGATAGAAGCTCAAGACAACCCAATAAATCCATGCAAGCTCGATTCGGATCATGTAATAATGAATATTGTGCCAGCGGTACTATGTAACTCAGGATCGAATGGTGTAGTATATTTATCCAAGTTATCACAAAGTTATAATTTACGCATGTTGTAGTTACACACAAATTTGGTCATTCAAATTCCCTTTTTTTTCCTCATATTAGTGATATCTAGTGAAGGCAAGATTTTGTAACTAGTTCACGTAATAGTACAAATAAAGAAATATCTTCACCTACTATATGGATGAAGGCAGAAAAAAAAATATCTTGTTAAGGAAAAAAAGCGAGATGAAAAATGTAAGGGAGCCGGGAGGAGAAAGAAATGTCTAATAAGATAAGTATTTGTTGCTTAATTAAGTATTGTTAGCATAAAGATGATATTGGCATTTTAAATGAAAAATGTGTGGTTCCATTCCGCATGAGAGTAAAAATAACCCCACATGTCTCCCGAAGAATTTATTATGCAAAAAGAAAAAAATCTTTAATTAAAGGAAGATGTGTGTCATGATATTGATGATATATAAGACAAGATTGGCAATGAACTTGGTTATAGTCCAAGGACACAAGCCCCATGAATTATCAAATCTAGGGCTTTGGCCTATGAATGTGATCATGACACATAGTAATCTATGCATAGTCAATGAGAGGAATAATTGGTCAAGAGGTCCTAAACCTATTGTGGGGTAGTGCGGCAATCAATTCAGTATTAAACATTTTAGTTGTGCCAATTTAGTCTTAAATCTTTTTACGATTTGCCAATTTTATTCTAAACCTTTATCGTATCAGTTTTGTCCTTAAACCTTTTGAAGATTTGTCAATTTAGTCATAAACCTATTATTTGGATATTTTGCAGAAAGGACTATAGTGACAAATCATCAAAAATTTTAGAACTAAATTGATAAATTATCAAAAAAATTTAGGATTACTGAGCACAATTGAAAGGTTTAAAATTAAATTATCAAATCGTCAAAGTGCTTAGAACTAGATTGACTTCCGTATAATAAAATCAGGATTTTTTGGATAATTTTCTCGTTAATTAGATTTGAAACGATTATTCTGCAGATCGAGAGTTGGTAATCCTTTTACATGTACACTAACTATGCCAACTCTCGAGGGTTGTTGTAAATGATTAACCTTCCATAGAGACCAAGTCCCCAATTATACATATTCTTAAACGCTACTCTTAACTCATTAAAGGCAATCCAATCTCTGTATTCATGATAAAATCCACAAATTAATTGGAGCAAATCAATTCAAAACTTGATAATTTCTTCTTTTACTCATAATGGTGGAGCATCTACCGCCTTTCGTGTATCCGATAAATCTTCCTCGATTGAACTCGAGCATAAAGGTTTGTGCTAGTTCCAAATTGGATAAAAGGAAAATCCGGCAATTGAAAAATTCCCATCTTGAGTGAGGAAAACAAGCATGCTTATAATACTTAGAGAACCGTTGGGCTGAGTCTGCACTTAGAAGTTACTGTTACCGTAGACAGTGACCATTTTGATCCAATCAATGAGTAAATCAACTGGTCAAGAAAATAAAAAACAATGTCAACAATCCAGCCATCATAATAAAAAAATAAATCATTTCTTGGCTGTGGGCAGCCTACAATTAGCACACTTCTTAAAGTCATCAAATTCACATACATAATAATATAATCTTACAAAAATATAGCTTTTTTTTTCTTATTTTACATTGCAAACAGCACATACACTTTAGGAAACCTTGAACTTTGGACATAGTGCTTGTACCTATGTGTGATAAATCAGTATCTTATGAGTCAATAATTGGTGTTTGTTCACATCTAACACAATTGTCCCAATTGAACGTACAGCTGCGTTATGGGTGAACATCCCTAACCCTACCAGCTAGGTACAAAGTCTCCGCACGATTCTTATGAACTTTTTTTATATTTTATTTTTGTCCTGTATGTCATAGAAACTTCAAATAAACAACTAGTCGTCACTCAGCTCTGTCCAAAAAGAAAAAATCACTCAGCAGCAATGACTATTAAACTAGATAAACAAATAATTTAATGGACGGAGGCTTTTGGACCAAATCTAGCAAGCCCATTCCCCCTTCACTTTGATCAAAAAGCGAGTTGGCAAAGTCAAAGTTTAGAGCACTTGCTAGAAAATCGCTTCCCCATATGCCTTTTCATAGCCATTCGACCCTGCTAGGGATTAGGGGTGGGGACGCAAGTATCAAAGGTACGGGGTTCTCTTCTCGTGCTTTGCAAAGAGGCTGAGCAAAAATAAGATAGAGGAAAGTCGGAGATATGACAAATAAAAAAAAATATATGCATTTTAAAATACAGAAACAATCAAAGTTTTATTTTTTTTTTCATTAACACGTTGCTATAAAATTGAGGATCATTTAATTACTTCATTGATTAATCCACAAGTGAAGGGACGGCCTAAGATGCATCATCAAATATGGAAAAATAGGGATAAAGATAGAATTGAGGAAATTAGAGGATAAAGTTTCTATATATGGTGATTAATCGGCAGTTTTGGAACCCACATCAAATATTAATTACCTTCCACTTTTATGAACTAAAAATTCTTATTAAATGTGTAGATTTTACCTTATATAATTTTTAGGAAAATTCGTAAGACTAAGGTTCCACCTCTAGTGGAAAAACTGAATATATTACATGAGAACAACATATAATGGAGAAAAGTACACTTGAAGTGTCATAACTTTTGTACGACGTTCACTTAAATGCCATAACTTTCAAAACGTTCACTTAAGTGACATAACTTTCAAAAATCGTTCACTTGAGTGACATGTTGACGTGGCAGCTGGAAAAGCCGACATGGCAACCGGAAAGTTGATGTGGCACTAGTGGAAAAGTTACCGTAGACGCCAGAAAGGCGATGTGGCACATTGGAAAAGTTCTTGTAGTACTCAAGTGAACGATTTTGCTCCGACGTAGCACTCAAGTGAACGATTTTTGAAAGTTATGGCACTTAAGTGAACGTTTTGAAAGTTATGGCACTCAAGTGAACGCCGTACACAAGTTATGGCACTTCTAGTGTACTTTTCTCCATATAATGATACTTATCATATGACGAAAATTTGCTCCATGTGAGATCAAGATGAGACAGCATGACATCTTAGAGGGAGTCTATTCCGATTGATTCAATTCGGTTTCGACCCACACGAAAGGCATGAAGTTCCGGGCCACCGTTTTGGGAAGAAACTCGGTGAAATAGATATGGATTAAATGCAATTAGGAGCATCTCCTAAAAGAATTCCTTGTCGGGGTCAACAAAATCATGAAAAAACGTTTCGATTTATTTTCTTTTACATATAAATAATGGATTTGCCTGGACCAACACATGATTTTCTTATAGTTTTTGCTTTTCATCTTTGGTAAAAGGTAAATGGACGATGAAGACACCCACGAGAGCACAGAATCGTGGTCCAACGGGTCACGTCAGCTTTTGGTTTCTTTCCAAGACGGGAGACGCGAGGTTTTGGCCTATATAAGCACTCCCCATCCCTGCACACCAGTTTTGTGTACCGCCTTCTTCACTCCCCCCTTCCTCTCATTTCTTCTCCGCTCGTTATCTTTCCATTCATATCACCACACCAGAAAATTCCCTCTCTAGCTCTGTGGGGGAAGGAAGATGGAGATGGCTGACCAGAAGACAGTGGCCAAAGATGCCGTCTCCGGCAACGGCGTCCAACGGAAGTCGATCGAGGACTTCGATCCTCCGGCGAAGCCCCACCTTAACAAGTATGCTTCCGCCTGCGCCATCCTGGCCTCCATGACCTCCGTTTTGCTCGGTTATGGTAAGTCCCTTCCCTCTCTCTCTCTCTCTCTCTCTCTCTCTCTCTCGATGCATACGATGTTGTGACAGCATGGGAAGGCTCGTCCTGGTGGCTGTCCATGATGTTTGGAACTCTCTATAACCACATATATCTCTGCCGAATGCATACAGTGGATCATAATGATAGATCTATTGCGAAAGGTCGTTTTTTCTTAAAACGGATAGGAAATGAAGAAAAGCAAAAAAGCAAAAGCAAAAGCAAATAGAGATTTTGTCATTTCTGTGCATATTCGCATCTATTTTTTTTTTTTTTTTGGTCCAAATATTCGCATCTATTGAGATGAATGGTTTCGGATAACATCATCAATTTTTTCTTTTCTTTTCTTTTCTTTTTTCGGAGTTAATTTTGAATAGAGTCCATTGTGCTTATTATTTACTATAGCTCCCGTTTTATCGATATAAAGGAAAATCAATTTGAAGGAAAAGGGAGGACAAATGGTGTGTGAGATTTTATTTTTCTGTTAGTTTTTCAATTTCTTGTGGATAACCCTTTTTTTTTTTTTCAAATTTCGGCAGATATAGGAGTGATGAGCGGGGCAGTGTTATACATACAGATGGATCTGAAGATAAGTGACACTAAGGTCGAGATCTTGACCGGGATCCTTGCCTTGTACTCACTCCTCGGGTCGGCGATGGCGGGACGAACCTCCGACTGGATCGGCCGCCGTTACACCATCGTGTTGGCTGGGGCCATCTTCTTCGTCGGGGCCCTCCTCATGGGATTTGCCCCCAACTACAGCTTCCTCATGTTCGGCCGCTTCGTCGCTGGCATCGGCGTCGGCTACGCCCTCATGATCGCTCCCGTCTACGCGGCTGAGGTCTCCCCTGCCTCCTCTCGCGGCTTCCTCAGCTCCTTTCCCGAGGTACTTACTCAGTTTCTTTTTTGTTCGCCCTAATTTGGTAGCATCTTTTTCATTTTTTCATCCGTCGTCAATTTTGTCTTTTTAGTGTTGAACGTGCATTCTTTTTCTTACGGGAAAAATTGAAGTTAGATAGGTGATTCTAGGTTTAGGGCTTATTTTTCTCATTTTGAACTTTTTTTTGTTATGGTTGCCAACGTGGAGCCTATCGGGATGAATAGACGTCGTTTTGGTGGTTCAGGTTTTCATCAATGCTGGCATCCTCCTCGGCTACATCTCCAATTATGCCTTCTCCAAGCTCCGCCTTAACCTCGGGTGGCGTATGATGCTCGGAGTGGGAGCAATCCCCTCGGTCATGCTTGCCTTCGGGGTCCTCGCCATGCCGGAGTCCCCCCGATGGCTCATCATGCAAGGCCGCTTGGGAGACGCGAAGCGTGTCCTAGCCAGGACCTCCGACTCCAAAGAGGAGGCCGCGCTTCGGCTTGCTGACATTAAGGAGGCTGCTGGTATTCCTAAGGAGTGCAATGACGATGTTGTCAAGGTCACAAAGCGAAGCACTGGGGAGGGCGTGTGGCGCGATCTACTCCTCCACCCGACCCGGTCCGTCCAACACATCCTCATCTGCGCAGTTGGGATCCATTTCTTCCAACAATCCTCTGGTATCGACGCTGTCGTCCTCTACAGCCCTCGTATCTTCGCGAAGGCAGGTATCCACTCCTCCAACAAAAAGCTCCTTGCCACCATCGCAGTCGGCTTCGTAAAGACGATGTTCATTCTCGTTGCCACCTTCCTCCTCGATCGGGTCGGGAGACGGCCGTTGCTGCTGACCAGCGTGGGCGGGATGATCGTCTCGCTGGCCTCCCTCGGAATGTGCCTCACCATCATCGACAATAGCCATACAAAAGTCATGTGGGCGGTGGCTATGTGCATCGCATCAGTGTTGTCCTACGTGGCCTTCTTCTCCATCGGGATGGGACCAATAACATGGGTGTACAGTTCAGAGATATTTCCGCTGAGGCTACGCGCGCAAGGGTGCGCGATCGGCGTCGGCATGAACCGAGTGGTGAGTGGAACGTTAGCGATGACGTTCATATCACTATACAAGGCGATCACGATCGGAGGGGCCTTCTTCTTGTACGCGGGGATCGCTTGCGTCGCATGGGTGTTCTTCTACACGCTGATGCCGGAGACGCAGGGGCGAACGCTAGAGGAGATGGGGCAGTTTTTTGGTAAATTCACCAAATGGAGGTCTGCGGCGAGGGAGCTGGATATGCAAAGGAGCAAAGTGGTGGTCAATGGTGACGGCACCGGCGAGGGAACGTTAGGAAAATGATTATACGGTGGGGGGTATCAGGTAGATATCAAAAGCCTTTGTTAGGGTTTTTTGAGTAATTACACATACATAGTGTGATGGTTGATGATGGATAACGACGAAAGGGGTTGCTTCTTGTTTGACATTTTTAAGAAACAGAAACAAATTACTATGATGAATATTAAAAGAAGAAGCCCAGAGAAATTCCTCAAGAAATTCAATTGTCGTTGGAATAAGAAATCTCCTCTTTCTCCTTTGATATTGTGTTTAGGATTTTCGTTTTCACGTACAATTTGAATCTTTACGTAGAAAAGTTAGAAAGGTTATTGTCTGAACTTATTCTGTCGAATTAATCATTTGGAAGAACGGCAATTTCCACTCGTCTTATTCAGTATTACTTAACACCATCTCAAGTTCGGAACTTGGGTCGTTCTTATTTGGTACCGCTATGCTAAATCTAAAATTTCTTTTTGCCGCACTAAGTGAATCCACGTGTACAATTTTCCAATTTAAGTCTATAAACACATGAAATTCAAATTCACATAATTCATAGGTTGAATGAGAAAAAGGGGATTGGTGATCACTACACAAATGATCACGAAAGATACGATATTATATAGGATAAATTTATCCGTCGATTAAGCTTCGAAAAAGAAGCTTTGGTTTGATTTTCCTTTTTTGAAGAAGGTACATCATACAATGGAGGAAGATTAAAATCCGCACAAGTTTCTGGTGTTGTCCAATCTTACTCATTTTACGATCTCAAATCACAATCTTACCGCGATTCAAATCTCCATCCTATCTAAAAGAGTACTTTAAACGAATGGGACCACCCAGATAGTGGAGGTTTAAGATACTTTAAATTCACGATTAGTGTAGACGACATGCTATGATGTCTTAGATTTGGTATGTCCAACATCTTTCATTAAGGCTCGAAAAAATTCGATTGGCAACGTGTGTGCTTATGCACTGGATTTGCTCAATTGATGTTTCCAAAAGCCACCATGGTAATTGACTTGGTTAACAGGAACATCTAGGAATAGGAATGAAGATGTGCGGCCGCATTCAATACGGCAACTTCCAAATTCTTCGCTTTCTTCTTCTTCTCGGCCTTTGCTTTTTGTCTCGCTTGATTGAAGAAGATTATTTTTCAAATGATGTACCATACAATATTATATCGGCTTCGCAAGTATTTCGATACAAAATATAATTTTTTTTTGCTCTCAATTTCATTGGGACGGGGTGCTCTCATCTGATTTCAATGGTAACAGGTCATGTTGCTCATTCAAAAAAATACAAATAAAAATACAAATAAAAATAAAAAAATAAAGAAAAAACTTTCAGCTGTAGTCTATAGAATCATGTGGTGCTTGTGCTTTTAAGAAGAGGGTCCACTTTGTGAATGATTGAAAGGGTGGGAGGATCGCTTATGGAGAAGATTTAAAGAGGGGCATGAACACATTTTCAAATGAGCTACTTGTCCCCTAATTATTGATGCTGGGAGGGACTGAATTTTCTTGCTCCAGTCACCGTCGGTGCCACTGTTCTCAGTCATCTACCTTTCCCCTTTTTTGTCTTATTTCTCAATTTCCATTCACTTTAGTTTGAGATTCCTAGTTCTCATAATGGTAGGACCACAAAAATTTCACACCCACAAGATTTTCTATATTGCACGGGTAAACAAGCCGGGCCCAAGAAAAGGGAAAAAAAATTTCAAGATGTGGCGCAGCATTCATATGGTACACATAAATCAGACTGAACTACGTGAGGAAAAATTGTCAAAAAAGTCTTAAATTTTTTGCACGTTTGCCAATTCAATTTTAAACCATTTAAGTTTGTCGATTCAGTCATAATAAACATTTTTACATTTTGTCAATTCAGTTCTATTGGCCAGAGTTATCGACATGGACGCTAGCTGCCCTACGTAGTACCGCCGTTCTTGGTGTGAACAATTGGTAATAATATTTTAATATTTCTCTAGTATTTTCCTTTTTTCTATTTTCCTTTTTCCTTTTTCTTTTTTTTTTCCTTTCTTCTCTCCGACTATAACCGGCATCCTCCACCGGTGTTAGGCGTGGGACGCCCCCACCGGCCCCTAGCACAAGATCGGGCAATGGTTGCCCTGGCCGGGGGCTAGTAGGGGCAGCCCTCTCCCGCTCAGGCGAGGGTGTCTCTCACCCAATGCAAGGCGATGGTCGGAGGGAAAAAAAAAAGAAGAAAAAATGTAAAATTATTTGAAAAAATAATAAAAATTTATTAAAAATTATCCACGTCGTTGTTGGAGGTGCCGCATAGGACCGTTGGCGTCCAAGTCAGAAATTTCCATTCAATAAGATTGAATTTGTAAAAGGTAAAAAAGATTTATGACTGAATCGATAAATAAAGTTTGATGACTAAATTGGTAAAAACATAAAAAAATATTTCGGATTTTTTTGATAAATCTGTCGAGCTATATGAAAGTAGTGATGACAGCTTGAAGGGTACAGGACAAAAGCTGTACCAGACTTCTTCATTAGGATTGGCTTCATCTGTCATGCAAGGGAGGCTTGCCAAAAACAGTGCACGTTCAATTAATTGCTGTGTCTAGGAATCTGACAACTCAATCTGGCTCATCTCCTGATCAAATCCGGCGGTCCAATGTTCTTTCTGAGTTGTCAACTATGGAGAGTTTAAAGCAACGATTGGGGCAGTGTCTGGTCGGCTAACAAGGAATATGAGAAGAAGTGCATCAAAATCAACTAGATGGAGTGAAGTTGCAACTGTGCATAGAACCAGAGACTAAGCTTATGTTATCGGATGCAACTACTGGGGAAAAAGTCATTTTGACGATGCCTTCAACTGATTAGCACTTGAGAAAAAAAGTCAAATTTAGTGACGCGTAATGCCTCGTAGCAAGGGAAGTGATTAGTCTTCAACTGCCAACATCGATTATCGATTATGCGTATCTCTCTCATCGATGATACTTTTATATTTCTCGGATGTTGATATTTTGAGTTGCCCGTAGATTGATTCAATCGAGGATCAGAAGATTAAAATCTTCAGATCTTTCGCGCGACGTCATTTTCACCGCGGGAACTAGGAAACCTGCATTTGAGAATGTTTCCAGATTTCGTGAGTTGGAGGTACAAGTTGTTGACATTAGGGTTTGCAAATGGGTAGGAACTCCTTCCACCAATTCACAGCATTCGGTATTGACGAGAATTATTTACACAGATCCCCCCTACCATTTCGTGTTGTCCGACCACAATATATATATAGTAAAACAGAAGAACTTGCGGGATAGAAAGCCAACATCAAACTTCTTGTGAATTTGACTAACATCAAAATGGAAATCGTTCGAAAAGGCACACTTTGACAAAGTATTGGTGTACGTACAAGGACATCTAGAGGAGACGCTTAAGTACCTATCAAGGCAAGGCAAGAAGTATGTTATCGCGGAATCACATAGAGCATTCAAGTCGGGAATACGTCTCCTTCAAACATCTACATGTAGAGTAACACGTTCCTCTGGCAATGTACGAGACACAAATGACAAGACCCGCTTCCATAACACACAATTGAAGTATGATAGCCAATATGTGTACCCACTGCAACTTTAAAAACTTAACTTGTCTCTTAGGATCGCCACAATATCGTGTGGGAGTGGACTTGTCACATCAAACGCAGTTAATGATAAGCGATCTTGGCCTTAAAGGATGCGCTCACCGTGCTGCCGCATGATCGAGAGCATTAGAAACAATGCTCGAAAAGCAGTACATCCTTGTCCAAGAGTGAGAGAATGAGTGCCAATCAAACCGAAGATACGACTTATATAAGCTCAGCATCTTTACATAATAAAATGTGAAGACAGCCCCTGTTCGAAAAGCTCATCAGGAAAACCCCCCATTGCGGCCAATAACTCAATTGCACATTAAAGGTAACTCGGACTTTCCCGTTAGGGGGGAGGGGGTTTCCCTGTCACAATTGCGACTAAAAAGAGACACCTACAAGGTAGAAGCATTAATTTACAGTGGAAGACGAGCTTCACTAAGAATCGAAGAGGAAATAGGAGAAGGGTTAATAACAAAATCATTTCTCTATGCCTTGTTGTAGATACTGTATCAGGTCATATCCAGCAGTAGTCCATTTGTTGTACGCATCTGTGCAAGTGCGGATCATGAAATTAGCCGCCTCACGCTCGCTCATTTCAGGATGAAATCTCTTCCGCAAATTGCCGATGGGGTCACCCCGGCTAAAGCAAGGCAATCCACTGTCCACCATTAACAACACTGTGTTGATGATACCATCCATGTGACGACGAGCAGCAAGGTAGCCCTTCACACACAATCTAAAAGGAACAAGACAAACATCAAGTTTTGACATGATGACTGATTAACAAACAAGGGGATTCATTAAGCTAATTATAAGCATCGTGAGCAGGAGCAGCCCTTGTAACTTAACCAAAGTCAAAAGGCATTGGACAGTAAAAGTCCCAAGAACGGAGGATTATGGCTGGCAATTTGTGTTTTATCACATCGAATTTGAAGTATAATGTACATTCGTCGACCCAAACATGGCAAGTTCATTAATCACAATTGCATCCTTGCAACCAACATCATCCAAGAACGGCCACAACAACAATAAACTAAGCCTTATCCAACTATGTGGGGCCCGTGAATAACATGTTTAGCACATTTTAAAAAGGATTTCCCATATGTGAAAGTGTTAAAACATGTTTGAATATGTTTAAAAGCATATAAACAGATCCAAATGCATGGAAATGTCATTTAATATCAATAAAATGTTAAGCTGCTCAATCAAACATGCTTAAATGTATTTATGTAGGTTGTGAAGGTCACCTCACACATCAGAAACTTAATTTGCCTTTTATACAATTAGTCAACCACATGTACGAGACAAAAGGGATTAAGTTTAACTGGGATACACTTAACCGTGTGCCAGGTTCCTGTCATGTGAACAAAAGTCTACATTACCTCACAAAGCGATTCCAAGTCTCGCTCTTCATGACTCCAGAAGGGTCAAGTAGTTGAGTCATTTCATGACTCAGCTTGAAATGTGCACTTTCAAACCGCATATTTCCACCTGGTGACGTTTCTAGGATGAAACCAAAATCGATATGTACAAGCCGTCCCATGCTGCATGAATCATATTGTTAGGGCTCCTTGATTTATCTACAGAACTTTTCAGAAATATAAAATAAGTTTTACTTGAAATATAGTATCACCAGTCAACAGAAAATGAAACCTCTTCCATGGAAAATCAGATGAACAATCTAATCACTACAGCTTGGTAACTTTACCAAAGACAAAGAGATTTATTTGATATTATGGATGACTGATCCTTAATACTATATGACCAAAGCAGTGCTCAAAACGCATGCCTGATGGCATTTCCCTTTTTTTTTTAAACATAAGTACGCCTGATGACATTGCTAACTAGGCATAAGTAGAATGCATAAACGGGTGGGAGAAAGAGGAGGGAGAGAGGGAGATGTACTTGTCAAAAAGAAGATTGCCATTATGCCTATCTTTTGGTTGAAGCAGAAGACTCGCAACTGCATAACCAGCACTACTGATGATGAAATTTTCACGTGCAGCTTCAAAACTGGGAGAACCAACAGGCCCATAGTCCTGTTGGAATATTTCATATAAACCCCCATCAGTCGTTTCACCCATTTGACTTCTGCTTCGAGTGTTAGGCACAACCTGCAGGCAAAAGAAAACGTTGCAATGAAGTGCAAGGTAGCCTGTAAATGTTAAGCGTTCTCATGAATATTGATACTCCACAGTACACACGCCGAAACCTGGGATCCATCTTCATTCAACGTGGTTAGTATTGCCTCTCCTCTAAAAGCTCTTGTTTTCCTTTATCTTGATCAAACTAATCGAAATATACGGGTTATAGTAAAAATGAATCTACATTTATCAAATTTCCCTTTCGCCCAACAAAAGCTCTATTAGTAATATACGCGACAAAAGTGAAAAATATAACGGATAACGATGGATACTATATTGTCATTTTTCTGAAAAGTATGGTAATATGATCTAACATGATGTGATCTGGATTTTTTTTTTTTGGTAAGGAATGATGTGATCTGGAGTTTATCTCATCTATTCCATAATTGAGAAAAACATGCATATTAACTAAGGACGATGTATTTAATTGTATGAACATGATGTGATATCATCAAATGTTTCATACAAGAGGGATAAACAACAAGTTTAATCTTACACAATCGAACATTATATATGAGATATGTCACAAATATAAGGACCTTCATCAGAGTAGATATAGGGTGGGTTTGGTTCAGCATTTGAAATGAGCTTTGAAGAAATGCAAATGCCTTCAACCTAAAGGGGTTTAGGAAAATGCTAATTGAATTTGGTAAAATCTCATTTGAAAATGGGCTTTGGGTTGAATGGTGTTTAGTAAAAATAACATTCTAAAGAGGCTTTGAATGCAATTTTTTAATTTTTATTAAAAAAAATTACCCATTGCCGGACCCGCAAAGAAGATAAACAATAAAAAAGGAGGCAAAATCGAAAATATAGGGAATTGATGAGGTTAATTTTGGAAGGAAAAAAATCTCTTAGCATTTGACCAAATGCTGAAAGCCCGATGCTAGTCCCTATCAGCATTGGGCTTTCAGCTTTCCCAAAGCCAACATTTGGTCAAATGCTGGCTTAAAGCTGAACCAAATGCTTAAGCATTCTCCTAATGACCTTTCGGGGCTAAAAGCCCCTTGAGAATGCTGAACCAAACCCACCCATAGTGTATGTCTTATGCGGGTATAAATTGTTTTACAACAAAACGAGTACTTTCTTTAAGTACAAAAAACATACGATGATGAAAGTTATACTGAAAATTACACATGTAGATTTATGTAAAAGCAAAAGCATTTCACTAACAGACAAATAAAAGACCCTCTTAGTCTGTGTTCGTTATTATTGTCCAGCAGATAGTGCATTAGCCCATGAGTATGCAGAAATGGGGCTAGAAGAAGGTGAAGACTTATCAGTGACAACCTCCCCAGAGCTGAAAATATGGAACTCTGAATTATTACTCCTTTCTTTTTTTTCAGACTCTGAATTATTTAAACGGCACCATCAGCACACTTTAGATTTGTAAAGTAGAGAGACCGGGGACTGGAAGTTTTTAACCTAATGCACCAATTATTAGATACTTCCCGCAAGCTCCCTGGCTCCCTCCTTTAATTGACAAGAAAAGAAGAAAAAGAAACGAAATATTAATTGCAAAGTCACAAAAGAGACCTCTCTAAAGCTAAAAGAACGACTGTCAAAATGTATGAAACCAATTTACCCACAAAAAAGAAGTACAAAACCAAATGTTCAACATCATTTCCCAGTAAAGAAATAATAATGAACTTTCAACTTCTTTTATACATAACCTACTTATGATTAGATGCCTTCTGCATCACGTTACAAGTTTTACCTTTCTTAAAACCAACTGAATTAAGCCATAGAAGACCAATGACTAAGGAACCAGATCGCTGACTTATTAAAGCGAATCTCATGCTTTCTAAAGCCATGTGTTTGCTAGTAACCACACAGCCGATATCAAGAACCCAACATCAAAACAAAGAAAATAAGTCAGGAAAAAAATGTCCATATAATAACCAATTGTTTTACGGTATAAGCAGACAAAATGAGAAAGCAAGGACTCCCACTCTCTCTCAATCTATAAACGCACTAAAATGATACTCTGACAGGAGAACAAAGAGGGTCAAAAGGACACATTGGAAGCTCCAACGATGATATTGCCTGGGACCATGGAACAAAGACTTCATAACATGTACACAGAATGCAAAGGATATCAGACAAATGACCACAAAGGAAGTGACTAAAAACCAGCAGTTCTACCTATATAATATCAAAGCATGGAAACATAATCACCTCAATAATTCCTCTTTCTGGGCCTGTCGGGAGAACACCATAAGGGAAGAGATATAAGTTAAGCCCAATTGCTTCAAATATGTCTCGGAGAAGTGATATCACTTGAAGAGCAAGGACATCTTGCCGGCAATCATCTCCAACCTGGAAAAAATTGATGGCATAGTTAGATTAATGACAGGAATGAATTTTGCTGTCAAATTAACCAGAACAACAACAAAATCCAAAAAGCATTTAATGCATGGAACAACCTAACAGGACTGTCATTCTCATGACATCTGCTTTGCACAGAAGAAACATAACTCAGACCTTGAATTTGGCCTAATTAAATTGAATTTATTCATCCCAAAGGCAACAATTCAGTGATACTAGATCCTATTTTCAGGTAAAGAACAAAATTAGCGTTACTCTTATGTTTGCGAGCATAAGATAAGAGAATTTAAAAACAAATACAAATGTTCAAAATTTACACTCTATTTCCCACTCACAAAAATTTCAAAATCTCGCTCATTTTCCCCACTCATTTTCATTCCCCTCCTTTTTCTTTTATCTTTTTTCAAACAGAGGATGTTCACTTGATCAGAACTAGTAAATTAACCATTTCACTGATGTCGAAAATACTTTCACTTTCCAATTGACCAGTTTCACAAGGAAATGGGCCTATTAAGTTTGACTGCAATTACTCACACGTCAACTTTGGTGTCCAACTACTTTATTGGTCATTAAATTCTCGATTCATCTACTTACAAAAACCTATGTGAATACCAAAGTTGGTGTAAAGCCTGCTACACTTGATATTCCAAAACCTACCCCAATCCAGTCAAACGTTGCTTAGACACACAAAAATGTTGACATTGAATTAAATGGTGCCATAATAAGATGTCCCACCAAGATATTTCATGATCAGAGTGATCAGCTAATTCCCAAAATTCATATCAGACAAGTAACCAGGAAAGCAAGCAAAGCAAGCATGTTGCATATTTGCCAAGTCTGGCCAGACAACAGTTTTTAGAGTTAGTGAGACAGAAACTGCCTGT
The DNA here is from genome assembly GCF_020921035.1 of Rhodamnia argentea. NCBI lineage: Eukaryota > Viridiplantae > Streptophyta > Magnoliopsida > Myrtales > Myrtaceae > Rhodamnia > Rhodamnia argentea. Next base: position 20,941,607 of record NC_063154.1, read on the forward strand.
GTACCTCTACCATCCTAACCACAACGCGAAAACTAGGATGCTAATTAAGCTGCTTCACATTTAGCAAGATGTTAACATGTCAGTTAGGGTTTGATTTAGCTGTCTAGTCGAATAGTTTCTATCCACCAAATTCAATAGCACTTTCCTTTTGACCATTTGTAGATATTTAAACCATCAAGATCAAACTAATTTTCACTCTTTGCATCACATACAACAATTTTCACACATTCACTGCAAAATCAGTTGCTGAACAAATCATTTTTGGCACAGGGACTCAAATAAGCTCCTTGAGTGCCATGCCTATGTAAACACAGAAACAACATTGTGTATGCGGAAGAATTCCCTGCAATCCATTGTAAACTTTGTTTTACAAAACATTTTTCGAACCCGACCATAAGAGGACAAACTGAAAATCCAGAAACCCCAGAGAATAATTCAGCATAATTTTCCTGAGGGTTGGGTTTTTTTTTATGGTAGAGAAATAACAGTTCATGGATACAAATAAAGTCAGCTAGGCAATTTGAAAAGTCCTAAGGAATCAAAAGCCAAGAAATACTGGGTCTATAAGCACATGATACATGGCATACTCACCTTAAATATACAAGCTTGAGGCTTTATATCATTCTGGTCACCCTCACGATCAACAACATTAAAGGTGATCATGATAGGAACTTTCGCAGCCGATTGTAGAGGTATTCCACTGTCCACCTGAATACCTCTGACAAGTTTATTAGGAGCAGTTGGTAAATAGAGGTCAACTCCCTCCATTTCAATTTTCTCCAACTCTCTGCCATGAACATCCGTGAGCATCAACTTCAAACACTACATGCTAAATAATTACCGTGGGAACAGGATTTATCAGTGAAAATGAACAATACCTCCGGATGCCAGCTCTACGCTCTTCCTTGGGCAGTGGAAATAGTACGCCGGAGATAGATGTAACTTTGTCGAAGAAATCGAACTCTCTTTTAAATAAATCGAGGGCCTTAGGAGTGAAACCATCAATTATATGCTCCCTCACAACCGGTAACATTGCTTGAAAATTATTGTTCTGAAACAACCAAATGAGATATTGTGTACAACATTAGGATTAGAGAAATTATAATCACAGAAAAAGCAGTGGTCCTTGTGCATGCGGTGAACGAGTTTACTTCATACTTGTTATGAGTGAGCTTTTCATTTTACATTTATTTGCATCGGGTTAGGAGAGAGTTTGGCTAGCTGAAATTTGGTTGGTTTCACATTTTCCTGCATCATAAATCATAATGACACGAGACTTGAAAAGAAGGCAAAAGAATAATGAGATCAATCAAGTGGGAGGCTGCTCACCTACTTTGTGGTAAAAAGAATGCATCGGTACCTAATGTAACCTTGACGTTCGCATGGAATTAAAAACTGCTTAAAACAAATCACTACAAAACGAACTGCCTGTATTTCATATGATTAGATGCTTGCAAAATGCACCAAGATGCAAGTTATCAGTAGAAACTAGGGGTGCCAAAACTGAACTGAACCACTAACCGAATTGAACTGACCAAAAAATTGTGAATTTTGGTTCAGTTCAGTTTCGATTCAGTTAGTTGAATTATAACCACTCTTTCATTTTGGTTCAGTTCATCTCGGTTTGGTTTGGTTAACCGAATCAAACTGAAAAATATTTTTGTTGTTTTTTTATTTTTCCTTTTTTTCTTTCTTTTCTATATTTTTTTTTTCCTTTTTTGGTGGCTGAGGCAGGCGAAGCAGCCGACACTGGCTGAGGGCCGGCAACCCCCGCTGGCCGCAGGCAAGGGGTCGCGAGCCCTATCCTCACCAGATCTGGCCATTGAGAGGTGGGGAGGAGGTTGCCTCGCCGCTGCATGGGTGGACGGAGGTTGGGAGGAGGTCGGTGAGGTACATCCGGGTGTAGTTGAGGGGCTGGTCCAGGCGCGGCAGATGGAGTAAGTGATCTTGCCGTGGACAAGGTCGGCATTGAAGTGGTAAAGGTGGAACGTGAGGTAGAGGAAGGTGGAGGCGATGGTGCAGCAGATGTCGGGGCAGCGGCGACGAAGTCGGAGACAATGTTTTGAGGCAAGGGGCCTGCTGGAGGACAGAGAAGAGACAGAGAGGGGGGGGAGGAGGATGGGGGTATCATGGGAAATAAGTGAGTGAGGGTGTCTTGTGGTTTTTTGGGGGGATAGAAAAGCATGTGTCAGGCTGGAAAAGATGCGTCTTCACGTCTGTATCTGATGATGATGCGCACTCTCTACTTTTTTAATTCTATTCTTGCTGTTTTCATTAAAAAAGAAAAAATAAAATAAAATTTGAAATAACCGCAAACTGAACTGAACCGAACCGAACTGGATTTTTGGTTCGGTTCATATTCAGTTCAGGGCAAGGTTTGGTTTGGTTCCAACTTACCTCTTAATGGTTCAGTTCGATTCAGTTTTTGGACAAACTAAACCAAATTGAACCATTGACACCCCTAGTACAAACCCAGTCACTTAAACCAAAGTAATTAGATCCCAAAATACTACCTTACACAGGACATCCTCGCGGAAAAGCTACTTGTCTGAATTAAGCATCATACAGAAGATTATTTGAAGGGAATATTAGTAAGGAAGAAATGATAATTACACTAAACGTCCACTTAAATTTGAAAACTCACCAATCCATCTTAAATTACTAAAAGCCTGTACTATTTTCTTCAGAGTCATGTATCAGGACAACATTAAAATTTAATTTTGTCTTCCTGATTGTTAGGATATGCAAATCTAAATGTCAGCAGTACAATAAGATGCTACAAACTAAACAATATCATACAGAGTTTTGCAAGCACAAATGATTAAAATGCCAAATACAAGATCATCATCCCTCACTGGGAAAACAAACGAAAGCATGTACAGTCTGAAAGTCGGTCATGCACTCAATTCTAGTGAATCTAATGTTTTAGAAATGCAGATATAAAAGGAATAGAGATTTTAGTTATGATATCTTCACGACGCTTCTCATCAATTCTCATAGTTTTAAATTAGTTCAGAATGTTTGAAATAAATAATGGACTGTCAATCGTTTAAGTTAGTTATTAACAGCCGAACCTCTTTTTCTAGAGATTCTTCAATAAAAGCTGTGGGAGCAGACATAAGAGAATCCTAATTGACAATTTCATAAGTTGGACTTTCATGGAAAATATATATAAAAGGAAGGAGGCATGGCTTCACCTTCACAGAAACAAGAGTTTCTTTCCCTGGTTCTGATGCACAAGTCTCGCCCTGCCAGTTGATCACAGCTTATAAAAAATATTAAGCATGACAAGAACATACTTAATTGATTCCAGTACACGATTTTGAAAAAGAAAGCATTAACGTTCACAAACCTGCAGATGCCATATTAATATATGGGCAAATACATCGCTTCTCTGAGCAGCTCTTAGTAGATATCCCTCCACTAATCTCTGCAAAATAGCAGTTAATCACACATAAATAGTTAGTATGAAGTTCACCATACCAAATGCAAATCCCTCATGATGGGTGTCTTTCAAATAATCTGCACTTCAGCCAGCCTAGACGAAAATTTCAAAACGAAAAATATATACTCACACCAATATAAATCTGCCCATTTTAGGAGAAACAAGAGACCTTACTGGTTGCTTGGAAATATTCTCAGTAGCTTGCTCTCAATACTTCCAGCTAATGTCAATTGCTTTTAAGTTAAGAAATACAAGCCGCAGATTGTGGATTTAAAAATTGCTTTCCTGTTCCAAAGTAATATGGTTTCCAGCCTGCTGCTTTCCAATTCCAACATTTAGCACTAGTCTTTACAAAGGTTTTCTCGCAGTTTCAGTGCAAATAACCGTAGTCGTCAGTAGCTCAAAAGCAGGCCTCTCTCAATAAACAGTATAGGTGACAATCTCCACAAATGAGGTTCACCATTTTCCAATTGAGTCCTAAAGTTCTACATCATGCCACTGAGTCCCAAAACTTGTCAAAGTGTGCAATCAAGTATCTTTGGTAAGTCCGTTGGTTTTAGCTAATGAAAATATCTGATATGACCAGGTTTATGGTTGTGACTTTTTTATTGTACAATTTAAGGACATTTAGCACCAATGTGTGGCTGAGTAGGTGCTAAATCAGCCTACAGAAAATTTTAAACAAGAAAAAAACAAGTGGAGTGATTTGCCTGATTTTTTTCTTTTCCATTCTCTCATGATCAACTTGAAGAAAGCTACCATGGCCACCCTTTGTCGCTGCCACAAGCCATCATCAACACGCCTACCATCCACTATCACTACCACCCACCAAATCTAATCCTCTCGCCGAGACTCCACCACTTGCTGTCACTGACTCACCATGGACAGTGGCAGCAAATCTGTGTGGTGCAACTCAAAGTTGACGCCACCATAGTCCATGATAGTGGTAGATGCGTTTGCAAAGAAGAGCCAAAGGGAAAAGACTGGACTTCCTATTCTGTTCTCTGATATGCTCTCCCTTCTGCTTCTATTTGCCAAAAGGAACTCTTGGCTTTTCTTCTTGTCTAATGTATTAAACATTTTATGTTAATTCTGATTCATTTTGTCCCACCTCATATTTGCTTACAGGTTTGTTCCAATATGTAAAGCATTTACCTGTTCCATACATTGGCACCTACCTGGTGCCCACAAAAGGTTTATTCCCCCTGTTGCAGTTATTATGTGAAATGGGATAGTCTATGCAACAAGGAATCTGAAAACTTCTTATCCTACCCAATATACTAAGACAGGTCTTAAACAACACTTTAATTCAATTAGATTCCCTACTGTGGTGTTTGGTCTGATCTGCTAAATCCAACCCAATGTGACGACCAACAAAGTGATATGCTATTATCTGCTTACCCCGTCATCGTATCGCAGTGCTTGGACCAGCTGTGGCATGAAGAATGTCACTCTCTCAGGGGGGTAGGACTCTAGAACTCTGAGAACATAGGCCATGACACGTGGATGACCCTTATATGCAGGAGTAAGAAACTCAAGAGCTTGTGTAATTGAACAAGCAGCCCAATGGGGTAATTGTTGCAGAAGCACTGAATTTTCATCAACTGCCTTTGGAGTGACAAAATATGGCAATGCTTCAGGTAAGGTCCGCACATCCAATATATGTGACTGCAAGGTAAAAATTGCAGTATGTGAGGCAGCAAATCAAGAGAAAGACCATTAGATATATAAACAAGGGAAAATAGAGGCCAGTAATAAATTGAAATAATCATCATTTAAAGGAGTAGAGATTAGTATGGCTGTGAAGCCAACAATCCTAGCACCTATGAACTCACTCAATAGACATGATAAAATACATGACTTCAATGGGAAACTACAAAGCATAAATGAGATCTCCAGCAATGCAAAGACCATCTGCAAAAGAAAGAAAATGTGGAGAAATTCTGCCCATCTACCCTTGTTCCTCCTAGTTCTTACAATGTTGAAACGACAGCCAACTAGAGTAAGAAATTGTAACAAAATTGGCGATTAGCATGGCATGATGTATAATATATAAGTAAAATAAGTGAAGTTTCAGCAAAGATACTGACGTGCCTGAAAATGTCCAGCTCGGAGCACTATATTAAAGGACAGCCAACTAAGTTGCATTTGAGATCTACCAGATGGACATAATTCGTTTTACTATTAGCTAACATAATTGGCTTACTTTTTCATAATAAGATTTCGAGACTAATTAATTAACATTAACTGAGGTTTATTTTGAAACAACAATCAAGTATCATAGATGCGACACATAGGTTAAACATCTTTCAACTTGTTAATGAATATCTTGCTTTGGCCATATGCTAGGAAAATACAGCTACTTTGTGCATGCGTGTCATCATATCAAATGCAATTATCAGTATCTCTCAAATGTAGTTACCTATTGAAATGCCCACTAAAAGCATCTATATTTTTATTGGAGAATGTGTGTAGGGTGTTTGTATCTCCAATCGTTTCTTATGAGGCTCCAGTAATTGGAGGCAACTTCACATAAGCTAATATGATAAGAAAATGACTAGCACAAATTAATGATGCTTCATATTATTCGTACATCATTTGAATTTGGTGGAACATTGGAATAAACAAGATTAAAATTGACTATCTCATTATACATATGCTCCAAAATTTTCTGGTACCTGGTTGGCATACATATTGCGATACTTTATAAAGTTACAAGTGCTTATTGGAAGATGCCTAAGCCACGTGTAAATGCACATTGATATGAAACCATAGGAGCGTGCAGAAACCTGCTAAATCTGTGAAACATGTCAAATTGATGTGGCCAGATAAGTCCAGAGAGATGTATTAACTAACATGGCGCAAGTTTCAATCTGTGATTTCTAAACAAAGGATTACGAGATAAACTCCTCCTGAAGGTTAGACTTCTCGTGTACCTCATAACATACATTTGCCATTGGACGTATCAAATATCTATTCAATATCAACTAGGTTACTAATACAACATGGACCGAAATTATTCCAGGCTAATAGCATGGACTGAAATTCTTCCAGGCTATCCATGTAGCCAACACAAAATTTGGGAAGCTGCAGGGATGAAAAAAACGAGGGCACTTCCCTGTGTTGAGCTTAAAAGATAAAGATCATAAAAAAAACAAGACACACACTTCTCTTAGGTTTCTTCCTTCTGCACCTGCCACCTTCAGCCTATCGTTGAGGGGAAGATTAGCAACGTGAGGAAAGATAGAGGGAGTGGGAGCAGCATCTTATTCTCTCAGACCACTACAATTAGAATTACCATGGAAACCTACAAAATGGCTAGAAAAAGACTAATTATGGCTGAACACCCAAAATTGGAAAAGGCCACCGAAGATAAATTCCATCAATTTGACATCGGAGAACAACATCCATTAAAGATGGACATTCTCCATAGATTCTACAGGCTCGGATTCTGATGAGCTCCTAAAGTCGGAATTCATCATGCTCCCTTCCATACAAAATACAATAGAATCTCACCTGGCCTTCCTAAGCTGATGAATGCCTCCTTTCTCTTCTTTAAAGTCCAGAGCAAACAAGTGGGAGAAGCAAAAAATGTAGAATCCCACTTTACTTACTGCCTAGGGCTAGAAATTAGGTGGAAGAATGAAGCGTTAGGATTTCCCACTTTTACAGGTCCATTTCAATATTTGAGATCTTGATGATCGTATTAGCAGTCACATTGTTTTAACAGCCTTAAGCTATACCATCCATTATATCTGAGTATTAAGTCTCCTACCCAATCCTGAAAACCAAAAGAGACTGTTTATACGCTCTAGTGTGGCATCAAATGACTTTAAAACTCCCTCACTTTTAACCGGCCCTTGTTTTCTCTGTCATTAAGTCATTTCTTTTAGACAAACCTTCCCCACGTCAAGCTTGGGGTGTATGTGTCGAGATCGAGAGAGAGAGAGAGAGAGAGAGAGAGAGAGAGAAGTGAAGGCTGCCATGACATAGTGGACTTTGTGTCAAGTAAAGTCGTCTGTGGCATGTAGTTCCCCATGAGTTGCTTTGAACTTTCTGTTAGAAACTAGACAACACTGACATGTGTGATTCACAGGTATTTCAAAATCTGTTTTCGTTGGCAAATATTAAGAAGGGAAAAGTACAGGGAACCCTAGTAATAGTGATAATGACAAGTTATATGTTTCTAGAGGTTCTACAAGGTCGTAGCAAGGTTAATGTATCAACCGCCAGGAACCCATGTCCAAGTTGGGCTTCTGAAATAAAGTTAGGAATGACAATTCCTAAATAGATTAAATACAACAATGCAAATTAGGATGTTGAGTTCATGTTGGTCGTGTTCATGTCAAACTCATGTCAACCCGCCTAACACAATCAACTAACAAGCCATGTTCTAACTGGACTCGAGTATAAAAAATGGACCCACATAGCCAGCCCCAACAAGTCAAGTCCACTATAAATGAGCCAAAAAACTCGAGGCAGCTAGGTGATGACTCATCCTATATTGGGCAAGCTCGAGCTTGCTGATGCCTGACTCGTGTGGGTTGCGACCTAATCAAGTACTCCAGTACTCATTTTAAGCTATAAGAAAATCAAGATACTCAGGGTACCATATTGAGATCATTATTTCCTGCCTCCTGTAAGTTAGTAGTCATATGTTACCGCTACTTTCCTTTGTTTTTCCTCATTGGGCTGCACATTCTCAAAGGAGATTATTGAGGTCAAGCTCCTCCTGAGTTCGCAGTCCTAGGGGATTTAACGCTTAAGTGTCGTTCAGTTGTAATATGGTTGCAGTTGGACTTTCCTATATCATGAAATTCTATGCATAGTTTATGTGCACCCAAAAGTTTGCATATAAGAGACACCTTCACAATGTTGTTTCAGTTTAATTAAACTTTGTAATTACATATTAATAGTGATTTTGCCTTCTCATTTAGCTTCAAATTGTAGAAAAATATCTATAGTTTTCACTTTTCCTTTAAGTTGGGGATTATTGTACTAACAAGCAAGTTCAAGCTTGAGCTAGAGCTCAATATTGACGGAAAACCAGAAATTGGTGGGATCAATCTCAAGCATGCCGAAAATCATTTGAAGTTGAGTTCAAGAAACAATACTGATACTAGGTCAAGCTGGAGTTGCCTTCTAAATTCTTATTTTCGTGGTCCACATACACCCCTAAGTGCAAGGTCCCATGATGTTCCATGCTGACTGACAGATGTAAGTACACCGACAAGATGGCTCCCTTACTCAGAGAAAACATGCTATTTAAGTCATCTCATGCTTAGGATTCAAGAAATATGTGTCCAATGTATCCAATGTTTAACATTTTTTGCAACATATATAAGGTCTGCCTAGCCAATTTACAGTAAGATGAACTTCACAAACCTGAATCAGCTGAGTTACTTCTGCCTTCATATGAGGGTTTGTCCTAAATCTTGAGACTAAGGACAAAGCAATACGAGGATCCACAGAGAAGGCAGTTCTTGCATATTCAATCCATCTATCAGAGCTTATCTTGAGCCGAAAACCACTTTCCCTGATGTTGAGTGCAAATATTATAGTGAGAACAAGGTCAACCTATATAAATATGCAAAATATGGATTAACAAGAAAACCAGAGGAATACTTCGAGTTGGTGGGTTGCGCCCAAACTTCAAGCCTGTCAGTCTCATGCTGACATAACATCAGAAGGAGCTGCTTCCTCTTCTCTCTTCCAACAGCATAATTCTCCATGGCACCCCAGACAGGATGGTATTTGTCATTCTGCACACCCTATTCTTATGAGATCAGCACCCAGCTCCATCAATGGGAAATATGGAAGAGCATAAAAATTGCGTTGGACCAATTATTAAGATTCTCCACACAGTTGAGTGACCTACCCCTTTAAATAAAGAGCTCCCATTTTCACGCTCCGATCCCTTTAAGTCCGATTGAGGAGAATCTACTCGCTCATTCTGTAAGTAGTGAACAAATATGGATACAGATTGAGCCTCACTCTGGGAAAAATTCATATCCTTCATTTCGTACCATTCGGGCTCATAAGCAAACCATCCCAAAGAAGCCCTAAAAATTTAACAAAAGTCATTTCCGCTTCGAACTTGAGATGAGGTACTCAAAGGAGAAAACCAACCCATATAGGCACACCATGCACTGAATAATTCATATAGTTTATGATCGTATGTATATATGCACATAGACACACATACATACACTTTTGTGCGAAACCATATAAAATCACAGGTCATTTTATAACAATGCTCAAGCAAAGGACATCAATGAAAATCTCCACTAGACATAACACTGACAGTTCTAGAAAACATATATGCTTAAAAATGAATCATCAGTAAATTATGTGCACCAGCCACTTGTATTGGATCCTCAGATTCCTATTCACATAAATCGCAATTGATAGTCATGACAAATTATTTCATCTGATCTAATTGAGTCTAGGATCACCACCAGACTTTGTCCTATGTTTATGATCGTATGTATATATGCACATAGACGCACATACATACACTTTTGTGCGAAACCATATAAAATCACAGGTCATTTTATAACAATGCTCAAGCAAAGGACATCAATGAAAATCTCCACTAGACATAACATTGACAGTTCTAGAAAACATATATGCTTTAAAATGAATCATCAGTAAATTATGTGCACCAGCCACTTGTATTGGATCCTCAGATTCCTATTCACATAAATCGCAATTGATAGTCATGACAAATTATTTTGTCTGATCTAATTGAGTCTAGGATCACCACCAGACTTTGTCCTATGTTTCAAAAGTAGACATTAAAGTAAAAGTACAGATGCATTAAGCAAGCACATCAGCATATGGCATATTAGGAAGTCTCTCTTTAAGCCACACAACCGCGCATAAAGGGAGGCATGCAAGGAACTCCTTCACAGATTAATTTCAGGTAGAGACTAAAATGTCCTACTTTGTGCAGCACAGTTTAAAAATCCTGTCTCAATTTAATAAAGAAATATCACAGTAGAGGAAAATCTGTTCTCACCTCAAAATCCGGTCTTCTAGCAACTGAAGTCCTGCTCTAAACTTAAATAGATTACCCTGAGACTGGCATGAGCAGAACTTGAGCCCAAGAAGCATGACAGTGAAGAAAGTACCAGTGGCTGCAGGATGTCGTGAAAAGTTCCATGGAAGCTTTGTAGTTCCTTGTAACATCCGACCAAGGAGCAAAAGCTGTTCCACATTGCTGTGGCGAATAACCTATAAAACAAAAAACAACAAATGAGAAAGAAATAACTGCTCCATTCTAGAGCAATGAGTTACATATGTCTTCCCTTTTTGTAGAGAAGTAAAGAGAATTTCACTATGAGGCACCGAGGGGGTGCCAACCCTTTCGGAAGAAGAGCTGCAAGCTAAAAAGAGCTCAAGCCCAAAAAAGTGCTCATACGTATGACTATATACTTATACACAAAGTGACTAGCATACTGAGAGCTTCCAATTACCTGAACAACACCTTATTTTAAATGTTAAAATAATACTCAGAAAGAATTGTAACAACTAGAAAGAAGAAACATTAAACAACAAAATCAAAATTGCATCAGCAAAGTACTATTATAAATAGCCGTTGTCAGAATTTTCAACCCTAACAGCTTGCAATTATTAGGTGGAGAGAGAATATGTGTATATATGCAAGCGATTTGAAATTGACAGTTAGGGAACAAGATAGTTAAGAACCGCACACAAGACGAAATATTAAATCGAGCATGAAGAATTTAGACTTGATTTTGATACCGTGTTAGAGTTTCCAAGGCAAAAGCTTTAAGGTGTTGAGTAGAGGGTGACTACAAATATATGCTGCAAGTAAACCCATTAAACAGGTGATGTCGGATATTTTAACAATTGTAATGCAGGCTTAACCTTTTAATAGGTTAATTTGCAACCATATGTTCTCCCTAGCTTTGATATGGAAACGCAGTATGTGTGTATTCTCCATAGAATGGCAATGTGATTATTGAATTGTTAATCAACCAACGTGAATCATTGTTTGTCCATGAAGACCTGCTACATGTTCTTTGACCTACAATGATGCTACCATCTGGTGAAATAAAAGCTTTTATGTGCAATCAAATTATAATGTTTCCTGGCAAAACCCCAAGTAGAGAATATTACAGAAAGAACGCTATTGTGCATTCAGAGATTTCATACCACCATCCACAACTTTCTACAGGATAGGCCATCCACTAGGAAGGCCCAACCATGACAGATCGCTGAACTATGGCCACATTAATAGTGAGAAACTACCTGAATCATTTTTTAACAATTTGAGTAAGCTAGCATAGAAGCAGAACAATATCAACTTTAATAACTTTGTTCCTTGATTTATTTTTCCACATTGCCGTTGGTTCTTGGTGGAAAAAATGCAAAAACATCCCGCCTTTCTAAACGGCAGATTGTCACGAGTTCACAGTAGTATGGAAACCCAGTTACTTCAACAGAGTCATTGTCACAATTATTGATAGTACAAAAGACGGTTCTTAGGATTTTTCTTTGGTAGGTGGGCCTTGGTGCTGTTCTTTTGACTGACTATTTGGTCATTAATTTATTTCTTCCTCATTTAGTCATTAATTGACAATGAAAAGAAAGACAATTCTTGTTGAACTTGAAAAAAACAATAATTGTACATGCAATGTCTAGCTCCACAATTAAGAAATAGCAGTCTTTAAATGATAATCGAAAACTGCAATTTCAGTGATGTAAACTTCACGAGAAAGAAACGGTGACCAAAAAAACATTAACTTCAACTTTCGGAAACAAGAATCTTGTGAATATCAATTTCTTAATAATTGCTGTAAAAAGAGTTTCGATTCAATTCTCTAAGCGTGTTGATGCACCTCAAGAAGTGTACTTTTTCTCTAACCATGACAACACTATGCCATATGAAGTCATCCGCCTAAGAACGCGCTTCAGTGAAATTAAGTCGAGAATGATAACTGAATACAAGGACAAATGAGACAATTAGTACCTAAAGAAATTAATCACTGCAGATTATTTCCAATCAGATCTCCAACATAATTGCAAGTGCAATCAATTACCTTCACTGCTACCTATCGAAATTTGTTAGAATGTCCAACACAAAATCTTGAGTTAATAGGTGGAGCGAGACCATAAGGCCCATAGTGGCAATGTGAGATATTTAAACGCCCCCTCTAAGAGGCAAACCGGATTGACAGTGACATCGCAAATTGACAGAGGAGGAGCCTCACACGCAAACTAAACCTAGGGCAAAACCGGGCTCTAACACCATGTTAGAATATCTAACACAAGCTATGTAGGGACACTACATGAATATGAGGCTCATTAAACCTCATAGATAAGCAATGGATGTGGGATATTCAAACAAGATCCATTGGTTCATATTGTTAAACTTTCTGACACCATTAGATTTGTTGGAAAGCACTACAATAGCCCTATAAAATTAAAACATCAACTCTATTTAAGCAACAAAAGTTAATTTACCCTATCATATTTGCATTTATGACCATTATGGACGCCACCAGCTATTGGAAAGCCACTATGCCCGTATCCGCCACTGCGGCAGCACAACCACTTCTACGACCGTGACTGTAATTTAGAGCCTTGACAACAGGCAACTGGGGGGAATGGGACAAAAAAAGCATCATAGGAAAAGATTCACTCATCCTACCTCAAAGCGGTCAAGAAAAAACCCCAGCCACAGTCTGTGAGCAACAATCTGTTCAACAGGATCACTTTCAGGCTGTGCTTCTGGTTCCCCTGGTGCAAGGTGAGGCCTAAGTCTGGCAGCGGGTCCACTGTACCTCTCTTCAGATGCAAAAAGGCCACGTTTTGTATCGATTGTCCACAGCCATGCATCAACAAGCTCAGCTAAAACAAGAGATCCCAGTGTAGGTGCAGCAGAGACCAACCATGTCCAAATGAAAACACCAGTCTCCATGGCATCAGCAGTTGAGATATAGGCAGGACACCAGCAGAGAAGGCGCAAAAGTTGAGAGAAACCGTCTATGTTTGATTTTGAGTCAAGATCCTGCAGATACATATGAAGCAATAAATAGCTATCTTGTTACTTCTCGTTTCTGAAATCACTGATTCTCTATTCTTAATTATAAGATTATCTTGCAAAAGAAGGAATCCAATTTATGTAAAAACCCAGACAAAAATGAGGAGTATATCTGTACCATATTTGACAACAGGAAGGCTGTTGCCTGAGAACAAGTTTGGCGAAACAAGGTCTTGTCCACTTCCCCGCCTTTCTCAGCAACATTCACAAATTGCTGCAGTTGCTGAATGAATTTTGTAAGCACTACCTTGTCAAATGAATCAGTCTCAGCCGGCATCTGCTGAGTAAACACTCCTGACTTCAACCTCTGAATCCCAAAGCCCAATCCAAAACCTTGAGCGGCATTGCCTGTTTGAAATCCACCAATGCTGTTAAACAAATTTCTCATGCCCGTGATTTCCCCTGCATGATTGCACTTCGCTGTTGCACTGACTATGCCAGTACTGAGCACCTCGAAATTGAAGGGTTCGGTCAACTTCAAGTTTGCCCCAGATGCTGCTGCAGCAGCTGCCATGACTGAAGGGAGGTTTGCAGTTCGTATGCCAGTCCAACAGTCATTCTTACCCGTTCCAATCCTTATCTCAGATAAAAGAGATATAACATCAGTCGCAGGCCTTGATCTCTGCCATGTATTTGCTTTACAAAGCCTCTCCTAAGGTGGACATGCAAATAAAGAGAAAAGTTTAATAAAGACCAGACATAAGATATCAAGATGCAACTACATACTTTAATGAAGTGCCTAGTATAAGGGAAGGAAACAAAACTCAAAACAGGGGAACCAAGTCCTCAAGATAAAAAAGGGACAACCATGACAGCTGCAGCAACAGAGTCCCAGAATGAGCATCTCGAATGACTCAATTGCTTTTGATTATTGGCACAATGCTACCATCTGCCTCAGACCCTCGTCCCCCAATCAACTCTCCCTCCCACCCACACACACTCGCGCTCGCGCACCAACATATCCGCTTTTTGTCATTTGATAGATGATTAATAAAATTTAAGAGACTTATTGAATATTTTATTGGCAATTGAATTCCTTTAGACGACTTTCAAATTTAGAAGAGAAGGCCAAGAGTCTTTATCTGGCCCAATAGGTATGCTGATTCTCTTTAAGTATTGAAGCTAGGCAAATGCCATTCCTATTCAGATGGTTTTATATGGATCGTGAAAAACCATAAGTGTTTCTCAATTGATAGAATTAGACTTCCAAGTGCACAAAAATGCTTTTTCCTAATTGAGTAAACCATTAATTTTCATTTGAATACTCTTGAAAGCTTTTTATTCTTTTGAATGATTTCAATATTCTTCACTTGTACATATCATGATACAGGTTAATTACTGTAATTCCAGAATTTGCATCCGTTAACTTTTCTATTCAATACACATCATCGTTAATGTAATTATGAGGACAACCATTCTTTCACTACACTAGACCCAGACATGGATAATTGGTATGAGCAGCAGCAAAAGGTGTGTGGCATGAGACCAGTAAATAAAGTATGGACCAATAAAGTTTGTCTTTTCAGAGCAAAATCTAGTCAATTGATATTGCTATGTTTAGTTCATTATCATTTAAACTCTCACTTTCTTCCATGAATAATTTATTTTGAATGCCAGACATATCTACTAGATTATGCTTTTATATATATCACCCTACAGTTTTAGTGGGTCCGCATACATTTTTCTCAACAAGCCAAATTGAAACTCCATTAGCAATAGATCCAAAGGCTTCAGTTTTACCTTGCCATCAGACATACACAAGGAAAGTATCTCATGTGCAAAGATATATACTTACACGAAGAATTATATTTCCAAACATGCCAAACTAGAGCCTTTAACTTTCATAATTGATAGTTCTTTACAGTGATCATGAGACTTTGAAGCCTGTGATAATGTAATGGCCAGGTAACTTCGTAATCTCAATGCTAGTGTCCATGCTCTGTATCTTCATCCATATTACAACACAAGATTAAACTGCCTGATAGCTTCCGTAATCTCAATTTTAATGTCTATGCCTTGTATCTTCATCCATATTACAGCAGCAAGAATTTTTTATTTTATTTTTTTCGTCAAATACAGCAGCAAGATTAAACTGTCACAATCTATCTCTGAAACAGAACAATGGCATAGAGGTACTCCCTTAGTAAAACCTAAAAGAATCTTTTATCGTTCAAGGATAATAATAAGAAATGCCCTCTAACCTCCAAGTAAAGTAGGAGATTTTGCTATTTGACTAGTCACGCATACTAAGGTTTTGTATCAATACAGTGAAACTTATTTAAGGGGTGAAGAAATTGGGACTACAGTGGATTACACATAGATACAGTCAAAATGTGGAGCCACCTCATCCATACAACTGCTAACTAAATAAGGACAACTAGCTGCTGGTAACGGAGATCATCTTCAAAGGAAGTCCACTAGAGCACTTTATTTGGGGATCAAACAGAAACAAGAGCTGGGCACTTTGTTTATGCAATGCAATTAAGTTTCACAGCACAAGGCCAACACAGACAAAAAGCTTCATATATGGACACCTATTGGAATTTCAAAATTTTCTGCATAGAATTTAATGCCTTACTACTGTCTGCTCCAGTCAGAGCAAACTCCAACCTTCGGCATGGTCAGACAACTCCACCCACTAAAAGAGCATTGTGAAGCAGGTACTTCAAATGATTTAGAAATAATCGTTTTGCAAATAAAATCCAGCCACTCCCCACCCCACCACCAATAAAAATAATGAAGATTCTTAATGCCAGATTAGCTCATTAAGCACCAGCAGACCTGAATTTCGAAGCATGTTATCAATAATTACAATAAATACTGCCGACAAAATGAAAGTGAGTAGCTCTTTGCAATGAGAGGATCAACCTGAAGAAGTCCCTGGGTAGTACATGGAGCATACGAAAGAGATTTAATGATCCACTCCCGAACGACCCGTTGGTACAATGACCGAACTGCAGCTATCCACGCGGGATCATTCACAAGAGCAGAGGATGAGCCATCATCAACCGAAAATAACAGGGAATCTAGACAAGACGAATTCCAGAGAACCTACATGCGTGCAATTCTGTTTGTTAAACTATACATGCAAACAAAGAGAGAATCAAACATAACAGAACTTAAAGATTAAAGAAAGTTTTACGCCACCAACCTACCTGTGGAAACTTGTCTCTGAGCTGAATTAACAAGTTAACAGCAATCTCTCGAATGCACTCCTCCCTCTCAGACATACTTTTTATGAGAAAACAGGTATGCACACAGAGACTCGAATCTCGTGTCACTGCCCCAAGGCCTGTGTCAGATATCCGATCTTCCTGAACCCAAATTAAAGGATCAGTAATAGTCACCTACAGATCAACAAATAAACAGGCAGATATACATAGATAGGTAACAAACAGACGGAATGCTACAAAAAGCGCATCATCTGCATAGATCTGCATCTGTGTGTACGTGTTGAGAGAGAGGGGCAGCACTACTTTGACTAACATAGAAGAATTTCTCATCACACTGAATAATTACAAGCATCAAACAAACAACCCAGCCTTTTCCCAAGATATCCAAAATCATACTGAATAATGATCCTTGATTAAATAGCTCTTCCAAAGAAGGCAAGAGCATCATTCAGAGTAATAAGCTAGCCTTATTCGCCTTTCTAATTAGATTAGGCTTCATGAGAATCTTCCTCTGGAACGTGAAACCTGAAGATGTGAGAAAACATTTCAGCTTAGAAGGCAGGCAGAAGAAATTTTAGTCCATGTCTGCACAGCCCCATCAAACATGGCATCACCTCTGATCCTAATACACCTAGTACCTTAGTGCTCTCTACTTCTCCTTTGTCACTCTAATTCCTCAGCATAACCAACCTGCTTTTTCCAAGGTTAGTCTAAGACCTCACCCAGGTAGCAATGCAAGTAATTTTTTGTAGACAACAGTCTTGCAGAAAACTACAAGTCTAGAACCAACAAGCAAGTTGCAACTAAAAAAATTAAATAAATCTATCGGAACTACCAACAAATTTAGTGTACTTCTAATTCCACAAGAAGAAAGCAAAAACAAAATGAAACAATCTATTGAAAAGCAGCACCAAGATCTTCTCACAAGATTAAATTAAATAGATAAATAATTTAGAAGGTAGTCTCAATTTCCAGAAAAAGTAAGTATACCAGCCATGACACTGCTGTTTCAAATGCCCGATGGACAATTGCTGTCAGACACTGGGAGACTGCAGGCATAAGATTTGGTGTTTTCAGGTATTCAAAGACACAACGGAATGCACTACTAGAAGAGGTCAAGGTGTCGCTTCCATTGAGAATGCCACCATTGCTACTAAACCGTATGATTTCTAAAAAAGCTACAGCAAGAAGATATGTGGCTTTTACACCTGCAAAATAAGTGAGAAAAAAGTTTCAGAAGGAGATAATTTTACATTGTATCAACCAAAATCTTGAACCTGAGGAATAAAAATCACACATTCCTAAATTACAGGCACAAAGTTAACTGTGAATGTTACGGGCAGACTATCCTGACCTGAAATTGTGCTCAATCCTCCAACATCTACTCGACCTCCCAAAGCAGCAGAAAGAGCAGCCCTGTGGGTTACAGCAGCTTTCTCATTGCCACTGCCTGTACCACTACCAGGGTTGTGGAGAGCATTAAGTTCCAACTCATCTTCAAGCCATTTAACAGAACTAACCACCTGGACAGCGAAGTAATTTGAGTCAATTTTAAATGTTGTTGAATTGAAAATTTACTTGAAATGTGGAAAAAGGTTCAATCAGGTCAAGCAGTTGATCTTAGTAAGAAAAGACCAGAAAATGCATTTATCCAAGGAACCAGAAACACTAAACTTTACGTTTCTGAACAAGCTTAGCCAATAGATTTGAAAAAGGCCCTACAAGTCTGCAATTAATCACCTCACTATAATATTCTTGCAGATAGCATTACTCACAAAATTTTGCTTTTAAGCAAACACTCTATGGACCTAAAAACATGTGAAAATAGTGACTGCCAAATTCAGTTTCTTAGGATTGCAGTAAAATACTTTGTGACATCAAGCCAGCCACCAGGCCGGGCCAGGCCAGTGCCTCCACCGAAAGTCCCAGAACTGAGTGTTCAGGGTGGGCCACAATTTTGGCAAAGGCCGTGTGACCCAGACCATGCTCACCCCTACATCCAGCATTATATCCCTTTCTGGTAACCACAATTTTACGTCAAAGAAATTAGACTCTAGACTCTCAAAAGCCCTTAAGTTTCTCTCACTCCACATTAGCAAAAAATTTGATAGAGGGGTGGCAGCAAGTATCAGTGTTCCCGTACTTAATTGCAAAATCAATTCCTTTCATAACCACAAGTTCAAGAAGCCTCAACCCAAAAAATGCACAAAAGTCCCAATGCAGATTCACCAGTTGTCTCACTCCTCTACAGTGTTCTGTCTCAAATGTGCTTTTACACATAAAGAACTTAGCTTTGCTACTTCTTTGCAGAGCCTTATTAAAAGCAAAAGCAAAATAATATAAAAAAGAAAGTTGTTAAGTTCTAATATAGTAATGGAAATTCTTGCAATGAAAATCTTTTTCTTTTATCGAGAGAGTAGACAATGGAAAGAAAATCAGTCTAAAATTGCAAAACATGATTTGTCACATATAAACAAGTGCTTCAGAAATGCAAAATTGGCCTCTTCATTAATTGAAATTGCTTGTTATGGAGGGAATGACAAGCAACCCTTACATGGATCATACATCATCATCGTGTATCTGTACTATTCATTGATGGTAAGTTATGAAGATATTTCATGATAAGCAACAAAAATTCCAGTTACACCTCCGGAGAAAAAACTCCACAACCAAATTGCAAGCTTCAAATCTCTCCTTATGCTCCTTCCCTCATTCACCAAGATATCTAAAGCAAAAGTAGAGATCTCAATGAAGAGCAAGCTAACAAAAGTAGTGAGCTTGATGGTTCCATGGAGATGGTTAAATAGATCTTTGACAAGCACATGCTTGCAAACTTTGTGTGATTAGAAGGTTCAAACCATCATTTGATTTTTATACTCTCATAGTGCTCTAACCTCTTCTTTTGAGGCCTCTATAAGATATTGTTGGCTCAAAACCATTTCATCATTGTAAATAAAAGAATGAGTTAAGAAAAACGAGTATCCCACGTTCCAGTCCCCTTATCAAAGGTACAACTTCAAACTGTCCACAAAAAAGAAGGAAACGCTACCACACCAAGGCTGCAACACCTGACATATGGCAAATGCATCAAAGAAGATAGACATCACAAAAAAACAAGAACCAGCATCCATCTGCAACCTAATTGCGGCATTATCATGCAGGGTTCCTTCATAAAATAGCTCCCAAATTAAGTCAAAGACATAATAGGAGCTATTTTTGGGTATCTGTAAGCATGCTTGTTTCTTGTGATGATAAAAGAAAAATCTGGAAATGTTTCTGGTAATCCCCAAATTTATCAAGAAAAACTGTGAATCCTGAGAAAGGTTTTGCAGGTGAGGTAACAAATTTAGTAAGATTGACTTACAAGGGGAGGAGTCCCTTGAGCAATTTTCTGGACAGCAGCAGACCACTGTGCATTCCACATGTACGGTCCACCCACAGCCTGAAGAGGAATTGAACTTATGCTTCCCATACTATTCAATGAACTAGACATTGATTTGTTGGGCATTTGAGTGTTTTGCAGGGGAGGTGCTAGACCAAAAAGAGCTATATAGAACCATAAGTTCCGAAATAACTTCAAAAGAGATGGCTCCACATCTATCGATGGATTGAAGTCTGTACATATCTCAGCAACGGCAGGAAGTAGAGGACCCAAAAAATCTGCTCCGCTCCTGCAATATCACAATTAGCATCAATAACTTCTCTACATTTGGAACACAGAAGAACAATCGTCTCATTCTATCAGCCATCCTTACTGTTGCTTTCAGAATCGAAAAGAAAGCCTTTTTCAGGGGCACCATATCAATGTTTTCACCTAGTTTCACCATTTTATCAAGCAGGAAAAGATTGAACTAGCACACAAAATACAAAGAGATATCCAATTCTGACAATGGCTTTTTTCTTTTATCACAATGCTCTGAAAGTTAATCACAGTGGTGTCTAGCAATTTAAGTCTTAAGAGTCGCCGTAATAACAAATTCCAATCATATCGTATAAATGAGGAAAAGCAAGAAAACAAGCATATCTTACAGCATGTTAGATACATTGTAGAAGCTATTGTATTCTCCATCCATTCCTGATGGAATAGTTTATCCAACAACTCATTGAAAAGTTCACCGAGAACAACTAGCAAAAATAGCTATGCCTACTCTTGATCCCATGGGAATAGCTTTCATCCAGGCCAACTAGGAATGACTTGAATTTTCTTGCACAGACGACCTTACGTTTCTCATGCCGCCACTGCCACTTTTACTACCTCAACCCCCCCGCGACTTACCATCATCATCACCACCTTCCACTCTTCCTCCTGGAGCCCTCACCACTCCATCACCAGTGACTCAAATCACACCCTAACCATTTCGCCAGTTCCACCAACAACCAATACTTTTAGAACCGTGCCAGTGAGAAAACTGGTCCAGTGATCCGTATGTGGTTCAACCAGTTCAACCACTTGAACACAAGTTGATGCACGACTATATTAACTATTTAAGTATTTTATCTTCAAGTTGAAAAACATGGGAGTAGATCTTTGAGGGAAGTGATCATAATTCAGACAAGCACAGGATTGCATCCAGGTACAAGTCTATAATGGAGTAAGCTTGCTTCATCGGTGGGTACATAGTAAGTCTTTAATGGAGTAAGGAGTAAGTTTACAGAGACCATTGTATGGACTAGTGGTGAATACATAGTGACTCCAAAAGCAGGACCCTGGATGAATTTTTCGCAAGTTGCAGCTTTATGCTTTTATTATTCATGTCCGAGAGGTTCCAGAACTGGTTGACCCACCAACATTTCTTCTTTTTTCAGATATATAATAAAGAGCATTATTAAACTGCAAACTCAAGTACATGAAAGAAAGAGAAGCAAAAGAGAAAGGAAAACGTCACAAGACTACAGCGAAGTCGGAACAAGATATCCGAATCCGCATAATCGAGCACAATACATAAGCAACCCAATATTTTAAACCCTAAAAGACTTTTGCTGTGTTCCTTTCCTATGCACCACATGACACAGAGCGGTGCAGCACCCCAAAACTTCTTAGAAATCGAGCCTCCTCCATAAGCATTCCAAAAAGGGAAAAGCACAATGACATGACTTGGCACCCTTGCCACCTTAGACAAGCTAAGGATATGATTCCAAAGGTTAGGAGCAAAGTCAACAAAGGAAGAGAGTAATAAATAGATTACCCAGAATGATTACACACTAATCATGAGAATGAAATTCCATTTCCTGAGATCCTCAATAGTAAAAATCTTGTTCCAAGCTACCATACAACAAAAGAAAGAGATTCTATAAGATATATGGGGCTGCCTGATTGCCTTAGAGGAGGATGAATGGGGGGCAAATTCCCCACGTCTTGTACCCGATTGATCCACCGGGTTGGGTCAGCCCAAAAGGGTTGACACCAGTGTGATCCCAATTTCGAGCATAGATGCTTTCACAGTCATAGTCAGACTGGACTAATGTTATCCGGTTCAACTAATGGAATCGCCAATCTCTTCTAGTTTTGGAAACATTACCAACAATGCCCACTGCCCCCACAAACACCCCCGCCCCCCAACAAAAAAAACCCCCCCTTGAAAACAAATCCCCACCATCACTCAAATTATCCATTGCCGCCACTACCAGTCTACCACAGCCACCTCCAGCAGCTGGTGCCACAGCTGCTCCCCCACAGCCAACGGTTATTCGCAAATTATCATATATTTAACGGTTATTCGCAAATTATCATATATTTAACCTTTGTAAAATTATGCAAATGTAGATTGTGGCTACTATAAACAAGTGCTTTCTAAATTCATAACTTCTAAAGTAAACCTTTTTAAATTATGGCTAAAATACATGGAACTGAACTTCAAATTATCATATTGATGAAAGTAGTTTGATTATTCCTTTTCAAATTCTTAAAAGCCAAACATAGTCCTCGAATAGTCATTTAATTATACAAAAAGAACTTTTGAATAGCTATTCTAGTGCTATTTATTCTCTATTCTATTTTTGTGGAATAGCTACTGTACCCAATTTTATCATGGATTAGACGTACTCTTAGCTTTCATCTTTCTACAGATACATTTGACATTTCTACCTGTTATTCCGCTAGAATCACCATACCGATATCCTGTTTCAGCCATCCAATGTAGGGAAAAAAATCCCGAAGTAGTGAGCACATATTTGATTGAGAATTCAAGGCAAGCTCAAGACATACGATAAGTCCAAAAAAAAGTAGCTCATTTAAACATCACCTTGAAGCTTTCTAGGAATCACATTTAGGGTTTTCTAAGCATCACACCCAAGGAGTCTGCATCACACAATCAAAAGCAAAGACTTGCTAAAATTCAAGAATCGGTTTAAACAAGAATAAAGTGATAAAAAAGGCGCAGACTTCTAAGAAGATCTCCAAACGAAAGATTTACAAATCACCAAAGACAAGTCAAGGTTTCAAGAAGGCCAAAACATGTCTTGAGCAGAAGCAAGCAAACTCCAGGGGACAGAGTTCCATCAACCCAAAGAGAAATGATACAAAATGCTTAATACATGGTTTGAAGATCTACAATGGTTGCTATGTTGGGAATAGATTCTTAGATGATAATTAAAGTTCTTTTCTTTGATAAATTAGGATGTATGTTAAGATAGAAAGTTCCTCCATAGATATGTTTCTTGTTTTCCAATACAACCATCTTCCTTGTTTAGAAGTTCTTAGTTCAACCAAGATTTTTTTATGAGTCGATATATATGATTGTGACTCTTTCAATTAGAAAAACTTCATGAAAATCATGGAAATTCAGCAAGTTTTTTCTTTGAATTCTCTTACGCAATTCTCTTCTTAAGTCTGATCCTTAGAAAACCCTAAGTATGATGCTTCGGAAGCTTTGTTAGTGTTGCCTAAAAGCATTCACTCATTCGGAGGTATCATTGATTTTCTCTCCGATTTCTCCATCAAATCATGCTCGCTACTTTGGCTACATTAGTTCATTTGGGACTCCACCAAATCTAGCACCAATGCACTAAATCTCATTAGATCTCTCAAGCTAAGCTTAAGCCTACTTCGACCAAGGTAGTAGTACAAGTGACCTCTTGGGAAGTCCTGTGCTGCCCCCATTTTATATTTTATGGGAAAAACAATTAAGTACTGATGGAGATCTCGTGCATAGAGTACAAACAGGATGGTTGAACTGGAGAAGTGCATATAGTATTTTGTGCACCCACTAAATTGCTACTTAAGCTTATGGAAAAATTCTATAGACAACAACTATTCAATATGGGACGAAGCCAGAAGCACCAAACATGTGCAGACTATAAGTGTAGTGAAGAAAAGAACACTTCAATGGATGTGCTGTACACCAGGAAAGACACAAGTCGAACTGAATATAATATGAACCTGGCTCCGATTGAGGACTAGTCGAGAGAAGCTTGTTTAACCTGGGTCACATTAAATCAAAACCTTCAAAGGCTCTAGTGAGAAGGTGACATTAGGACATGGAGAGTCAATTAAAGAGTAGAGGAAGGCCTAAAACATCATGGGAGGAGACAAAGGAATGATATAAAGCTTCCATAACTTACAAAAGATAAAACCTAAAATCAAGCACAATGGGATAAATGGATTCATATAACTGATCTCAGTTTGTTGTTATTGTTGGCTTTTCCCTTTTGGGTGGTCTAGAGACCCAGAAAGTTATGTCAAAGGTTCATCAGAAAATCCTATCCCCTCCTCAAAAAAATAAGAGCAAAATAAAGCAAAAGATGAAGGTCTGAAAGTATCATTTGTAAAAAACATTTACACTTCCTTAAAATGCAATTAGAACTATTTTTCTCCATAATTTTCAGGTAAAGCACATCGGTACATTTTTTAAACAACAATATTATACATCAGAAGTAACACAAAAGTATAGCATTGCCTCAACTATTTGTGCTACAAAGCCTGAGCTGTTTGTGATATGCTACCAGCATATATATTTTGAGGAAAATCATACCTTCCACTTTTGCTCTCCGCCGCCAAGCCTACATCTGAGCACAAAGATAGCAGACGGTGACGGAAATCTGAACGCAATTTACTACTTGTAAGACGGCTAGCAATCAGAAGAAACCCAGCGGGAAGAGTCTACAACACCATGGAATAAGTCAAAATCCGTGTAGTAAATCACATCCTCACGTCACAAACTCGACAGATAATCCTAGTACAACTGGCAAAGAATAGTAAGGGAAACTGTGCAGACCTCAACACGTTCTGTTGTGGCTTCTGGGGCCAATGTTTTGCTTTCAGCAGACCCTAAACTTGAAAGCTTGTTCAAGTAGCTTCTTGTCATCAAAACCACGGTCTCGCGAAATGACTTCTCAAAACCTAAACTCGCTATATGAGACACAGCATCAAGTAGCTGCAGCAAAAGGCAAAAGGAAAGTTTGAGAAACTAGGCTACCGAGGGATCCTTGCAGTTTTACAAAGCAAACTTATGGGTAAAATGCCAATTACAAATTAACAAATAAGCGCTCTAAAGGAGATCCATACACGAATCCGCAATAAACCAGGAGTTGAAGCATCGCCCTCTTCTAAGCTTTCAATAAAATTTGGCAGTATCATGTCCACAACTTCCGACTTGCTAATAGCAACACTCAAATCTGCTAGTAAGCGTATTAAGTTAAGTTGCACAACAGGAACTGCCAGCTTCTCCTTTCCACCCTGAAATTATATTGCATACACATGTAAACAGATTTAGTTAAAGTTGAAAAAGAAAATTTAAAAATACAGAAAGAAGCACTACACTGAAGAGTGATTGACATTGCCAGGTAAGATCCATACAATCAGAACTTGAATACCAAAAGTTAAAAGGACCAGTAATTAAAATTCCAGATAAGATCCCTACAATGAGAACTTAGGCACTTCTTAGAGCATCATCGAATTATGCAGTCACAAAACAGATGAACAGATCAAAAAAAAACTCAAGTGGACTCCAAACTAAGAAATTCAAATATTTCAAGGAGAATATGGTCATATCTTACATGCAAGTATTGTCCAGCAAATATCAACTAACTATGTACAAGAAGCATGTACAGCAGCCACAGCTATCATTTATGAGTTTCTTATCAATCACTCACTGATATTCATCAAACCTGTTCATCATAGTCATTCCTTTCCCGGACACTTCCCGCTAATCCATTGATAAAAGTGTCTATAGGAGCCCGGTCCTTGCTCCAGCCAAATTCAATCACTTCACAGCTTGCCTTCATGACACTCTCAACCATGGGTCCGTGGCTACTGGCCCATGCATCAGCCTGCTGCAAATTGTAGTCCCAGAAAAAGAATTTTATGGATGAACACATCAACTGGAGTAACATTGTGAATGGATGATGCTAGCAGGCATAATTCCATTCTTGAACGCACCTGAGCACAGGCAATCAGTACAAGGTGCTTGAGGCGAATGAGCAAAACTCGCATCTGCTGTCCACCCTTATTGACAGCAATTTGAGTCATTCCAGTAAGCAAAGCACTGAATAGATCTTCACACATCCTCAATTTTCTCCAAACAGATACTAAACATGCCTCAGCTGCCTCAGTGAATAATGCAAGAGTCTCAAGCCAAAACTTCTTTACAGCTTTACCATCCAAATCAAGAGATGGTAAGCTCTTCATCTTCAATCTTGTGATGGCTTGATAAACTGCTAGTTTTGCATTTATTCTGGCTTTCAAAGTTGGACCATGTTCATTCCAGTCCCGCTTTCTTATCTGTGTATGGAACCAACAACTCAGCAATTGACTACTTCTGTTATCAAAACATATAAATAATTTAAACTGGGAAACCCAGAGCAAGAGCAAGAACTCAACCCTGAAAGGCCGCCAACTACTGCCGTCATAAAACTATCAAAGAATCTATCTTTCAATCCACTCCATTGCTCTTACAGAGAAGTAAAATTTTATAATGAGATTGTAGTAAGGACCAAGGGGCCGCCCTTTACCAGAAGAAGAGAAAAGTCTAAAAAGAAAGGGCACCGCGTCACCAAAACTTACCTTCAAAAATGCAGGCATCGATTGGACTTGCTTCCTTGCCAGTAATCTCACCTGCTCCAATAGCTTTGAATCATCAATTTGGACTTTGTCTAGAATGTGGGTGATCAACCTATATGCAATCTCTTGCTTCTCCAGGTTCTCAACAGACTCTTCCTCAAATGAAGCAACTTGCTGTCTGAACATAGCTGCAACTCCGCCCCCATTACTGTAACCTCCCACGATGTTCCCTCCGTTCATTGCAACAGACGCCCTGGACGAGGCACTTGCCGTATCATCTACAAGCCTCGAAGCCACGCCACTCGACGAACCACTGACTTCATTCGGACTTGAAATCTCGTTACCGTGATAATTGTTTGCATTGACACTCATTGGCGAACTCTGTGCCGACGACGTTTCCGAATTAATCTGCATTTGCTCCCGCGGTGAAGGAGGCAGCAGAACTGGGAAGGCCAGCTGCTCAAGCAGGTATATCACCAACGTATCGCCATCTGACTGCAGAACGGGCGGGAAATTCTGCGAGATAGCCACCAGAAAAGCTCTGGAGTTTGCGGTTTTGTCTCCACTGTAGCCAACTGCCGCGACCACATTGTCTCTGGTGAAGGCAGCGACCTCTGCGGCAAAATCTGGCCACAAGTCCGTACCTTTCGAGAGGTAATCGAAGAAATCGGTAAAGAACGAAGCAATGGCGTCGTTATTGAAGGACTGCGGCCAAAATTTAACGTCGAAAGAGGAGGGAATCAGGCGCAGGAAATCGATAATGACCGAGCACGGCCTGTTATCGGGCACAGCTTCAGACTTGGAGAGGAAACGGGCGACGGCGAGAACCGCATTGAGGTGCGAACGCGAAACCCTACGAGATCCGGCGAGGACGGCCTCGTATTGGGGGCATCTGCCGCAAATCCACGCTAGTTTATCGGCGAATTGGGCCGGATTCCGCGCGATGAGGTCGGAAAGCTCGATCAAGGCCTCCATTCCCGCCAAGCGCCCCGGGACTCGGGGAATGGCTCTTCGACCTAGAGGCCGACGCTACGGCGAGACGCGGCCGCAGGTGGAGTCGAAGAAGCTCGATCAGGTCATCGAAGCGGAGAGATCGGACGTCGCAATGCGATCGCACGGCACGAACGCCAACAGGTCGACGGAGGACGGAGGACAGCGGTGGGAGGTGGAGAACAGGGGGGCTCGCTGAGACGAATGAAGCTTTGGCATTAATGGCGAAGGGGAGTGAGAGTTTCGATGGTTTCCATTCTCTATCGCCTAACAGCCTTCACGACGTCGTCGCTGTTCTCGCTCTCCGTGAATCTGGAACGGTTGCGACATTTCTCGGGCATTGGATCGGATCCCCCGCGTTTCGGAAGCAAAAACGTATTTCCAATTTTCAAACCTCCTGATCTTGAATTTTGATCCAGTATATCATATCGTATATAATTTTTGGATCTATTATTTGTAAATATTTAATTTAATTCATAGATTATATTAAAATCTTCGACGTGATGCTTTCGTTGAATTAATTTCGGGAAATTTACTTACGTGACTTTTAATCTATTAAGTTTGCAAGATGGACAACAAAAAATAAAAATAAAGTTATACGTGAATTATCCAAGGATGATATTCATGTCAAAGTAAGGTAAAATAATCTGCATCATCAAATAATAATGTACATGTTGAAGCTTCAATTTTATTTTCCTTTTCAATAGTTGATAATAGATAAAAAGATGGACATATTGTTTTCTGACCCAAAAAAAAATACCTTATTGTGTTCAAAGTCTCATATTGCCGTTCAAGTACACGGAAGAAACATACTGCATATTTTATCAATAATTCAAGAAGCATATTGAATAAATTATAACTTTAAGAACAATATTGCGTATTAAATTAAAATTCATAAATCGTTGTCTCTCTTTTTTCTCCTAAACACCACGGCAATAAATAATTTTATACTTGTCTTCATTATTATATAATACAAATATAGTCTCTTACTTTGAAAAGATCACAGTCTCTTTTTCTATGGCCTACATGGTAACTATTCTGATTTTCTAATTCCGTTCCTCGAAACAAAAAAGAATGAAAATCATGTTTGGTAATGTTAATAGTTCTGATTTTGATTTTGTTCTCGAGAAAAATTTTGAAGCAAAAACAAGAACCGAAAAAAAGTTGGTTCTGGAAAAATAATCACTTTTGAGAATCATAAAATAGAACACATCTCTCACTTTCTCTTTCAGTTCTTTTATCATTATTCACTCGACCTAAAACATAACAAGGTCTCATTTTCAAAGAAAAATATATAACATAATAAAAAATAAAAATAAACAATTTTAAAAAATCAAAAAAATTTTAGAAAATCCTTAAAAATAAAAGAAGCTTAGATTAGGCTAGTTTGACCTCGTTTTCATAAATTGAGATCTAGATTCCCTAGATTTTATATATTTTATTCTTTTCTAGGACAATCATAAACACATTTAAAATTAAACTCGAACCACATTTCTCTAAGCCCTCAAGGCTTCATTAGGGTTTTATGATGCAATTTATCAATGTCATGATTCCTTGAGTGAGCATTTGATTTCATTGGTTATGATTTGCCTAGGTTTAAGTGCTTTAGACTTAGTCTAGATTTGGAAATTTTGAAAAAAGACAAAAACAACATGTATAAACCCTTAGCATTGGCTTATCTCGGATGTTTAAAAATGAAATTAAAAATTTGTATGAAATACGTTTAGAAAATAATCAACTTCGGTGCCAAAAGGACGTCGGTGGGATCACCTACGTAACAAAGTCTCTAGACCTTAGATTTCTCCGATTGCGTAAAATACGATTTCTCCCAACCAATTGATAATGTTCTCGATCTACCTTCCTCAAAGATCGATGATGACTCTATTTGCATGTATACGTACACATGCCATTGATCACACTAAAATCGAATTTAATATTCATTCATTGCGATTTGGTATAGCCTTGTGAGGGCCTGAGCTGATCCGAAATTACATACTAGCCCAATATGGTCTATCCTTTTTTAAGCTTAAAATGACTCGTTATGGCATAATAATTAGACAGAATAGAACAAAAAAAATATTATATGCAATATGCAATATGTTAGAAAAGAGAATCAATATAAATTAATCTTTAATTAATTCGAAATTTAGGATGAAATTTCACAAAGTAACTACGTAATTATCTGACTTAAATGACAAAAATTGGAAAGATAAAAAATTTTCAAGAATAAAAATTTTGTGATATTATCAAACGCGTTTTTGTTCCGGAAATAGAAATTTTGTGAAGTTACCAAACACGATTTGATTCTTTAAAACTCATCTCGGGAACGGAATCAGAAAAAATAATTCTAATCAGAATCACTTTAGAATCGTTGCCATACGGGCCCATATTTTCTAAAATGTTCTCGGGTAGTTACTTTACCATTGTGATATCAAGGATAATCGCTTGAATTAAAATTTTAATCTCAAAAAGAAAGTTTAACTCTAGAAAATTTTATCAATTCCACGTGTATATGTGCAATTTCTTTGAGGAAAATTACAAACAAAAGTCATAAAATTATTGCAATTGTGTCAATTCAGGTCATAAACCTTTTTTGCCAATTCGGTTCTAAATTTTTTGTAATTATGCCAATTCAGTCCACCAATTTTAGCCACCTGGTGCTGATATGGATGTTGGCCTTCGTCGTCCGTCCAGCAACATAATATTTTAATGATTTTTTTGAATCAAATTTTTTATTTTATTTTTCATTCTTTTTTTTCCTCTTCCCCCTTCTTCTTCCTCTAGCCAACCGGCCAGCGGCGACACCTGCAAGCGGGCGAAGCTCACGACGAGCCTCTCCTTTGCCAAGCGAGGTTGGCCTTACCAGCCCAAATCTAGCGAGGCTCCACCCTCTTCCCGACCCTATCTCAAAACCAAAACCTAGATCAAAACCCCGGCTTTGGATCACATCGTTTCACTTCGAGAACCAAATCTAGAGCCGCCTTTGAAGTCGGCCTAGACGACAAAGCCGAAGCCTCGGTGCCGGCCATGGTGATGGCGAGGCTCGCCTTGGGCTTCGCCTGCCCGACGTCACCGGCCAGACGAAGAAGAAGGGGAAAGAGAAAAAAAGAAAAAAAAAGGAAAAATAAAAAATCCTATGTCGTCGGACGGCCGACATTCACGTTAGTCTTTGGTGGCCAAAATTGGTCGGATGGACTGAATCGGCACAATTGCGAAAGAATTAGGACTAAATATGAAAAAAAAAAAAAAGGATTATGACTGAATTAGCTCAATTGTAATGAGTTTAGGACTTTTTTGGTAATTTTCCCAATTTCTATGTATACTGAGTCAATTCTTTCTTGGTTAATACTGCAAAAAATCTCAAACTGTTACCCTTCGACAAATTTTACCAAACTTTTTTTAACCACAAAAAATCTCAAATTATTTTTTTAACTACCAAAAATTTCAAATCTGTACACATATAATAAATTTACCCTAAATTAATATTTTAACCACCAAAAATCCCGAATTTGTATATATGTGGCAAATTCACTCTCCACTAATTTCCAT
Source organism: Rhodamnia argentea (assembly GCF_020921035.1). Lineage (NCBI taxonomy): Eukaryota > Viridiplantae > Streptophyta > Magnoliopsida > Myrtales > Myrtaceae > Rhodamnia > Rhodamnia argentea. The sequence goes on from NC_063154.1 coordinate 20,972,833, forward strand.
TAAATTATGACTATACCACAAAAAATCTCAAACTGATATATCTGTGACAAATAGAGTGTAAAAATCCCAAATCGGTACATCAATTGACATATTATCCAACTCAGCAATTTGATGGATAAATTTATCACGGGTATATCGGTTTGAGGTTTTTTGTGATCAAAATAATAGTTTGGGATAAATTTATCGTGGTTGTAACAATTTAGGATTTTTGGTTGTCAAAAAAATAATTTGGAATAAATTTGTCATTATTGTATCAATTTGAATTTTTTATGGTAAAAAAATAGTTTGATGTAAAATTGTCACATAATTTGGGGGATTTATGGTATTAACTCTTCTTTATTTCTATTCATTAATAATTTTGAATAAAGTGATTTTATAAAATTTTCATAATGTCAATTTATCACGGGCAAGCAACATTTGTGAATTTTTAAAGAGTAACTATAAGGGAAAACATAGTCTCCATTTTTAGGTTTCTTAAATTTACCTTATTTTCTTTCTCTCATACCCACTCATTTATTAAGGGCGTGAATGATCACCATTCTATTTCTCTATTTCTATTACAAATCTATTTCTAAAATAGATTTGAAACAAAAATCTGTTTGGTAGCGCAATTTCACTTTTTTATTTCTGCAATAAAAATTTATTCCAAAATTAGATTCTAAAAAGAAATGAGAAGTTAAAATTTTCGATTTTTCTATTTCTAGAACAAAAATGAGATATAAGAACTCTTCTCATTACTTGCTCCCTCTCTCTCGCGTCCTGGTTGGTGGTCACCGGTCCATTGATCATTGATCCTATCAATCGGTCCGCCAGATTACTGTCCATCGGTCCCTAGTCCATCGGTTGCCCGTTCGGCGGCCACCGATTCGCCAATTGTTGATGCGCGGTCCGCCGTTCACTAGCCCGCAATCGACCAATTCGTTGTCATTGTCCACCGATCGCTGACAATCCTAGAAAATTTTATACTATTATCAAACAAATTTTTGTTTCAAGAATAAAAAGTTTACGTTATTATCAAACGTGTTTATTTACTCAGAAACTTGTCCAAAAACTAAAAATAGAAACATCCATTTTTGGCCAAAAATTAATTCTAGAAACAGAATGGTTATTATTCATGCCTTAAAAAACTTTTTTTTTTCTCTTTTCACTTTTAGATTTCCTAATTACTGTTATTTTCTTATATCCACATATCTAATAGAAAACTATAGATGTTATTTTATACATAATAACATAATTATGCATTCCTTATTCCTCATACATATTTTAATATTTAGTTTTAATATATATAATATGCCAATATGGAACACGCATTATCATGCTCCTGTTGACACCTAAAACAATCCAAGAAGGCTCGTGACAAGCACGTGAGGGGGCGATAATCAGCTATAGGAAAGAGCACTGAAGCAAGGTACGTGCCGATCAAAAGGGATGCTACGTGTCGGGGTAAATTCTCGCGCCATTTCCTTCCGGAACAAGAAAAGCGCACAGAGAAGAGCCACGATCGGAGCGGTTATCAAAAGATTGGCGGTAATCCCCACGAGGTAAAAAGAAAAGGCGCGAAGACTAGGAAATCGTCATCCACGTGACTTATGGAGAAGGGCAAAGCGTGGGGCCGAAGGAAGAAACCGCTCTATAGTCATCAAAGAGTCTGCCTATAAATACCCCGTAGCAAGACAACAAACACAAAAACACTTGCATTTTCAACTAGCTCTTAGCCTTTAGCCTAGCCTAGCTGTAGTTTTTCCAAATTCCCGTCGTCGATTTAATTCCGGCGAGTTTCATATCCAGAGTTAGATGTCGTCGATTAGATTCCGACGTCTGCTCACTAGATTCAGCACCGTCGATTCAATTCCGGTGTTGTACCCTTCATCCATCTTGTCTAGTACCGTTGATTCAATTCCGATATTGTGTCCTATAATCCTCCGTCCAGTCTTGTTGATTGAATTCCAGCATTGTGTCCTACATCATTGCCCGATCCCGTCGATTTAATTCCAGAATCGTGTCGAAGTTTGCTATATACTTCTACTATTGCACATATTGAGTCATCGAAGTTGTAGAAGGTCCGTAACACGCCTTTTGTGTTAATAAAAACATCTATCGCATTTGACATTCTTTGTCCAAAATCGACCCGTAACCCCTTTTTGGAAAACGAACGGATTAATTTCGATAAAAGATTCTCGCGTTAGCAACCCCTTTTAGGCTACAGCCATTTTAGGCCAAAAGCCCATAGCCAAGAAAGCCATGTCGAAGGATTTCGACGCGCAACAATCTTTTTTGGCACGCCTAATGGGACCATTGGTGTCGGTTCGAGAGAAGTGTTATGCCACGCACATGAGGACGTAACAACTTAAACGGTGGTGGAGACGAACCCCTAGAAGAAATGCAACGAATGGAGTCATCTACGGCCCATCAAGAGAACGTCGAGGTCTCTCAACGTAACGTCGAGGAGCCAATGAGAAATCCGGAAATGACGCCCGTCATGTTAACATCGATAAGGCGCACCATCAAAGAAGTCCGGAACGAGTTTATCGATCACATGGTTCAGCAAATGACCGAGGTTTTTAGGCCGTTAATCATCAACACATATCACGAATGTGTTGCGGGACAACACATAATCACGGTCAATCCTCCCTATGTTCGGGGAGGGAATGGCTTCGTACCAGCAGCAAACGGCGTGACAACACCGCCAAACGTAGGGCACATTGGACAAAATACTCAACTTTTAGCACTTGCGCGGATCCCGCAACGAGGGGAGGCGTTGTCGGTCAACGAACTTGGACCCCCGCTAAATGCGAGCACAGGTATGTTCCCTAGACATCATATTTGACAGGATATGCCCATAGACACAAGTATGTTTCCGAGATACCCTGTTCGACAAGACGAGAATGTCGCTCGTCGGGAGGTTGCTTCCCAGCATTACCCCGTCCCTGTCAACGAACAACCGGTACCCTTGGTCATCGAAAACTAGGGGGCAGTACCCTTTAGGGGGCAATAGCAGGCTAGGGGGCAAGACCAATTTCCCTAGGTCAGAGGCCCAAGCCAATTTGGGCATCAAGCCATACGACTTGGGTATCGGCAAATGAATCAAGCTTCACAACCACCGTGTCTCGAGCATATTTTTCAGCCTGTTGTGCAACCTGTGTATCATGTACCACAACCTGGATATCAAATGCCATATCAACCGTAGTACCATCAGCCAGTATTCAATCGGGCGCCCATATACATTGACCCAATGGTAGGATACAGAGCTAATGTCTACCGAAAACCATACCCAGATTGGATGGATACGACTCCGTATCCGAGAGGATTTAAAATACCCGAGTTCACACTTTTTACTAGTGAGGATGATTAGTCCACATATGAACATATCAATCGCTTTCTAGCATTATGTGGAGATGATACACATGCGGATCACCGAAAGTTAAGGCTCTTTCCATTATGTTTGTCAAAGACAACCTTTACATGGTGTACCGCGCTACCACCCAATTCGATGCCGACATGGAAGCAGATGGAACGTTTGTTTCATGGCCGGTTTCAAAGAGCGATGTCGAATTTGTTAGTAGCCGATTTGTCGACAATGAAGCAAATGACAAATGAAACTGTCGACCGCTTTATTGCAAGGTTCAAACGGGCAAGGAACAAATGTTTAGTCCATTTACTTGAAAAAACGTTCGCAGAGTTCGCCTTCAACGGGTTGAAATTCGAAATACGAGATAGGATGGTGGGACATCCATGTGCAGATCTGTTCGAATTATCCACGATGGCGATGAAGCATGAAAGTCCGTTCAAGGAAAAAGACAAGAGGCATACCCGGAGAGGAGATATAAGTTTTGTCGAGCCGCTTGATTTCGACGAAGAATCAACGGATCCTGTCGAAGTGGCCGTTGCCCGATTAACCATCGACAAACCATATACTTGCCAAGCAATGAAGCTAGCAAGGATGAAAGAAAAGTCAACTATAATGGCTAAAGCAAAAGAGCCAGTATACTATTTATTCGATGCAAGCCGGGCGGAAGAAATTTTCGACGGATTGTTGGCCGACGGACAAATCAAGGCTAATGAAGGATAGAAGATACCATCCAAAGAGGAATTAGCATGGAAGAAATACTACAAATGGCACCATTCGTGAAGCCATAACACCTCGGATTGTTTAGTTCTCAAAAAGAACATTCAATAAGCAATTCAACAAGGAAAGATCAAATTCGGCGAGGACAAAGGGAAGTCCTCGATGGATGTGGACATCGATCATTTTCCAGTGATGACTGGAATGGTTTCTTTAAAGCGATCAAATGAGGGGCATAAGTCTCCAAATTTATGCACTCATTGTAGACAAAAATTGGGAAATGCGAATACACCCAAGGGAGGGTACCAAAGGAGTACTCGAATTAGTCAGAGAAACAAGACACCTCTTCGCATCGAAAGTGCTAGGAGAAGTCCCAACCATCAAAGAGCGTATAAGTCATTCAAGTAGAGATATGATGAGGGCGACCCTACAATTGGTACTTTGGGTGTGCCAAGTTGCAAGTTCAATTATTACGTAAGCTATGGTCCACCAACCCCATATCCTCAAGAAGGAATCCCTTATGGATGGGGAGAAGAGTTCGATAGAAATTTTCGACGAAACCCCTATGAGCCACATCGTCGACGAACTCTTAAGATACCAGGTAACCCCGTAGAGGGATTGTGGTACGAGGTAACGGAGGACCGAGAGAAGGAGAGAATCCTAACCCGAACTTAGAAGAGAATGGTGCAAAGAAAGAATAGGGTTCGCATGCTACGACAATTGGAGATCCCGATCGGCCATGAATCGGTACCAATAGCTCCTAACCACACAGGCCCGGAAAGCAAGAAATGCGGTTTGGCGGCGACGACAGGAAGAGATATAGCCGGCTCAAGAAAAAGAGGACAAGGGAACAAAGCCACGTAAACCATATGTGTCTAAATCCTGGTTTAAAACCCCCGTTAAATGGTCAGTATCCCCTCTAAGCTTTTGTATAGTACAAGTTAAATTGTCACACGAGTTTCGACTTGAGTTGACCTCAGGTGACGGCGACAACGAAGAAACGACACAAGAGAAGGAGGGTGCTCAGTTTTGCTTCAACGATGAAGTGACCATGGAATTCAGAAACCCATGGAAGATGTTTCAAATCATTTGAGGTCGCTCAACATAAATGCTAAGATCAACGGGCGACCCGTAATGAAAGTACTAGTGGATGGGGGATCAACGCTAAATCTCATTCCATACCGCTTCTTCAAGAAAATAGGAAGGAATGATGACGAGATAATCCCATCGAATATACAGTTATCTGATTTCACGGGCGAGATTACTAAAATAAAGGGAGTATATGTCGCCGATCCGACCGTCGGATCTAAAACGTCGAGGACGTCTTCCTGCGTCGTGGACGCCGACGGGTCTTATAACTTGCTTTTGGGACGAGATTGGATACATGGAAACCAATGTGTTCCATCAACACTTCACTAAATGCTGGCATTACGGAATGGGGACAAGGTGGAATATGAAAAGGCGAATCCTCGGACTTGTGTTACTTGGACCCGTATATCCGGTCGGGATAAAGTGATGCCGGATGATTGTCTTCACGTGTCTAAGCCGCTTGAGGCGGACTCAAGGGATATTGCATTTTGCCGTTTCGACAAGGGAAACACCGAGTGGATCCCAAGAAAGGAATCGATAGAGCCAATCGACCCGGTGTTCGATGGAAACTCGGTCATTTGCATGAAACCTCGCTAAGAGGTATGCGGCTTACGGGACCGAGCAAAGTAATCAAGCTAGCTAACTTGCAGATGGTATTCTAGATTTCGAAGAATTCCCAATTAAGGAGGACGACAAAGTAATCCAAGCTCAAGACCCACTGGAAGAAGTTAATCTCGGAGATGAGGCCCGCCCTCAACCTACTTATGTTAACCAATTGCTCGATCGGCGATACAATGTTCGAATGGTAAACCTGTTAAGGAAATATAAGGATTGTTTTAGTTGGAATTACCATGAGATGTCCGACCTTTCGAGAAGTATAGTTAAGCATCGATTGCCAATTAAAAGGGGATTTCGACCACACCAACAGTCTGCTAGAAGGTTCGCTCCCAAAGTGATCTTTAAAATTAAGGAGGAAATTGAGCACCTCCTTTCGGCCGGATTCATAAGACCAGCAAGGTATGTCAAATGGTCATCGAATATCGTGCCTGTTAAGAAGAAGAATGGTAAACTCCGAGTATGCATTGATTTTCGCGATCTCAATATGGCCACCCTAAAAGATGAGTACCGGATGCCAATGACCGATATGTTGATCGATTCGGCCTCCAACAATGAAATGATACCCTCATGGATGGACATTCCGGGTATAATCATATATTTATAGCGGCAGAGGACGTTCACAAGACAGCCTTCATATGCCCCGGGGCCATTGGCACGTTCGAATGGGTCGTCATGCCTTTTGGGTTAAAAAACGTTGGTGCTACATATCAAAGAGCAATGAATTACATTTTCTATGACATGATTAGGGAATTCTTGGAGGTCTACATTGATGACATCATTGTCAAGACAGACTAGGTAAGTCATCTGGACCACCTAGAGCAAGCTTTTGAGAGAATGCACAAATTTAAGTTAAAGATGAATCCTTTGAAATGTGCTTTGGGGATAAAAGCTGGCAATTTTCTTAGTTTTTTGGTCCATCAAAGAGGTATAGAAATAGACATGAATAAGGCCAAGGCTATTTTAGAATTACCATCCCCCGTTAGTAAAAAACATTTGCAAATGCTAATTGGGAAGTTAAATTTCTTGCGGCGTTTTCTAGCTAACCTGTTAGGAAAAATCGAAATTTTCTCCCCGTTGCTCAAATTGAAGAATGAACAAGACTTTGTTTGGGAGGAAAAGCATTAAATGGCTTTCGACAAGTTAAAAGAATATCTCATCAAGCCACCAGGTTTGATACTACCAAAAACTGGACGATCATTGAAGTTGTACTTGTCGGCTGCCGATACAACGATAGGGAGTATGCTGGCTCAAGAAAACAATGAAGGTAAAGAGCAGGCCGTGTACTACCTAAGTAGGATGCTCAATGATGCCAAGACAAGATACACGTCCATCGAAAAACTATGTTTATCACCGTACTACGCATGTACAAAATTACGACATTATATGTTGCCGACTACGGTACATGTAATTTGCAAAACAGACGTAATAAAGTACATGTTGTCCAAGCCAATCATTAGGGGCCGGATTGCAAAATGGGCGTTTACTCCGATAGAAATCGATTTGATTTATGTGCCGCTCAAAGTAGTAAAAGGGCGGGCAATATCTGATTTCATTACCGAATACCCGTCAGGTTTAAAAGTCGGGGATGATGAAAATTATCTTGGTATTGCACCTTGGATATTATATTTCGATGGGTCGGTGGTACCCGGTTTAGCAGGTGCATGGATCATGGTTATATCACCATTTCGACAAAAAACAAAGCTCATATTCAGGCTTGACTTCGAATGCTTGAATAACCAAGCCGAATATGAAGCCCTAATCGTAGGATTGAATGTTTTAATTGACATGGGGGTCGAGTCAATTAAATGAAGAGCGATTTCCAGCTGGTGATCAAACAACTAAATGGTGAGTATCAATGTTTGAATGAAAACATCATTAGACATCACCATCCGGTGAAAGAATTGTTGTCGAAATTCGCCGAGCACGAACTAATCCATGTCAAGAGAAGCGAAAATTCGGAAGCCAACGAATTGGCTCGGATGGCATCGGGATATCGTATATCGAAGGAGTTAGCGGATCATATTATTACCCAAGTAAGGAGTCTACCGTCAATAGATGCCCGAGTAATGATGATTGAGAATGAGAAATCTGAAAACTCAAGACAAACCAACCGCCAACAAGATTGGAGAATCCCTTTGGTAAATTACTTGAAGAACCCAGGCTTTGGCGATAAAGATTTCAAGAGAAAAACCCCGAAATATCTATTGATTGACAACGAGTTGTATCGAAAAATAATCGATGGATTGCTTTTTAAGTGCTTGGGGCAGGAGGAAGCAATGCTAGCTATGACGAAGGTCCATGAAGGGATCTGCGAGGCACATTTAGTTGGATTAAAGACAGAGTGATTATTAAGGCGACGGGGATATTTTTGGCCAACAATCACTCAAGACTGCGTTGATTATGCTAAAGGTTGTCAATCATGCCGGAGACACGGACCAATTCAGCAAGTGCCGGCTGCGTTAATGAACCCAATTGTCAAGCCATGGCCTTTTCGGAGATGGGCGATGGATATAATAGGAAAAATTTATCCTCCTTCATCGAAGAAGCATAGTTTCATCTTGGTGGCCCGAGACTACTTCACAGAGTGGGTCGAAGCGGCGTCATACAAAAGCGTGACACAAAAAACAGTCATGGAATTTATCGAGGAGCGAATTATTCATCGATTTGGTATCCCGGAGACTATTACTGTTGACCAAGGAACAGTCTTTACGGGGCAAGAAATACTGGATTTTACAAAGTCTAGGGGTATCAAGATGATTCATTCGACGCCCTGTTATGCCCAAGCTAATGGCCAGGTTGAAGCCTCCAATAAAATAATCATTGGATTGATTAAAAAACATTTGGAGGACAACCCAAGGGAATGAGATTCACTACTTCCGACAGTGCTATGGGCTTATTGGACGTCCAAAAAATCAAGCACTGGAGTTACTCCTTATATGCTAACGTATGGACAAGAAGCTGTGCTACCCCCGAAAATTACCGTGCGGTCATTAAGAGTGAGGCTCCAAGATGGCATGGCTAAAGAACAATACGATGAGATGATGTACGCCAACATTGATGAGTTGGGAGAAAATCGAGCCACGGCTTTGGAAAAGTTAATAGCTCAGAAACGAAGGGTTGCTAAAGCTTACAACAAACATGTGAGAGTTAAGCATTTTGACGTGGGAGATTTGGTATGGAAAACTATTTTGTCTATGAGCCTCGACAGCGAGAAGTTTGGCAAGCGGTCCTCAAAGTGGGAAGGACTATACTTGATAATAGATGTTCTCCTAGGAAACGCATATCAAATGATGGAAATCGATGGAAGAGAACTACAACTTTCGATTAATGGAAAATACTTAAAAAAATTCTACCCATCGATGTGGAAAATGCGAGAAGATATAGGAGGCAAGGAATGAGAAAATTCAGTTCATTCACTAAAACCTTCGTACATTCCTTTTCTCTCTCTCTCTTTCTCTCTCTCTCTCTCTCTCTCTCTCTCTTTCTTGCTCGCCCTAGCAGACCCTCACCGAAAATGCTCCTTGAAACGAACGACGAAGCCCCACGGTCGGTCTTCCCGCTTAGCGTTTTCCTCCCTCGCACGGTGGTGGGCTTGGCCCGGCTCCTCCATTATTGCCTCCAGTTTATCCTTCTCACTCTCCAGCCGCTAAAGGTGCTCCTACTGTGTATGCATAAGACCATGGGTAGAATCCATCATGGTTTTCGGACCCTCTGAAAGGGTCTCAATGGAAGCCAAGGACCGGGTCTCGTAAGCTTTGGCCGGTTCGTATTCCCGTTGCTCGGAATCCTTCAGAGGCCTTCGCAGGTGTCGCTGGGCGGTAGTCGGACGGTCGGAAACAATGTTACGAAGTTAGAGGATGTTAGCGTGAGAGGCATGAAGGGCTTCCTAGATGTTGCAGAGCTCTTTATACACCACTTCGCCGTTCTCGATCTCTTCGATCTTGCACCGGACTTCATGTTCGGTGAGATTGTGCTGAGACATGGTCACCAGATTTCGACGAAACCTCTCCAACCCATAGTCAAAGAGCGTAATGAACTCTTCATAGTTCGATTGGAACGGATGGTCGGAGAGGAGATTTTGGGGTGCGGAGCGGTTAAGCGGGGCATTCGGTTTCTCAAAGAGCCGGGGTTTCACCACCAGCATGGTGTAGGTGTAACTCAGAAGGGAGATGATCTCCTTCCAAATAGCCGAAAACTCACTATTAAAGCGCGTAGGGGGAGATGAGTTTGAAGAGGAAGACGCACGCTCCATGATGGCTTTGAGAAGTTTTCTCTAAGGATGAAAGGCAAAGGGTTTGGATGATGACCTACTCCGGGCAAGTGATGCTATTTATAGATAAAGGCCAAGGAACAGTTCATCCCACGATGCTAAGTATCCGCCCACGACCTTCCGATGATCGAGGCGGTAAAGTTAATGGGCGGTTACCGAGACGAAGAGGTATATTGTGGTTGGTGAAGTGTCTAAGTAACCATAATGACGCGAGTGGCGGATTTCCCGCTAGTTATTGTCCACATCGAACCATCGTGGCGATTCGAATTCGATAGGAAAATTGAAGATGACGTTCATCATTAAATGCTACAAGGAGAAAAGGTGGCCTCGAGAAAATCATGTCATGATGAACTTTGGAAATTTGACACTAAGACCAAACAGTTCGATGACAAATTAAGATGATAAAGACAGGTGGCGGTAATACAAGACTAGTAACATCAGATTACAACGCGTGTTGCTCAAGGCTCAAGACAAAGCTATGAAGTTGCATTTCAGCATTGCGATTAGCATCAACAATTGCTCCCTTTTGATACTTGGCCTGCATCATATCAAGGTGCGATGATTCGCAAATCGCCTCTTGCTGTTTGACTACCTTCAATTGTGCAGATAAGGCTTGCGGGGTGGTACAACCGTCACTCTCCAGGGTATCAAGAATACTACGTTGATAGGCCGGCTCATTGTCGGCAAGGAGAGAATCTGCTTCCAATTTGTCGATGATTGCCGATTCACGCTACCTTGCTCTGAAGGACCTTAAAGTCGAGCCAAATATAAGGAAGAATTCATTAATGGCAAATTCAAGAGCACGACATTGGATCGGATAGGGTAAATGAGCCAAGAAAGTGAGGAGAGCTTTAATATCATCCTCAATAGATGCTTTATTACATATAGCGGCACATCCTTCCCCCAGTAAATCATGCGGGCGCAACCATTTGGCGCAAATATATGGATAGTCGTAGCGAAGAGCATTCGATGCGCCGATTGAGGCACTCGTCATATTCATAGGAACAACCCATGATTTGTTTGGTTGGTCATTCGTGTGGCCGTCAGAAGCCGGTGAGTCATCTGTAGGATAAGCTAGATTAGTACTTGCACCAAGCAAGAATGCAAAAGCAAGACCTACCTTCATCGATTGGTTGCTCAAGTACAATGCTCGGAATATTAAAAGGAATGGGTCTTCTTAGAGGATGCAGCAAACCCAAAGGGGTTCGATAGACTTTCATAAGTACGTCCCTTACACTGGCCGGAAACAAGGAGGAGTGGTAGGAGAGCCACCACTTGTCGAAAAATGAGAAACTACAAGGATGGCCAGAGAAGGCGATGAACACAAAGCGTCCGAGAATAGTATATGCAACTTCAATATGGTCCACCATGTCGGTTACACCCCCATTGCAACTAGAAAAAGGGAAATTCATGGAATATACCACCGGCATTGGAACACCTTGAGTAAACCCAAATTGGCGACCACAATAATGAGATTATAAATTTCAAATCTTGATGAGAATTCGCCATCGCCGGATAAATTCATGGGTAAGTCATTTGGGACTAACACGCTCATCCAAAATAGAAGAGAGTCGGGACTTGCGCTAGAGGAACTATAGATATCACCATCGACAGGCAGCCTGAAAAAATCAAAGCTGGTGAGAGACAACGGTTCAATGAGGAAGTCATCGAAAGGGTTAAGGTTATCGGGAGCATAGCGAAGGATCCGATTAAATATCGTGGGTGCACCATTCCCTTTAATCCCCGATGGCTTAGTTGTCGAAGTAAGCGCCTTATCAAGAAACATATGAGGGAAGTACGCTTGGAGCCAATAATGCAAGATCCATAAAGGACCGAAAAAAGGAGCGGGATGTTTATCCATCAACGAAGATTGAGCATCCGACAACCCTCAATACAGTGTAGCCAGGAACATCCGGCCTAATCCAAAATCAACACCACATACTAGTTCATATGTCATATCAAGGAATTCCGAGGAAATTTGACATGTGGGGAGACAAAAGATATATTTGCAAAGCCAACACGGAAGGAAGGCTGTATGTTCCCCGGGAAGAATGGGTTCTGAAGATTTAGTATGAGAATCCATGAATTTACCGTATGGCGAGTCAAGACAGCAAGACATGTCGGGTAAAATTGGTCATTCGGAGGTCGAGTGTTACCATCGATAAATGGAGAAAGACCGATCGGGAACCAAATACCAAGAAGGGTAGGGGTCACTGGACCAATGGGTAAAAAGAAACAATTCGACGATGGTGACCAAAAGCAACACAAGCCGCCAATGAGGCCATACTCGGAGGGATCAATGGATATACCGCAAAATGATAATAGGACATCTATCTTGGCTTGTGCTCGGGTGGTAGTTACCTCCCTTTCCAGTCGTTTGTACCGGTTGTAAAATTGGTGGTCGAAGGACGGATACGAAGAAAATCTATAATTATTCGACAACCAAGCGGAGGTACAAATGATATATTGCTCAAAGGATAAGATTTCTTCGGAGTAGCGGGGAAAGCAATTAATCGATGAAGAAGGAGGCGGCAGACTTGTGAGATGCAAACCCAAAATAGTGTGACCATTTCCGGGCTGATGATCCATGAAAGATAAGGAAAGTTCTTTTTTGGCTTCATTGTGGGAAAAAGCGTCGAAACGCGACAAACAGGAAACTGCGCGAGAACTCATATGAACTCTACGACAAAGTTCGTGTGGATTGGCATTTGGGGGCAATCATTATTTATAAGGGATTTTGAAGTAACCAACTCGGGATAATGATGGCAGTTACTAAAACGTGGGCAATTATATAGATCGTGGCAGAGTATGGCGCAAGAAATAAGGAAGGAAAGGGGCAAAATTTCATTAAGGATTATCGGGATACATGGCTGTCTCGATCCCCTCAAGCAAATCACAGAGTAAATGCTCAAACTTCCTATTTTTATCTATGTACATATTCCTAATGCGACGCCGATCTATTTCCTGCCGCACTACCCGAGCGCAATCGACTCGTTTCTTCTCCTCCAAAGAGGCCACATACTCCTTCGGTTGGTCTTCTATGGAAGATCGACGAGAGAATCTGATCAATCGTCGGCATCGAGTCTCCTTTAGCTCCCTCTCTATTTCTAGCCTCCGTTGCTCCAAAACAGCTTCCTTCTCGTCCAGGGCAGCAAGCTCATCAATAGTAGATTGAAGGGACTGTTCCTCTTGAGTCGCAAGTTGTCCCGCTTCTTGGGTCTCGGAACTAGGAGAGAAGAGTGTCGCGACCTAAAATTAGGCTAACGGATTATCGGGTCAATTGAATCAACTAACCTAATTCGGACCCTCCCAAGTCCTACCGAATTGCGACTTAGGTTTATTCATGAAAAAAAAATTCAATTGAAGCCGCCACTAATCATTTAATGTAGGTTGATTAGAAACCTATATAAAATAGCGGGAGAACTATTTTATCTCTACGAACCGGAGAGATTAGGTTCGGGGACTTGGTTACGTGAATTAAAAATTAACGCCCTTTCGGTACCAATTTCACGAAAAAGCCTTTCCGATTGATCGATGTGAATTTGATGATTAATTGGAAAAATGTGACATGAGGACCATATATTATGCGCATAAATGATGATTTTTTTTTGTATTTTCGGTAATAAAAGAAAACATTCAAAAGCATTCAAAAATCTGAACAAAAATAAACAAAAATGCCCATAATATACCTTTAATTTTCGATTTTTCGAAAATCCTCTCATTCCCAAAGATCCGGGCTAGAGCGAGATTTTATCCGCTACATCCTCGAGGATTCGAGCCGGTATGCGGATACGCGTATAGAAAAACAACATCCCTTTTGCCAAAGAGCGGAACACGAATTTCTATACTAAATCACCATCCCATTCCACGAGATCGTGGTTAAGGCGTGTGATTTATTTTTTCCGACGGGTCTAGGCACATAGGGGAGCATATATTATGGGCATGTTTGTTTAAAGATGTGCAAATTTTAAAACAAATCAAAAACAAACAAGCACGACAAAAATAAAATAAAAAATGAAAATCAATTGAGCTTGAAAATTTGAAAATTCAAAGAGGGGTGGCCGAAAATATGGCATTGGAGATCCACCTTTCCTCATCCAAAAACTCAATCCATTTTTAATTTGAGAAATTATCTTTGAGATTTGAAAATCTAATTTTAGATAATCCTCAAAAAAAAAAAAATAGACATTCAATCCATACAAACCTTATCTCTAATCAAATGTGTTCAGAAAATCCCCAGAGATAAGATAAGATAACGACATATAACATCCAAATGACTTCGCATGTGTTAAAGATAACGACTAGCTAAAAAAATGTATCCATGAGTCAAAAATTATCTAACTTAGCCAAATCGGATAAAATTTCAATTCAGTCGAATCTTTATTCACACCAGGAGATAATATCGAACAATCACAAATTCCTATCAATAACACAAAGCCATGATCGAACACCCAATAGATAAGTTCTAGTCAACCAACGTAGCGAAAAAGATTAATCTCCACTCACATTCAACCGTTCGATCAAACGAATTGCCTAGTGCTAAAAATTCCATGCTCATGCCATAAAGTTCTGATTTTTTTTTTACGGAGACAATTCGGATCATTCATGACATGGAGAGATAGGACCAAGTCATCACAAGACAAGACCACTCAAAGATAATTCTTTAGGATCAACCGTAGAGAGTAATTCAGCCATGAAAATCTAAGTGTCGAATACCTCCCTCACCTTCTCCATCATGCTTACCGAGAACGATATCAGAATTTTCACTCTACTAAAATCTGATTTTCGGTCCCTCCCATGGTCAGAATTTTTATTCCGCGAAACCGGATTTCAAGAGTACTTTTCGACAATCGGCAAAAACTCATCCGTTCTTTGGTAAAAAATAGTTTTCCGACTTTAATTGCAAATCGAAGCATGCTCGCAAACACACGTGCATATTGTTACTAAACTAACAAGTATAGATTAACTGATAGATTAGTAATCAAAAATCAAGAATTTTTACCTTTTCCGAAACAAATTTTCTGCGGCGCGCACTTGACGATATCCACCCGAAATTTGCACTTTCTGAAGCACGAATTACTGGATATTGTTTTAGTTGCACTATCACACGTAGCACTCGGGATTAAATCTTCAAATAATGTCAAAACAAGGACCAAGAAAACCCGATCCGAAGCCGGACAAGTGTTGCGAGTTGGACTAGGTGATGGTTGTATCTTGGCTTCTTGTGGTGAGTGCGCTTGAGAGAGAAAACCAAGGACCGAACGTGGCTGAATTGTAGCTGGACAGCAAGGAACACCAAGGTTGTGTGGTGGATGACAAAGCTGGTGTGGAGCGCCGATTGATTTTTGGCAATAGACGAGGAGGCTTTGGCTTGACGACAAGAGGGACAATCAAATCCTCCTTATTGCTCTTGAGAACCTTCTGTTTAGCTCTTAGAAGTACCGCAAATCTCGGAATGTGAGCCTCCCTTTTCAACGTGAGCGAAGCCTTATATTTATAAAACTTGTCTCGGCAATCCTAGTAGGAGTAGGAGTCAATTTGGATCGTTGGATAGAGAGTTCTAGTTAGAACGGGATCGAATGTAAGCCTTAGATTTTAAGAGTCCGCATCCACTAAAACTTTCTGTTATTTGCAGCCAAATAGAGATAAAATTTTAGTTAAGATAAGACTCTAATAAATTTGAATTTTGACCTTAAAAGAGTCCTAATCTAACTAAACACCTATCAATTTCGGCCAAAGTGATGTCGTCATGGGTTGGCAAAATTTCTTCTCATTCTATGGGCTACCTCACGTAATTTCAAGGTTTTTGGGCCTTAATTAATTCAACAAGTAATAAACTAAAGGCTTTACTGACCAAAAATGGGCTAGATTTATGTGGGTCACAACGTGAAGCAAAGACACAAGTTTTCCAACTTTTGAATCGATGTAATTGCGACCACTCTGATCTAATCTCTTCCGCCATTTCAAGAGTATGCTATTGGAAGCGGGGATGATTTCAATGTCGGAACTCCGCCTTGTACTAGATTGTTGGCTTCCGGGAGAAAATTTTTCTTCTTTTTGATCATGTCCGAACCACACCTCTTCCGCCTTCACTTGAGATGAGTTAGGGAACAAGAGGTACTAAAACTTGGAAGTTTCGACCGAGCTGATTTTGGTGAGCTCTTTGCATATCGAACTTCGGTGAATCGATTCTTTAGCCAAGCCGAACTTCCGGAATTTATATGTCCTTCGTTTGAGTCTTCTTCCATAGGACATCTTCTTCGTGGTTGGATATTGGCGGTAGGTAACTCGCACCGGTGTTCTAGACAGGGAGAAGGGGCTCACTAGAGCCCCGATTCTTCAAGTCACGACCATGCTCCATAGTAAGAATCCTCCTTTTCATGTCACATTCTCCGAGAAGGCATGAGTGTTCTTGAAGCATTGGGACCAACGATTGCTGAAATTATTGTAACGGATGGCTGGGATGTTCCAGATTTTACATCATGTGTTTCTTTTACGGGGATATCAGCCACATCAATGGCATGCTTCTAACCCGAAAAATCAAGTCTTTTATCAATTTCTGCACCATGCATTACGTCGACAAGTGGAGCATTTGCAGAGCCATTTGGTACAAAACTAGAGTCCCTCGACATTGCATGCTACATTTTCTTTTCATGGTAATCCCTCTTGGACACGTAGCAATACAGAGATCATTCCTTGTGACCCTAAATAAATATGCAATGACCGACTGAAAATAAATATGCAATGCATGAAAAATTAATTTTTGTGAGAACTATAACTAATTCTCATTTTATGCCTAAATAAATGATTTGCTAAAAATCAAAATTTAGGTGTCAACAAAGAGCTGATCGGGAAAGTTCGACAGAGCAAGCATCTTATCCCGACACCGACGAAAATGCACAAAGGGAGTAGGAAAGCGTTCCAAGAATGCTTTGAGTCGACGAACTAAACCCGCGGGGAGCTTCTCGCTGACTTCCTCTTTGACCAACCATTCCATCACGGACTTGATACTTTGAATATTCGATGGATTGTCGATAAAGGAGGCTACCCCTGAATGAACAAGGTCCAAAGAGCAAGACAGCATAATTCCCAACTTGCTGAAAGTCTCCGAGTCGGAGGAGCTGCTTGGTTGAGGCATACTCGGATGATCTAAAGATCGAGAAGACCTAGCAAGATAGGTATGAACGTCTTCGACAGGCGGTAGAAGGAGAAAAGCAGCAAGAAGATCGCAAGTAATATTCGCGGATGAAAGATCTTTAGCTATTGTGGGGTCTTCGGCTATCGAAGGAGCTTCGACCATCGAAGCCGGGAAAATGGCAAGGGCTAACGAAGAAGACTCCCATTGAGGCTCTATAGGCGAGGAAGCCGCGCCCGAAACGGCAGGGTCGGACGAACTTCCAGCAACGGCAATATTGCCGGACCTCCCAACAAGTGGATCAAGACTCCCCAAAGGATCTTAGGACAAGTAGTCGGAGGAGTTTCGACATGCCGAGGAACCTTCGGAGATTCCATCGGAGATTTGCTTTTCTTTGCCCCCATCTTTTGCCGTTTAAGGTAAGTGAGCGTTTCCTCATTAGCTTTGTCATTTGAGTTGTCGCCTAACATAGAAGGTAAAGTAAAGTCACTCCGGGTCGATAAGGAAGAAAGAGACTTACCAGAAACTGTCGTCGGACGTTTGCGACCATCAATTGAGAGGGTTCTGGTTGCACCCTTTTTCCCGATTTTCTTCGAGGCATGATCGAAGAGCTGTATTCGGCTATTCTTGAGTATGGACGAGATAGCATCTTCAAAAGGACTCTCGAAGGCGCAGGACATCCACCAGGTCATAAATTCGGAAGTCACGCCGGGACTAGAATGTAGTGCCGATGGGATGTCCCCCGAAAATCGCCGATACATTACGTTCGTAATCTCGGCACAGCAAGGGAATGGTCCATCGACCTTGATATTATAAACCTTTTTGTCCATAGATGGAAAATCCATAAGATAAAGTATGGACATAGGCACTTTTTGTCGAAGGCCAAAACGCCTAGCGCAGTAATGAGGAGAGTATAGTTCAAAACCAGCATAGAATCTTCCTTTAAGACAAAGTCGGATTGGGAGATCTCGAGGGAATAGGACAAAGGTCCAAAAGTCACGATGATTGAACTGTTTTAAGATTCGAGAATTGAAGCGGGAGTCAAATTCACCTGAGCGGTGAGGGAAGAAATCTATTCGATCGGCCTCACGAGATAGAAGCTATCGAAGGAAGAAGCGGAAAAGTTGAACATCACCAGGGGCCTTTGATGGGACAAATTGGAGCGATCGAATACCAAGCTTTAAAGGGACCCTATTGGGATCGAAAGAAGGAATGCTCTTGAACAAGAAAGGAAAATAGAATGCAACCCAGGCTTGAAGAATCCAGAGTAGACTGACAGCGCGCTGTCTTCTTCGTAATTTGACATTAATCGAGCGGCATAGGAAACACTTCTATACAAAGATGCCAAGGCAAGAGGACCAAGAGTGACAAGATTCCCTTTCGCTAGAAGTGAAGCAAAGTCAAAGTAATCCTTGGACACTTTAAGGGGCGGGCTAAAGAATAGATACTTCGACGACCAAAAGAGAAGGAAAGCCGTTCGCTCCTCATGGGTGACTGACCCGGATGTTCTACAATGAGCATCGATAAACTTTCCATAGGCAAGAGTATCATCAAAGATGGAGCAGTCCTTGGTTTTCCCCCAGGTTTTGACAGAAGTCCCATAAGAAGAGAGACCAGCAATGGCAAAAGTATCTAGAAGGGTTACGGACATGAGACCCCATGAGAAGAAAAAGCAATTGATAGAGGAAGACCGGAAACTTATAACGGACCCTAGTAAGCCCCTATTCAAATCGTGGGACAGCATGCTAACCTCAATCGCCGACTTTATCTATGCCGTTTCCCAAAAGGCGACCGTTGGGGTATCATCTTGGAGCCTTTGAAACCAGGTGTAAGCCTTGTCATCGAATAATAGAAAACTCCTAAATCGCTGAGCCGGCATGAACCAAATATCCTTTAGTGGAGAAGCTTGAATAGGAAGTTGTTCATCCGCCCGCATTGGGAAACAAGATTGAAGAGACGCTGGAACGTGGTGATGATCATGGAGACCGGGTCCAAGAATGAGACCGACATACTCTTGTTGAGTGAAACAGTGATCAGCATCATTACTATTGATGATCTCATCAAAGCGGGCAATGAACTGGTGAGGAAGGAACTCGGGGGTTTCGGTCGCCATGAAGGCTTGGAATACTCAAAAAGGGGTTTAGGGTTTAGAGAAAACCTTGGACACGTAAAGACGACGAGTGAAAGATTTTTCAAGATCCTTAAAAGCAAGACAAAAAGGACTAATACACGGTACGAAATCGAAAGGATTGCGTTTCGGGAAGAGGGATCAAGGGAAAAGCGTAATCATCATTTTTACTGCTAGAGACCATCAAATTAGAGGAAAATATTTTAAAAGAGGTAAATCGTCGATTTACATCTTTTAAAAGGGGGCATGTGTTGACACATAAAACAATCCAAGAAGGCTTGTAACAAGCACGTGAGGGGGCGACAATCAGCTATAGGAAAGAGCTTTGAAGCAAGGTACGCGCCGATCAAAAGGGATGCCACGTGTCGGGGTAAATTTTGGCGCCATTTCCTTCCGGAACAAGAAAAGTGCGCGGAGAAAAGCCACGATCGGAGCGATTATCAAAAGATTAGCGGTAATCCCCACGAGGTAAAAAGAAAAGGCGCGAAGATTAGGAAACCGTCATCCACGTGGCCGATGGAGAAGGGCAAAGCGTGGGGCCGAAGGAAGAAACCGCTCTGCGATCATCAAAGAGTCTGCCTATAAATACCCCATAGCAGCACAACAAAGATAACACACACAACAAACACAAAAACACTTGCATTTTCAACTAGTTCTTAGCCTTTAGCTTAGCCTAGCTGTAGTTTTTTCAGATTCCCGTCGTCGATTCAATTCCGGCGAGTTTTATATCCAAAGTTAGGTGTCGTCAATTAGATTCCGACGTTTGCTCACTAGGTTCGATACCGTCGATTCAATTCCGGTGTTGTACCCTTCATCCATCTTGTCCAAGATCCGTCGATTCAATTCAAGTATTGTGTCCTATAATCCCCCGTCCAGTGCTGTTGATTGAATTCCAGCATTGTGTCCTACATCATTGCCCGATCCTGTCGATTTAATTCCCGAATTGTGTCGAAGTTTGCTATATACTTCTACTATTGCACATATTGAGCTATCGAAGTTGTTGAAGGTCCGTAACACACCTTTTGTGTTAATAAAAACATCTACTGCATTTGACACTCTCCGTCCAAAACTGACCCGGAACCCCTTTTTGGAAAACGAACGGATTAAGTTCGATAAAAGATTCTCGCATTAGCAACCCCTTTTGGGCTACAGCCATTTTGGGCCAAAAGCCCATAGCCAAGAAAGCTCTGTCGAAAGATTTCGACGTGCAACAATTCCTCTAGAAATGTATTACGAGCAAAAGTGCATCTTGAAAAGCTGCTCCAAGGACGGCGAGCTCACTAAGCTCGCCTGCCAAGATTGACATCTCCCTCTATTTAAATCCGATTCACCTAATATTTGAGGCAGCATGATAAATCTATTACATGTGATTAATGTCGGAGGAGAATGTTCGCTCATGTGCTCATTGTTGCACAATTTGAGAAACTAGTAAACAAGTTTTGTGGGGGAAATTACCAAAAAATTCATAAACATTTTGACAACTTGCAAATTCAATCATAAACCTTTGAATTGTGCTAATTTAGTCCTAAACATTTTGATGAGTTGCCAATTTAATCTTAAACATTTGAATTATGTCACTTTAGTCCTAAATCTTTTAAAATTGTGCCAAAGTCCAAACCTTTATAAATCTCATCTCGATACTTTCTTCTCTCGTGTTTCTTTAATTTTATGGATACTATGCAAGACCACTTTAATCATTGCATTGGCACAGCTTTGCAAAAGTTTCAAAGCTGACTGTTAGTAGAAGTTTTCAAAGCCTACGGCAAGTGAAAAACTACTTGTTAGATAATTTTTTTAATTTACATCGAATTATGATTGGTATATAATTTTCTTGTCCAAATACTTGTTTAGATTAAATTGCAATTACAGAATTCCTGATGGAGGTTTTTATTTTTTCCTCATTAACGATTAGAATACTTTTCTCGCATGTAAGTTCATTTAAATATTCATATAAAAGATTTTTCTTTTTTAAATATTGAAAACAA
This sequence comes from Rhodamnia argentea, assembly GCF_020921035.1. Classification (NCBI taxonomy): domain Eukaryota; kingdom Viridiplantae; phylum Streptophyta; class Magnoliopsida; order Myrtales; family Myrtaceae; genus Rhodamnia; species Rhodamnia argentea. The sequence continues at coordinate 20,994,121 of NC_063154.1, forward strand.
TTCTAAAGAAGAGATTTTGTTCTTCCACGTGCTTCTTATGTCAAATGTCGATTATTGACTTGTCAATATATTGATTATTTTAATTTCTTGTAGTTACATGTTCATTATTTTAATTTATTGTAGTAATGTCTCTTCAATAATGTACCTCTTTTGTATTCTTCACTCCGTTTCTTTCAAATAGTTTTCTTTGTGGGTGATAGGTGGGCAAACAGTGAGTGACATGGTCCTTATAATAATGGCCCTTAGAAGAACCTAATACTCAAAAAAACTCAAACATTAGTATTTGTCTCAATTATAAATAAAACTTTTTTGTCTCATAAAAGACCATCAACATTTACTTTTGTCCCAGTTTTGCTGGCAATATCCAAAAAACTCTTAACTTTAGCATTTGTTTCAATTATATCCAAAACTTTCTTTATCTCATAAAAAGCCCCTAGCTTTTACTTTTGTCCCGATTCTACCACCGTCAACCTTTCATCCATAATCATCGTTAGTTAATCTTACGTGACTCGAATTTTCTGAACTTACCAATGAATCTTTAAAATTCAAAAATAGCATAGTTCGGGAACTACGAGATTTGAGATTATTCGTCCAAATCATCATATCTCCACATCTAGCCATTCTTCGGGCTATTGAGTATCGGGGAGAATCCAAAATGTGCCGTCTTCAATGGATATATGTCTCTCGGCAATGTTTAGGAAGAAGATAATATAAGAGAAGTTGAGAGGTTTTCCATGTTAGTTTTGTTGGGGTGTAATTCATTAACGACATGTAAATGCCACGTATGATTAATCAACGGTGGACAGAAGGCTAACGGTGGTGGAATTGGGACAACAATAAAAGGTTGGAGTTTCTATGAGATAATTTTTTTTAAATATAATTGAGATAGATGCTAAAGTGGAAATTTTTTTAGATATTAGGCCGGCAGAATTGGGACAAAAGTAAAAATTAAGGGTTTTTTATGAGACATATTTTTTTTTTGGATATAATAGAGACATATGCTAAAGTTGAGGATTTTTTGAGTATTAGGCCCCTCATAAGTTGAGTAAACAAATTGTATGTGAATGGATTGGGTATTCTTCCCTTCTTTTTAGATGCTTATATTCTTTAGCTCGGAATGCTTGTAAAGAGAGTTTTCCAATGAATCCAACATTGATAGGGTGAACGAAAGATCACAAATTCGAGTTCTCAACCAAAATCAGGGTCACAAGCCCAGGGGTACGGTTCGACATCAATCAAGTGTTGTAAGATAAATAAAAATTATTGTTCACCATGACCAAAAGGTCAGAAAAGTTTTGTTCGATTTCAGGACCTCTAAATACGGTTATGAGCAATGAAACATGATTCAGTAGAAAAGTTTGGCCGAAGTGTGATTGTGATATCTGTTGGTAAAATATTAGATAGTATGAAAAATAAGAATTGCTTGAAATCTATTGGAAAAGATGAAAAAAGTAAGATCAATTGTTTGAGGCGTGCGAGCGCTGTCCTTAAGGATAACTTTGTCCCTCGGAGTACGAAACTCGATGCGTAAGGCTTCTAGCGGCTATCTTCTCAAGATACAATAGACATTTTTCCATACTCCCCATAGAATATTAGAAGGAACAATCTAGCAGGAAAAGTAAAGCTTTTTATAAGAAAAAATCAGTGTATCCAACAAGATTGTCTTCTAAAGTTTTGTTTTTATATTCAAACAAAATAGAGTGCTTAATAAACCATTATAAGGCCGTTATGAAATAATGGAGAATTTATGACGAAATACATTACATTATAGAGCTGTTATAAGACTGTTATGTGACCGTTAGAAAACCATTAAAACAATGATGATTTCATTGCCATCATAACTTTTCTCGAATCCTTTTTAAAAAATATGAAAACTGATGAAATATCCAACAATATCTTCCTCATCATATTTCATTGCCGTTGGAAGTTTTGTAACTTCTGGTTTCGTCCTCCACTCAAAATTGAGAAATCGTAAACATCTTTACAGTAGCAAAAAAGGGCACAGGGTCGGATGTGTCGTGGGCATTGAATTTGAGTGGTAATGTCTGACCAAAAAACAAATTTGAGTGGTAATATGAGTATTAACAGACGCGTTTTGACAAGCATAACACATTTTGAGTAATAAAAATGCAATTTGTACCTTATATTTTGGGCCCAATACCCAAAAAAACTCCAACTTTAGTGTATGTCCCAATATATCCAAAACATTTTTTGTCTTATCAAAAAACCATAGATTTTACTTTATCCCAATTCCACCGGTCTAATATCCAAAAAAACCCCATCTTTAGCATTTGTCCAATTATATTCAATTTTTTTGTCTCATAAAAATCATTAACTTTTACTTTTATCTTAATTCCGCTACCGTTAACCTTCCATCCATAATCACCATTAGTTAATTATACGTGGCATTTTCACGTTGTTAATGAATTATACCTCATCAAAGCTGGCATAAAAACACTCCAACTTCTCTTCTGTTGTTTGCTTCCTCTACACATTGTTAGGAAATACAGAGGCACTCCAGACGGCACGTTTCGGATTCTTCCCGGCACTCAATAACCCAAAGAATAGCTAGATGTGGATATTTTATTATTTGGACAAAAGATCTCAAATCTCGTTGTCCGCAAATTTGCTGTTTCCGATTTTTCAAGATTCATTGGTGAATTCAACGAGAAAATCCGAGCCACATAAGATTAACTAATAATGATTAAGTAAAAGTTAAAGGTTTTTTATGAGACAAAAAAAGTTTTAGATATAATTAGGATAGATGCTAAAGCTTTTTTTGTGTGTGTTAGGTCAGTAGAATTTGGAAAAAAATTAAAAGTTGGAGGTTTTTTACGAGACAAAAAAAGTTTTGGATATAATTGGGACAAATGCTAAGATTATTCATTCGCATTAATCTTCTTCCATTATTATTCAATGAATGTGTAATTCAATATAAAACTACAATCGGAAATACTCCAATGTTATTAAGAAATGTCTTCGACTAATAAATTTTCTTTTGTTGCAATAAATAAAGATAAATTTCAACAACGAGGAATCGGTTCCCCATCAAATAAGCATGCATTTGAGAGTTTTGCTGTCATAGCTTTGATGATACACAATGAATTTTCAACAAAATGTTGTCTCCCAAAATAAAGATAAGGATGCATGGCTAATCAATTAGCTGAAAAGAGTGCTGTAGCATAGAAGATTTTTCAATTCCTCCATGTTATGGTGCAGTTGTGGTTGGTACATTTAATAATGAAAATGAAATTTCCAGCATCTTTGTTTGGTGAATCAGACGCGTAAGAGAGTTATTATTGTGGTTGATTGTAGGGCAGACAATTTCTAACGTGCACTTAAAATCAACAAGATTTCGTAGTATGATCAATTACAATACACAGTGTTCTTCAGCGAACACTTGACAAAATTTCAAAACCGGATTACGACACGTGAATACGATTTGTCAAGCCTACGTGGTTGTAAGAACAAAGGTTGTGGGAATAAAATTGGATGAGAGTTCATTAATAAATCCAATTTTAGAAATAAGTGTTCTGGAGTAATATTGTTAGAATTATAGTTGAATGGTGCGTTAACATTAATATTCCTTAAATATAATATCCGAATCATTAATTATTTATTATCGATCATTGGATGTACTAATTAAATCATAATATTTTAATCATTTTCGTTACGAAGTAGTGTAGAATAGTTGATATTTTTCATTTGTACCGAAAATAATGAATAATACTAACGATTTTCTTGTTCTTTATAATCTATTGACTATAATTTAAACTTATCAATTATTATTGTTTTTTGGTCGTGAGGAGAATAATACTGTTAATTTTTTTTTTTTTTTGGGGTGAAACAAGGAATGGGATCTTGAAAAGTGGAGGAAGGTGGAGACCAACATGGGCTGCTCCATCTTTTGAATTCTGAGGAATCGAAGACATGTCAGCCCAACAACCTTAGCCATGAAGCCCGCACGACAAATCTTCTTCTCCAACCCCAAGCCCCGTGCCTCACGAATCCATTGACAAGAACGAAAACCCACGTCGGGAAAGACGGGAGAGAGCGATCTCAGGCGAACTTGCAATCCCCGACTTGGAGCCCTGACCACCGTGCCCCACCACCCGCCACCGACGGTGATCCTCGCCGGCACCCCCAACAACGTCAAGGTCTACATAGATAGGTAAAGTCTTCGGCTCTTTGCGACGGTGGGTCTTGATTTGTTTGGTTGGAGTCGTTCAGTGCTGACACGTAGTTGAATTGGATGTTTCTTTGAATCATTTCCGTTGAATTGGATGGTTCTTTGAATTGAATGGCCCTGCAATTGAAGGCCTTTCCCAGTTGGTTGATTACATTCATCTTTCAGTAGAATGCATTTGTTTCATTCCTGTGAAATTGCATACTGCTTGAACTTTTGCCAGCACTGCAATTCACGAGGGAATATTTGTTGCGGAGCAGAGTAGGGAATTAGGCGTTCTGTCACGATGGACAACATTGTAGATTCCTTGAGCAACGCGTACCAGGAGTTCCTCGCGGCCGCGGCGAGTGTTCTCGAGGCCAGGGAAGTGTCCGGGGCACAGAAAATAGCCGCCACTGATGCTGCCCTGGAGAACTTCAAGCAGCACTGGGAATTGTTCCGGGTGGCATGTGATCAGGCGGAGGAGTTTGTGGAGTCGGTTAAGCAGAGGATTGGTTCGGAGTGCCTGGTGGACGAGGCAACCGGCTCTTCAGTGGGGAAGCCTGGGCAGGCTGCAGCACCCGGCCTGCCCCCCATAAGCGCGGTTCGGTTGGAGCAGATGAGTAAAGCGGTGCGGTGGCTTGTCATCGAGCTCCAAAACGGTACTGGCACCGCCGGCGGAGCGGCACATACTCATTCCGCCGCGCCTTTTGATGCTCGATTCTCCGAAGATGCAGCTCAGTAGGTAACTCCTTGTTTGATACTTTTCCTGACAGAATTGAGCAGGTTGGTTCATATCTTATTTAGGATCAACAGATTGTAAACCATTATTGTAGTTTGAGGTCAAAGGCCTGTTTGATGCCATGTCTGTATATTTTCGCTCCCTGGTCTTCAACAAAGATGCATCTACATCCGTCATACTTTTGTGCCCCGTGGAGCTTTTTTTTTTTTCTTTTTTCTTTTTTTTTTTGTAAGTTTTTAGTACGCTTAGCTTCTCTATCTCAAGAGACAGTTCTCTCGTTCAGTAATTGATGCCTTTGAAATGGATGTATGTTTTTCCTCACTTTTCTTATTGTAAGAAGTGCGTCTGTGAACTATCTGTCCCTAACAGTTCTTCTGTTTTCAGATGTGACTGAGTTTTCAATTGCCTATTCCTTGCAATTGAAAGGTTGTGTTGGTAGTTGGCACTGCCGAAACGTAAGTAGTTGTTGCACTTTCTGCTAAAAGACTCTGATAAGTTCTTAACCAGCTTCTGCTGTCAATATTATACTGATTCACAGCTTGATGCAGTGGCACCATGCTTGTGAGTTCATTGTAATTGCCTGGATGTGATACCTGGGAAGCACAACCAATAGTTGATTTGGGTGTGTGGGGTTGTGGGGGTCAAGTGTTTGGTATTAGCTAAGAAGAGCTGAAAAAAATGCATCACGCTATTACTCGCAGTTCTATCATTTCCTGGCATTGGCTATTGGGTTGCCTCATGATCTCATCTTGTGCATTATCGTATTTACACCATCTGCTAGTTAAACTTAATTTATATTTATGAAATCGACATGGAACATTCTCTCATCAATACGACTTGGTAGCCAATGGCTGTTAACGTCAGCTGCAGTCCTTGTACAGGTGGTAATTGGTGCTTTTAAAAGCAGTGAGAAGGAAGTTAGAGATCAGATCGGGGGGAATTGCCTCTTATTAAATTGGGGCCTTTGATATGTTAATTTCTTGGTCCTTTGCTTGTTTGACATTAATTTTCGTGAATTTCTGTGTCAGACCAATTGTTCAATGGATTGACATCGTGCTCTTTCTTGGATTTTGGTTTCACTTTGTGACAAATTGTCGACTACATGGAACCATTTATTTTATTTGCCGTGCTTCGGTTAGTAAATGGCATTCACTGTTCTTGGTATTTAGAAAACTGGATTTGGCTCCCCTTGGCAGTCTGCTTTGCTACATTTTGTTCTTTTGTGCTTCTAGATTGCTTCAAATCTTTTGTGGTTTTTCTAGCGAAGGGTGCATTCTTTCAAGTTTAGGGACCTCTCGGTCCATTAGTGTTGACTGATGAGGTTTGGTAAGAAACAAGCATTACGCATGCAGTTGAGTGCCCAAGCCATTGAGTATATTTGGACATCACCAATTTGCATTACAAGTAGTGTCCTTATAATCTACCATGTCCTAACACCTAGATATTTCCACGAAATCCCTTAAATCATGTGTGCTACATTCACAAATACTTTTGAGGGTGTTTATCTTTTTTTGGTAATTTGTTTTGAGTGCTTCAAACTAAGACAACTCTATTAAGTCGTATGGCTAGTTTTAAGTTCTGAGAGCAGTTGTTATGGTGAATAAAGACTATCACTCACTGTAGCAAATGTGTCATCATAAATTTGGCAACATTTCTCCAGATGTTATGATTAGCCATGAGAGAATCTTTCAATTGGATTATCAAAAACAATGTGGTATTTTGGGTTATCTGAAACTGATATCTCCTTTCAAGTTTGGAAAAATATTCAAGGTGGCAGGAGGCTTATATAAGTCCTTGAGGAACCTTATCCCTTGGAGGATTGGTTCTGTCCTCCAAGAGATCATAGAAACCACCCTATGTGACATTAGTAAAGGATTGGTGGTGGTTCTGAAAATTGCTTTTAATGTGGTTATGTACTAGATTTGGAACTCAAGGACTCATAACTCATGGTGAAAATCAGATACACATTCTGTTTTGGCATCTGTAAGATTTGTTGCTTAGACTAGATGGATCTGTTAATAATAGCGACAAAGTTGCATGAGAGATATTTGGACAAGGTTGGGTGGGATTGTCTGATTGTGTTGGTACGGGCTTGTAGCCAAGGAGCGGTCTTTCTGCCAACTTGTGAAGTTCACAAGTTACCATTACCAGAGTAGCTTCGATTTGCGGCTTTTAAACTTGCGAAATGGCGCATTTGATTGCATGTAGTAACAACCATTGTGCCTTTGATAGATGTGTAGGGGAGGTGATATCTATTGTACTGTTTGTCTTAGCTATTATTTTGTGTGTTTGATTGGATTAACAAAATTGTAAATCCCTATGAGCTCGCTCGCTCGCTCTCTCTCTCTCTCTCTCTCCAAATAATAGTTATACTTGTATAGCAATCTATTATTGCACAGTTCTAGCACAATGGAAGTTCTATTTTTCTATTGTTAGATCATGAATCAGTCATTTTACTAGTTTGCTGACTGTAATATCGATGATTCTACTGTCTTTTGTGTAATTAGAGACAGAGGAAAGAGTGAAGATGGATATTAGGAGCACTCTGTTACATGTACACTGCAACAGATTGGCTATAATTTTATATGAGGCTTACTCAATAGTTATTGTAATTTTGGTTATAATGGAGATTCCAAGCACAACAATCATTACTACAAACAAACAAATTCACTTGCTTTTAGGGGAGATCTCATCAGGGTGTAAGCAAGACAGGGTAAGACCATCGTAAATATTAATGTTCAATATGTCAAGATGGTTTATCTGCATAAGTTTTCTTTCCGTTACATATTATAAGTATTTGGTAGGGGTGTGCGCATGAAACGTATCAGTCGGGGGATTGGACTGGACCTGCCTATTCTGGGCGGTTCCTATTTTTAATTTTTTTGAACCGAGAATAATCAGTCCAGTTTCAGGTGCGGAACTGAACTGCCCAGATCGGACTTTTATATATATATATAAAAGAAAATAGAAGGAAATTGCCTAAGCCCTAAATCGGGTCGGTCTATCCCTAGAACTAGACCTAGACCCAACGGTAAGGTTCCCGGTTCTAGGATGGCACCAATCCAACACGAGAACCGATCACCCTTAGTGTTCGGGGCTCTTTGAGCGCCCGATGGATACCAAATTATGCGTGGCAATCATACCAAGCCAACGCACGTCAGGTAAAGTGCATAGTAAGTGCGGAAGGCATGAATGTTTGTGCTCTTTCGGGGAAATGAGTCCGACCGGTCCTCATCGAGTACGGCAGCCTTTGCCTCTCGTACACGGTGGATAATTACTATTCACATGTATGTGCTTTTAGGGTTCGTCGCATCCGTAAATTAACAAAGCCTCGTATGCCTGATTTAAGAAACTTTTGTTGCATTGGATGATAGATTGAATGCGATAGAGATGAGAGTGCCACTGGATCCACGGTCGTGCCGGAAAAGACATGATTGGAGATGAATCTATCTGCAAGAACACACTGTAACTTGATGCACGATAAATTGAAGGAAAAAAAAAATCATTCGAGGTGATTTGGACTCGAGGCTGTGGGATTCGTCAAGCAATGTGTTATATATTTGCGAAATTGCTCGACGTTGTCCGAAGGAATCGCCGATAATTCTAGTATATTACAAGTTATTTTTTAAAAAAGAAAAAATTCTTTCAAATTTAAATTCCGTGAGAGGATGACATATGAGAATTGATTTGGGCGCAATTAGTTGATTATTGCGAAGTTTTTGCTTTGAAGACACCCATTAAAAAAAAAAGACATGTCTTTGGGACTCTTGACGTTTGGTGAATGGTTGAACACCAATGCCAAGCAACAGCATTTGGTCTCTCCAATTCCAATCCACGATTTTTCACCCCTCTAAACTGAGCAGAAGATCTTTGGAAAATTCATTCTTTCATTTGGTTTTTTTCCCCTCGAACTTCTTGCATCATTCTCGAATTATCGAATTTTTGGTCTCACCCAATTGCACATTGTGCTTTAGCTCTTGCCATTTCACTTCTCTTTTGCACACGAGCCCTTTAAACCCCCGCGATTGTCGCCGTTGGTTGGGGGTTTAAGGCAGTTTATAGTTCGGGAATTTCGACAGTTCAAATTCCACCAGTCGCATGCAAACTGTTTTGGGTCGGAACCGCACATACAGACCACAAGGCCTGAAATCAACCGATCTATTTGGCTTGTAGAATATTCCATTTCATGGGTTCCCATGTAGCCTCAGATTCATCATTCATGTCCGATATTACAAAAAAAAAAAAATACCTTAAATATAGAAAAACAAATAGATCAATCTTCAATGCTTGGGTTATCGGGCTACTTCACAATTATTAAGTAGAAAGTAACATTTTAGTCAATTAGATTCAATACCATAAAGACAGACGACAAGTGGGAGACTGGGAGTTGTTAAAAATAGAATGAATTGTTCTGTCTAGCATCTTATTTTTGATGAACCCATTGCCCATGTCTATTGACTGAAAAAAGCTTACGTTGGTGTTTTTTGCTTTTTGCTTTTTTTTATTTATCAAAGCTTAAGGTGGCGTTTGGTATAATTTAAACAAAAAATGAAAAATAGATAAGTACAATATAAGTGCCATAATTTTCGTACGTCGCTTATCCGAGTGGCATAACTTCTTTTTTTTTTATCACTTGAGTACCATAACCTATAAACGTCGATTACTTGAGTGCTATCATTTTTTTCCCGATCACATGAGTGCCATATAATTTTTTAATAGATCACTTGAGTGCCGCGACTTTTTTAAAAAGCTCATCATAAGTGCTATGCCACGTCATATTTTCGACACTTGAGTGAATGATTTTAAAAACTTTTGGCGCTTAAGTGATCGATTTAAAGATATGATACTTAAGTAAATGTTTTTTTAGAAGTTATGCCACTTAAGTGATCGAAAAAAAGTTATGTCACTCAAGTGAGTGACTTACGAAAGTTATGACACTTGTGGTGTCCTTATCTTGCGGGAAAAAAAAAACACGATTGTTCTAAAAATTTATTTCTACACTAAAAAAACAAAATCAATTGCAATTTAAAATTTAGGAGAACACATATTTAGGAAATCTGATGAAAGGGAAACTTTCCAGTAAGCCTCAAGTCTCATTTCTTATAACTAGATTATACCTAATATAATTGTCTTTCCTTTTTCTCTTCTTTTTTACTGTTTTTCGTTCGAAAAACATTTTTTTTTGTAGCTGCCAAATATGCTTTCTAAATTGCTCTCATTTTTAAATGAAAATAAATAAGTTTGAAATTTTTCACCAACCAAACGAATTTTGGGCTTTTATCTACTTATTTACCAAGGCGAGTAAGAAACGGGTTTTAACTTTTTGCCCATCCTTCGCAACATTGTCTTTTTAGTGAGAGTCGCAATTATTTTACGTCAAACCCAAACGAGCAGAAAAAAAGTAGGTGCCTTTGAAAGCTTGAAACTAGAGGTGTGCATCAATCCTGCTCCGGTCCTATTTTCGGGCAGTACTGAACTGGCCTATTCTGAGTGATTTCCGGTGGCAATTTTGGAACTTGGAATAACCTAGTTCGGTTCTAGGGTCTTAAGGAATCGAACCAATCGAACCAAGCCGGTAGAACCAGCCTAAAATATGTTACTTTTGTATTTTGTAATATCCAATAAAGGCAAAAAAAAAATGCATATTAGTTGTGTTATTCTTTTACTAGTAACTTTTATATGATTTGTAATTTTATCTAACACTAAAATAACTTCCAATAGATTTAGAGACTTCTAAGAAAGAGATTAAAATATTTTTGAAAAGTAACACCATTGTTCCCAGGATAACTCGAAACCGAATCGAGAACGGTCAAATTCCATGGTGGATAGGGTCGGTTTCCGGTTCCATAGACTAGGAACTAATCTTGTCCGATCCGATTTATTGTTCCAAGATAGGAACCAATTCACCCTGTAACCAATTACTAGTAGTTGAACTAATATTTTCTCTTTCGTTTGATATAGGTATCTTGTGGAAACTTTATTGAATTTTCATTATGAATAAGGTTGTGCTTGTTTCAAGGAAATGAATGATTTAAAAAATATTTCCTTGAAAATAATCGCTTGTATCATTTACAAAAACAAATGAACAAAAAGCATTTTCACCGTTTACGAAAATATTTAGATATAAATTATTTGACAAATTATTTCAATCCATACAATCGATGATTTTAAGAAAAATATTTGTGGAATCATTTATTTTTTGCGAAACAAATAAAACCTAACATGTGTGATTTTTCAGTAGGGTGGTAATTTGTGACATCCGGAAATTTCCATACAAGGTAATAATATTTAGGTTATAAAACTAATGATTACTTAGCTTATAATCCGAGATGACACGTAGAAATTTTTGTGGACCTTGATTGTGTGAGGTACGGAGAAACGCGGAGGATAATATCCCACAATAGTAATCATCCTGAGTCCGCCGTGTCAAAATTTTATTGACAAACATCGATGTATACATTGACGTTGTTTAATTTAATGTCATCTTATTTGTCGATGGGGACAACATGTTTCTTTTTCGAAATATATGAATATCGAGTTTTAAGTTCCAAAATCAACATTTTCCTAATACCCGGTATTGTTACAAATAATTTTTGTGGATTCCTAAATGCTTTTGAACTTATTATTATTTATGTCCCGAGCCCGATGTGGTGAGTCCGATGTCCCGAGTTTCGATTCCTACTAATCATATCCTTCTGCTAAGTATGTTCATGCGTTGCTTTCTGCTCGATTGTTTGACTAATGCATATCATGGTTTTGAGGAATATGAGATGAAGCAAGAAGGTGGATATTTGTGTTAAAATGCATGTAAATATTTACTCATCATTGCTCGCCTTGCAAAATGAAAGGAGATAAGTAAGTTGTCAATGATTTCATGAGAAATGAACTTAACTAAGTGTGTCATTAACATTAATTATATAGGGTAGGACAAACCGTGAGGCTCGGTATGAGACAAGTCAAGGAGGACTTCCTTCATAGGTGTTTGGTTTGGGAACGAAATAGGCAAAAGCTGGTTGGCCCGCAAACGACCCAGTCCGATGAGAGTGGGGAGTAATCGCCAAGGCAAGAGAGCCCGGACAAGGTGTGGTTCCTGGAAAGCTTTAGGATGGCGAAGGGGGTAGAAATGAACCAAATTGCACACCGAAAAAGATGGGTATATTTGTTGAAATGCATGAGAATGTTTGTTTATTATTATTTGTACGAGAATAACGTAATTCCGTCACCCTAAAATCAATCAATGACGATGCCTCGAGAATCGAGATGCCCTTGCTGTGTGATCGGGTGCCCTGTGGAGTGTTAGGGATGCCTCGAAATTGAGATGCTCTTACTATATGATTGAGGATGTCTCGTGGAGTGTTACGGGATGCCTTGGGAGTCGAGATTCCCTTGCTGAGTGTTCGAGGATGCCTCGTGAGTCGGGATGTCTCGAGAATATTTGGGAGGAAAAGTAATAATGGACATAATGCACGTTTATGTGTGTCCATGTATCCACACGTGATTTGTTGTGGGTAGCCAAGCATGGTATGCCATCCGCTTGTGTTTGATGAAATGATCTTAGGCGATGTGACCATTGGTTTCCATTGGCATAACCACTAAGTGATTACTGGTGCACTATGAAGCATTATTTCATCCGCATTAGTCTCAAAGATATAATGTTTGGGAGCACGGATGTTAGGTTACTTTGGCACATCAGGATAGAAAAAGGGAATTCATTATGCGTGTACTCCGATCACATGCTTGTTGGTCATGCTCTTATTTTGCACCAGGTTGAGTGGTGATGTGATTTTCCTAAATTAAAAGTAGAAATTTCATTTGTTGGGTTTCGGCTTACTCCTTTATTTTTTAGACGTGTAGGAGAATCCCCCTTGACACGGTGATGAAGGGGACAATATTATGCTAGATGCCATGAATCCCTAAGTTAGATGGGGGCTTGGTTAATATTTAGGCACTTTTGAGATAGTATGGAAGCAGTGGCGCTAGTTGACCGGACCTCCTTTCTAGGACTTTTGTATTTTGTATGTTGCTCATATGATGTACTAAAATTGTAAAATCCGATGTTTAATAATAAAAAAAAAGAGGTTTATGTACTTCTACTAAACTCGCAAGATGATTGTGAAAAGTTTATTGTGCTTTCGCATACGAATAATAATTAAAACATAAAATTAGAAAGGACGCGTGCCGTGCCCGATGTTTTAGGGTGTCACATAATTCTTTAGGAGACGACTCATTTTCACGAGATGTAGTTAAATAGGTTCCGATTTGGCATATATGAATCTAGATTGACTCGTTTAACCTATTTAAATATGAATTGATGTGTTTAGGTCAATGTGTCAATCTTTTGAACCCAACCCAATTAGATACGTTTTGACATGATTAATATTCACATCTATAAAGGAAAAAAGTTTATGATTCAAGTTCACAAAACTCTTCGACCAAAAAAAAAAAAAAGTTTACAGAACTCTACACTCATGTTAAAAATAACAATAGGTAAAAATATATTAAGCGTCATAGAAAGCCCTCCATTAATAATACAACTTAGCTATAACATGTACTCATTGCCCAAAAACTCTTCTTCTTTTTTCCGAAGAAAATTTTCATTGACTAAGCAGAATAATACTCGAGAAGTACATAAAAGGCTATCAAGCCTAATAAATCCCAAATAACTACAGAACAACGCAAATATTAGAAAGTATATAACAAAGCACACTCTGTGACTAGAAATATACTCTAATCTTTTAAAAACAAATCTATCACCATAAACGTTTGGCTAGAAATATGTTGGAACATGTAAAACTTTTTAACACAGGCTATTGTGTATAAATGTACTTCACGTTTTTATCATTGTAAACATGTGAGTGTACTGTATCGGGTAACTCGTTTATTAGACATTTCGTGTTGAGGCAGTTTGACACGTTTATTTAACATATCATGTTCGGATCGCCACACATGTGTAATATGCGGATTGCACAAGATTCGACATGAATCGCTAGCCCTTACTTTCAGTCGGATAATTCCCATTTGGTTTTAATAATCTAATGCCTCACTATTTTGTAACGATGCCTTAGGTTTTGATTGAAAATGCAAATGAAAAATGACACAAATAGTCTTTGAACTTTGGCCCAAGGTGTAATGTTGTCCCCGAACTTTAGCTTAATATGTAATGTCATCCCTCAACTTTTAATTCGTTCAATAAGGTTTACAAACTTTTGGTATATATTCAATTTAGTCATTGGACTATATGAAATGCTTAACGTAGTCCTTTCATTAATTCAAATTAAGGGACAATATTGAACATTTTCGTATAGTATAAGGACTAAGTTGAACGTGTATCAAAAGTTTAGGGACCACATTGAACGAATTAAAAGTTCAGGGATGTTATTGCATATTGGCTTAAAGTTCAGAGACCATAAGGAACAAATTAAAAGTTCATGGACGACATTACACATTGTGCCAAAATTCAGAGATTATTTGTGAAATTACTCCAAATGCAAATGCTAAAAAGGTCAGTGTATCGGATGATTGAAATTAAAATCGAAAAAACCCTAAATCTTAGATCTACAGTTTTCGGGTCTCGGGCCAGGTGCTTTAGGACAAATTTGTTATCGGCCAATTTAATTTTTGCTGGAAATCTGAGTAATTAATGTGAAGTTTTTAATATCAATAATCAACCGTATAATCAATTTTATATAATTTCATTTGGCAAATCAAAACAAATATGGAAAGTCGCTGGCTCCCTCTCTCGCCTCCCTTGCTTCTATCTGCCGCCATATACATCACACAGTCAACTCTACCAAGAGTTTCTCTGTCAAAGTTCCTGAAACATCCACCTTGCCGGTAACAATGGCGGCCTCCGGCGGTTCTCTTCAGTCCAAAGCTCTAAGTCCTTGTCAGCACGGTTGCCATGGTCGTGGTCTGCGTGTCGCCATCTTCCTCTCACTTTCCTCCGCATCTACTTGAAGACGTGGGACATTCGGATGAAGATCGCAGCTGGAACAGCTAAAGGGTGTGTGCCACTGCTACCGTTACCTCTGATTCTTTCTGCTCTACTGACTTTATGAAAGTTTGCCTTCACCTTGACTTGCGTTTTAGATCTCTAGCAATAGGCGATGACAGTTATCACGTGTGTCAATTCGAAAGTACAAAGACGTTTAAACCGGACAGGTATAAAGCTCGAGGCATTCTTTCGAAAAGAGCGTTTTGCCGCTTCAACTTTGGTTCCTGAATTTCTTGTTTTACTTCAGTGAATCTGATTTTCTTTTCAGGCTAGCCTATTTGCACGAAGGTTTATAACCGAAAGTAGTGCATCATCAGGATGTAAAATCTAGCTATTTTTTCGGGGCAAAGGATGGAATCCCCGTCGGTTTCGGCCTCGCGAAACTTTTGGGGTCGGAGGCTAGCCATGTGACTCCGCGTGTGATGGGCACTTTCGGGTTCCTTCTTCTCTGAACACCTCTTTGGCAAGTTTAAGGAATGGCGTATTCCACTCTGCCCATGCAGCTCATAGTGCGGAGAAGTTGAGTGACTTCTCAAGTAACTGCAATCACGGGAGTGCTTAATGCATGGAGTGAGGTGTACAGTTTCGGGGTTGTACTGATGTAGATAGTAAAGGGAAGAGCTCCAATCGACTATTCCAGACCAGCAGCAGAGACGAATATAGTGCTCACTAGGACAGTTTTCCCTAATGACCTTATAAACCTTACATGACTCGGGGAGATTCCTGTTGCGTGATTGTCAGATGAGCTTGGTCGATTGGGTTAAGGGAATGGTGGCGAGTCGTCGCAGGGAAGATCTTCTCGATCCCTTGATTGCAGTTCAGCACCCTCCGAGAGCTCTGAAGAGGGCTTTGTTGGTCTGTCTGCGCTGTACCGACTTAGACACCACCAGACGACCAAAGATGGGACAAATTGTTCACATGCTCGAGACCGATGATTTCCCTTTCCATGCCGTAAGTTACTTATCTTCTCTGAAAGGTTTGTATCTTCTGCACTCCATGCTCGTGTCACCTTTTACCAAGTTTCAATGGCCTTACTGGTGCCGTCACCAATTTCCTACCGTGAATGCATAATCCGCTGGTGCAATATTGGCTTGTGCAAGCCTCAGAATCTCGCATCTTGTCTCCTGATGGATGCTTTGTTGGGATTTAAATATTCTGCAGCATCTTAACCAAGAACTGCTCGAGGAGACACTTTATGGGAGAATAGTATGAGGAAGTTCATGGTGAATCCGATTCTGTCGGCTAAAGTGTGCCTTTGCTAACAGAGGTGGCTCTCCCTCGCAAAGTAGACATTACATCTACACTGGGCATATGGAAGAATGGTCGGTTGTTCAAGTGTTCACTTGACTCGGTTGTTTCAGAGTTCAGTGCATTGCCACGGGAGTGGCAACTCAAGTACATTATACCAAAACTTTGCTGTCTGATAAGCTCTTACCTCGGCTAATCTCGATTCGGATTTAAAATCCTGGTCAGTTGAATTATCTCCGCACGATTGCAGGAACACCGGCAAGCTCATGAGAAAGATCCACTTCCATCAAGGGGGGTCGCGTCGCATAGTATTCATCCGGAAAGATCGAGGCGGAGATGATGCATATTGCCAGACTTGCGGTTTCACCATCTTGCAGGGCAAGTCAAGTCATACGAGAAAACAGATTCTGTGGATAAATTTGATGTGTACATAACATCTAGCTTGTACCTCTAGTCTTGTTGCTTCTAATGTACTAACGGGACTTTGGTCTCCAAATCCCATAAGAAAATAAATGAGAAGTGAAAGATGGAGCAAAATTCGAACAAACATGTTTGTCTGATTTTTTCTTTGAACAAACATGTTCTTTTGGAAGATGTCTATTCGATTTCGTGACTCTTCATTCTTTTGGAAGATGTATATTCAATTTCTTAACTCTTTATTCTATTGGAAGATGTTCATTCGATTTTGTAACTCTTCATTCGTTTTAAAGAGAACTGCTCGGATTAGTAACTCTTCGTTTTTAACCTCTATTTCGTGACTATTCGCATCATTGTACGTAAATAAAGTATTAATTGTCGCATTAGAATAGACTGCCATTTTCGTCATTCATACTTCATTATTAATCATTTGTGCGATTATTCTACAAAGTGCGTTCAAAGGTTTCCTCCGAAGAAGTACCGCTTTAGAGGAAAAGAAGATCCGTTCTATCCTGGAAGGTAATTGTCCAAGAACCTTGGGTATAGATTGAGAGGACAAATTTATCTTAAGAACACAATGTCATTTCGTTGCGCTCGAATCATTCCTCTACATTCAGATTACTCGTTTGTGTTTGGTTTCGGGTTTGTCGATCAATGTTATTCTACATATACGAACACTTATAGGCGACTATAATCTTAAGACAAATTTGATTTTCTGTGCTTGGTTCGTATAGTTATTTTGGTTGTACGCATTCTGTTCTAGCGATTATTAGTTAGGTTGAAATTCGATTCGCTGCTTGGTTTCGACTTTGCTCTCGTTAAGATTTTGAAAGCCACCACCTTTCCCCGCATAACCGAGCCATTCTAGGGCTTTATGTGGCATCAGATGCATTTGGAGAATTACGAAACTATTCCTCGCTCTGTTCATTTGGCAATATTAGTTTAACACATCCGGAAGTAGAGGATTTAGAGTTTATGCGCCAAAACATGAATATAAGCAATGAAGTGAGCGTCGATCAATTCTCAATCAGCCCTTCAACAATCTTGGGGTGAACGATTGCTTTTAGGATTCTATTCTGTAAATCCTTGTCCCATCTACAACACAAAATCTTGCGTGTACTTTTGGCATACTTCTATAGGATAAGAGCCTTGGTGGCTCATTTGTTTTATTGGTTTCATCCAAGGAATCTGCAAGGGATACGAGCGATGGTGACTATAGTTGCTTTCTTGTTGAGATGGTACACCAATGTAAAAGCAAGGGTTGAAATGGCCTACGGGCAGTGGCGGCGCGCGACAATCACCTAGGAACGTTATTGTTCATGTCAATTTTGTATGTTTTATTTTGGCGAAATTTTAAAATAATCACATAGCTAGAGAGGGCTCATTGATACGAGCATTTAGGCCGGTCGTCGGTTGCCGGAGGCCGCCCGACAGAGGTTCATGCGCCCCCACGTGTCGGTGGGACAGCGCGCGTGGGCCTCACGAGCCTTTAGCGCGAAACTGTGCAATGACGATTGACTTCAATGACTCACCGATGTCATCATGACGTCGGCGTCCCTCGTCCTGAGTGAACCCGACTCGACCGGTTCGGTTCGACCAGTTGACCTGCCCGATTCGATTCAACCAGGTTTGGACCGGTCTAACTTATTGACTTCTGTTGACCGATACTGATTTTCATTGACCATTGACCTGCGTTGACTGCGTTGACTTTCGTTGACTAGATTTTCAAACGGGCGTTTGAGCGGGCAATCGGACTTCAATTGGGGAGTTTTTTGTACCGGCGTGCTCGTATGAAGATGCTCTATATTGTGGCATATTAATATTACATGTTTGAGGCTTTTGTGGATGAAAAAATGCATATGGAACCCTATGTACGGGTACGGGTATTTTTTCATTTAGTTTCGTAAATGGCTTCAACATCGATAACGCCTATTGCGTCTATTCCTACTCATGGAGAGAAGCCAGAAAAGTCCAATGGGGCTGATTTCAAGAGATAGCAACAGAAGATGTTGTTCTATCTCACGACTTTGAATTTGGCAACGTTCCTTAATCATGATGCTCTTAAGTTGAATGAAGGAGAGTCAAATAAGGAAAGGGTTGTTGTTGTAAATTCGTGGAAGCATTCTGATTTCGTGTGTCGCAACTATATCCTCAATGGTCTGGACAATTCCCTCTATAACGTTTATAGTCCATTGAAAATGGCTAATGAATTATGGGAAAATATGGACAAGAAAAACAAAACAGAAGATGCTGGGTTGAAGAAATTCATCGTTGGCAAATTTCTGGACTTCAAGATGGTTGATTTCAAAAATTGTCTTAAGTCAAGTTCGGGAACTTTAAGTGATCATGCATGACATTCATGCTGAAGGTATGGTTCTAAGTGAATCACTTCAAATGGCTGCTTTCATAAAAAAAATTACCACCATTTTGGAAAGATTTCAAGAATTTTCTCAAAGTGTGGGGGTGAGGAATATTATGTATAATGGTAAGTCTCGACAAATACGTCGAAGATGCGATATTGTAAGACAAATACTCTCTAGTGGAGTTATCACGATCGATTATGTGAAGTCAAAAGATAATGTTGCGGATCCATTAACAAAAGGCCCAACTAGAGAGATGGTTGTGAAAACATCAAGGAGAATGGGTTTAAGGCCTATAAAATAAGTCATCATAGCGAAAACCCTACCTAGTTGACTGGAGATCCCAAGATCTAGATTCAAAGTGACAACCAAATTATGCGGGTGGTGTAGAGTATTGTTAACTCTTACACGTTTCCGTATGAAGACAGTACTAACATGTGGACGTTAAGCGTAAGCTTTAATGATTCTGAATCAAATATGTGATATGCTACACATTCATAAATCACTTATGTGAGTGTGAAGTGAGGGCCGCTTCTATGAGAATTTGAAAGGCCGAATTCTCTAAAGCACTCATGAAAACATGTTGTGTTCATAACCAAAATGAACATAACAGTGAGAACTAATTTTGTTCGAGAGATAGTTGTGCGATTTCTATTGTCCAGGCTTGCACCAAAGTCGACTGTTCAAAGACATTAAGTCTACTGATTGACCAAGTAAGTCCGATAGATCTCACTAAGAAAAGTTCAAAGTCTCGGACTACTTATCTCGATGCAACATTCTCTCATGGAATATTCGCATTTTGCATGTCATGCATTCACGGAGAGTCATGATAACTGAACTTCTCATTCATGTGGGAGATTGTTGGGACTTTGGTCTCCAAATCCCATAAGAAGATAAATGAGAAGTGAGAGATGGAGAAAAATTCGAATAAACGTATTTATCTGATTTTTTCTTTGACAAAATATGTTCTTTTGGAAGATATCTATTCAATTTTGTAACTCTTCATTCTTTTGGAAGATGTCCATTCGATTTCGTAACCATTTATTCGTTTGAAATAGAACTGTTCGGATTAGTGACTCTTCGTTATTAACCTCTATTTCGTGACTCTTTGCATCATTGTCTATAAATAAAGCATTGACCGTCACATTAGAATAGATCGCCATTTTCGTCATTCATACTTCATTATTCATCATTTGTGCGATTATTCTACGAAGTGCATTCGAAGATTTCCTCCGAAAAAGTACTGTTTTAGAGGAAAAGGAGATACGTTCTATCCTAGGAGACAATTGTCCAAGAACCTTGAATACATATTGAGGGGACAAATTTGTCTTAAAGACACAATGTCATTTCGTTGGGCTTGGATCATTTCTCTACATTCGGATTACTTATTTGCGTTTGGTTTCGGGTTTGTCGATTAACGTTATTATACATATACGAACACTTATAGGCGATTGTATGTACTTCACCTGTAAATGCTGGAAATTCTCCCTTTTTAGTTCGATAAAGCCCCCCGGTAAAATTTGTCGGCTTGAATGAGACCGGAGAGGAGAGGCGGGCCGTCATCTCGAGCAAGTACACCTATGCTATGTTCGCTACAATGGAATGGAAGGAAATGAGGAAATCGAATACGAAAGGAATTGACATAAGAGAATCCCAATGTATTTATTGATCAAACAACGAGAATGGAATGGAATAGAATGAGAGCCCTATTGTTCGGGCTAAGAAAATAGGAATGCAATGTGCTAATGATAATGGGATGCTTCATGATGATATTTGGTATGATATATAAATAATTGCAAGAGTCATAGATACGAAATGATAAGCTTTTGGTCATGATTGATTTAATGTAGCGAGTTGCTATAACATTCCTTAACTTGAAAGATTAATGTAATTTGCAATTCATGGTAAGTAATACAGAGGTTGTCCAAACTCATGTATTATAACTACTAATGCTACACCGGTTCTTAAATTTGTTACTTATTTGATTTTTATTTATCGGTTTTCACGAGGAAATGGATCATTCCCCTAATTTGCTTCTCAAAATAACGGGGCAAAATATCCATTTCACCTCTAAATATATCGCACGGATGCCAATTCAGGTAAACTTTTTCAGTTTTGACATCGCAGTCATAAACTTTTGAGTGAAATTCCCATGGAGCCCTTCTAGCTAATTGCCGCCATTCATACTAGTTATGCCAATGTTGGAACTTTGGTGATCCACAAGCTGTCCATGGCCGATGATAATCGGATGTCATGCCAGCAATTTCCTTTGGCTATTGATAAAAAAAGGGTGATATAATAATTTTCCACAAAAATTTAGGATTATATTGATAAAACTAAAAATTTTAATATTAAATTTACATCCGTACAGTAAATCTAGGGCAAATTCCTATTTACCCCCAAAACTAGCGCATCCAGGAATTCCAACGCGAGCGAGAGAAAGTTAGTGATAAGACAGCAATGTGAATAGAAAGAAAGTTGAACGTGTGGGAGAGGAGGTTCCTTGTTGTTTCCTTATGCAGACAGGAAGCCATTATTACCCTATGCGGAGCAAAAAGTGAATACAAAGGGGGCACACGGCCCACGTACTCGCGCTGGCCCACCTGACCTTTCCTTACATTTTTGTCGTCTTTTAAATTTATTTAAGCTTTTTTTTTTCTTTCCAAAACCATACTTCTCACCTATTATTGGACGCAAGTAAGTAAACGTCAATAGGGAGGATACAAATTGTGACCCATCAATCAGAAGAGTCGTCGGACGAAATTTTCTTCGAACGATCGAATCGAAAGGAAACCACGGCCTATCTGACACGTTGCAACCGACGATGTATCTCGAGTTCCCATTTGAGTTTTTGAGAGATGATACAGAGGAGAAGTACTATTCATTTACCTATCTTGATAAGATTTAAGATTGATCTAAAGAACGTCTCGAGATACAAATAACTCCGGATGATATAACGAGTAATTTTTTTTTCCTGATCGTAGCATATTTCACTGTCAATGAGGGATTATGCTTACTCTTTTTCAGTACAAGTAGCTATAGGATTTGACATGAGTTTCACTCACACAAAAAAAAAAAAAAAAAGATTTTACAGCCACATATCTTTTGTCCTTATTTCTTTCGAACTATTGTCCTAAATAAAAAGAAAAATCGCATAAATAGTCAATTTCGAAGTTACGAGACATCTCATTAACTTTATGGATAAGATGAGACCAAATTGACTCAAAGTCCGCACGAGCTTTTCAATTTGCTTATCATGTAGGCTTTAATCTTTCTAAAAGTTCAGCCCTCCAAATTTTGACCCATAATAGTTGAAAAGGCAAAAGGGTATCACAAAGAAAAGGCAAATTTCACAATTCATTTTCTAATTTTACTATTGCCGTTAAAGAAAACCAACTTGCTCGGTTTTATTTAAAAAAAAAAAATCCTAATTTTGAGCGTATGGTCTCGAATTTCACAAAATACGGCATCGGTTTATAACATCCAAGTTCCCGAAATTTTCTTATTTTTGACTTGTGAAAATGATTAGCATCCAACAAACACCCCTCTCATCATCATAATATCAACTCGTGCGTATAATTTGCATACATTAGATGATGAGAGTGACAATTGTAACATGAGCCATCTAAACAAGCAAATCGCATAACAATGAACGATTTTAAGAGCATTTTTCAATAATATATAGCTTGTATCGCTTGAAACAATCAGTTAATGAAAGTTGTTCTCTTTATCGATAACAATTTATATCTAATTATTTTCCTGGGCAACAATATTATTTCTCATCCATTCATTTTTTGTAAGAGATACCGGCGATCAATTTTCGAAAAACATTTTTCAAATCATTGATTTTACGCTTATCAAAAACTCTATATCATACCATGTAATTTAGCATGTTAACACTTTTAGATATTCATTTTTTGGGTGTAATGTATATTTCTATTATATACATATCAATGTAAATCTAATTAAAAAAAGTTGTCTCCGTCCAAAAGCTCGGGCGGTTTGAGGAAGTCCCCAAAAGGTTAAAAGCGTGTACAAGACAAAGAAAAAGGGTTTGGCCTTTTCCACCGTCCTTGAGTAAACGCACGCAACTTCTGGGGCAATGGGTAATGCCACGTCAGCAAATTTAGTGCACAACCAGCTCAAATGATACACTCAAGAGTAAGTAGATTTACGATTCAATTAGTCAGCATTGTGTAGCGTGGACACATCAAATCTTAGTTATCGTAAATTAGGAGGGTTTTGGGAAGAAAGAAAGAACAAAAGAAAGCAAGAAAGTTCAAAGGCCGTGTCCTCCTCCTTAACGTGGCAAAGCCAGATCGAGAGTCGGATCTCGAGCTTTAAGGTATTATTAGCTATTGCTACCTCATTCGCGGATTGACTGTACACATGCTACTTATGATGAAATTACCGAAAAAGTCCTAAATTTATTGCAATTATGTCAATTAAATCTTAAATATATATTTTTTTTGCCAATTCATTCCAAAAAAGTCCTAAACCCGTGGTCGGCCCTCCACAAAAGAAAACAAAACAAAACATTGAGAAAAAAAATCAAAAGAACTATTAAACTTTCATTAAAAATTATCCACATCAGTATTGACCGCGTTACGTAGAATGTCCACGTCGGCGATTTTTAGCTAAAATTGGCGAGAATGATTGAATTAACACAATTGCAAAAGGTTTTTGATTGAATTGACAAAAATGCAAAATATTTAGGATTTTTTGGAAAATTTTCCTTTTTTTTTTACATCGAAAATCCCAAAACTATTCCCACTAAACCGTTTATTATGTCTCACCCAAAAAAAAAAAAAATTTTATTAGGACATCAAAAGTTTCAAACTCGTACACATTTGCCCTCCATCAAAGTTCTGTCATGATTTTTCGATCAAAACATCGGCTTTTATGTTATTTAAGCTACGTAGGCGCCATGTCAACATAGTTTGCTTTGCGGCGTCCATATAGATAGATTTTTAAAGGTAATCATTGATCGGGAAAAAAAATATGTGAAACAAATACACGTTTGGGGTTTTTAATGCCACGGAAGAAAAAATTTAAAATAAATGTATCACAATGAACCTAATTCGAAATTTTTTGTGGCTTTTCTCACTAATTAAAATACTTAATATTGACAATCAGCCTGAGACATTCATACAAGCTTCTATCCCGACCGTCATCTACCCTCCTAGACACGTGCAATCCACCCCAACGGATGCAAAGCATCACGTGACCCTCAAGCAACGCCTAAAACCATTTAAAAGATGGTCCCCAGACACAAAGAGCCAACCCACACGCACAACACGAGCTGTGCGTTTCGAGACCGAAAAACATAACTGATTTGATTTGTAGATTGAAATTCGAAAAAGTCCCTTTTCTTCGTAATAAAGAAAAGACGATTTCAATTCACGATTTTCGAAAAAGGTTCGAGAAAACCGCGCGGCTTGAAACGTTCGAATT
Source organism: Rhodamnia argentea (assembly GCF_020921035.1). Classification (NCBI taxonomy): domain Eukaryota; kingdom Viridiplantae; phylum Streptophyta; class Magnoliopsida; order Myrtales; family Myrtaceae; genus Rhodamnia; species Rhodamnia argentea. The sequence goes on from NC_063154.1 coordinate 21,018,501, forward strand.
GGCATCATGAAAATCTTGGGAAAATTGTCGAAAGAGTCGCAGATATTTTACACTAATTTCAATTCAATCCTAAATCTTTTAAAGTTGTCGATTCGGTTCTAAACATTTTCACCTTTTGCCAATTCAGCCTTATTCAATGGACATCGTTGATGTGACACCGCCGATCGTCCAACGTGGCGTGCCGCCTAGGTCGGATGGTGTTATATATATATGTATATTTATAGGTTACATAATATGCAGAAAATTCATGGGTTGTTTGGGACGTAAACTTAAGAATTCACATTACCGTTTTCCTGTTGTCAGTTGGAAATTGGGAAATCTTTTGGGGGAGAATTATGTGGGGCCCGGTGGAAAAAACCCAGGCCCCAGACTACAAGAGAACCCCTAGATTCGGTTCTAATTACGACACTGCCCCCACCGACCCCGACCCCTTCGGTCACGCTAACGACCGCTGCGTCAAGTCAACGGAGGAGAGAGAGAGAGTCTTCCTGCTCTTGACCCCACCCCATGGTGTGAAAGTATCATATTTCTATAATTAAACCTTTCACACCGAAACGGCCCCACCTCATCTGGTCCACCTCATCTGCTTCTTCCCCTTTCTTTACCGTTACTTTCCTCCACTTCACTTATTTTCTTTATTTTCTCTTTTCTTTTCTTTTTTGTATTAGAAATTTTACGATATTTTTTTTTTATAATAGAGATTTCCCACGTGCAATGAATTATTCCTCGAGATGGTGTGAGTTTTGCCAATACCATTATATAAGTTTCTCAAGACGTGATTATTGAAAGTCGAACTTGAGATCTCATCGGTTTAACTGTTTAAGATCTAGGCTAAATTATTTAAAGTTAATTGCATAAATGATCTAGAAGTTTACTTCCAACATGTAATTACCATACCCAAACCTTCAATTTGTTCGGTGCGATCCAAATTTTTTTAATACATGCTCAATATGGTTAGTTTCAATACATGGCCAATTTAAATCTCCGAACTATAGTGAAATGTTCTATTGTGACTAAAGTTGAATTAATAAAAAAAGCCATATCGAATAATCTCATATAATTTAGGAAATCGATCGAACGTGTATCAAAGTTCGGATCATACTAAGTTAAAATTGAATTATTTTATTGAATAAATTAAATTTTCGGGGACACGTGTCTAAAGTTAGAAAAAACCATGTCATTTACCGAATTGTTTATGTAGCTGTGTGTACCGCTTTTCAAAACACTATAAGAGGCCCGCACGCTCACTCCGTATCCAGCTCATCTCTTCAGCTCCGCGAGCATCCATGGCTTCCCCTGTCTCCAAGCCGTCGTCTCTCTCTCTCCTCCTCCTCCTCCTCCTCCTCGACGCTTCTCACTTGGCCTGTAAGTGTTCTCTCTCTCTCTCTCTCTCTCTCTCTCTCTCTCTCTCTCTCTCTCTGTGTGGGTAGATTCTTCACTAGTTGAGTTGCGAAACTTGCAGATTTTGAGCTGAATTTTGTCTGATTTGTCGAGTGAGTCGAGTCTTGGGAGAAATGGGTTCCGGAGCTTCTCGCCATTCGAGTCCGGATTCGAGGTTTCGAGGCGGGTTCTTGGTTTTTCTCTCGTGGCGTTCGATTTGTCTGCTTGAAGTTGTCTGGTCGTGACGGAATTGAGTCGGGTGCGGGAGAGGAAAGAATGCGTCTAACGGAAATCATTCCTTTTTGCCCTGTTTCTTCTCTGCAGGGTCGCAGTCCTTCGTCGGAGTGAACTACGGGCAGGTCGCCGACAACCTCCCGCCGCCGGAGTCCACTGCGAAGCTCCTGGAGTCGACGACGATCGGGAAGGTCAGGCTGTACGGCGCCGACCCGGCGTTAATCAAGGCGCTGGCGGGCACCGGTATCGGGATCGTGATCGGGGCGGCCAACGGCGACATACCGTCGCTGGCCTCCGATCCCAACGCGGCCGCCCAGTGGGTCGGCTCCAACATCCTCTCGTTCTATCCCGCCAGCAACATCACCCTCGTGACGGTGGGCAATGAGGTGAATCCCACAGCTCTGTCGGCGGTTCAATCTCTTCTTCTGAAACAGGGAAATCAAAGCGTAACCCATCAATTCCAAGATTCACGGGCTCAAGAAGAGCTAATCGAATTGAAATGGGTTAAAGTCATCATTCGAAATTCATATAGCTTAAGTTCGTTTCCGTCACAAACTCAAACACGATCTCCTAATTGACGAAAATAATTCGGCGAAACGGCGTAAAGGCCTTTGCTTTTTCATTTGGCTTCTTTCTTGGTGGGTGTGAATGATGGGATGGATAAAACTGTTCCTTTTTCTCTTTCCGATGGAGCTGATATCAAGAAAAGGACTAAAAGAACACATTGCAGGTGTTGATGTCCAACGACGAAAGCTTGATATCGCAGCTCCTGCCGGCGATGCAGAACATGCAGAGGGCCATCACCGCCGCCGGGCTGGGCGGCAAGGTGATGGTGTCGTCGGTGCACGCCATGTCGCTGCTGAGCCAGTCCGACCCGCCGTCGTCGGGCCTGTTCCACCCGTCGTTCGAGGGCCGGCTGAGGGACCTGCTGGAGTTCCAGCGGGAGAATGGGTCGCCCCTCGCCATCAACCCGTACCCGTTCTTCGCGTACCAGAGCGACCCGCGGCCCGAGACGCTGGCGTTCTGCCTGTTCCAGCCCAACGCGGGGCGGGTCGACTCCGGGACCGGGATCAAGTACATGAACATGTTTGACGCTCAGGTGAGTTTGGCCTCTGCATCTTTCTTCTTTGTTTTCTTCTTCCTGGGATCTGGGCCTGGACGAAGAACAAGAAGAAGAAACCACCTTTTCTTTCTTTTCTTAACGTGTCTTTTTTGAATTGTGCTGTGTGTATGCGTCTAACAGTCAAATGCATTGTCGTTCGATTCTTTCTGTGTGCTTTCTGTGTGCTAGTTTTCTTCTTTCCTGTCTCTTATCCCCCACTGGCTAAACACGATGTTCAATCCTTAAACTCGACTCGGTTATTCGCGGCTTGATACGGAAACCGAGTCCGAGTTCGACTCGTTTAAGTTCAGGCTTGATTAATTCGAAAAAAAGTTTTATGTTTTTGATTTTTTTTAAATGATTGGGCCTTGGTGGATCCAAGCAAGCCTATGCAGGCAAGTTCGACCCGACAACGTAAATTATCTGTCCATGGCCGTCCAATTTCTGCTTTGGGCTCGGGCGAGCTAATTAAGAACTTTTGATCTGCTTTGTGCATGTGTTCAATTCATTGGTTCTCTGAGAGATGGTGCCTGTTTAAGACACTTCCTTTCTACAGGTGGAGTCTGTCAATCTTTTAGAAATGGTGGGCCTCAACTGAGCCATGAATGAATTCTCTCAAACTAGATTTAGAAAAACGTGAGTCCACAACCACCCCCTTCTTCCTTTAGGTTGGGTTCTCTACTAGCAATGTGGTCCCATAGAGCTGAAAGTTTTGCTTCTATATGTACTACGGTGGTGTCATAGCACAAGTTATACATTGCTCATTGATCTTTCACTCATTAACCGCGAAATAATAGTTTGTCTTGTCAGTTCTCTCGTAGTTTAGATGCCGCTTGTGATGAGATGAGGAGATGCAGCAAAACGAGGGAAGAGAGATGCTTTCAATTTCTCTTCCCTTTTCTGGGGCGTTTTAATGGTGGGGTTAGAGTGTTCTGGCTGAAAAAGTTCGCTTCTGAGAAGAACTGATGACTCAAACCTTCCAACTTCTGAAAATGGATGTCCATGGTGGTGATGCATCACTGTAGCTTTCCACTCAGACATATTTGTCGTCAACCTTTTTCACCTTACCTGTTGAAAAGCATCTGATTCTGGTTCTGGTGGTATATATACCCATGAGGTTCCAGCACCAGCACTACAAATCGATAAAATAGTAACAGCACTGTGCTGAGCTCGTCTCTTTTGAAAGGTGATCATCTTGTGCTGTGACGTGATGGGAACCTTCGAAAGTTACTTGAAGCGATTTGTTGTAATTGGTAATGGGCTGACAGGCTGTCCAGCGGAAGAAGAATTTCAGACAAAAGCCTGCAAACATCTTTTGGCCATGTACAAGAGTGGACCTTCAAAAAGTTAGGACAGACAGGGACCACTCAATGTCCAGCCTCTTCAATAATGTGGGCGAAAATGTAGCCATGGGGTTAGAGTAGATTTAATTAACTAGCTAGCTGACATGTTCCGTGTGCTTTTATCTAAAGAACAATGTGATTTCACTTGATAAATGAGCAAAATCACAATCTGCAGGTTGATGCTGTTTACTCTGCCCTAAAGGCATTGGGGTACCAGGACATTGAAATTGTGGTTGCAGAGACGGGATGGCCATACAACGGCGACAGCAATGAGGTCGGGCCTAGTGTAGAGAATGCTAAGGCCTACAATGGCAATTTGATTGCCCACCTTAGATCGATGGTCGGCACTCCACTGATGCCTGGCAAGTCCGTGGATACGTACATTTTCGCGCTCTATGACGAGGATTTGAAACCGGGGCCTGCTTCTGAACGATCGTTCGGACTGTTCAAGCCTGATCTGACCATGGCATATGACATTGGTCTTTCGAAGAGTAGCCAGGTAATTTGTGGTGCCTTTACGCCATTGTGCTTCTTCATTTTGGCAGGATTTATCAAACAATATAGGATTCGTGCTGTATCAAACGATGGACATAAAAAAAGTGTGGTGTGCAGATTGCTTTGCAATCAAAATCTGAAATAATAGGAGTATGAGTCTTGACCGTTGTTACAGAGACGAAAAGGTGCAATAGGCTTCAGGAGATTAACAGGCAGCGAAATCAAACTAAAACAGATATGATCTAGGACCGACTCTGTTCTAGTCTGGCACAAAGGTACTGTCTCACACATAATTTTTGCTCAATCGACGCTGCGAGGTACTTTGAATAAGAATTCTTAGGATTTGTAGGTTTTTCTTACTTTTTACAATGTGAATTTTGGCTCAGAATTTGGGAGAGTCGAGTTCCACCTAGTAAAGATCCTATGAATAGGAACATTGGGAGCCACCTACTTCATCTAGACATCATATGCACCAGCCACATTATTCATCATGGCTCATAGGATGTACTTGCTGCTGTGACAGCTTCATAAATCAAATCCAAAAGTTTTGGATCTCTATGCAGACAGTACATTATTTCTAAGGACAGTTTGGTGATTAATGGGTGCTTAGAAGTGTAATGCATTTATGGTTGCCTTGTATTTATACTTGATAAGTTGCTACATTTAGGAAAATTAAATTCTCCCGCTCTTAGAAGATGTAAAATCTGAAAATAACACTAAATCATTCTCAAAGTTTCTCCTGTCATTCAGACCCCGGCTTCTCCAAAAGCTCCAGTGACTCCGACCCCAAGACCAACTGGAATGGGCTGGTGCGTGCCCAAATCCGGTGTTTCCGATGCTCAATTGCAAGCAGGTCTCGACTATGCTTGCAGCCAAAACATCGATTGCGGTCCGATCCAGCCAGGGGGTGCTTGCTTCGAGCCGAACACCATAGCGTCCCACGCAGCTTTTGCCATGAACCTCTACTACCAAACCGCTGGCAAGAACCCTTGGAACTGCGATTTCTCTCAAACGGCAGCGCTCACAACGAACAACCCCAGTAAGTCTTCGATAGCATAGCTCTATGAGTACTCACACTTAATCTGGAGGACATTCTTATTCCCGTAAACGTGTAAATGAACACCGATCCAATACGGTGTTATAAGGATTGCTTCCGAAAATACTAATACGGCGTTGGACCAATCGTTTTCTCCGAAAGTTTAAGCTATTAAGAATCAAGCCATAGCCTAACAGATAGAATTAACCCAAGAGGGGTGAGGAATGAGTTTATCTCAGTAGTGGTTTATTACTAATTTGAACTGAATTTCTGAGCTGCAGGTTACAATGGCTGTGTTTACCCTGGTGGGAGCACCTGAAGTGTGATAGGAACTGTTGTTGGATTGTTATATAGGAGGCAGAATAAGGGATGGTGGTGTAGTTGAAGAACTTGCCCCTATATGTTAGTTGTAAAGCCTTCCTTCTTATAATTATAGTTGTAATTTACAAATATATCTAGCCTTTTTTTTTTTTTTTTGGCCATCTTTTGGTTTCTTATTTTTACATTTCTCATAAGTTAAAAGAGTATGGGAGAAATAATCCCTAAGGTTTTAGGTTGAAGCAAGTCTTCATATTATGCCATGTAACCTCCTTTCCGAGATCTTCAGTTAACTGCATGATTTTCGGGCATTGATTCCGATCCGAATAATCGCAATTTTTCTTTTTCCCGATTCGATTCATTACTGATTAAAATTGCGATATTTCCCCGTAGAAGCTGTGCCGGACCAGACCGTACTCTAATTGTTTTTTCTTCTTCTTCGTTATGCTGAGATGATTAATGAAGTAAATACATGTACATGTGAATGAACGAGAGGATGGGATTTGGGAAAGGACGGTCACGAGGTTTCGTTCATTACAGACACAGCTTCTGAACCGAAAGGACGAAGCACAAAATTAGCTTTTGGAAGTGGAAAAAGGGTATGAACGAGACGACGGGATTTCTTATCCCGAAAGGGGAAAACCGGGAACGTGCGAGCAGGCGGATTGGGTCGGGTTCGAAATTTGCTCTTGTTCTGCTCAATACGATTAGGATCATCGATCGGGTTATCGAGATTGTTTCTTGTCAAACCATCGAATAGAAAATTTACCGATTAGAAAAAGAGGAAGGACATTTCTTTGTTTGTTTGGGCGGGTTTGCAGGTTGTCGAGTCGGAGAAAAATCTGTTCTGACGAAAAATAGGAGAAGTAAGAGTCGCGATACACATCTTCTACGAAGTCCCTCCGATATCGTAAAAAGAAGTTTTAACATCTCTTACGTTATTTTGCTTCTATATGTTGATGGAATTCCAAAAGAAGTTCTTGATTATAAAAGCGGAAATAGGAAAAGGCTGACTAAAGTGGATGTAGTGAACTACCTTAAAGATAGCGAAATTAGTTATTATTTTTATTGCAAAGCCATCAACTAATCCGTTGTCGTCCAGCGGTTAGGATATCTGGCTTTCACCCAGGAGACCCGGGTTCGATTCCCGGCAACGGAAGCTTTTTCGATTTTTTCTACTCTTTTGCACATAATGTAACGTAACTAATAAATTTTCCAAGTAAGGTAATTGCTTTGCGTTAGTCATTCCTTTGAAACCTGTTGCCTCGTCGACATCAAAAGTAAAGACAATTCCCACGCTGCTAGGTCTGAAAAAACAAACCGAGTTTCCAAGAAATCATGTTTGTCTCAGCATATCAAACAGCAACCGTGATGGTAAAACATGGTCACGTATGATTGCTACCATATTCCATTCCTGCTCTTGACCAGCTGGAATCAAAAAGGAAAGGGAGAAAGAGATGCATGATCGAAACAATTATTAGACAATTCACAATGCCAATGTAGCGAAGTGCCGCCATGTTCATTGTATATGAGCGGGATCACTGAGGCAGACTGGCTCGACTAAAGCTAAGTCGGCAAGAAAATCGAAGAATCTTCGTTTGCTCCCTATTTTCACTTTGAATCATATCTACTTAGAGAATGAAGCGGAGTCGCACAAATCAATGTCCACCCACCCCCTATGCCGAGAAGTTTCGGCCCCCTTCTGCAAAATTCCACTTCAACTCTCCTTTCTAATGACAAAAGAGTAGAAAAATTGATGACGCAAATCAACCACTGGCCACGATCTCGTGTATGGCATCACTGACGCTTTCATCCTCGGAGCGTACGGCTAACTTCATCGCAACATCTCTCTGACCATCGATTCCAAATGACAAACGCACCAGGACCTTCACGTTCCCAATATATACACCAGATAATAGGCAGCTGTGGGACCTGGAATTGCTTGGGACCACTTCTGTTCCCTAAAGACATAAAACAAACTCACTTCACACGACGATATCAAATCATGAGTGAAAACATCTAACAGAATGAAAAAATGTATTGCCAATCTGCATTGAGTTGGAGAAAGGAAAATCCTCTGCATCCTCCCATTTCTCAATGCCATCATTTTCTTATCAGTCTCAATGTCTTTTATTCATCAAACATTAACACCTTTAGTTCAAGGTTTGTCTAAAAACGAACACCCAATTGTACAGAAAGGATAGGTCCAACACGGTCGGCATAATTTCCATTGCTATAAAAAAAATGCGTAAGTTCATTCACTTGTTCCATGGACTTCAGGGTAAGTGAAGAGGTAGAAAGAGCTTGTGCAATATCTGTCTTTATCGTGCCTCAAACCTTTATAGGTGATTCAAAGGAAAAGCATACTGTCATGAATTTGTTCATTTGCATTTAGACAGGTCAAACGAGATTCAGTAGAAAGGATTACTATGTCAGAAAGCCCAAGGCACGTATTACAGTCCCAGACAGGAGTTGTCCAATTGATACATTAGATAGGTACACAGCATTTCTAGCATATATGTGCTAAACCAACATCAAGTCGCAAAAGAAGGTGCTTCCAACAAAAGAATACCTCACAGGGCTGCATGCCAAGAAGGTTGATGACTGCATTCACAGCTTCTGTTAAGTTCTCCCTAGGGCCAAGGCCATACTCATCAACCCGCTCATAATCTGCACCCATGCTTTCCCATGCATTTCTGAAATTGGATACTCCGACTTTCAGAATGTAATCTGCTGCAACAACCTCAAGGTCCTCAAGCTGATATTCATCTTCAACGCCATCTTCCTCTGCTTCGCCAGTGGATGGATCAACCTGTAGGGAGGTAAAATATGAAACAACGAAGTAATTCAAAACTCAAAAAAATAAAATTGGTCTGTTGGTTGCATCCTCTCCTCTTTATGCAAGTTAATCATGAGATTTTACCTAAAAAAATCAGAGTAATAGCATTAAGATTTATTGTTTTTTTTTTTTAAATTACAAGTTGTCGGTAGAGAATGGGCACTCAATCCCACAGCAGAATGTGACCATAGAGTAGCACGTGTGCTTCTACCATACCAAATGTTTTCACATGTTGAGGCAGTTAGTGAGAGGATCTACATTATCTGACAATGACAACGGATCATATTAGAACAAACCAGTTAATAAAAGACAAGCCATTCTTCGAACACTCTTTAGTCATATCACATTAAACATGATCTTGAAGATGGCAAGTCATTCTTCTCTGAACTATAAGCTGGACAATAATGAGGAAATGACTTAAGTAAAGCCAACTTATACCTCTTTAACAATGAACTTCAAAATATTGGAGAATTTTCCAATGGCAGTCACACCGTCAGGCTTTTCAAATGCCACAAAGGTCTGCCCAGGTGAATCATAAGGAAGAGATGGTAGAGGTTTGGATGCAACTTCAGAAAACTCCTCTGCATCTGAGGAATCCACTATAACAGCAACCTAGAAGCAAATTCAGAAACTATAATTGAAGTCTCAGGAAATGTGTCAAAGCACGCTATAGCAGTTTTGAAGAAAACATTACATTTTCCAGTAACACCTCCGGAATCGTATTGGTGCAGTTGTACTGAAACACGACATGTCTATCAAAAATGTGTTTCACGACATTAACTGTATATTCTGTTCCAGCTTCAGTCAACTCAACAGGTGCAGATGACTGCCAAGAAAAGAAAACCCTTTTAAGTACCAACAAAAGACGGACATAAGCATTCCTGAAATAAACATATAACTACAGAACCTTAAAAAGCTTCCCAAAGCTGGAAAACTCAGCAATTGAAGAAAGAAGTCTCTCATATGCATCAACAGTTGTTGCAGGGCCACTTGGAGGAGCAGCCAGACCAGTAGCAGGCTTCTTTCCAGGGGCTTTCTTCTCTGCAAGTGGCTGAGACTTGATCTCCTTAGGCACAGAGTTTATGTCAAAGGACTCATCTGAAGGCTCCTATATTGGAAATGGACATGTAAGGTCGAAGGCAAAGGTCATTAGACAAGTAGAGAGGGGTCAGAGAAGACTGACATAATTTTTCAGACTTGTCTCCAGGTTGACCAGGGGAACTTCCAGTGACCCGAAGAGAAACTCATTCATGTTTTCATCAGTTTCAACTTCTGAACCATGACCCCCAAGTGTGTTCAGGTAAAGAGTTGCTCTGTCACGAACCTGCAAGTGGGCATAAACTAAGTCGATACAAGACGTGAAGGCTTCTATTGAAACAAAAACTGAGTACCTAAATTGCATGACACAAAATTTGCAAAGCTAAAAGCATATAATAACATGATGTATGCCCGGACTACTAACCTCGTCATCACTGTCAAGGAGACAGCGCCGTAGAAGAACAAAGATACGGGGCTGCAAGGAAGTTGTCAGTGATTAATCCAGTATTAATCAGACCAGAAAGAACTGTTGAAAGGAGAATACAACATTTGCTAAATAGCAGAAGAGAAAAGAAACTCGGCGCACCTTCAATGATTCGACCTTGGCACCGAACTTTGCCATGGTGCTTACAGCACTGGCCCGAACAGTAGCATTCTCAAGATGTACCCGATTGTATATGTACCGTATGTACTTACTAGGATCTGAGGTTTTCGGCCCTTCGATTCCCAGAAAATGGAGAATCTAACAATGAAAATGCAACCACACATGTATAAGTTGGTATTTAACAAAACGGGAACTCTTCAAACAAAACGGTAACTTAATAACCCACCTGTGTTGACAAATAAGTAAATTCACAATCTTCAATAAACTCGCACAGATGAAGCAACCCACTTTCTTTTGCTTCAGGTATATCCCTGATGAGGATCACAATTGAATCTATAATTGCCTTTTTATACTCGAATCCACCTTCTTCCCTAAGAATGTTGCTAAGGAAGTTCATCCTGACAAAAACCAAAAAAGCAGATCCAATAGCAGCTACTTTAGAGAATAAACACATTATATTACATAATTATTGTATTAAAAAGGAAATGGAAGGGGGCCAACTCACAGGGATCTGTATTTCAGAGGAAACTTCAAACATAATGACCTTATGGCTTCCACCACTACAATTTTAAACTCATCAGCAATATCTGACATAAAATTGGTAATCTGCTTCATCAGACGATCAACACTTGATTCATTTCCTGTCTTCAGGAGAGTGGTGATGGCAAGTGTGGCAATGCTTCTGTTCTGGTCAGAAATAAGACTCTCCATATCTATATTGCAATTAGTGACGGCCATTGGATGTGTCATTGCAACCTGTTAAAGAATATTCTTGAAAAATTACTCAAAATAGAACCGTAACTGCGGGAATGTTAATGTAAAATATTGGTTGGTTGTCCCGCAAACAAAGTCTTTTTTGAGGCCCTTGTGGAATCCTTGGCCCGGGTCAAATTCTGACGAAAGAATTCGACTATATTCAACACTGCAAACAAGACGCAAACTATGTGGAAATCCAGACTTGAGAGGTCTTATTCCAACTCCCGTGATAGTTTCAAGAGAAGAGCTCCTCATTCCACCACTAGTTCAGTTCTAGTACCAAAACCGGTAGCTGTTCCAAACATCCTTTGCGAGCCTGAACACAACTCAATTCTGGACAAAAGTCCACACACACATCATCTGAAAACTTTCGTCTTACAATTCCTGGGGCGATAAATAAGGTACGACAATCTACAACCAGCTGCTTTGTTTATTTATCCTTCCGGGGCTCCAAATACGGTACAAAGACTAAAACAAGCCGCTCTGTTTCTTCAAATACATGGTGCCCGTGCACCTAAACACTCATATGTACACATACACACATACAACTTATGAAGCAAGACATAAGTAACCATAAATGCAGACTCAAGGTGATGACGAAACTGCACACCCATTTCAGATGATGGATTGATATTTTGATTAGCATTTTACACATACAAAGGTTTTAAAAAAGAATTGACAGAAAATCTAGGGAGGAGTAGGGTGGCAAGGACTAACCTTATTCAAAGTGCGGATGGCTGCAAATCTTAGCACTGGTTTGGAAGAACTTAAAAAGAGCTGGAGAACAGTTATTGCTGGAGTCAATTCCCTGCTTGTCACTCCATTAAGCTCGGTGATAGCTCTCGCAGCCTCAAGAATCACCATTTCAGCCTTGTGCCGCAGACAACTTTCCAGATAATCAAAAAATGGTCTTTCACCAGTTTGTGAATTACTGGCTGATTCATGGATAACCTGCATATGTTGTTTAATAAATATAATGTCACGGCAAATTAGTCATGTCATACTGAAAAGGACTCATTCCAGCTAAGTAGTTACAAGTACCTGACTAGTATAGCGTATTAAAAGGCACTGGGCCAAAGGTGATCGAACAGACCCCCTAGTCAAGCTTGTTACAAGCTTGCTTACAGCAAGTCTATCATTTTGCCGAATCTGCATGATTTGAATTGGATGGTATGTCAGCACCTTTAAGGTAATAAGTAATCCAAGTACAATTTAAGCACACAGAAAAAAGGACAGTCTCGTTATTGTGTGGAATTGTATACATTAAGAGTATAATCAGAGGCTCCTCTTTCTTTTTGGCCAAAAAGGAGTGCCTCTTTCCACAGCAAAAAGGGACAAAATAGCATAATACGAGACAGTACGTCCAGCAGCACAAAAAAAAAAAAAAAGCGCTAGATTATGACCAGTCAATGCAGAAGACAAATTCAGGTTTATTTTTAGAAAAGGAAAGGAGATCAAAAGAAAAGAAAGGCGATGGGTCATGACACAATGTGAATCAGCCAGTTTACAGAATAGACTGAACTGTTACATTTAATATATTCTAGGTATTGAAGAAAATGGAAGACTAAGTATTTACATTTACCCACCATGATAAAATAGGAAATGTAAAATATCTGCATCCTTCCTGTCTCTTGTCAACAATGCATTTTCATCTAGAGCCATTGACACCTCAACCGCAAGACTAAATCTTGAACCACTTATTTCCTTCATTCAAAAAAATCTCTCTGTAGACTTTTCACAACCAAAAGTGATAGGTTTCCTCCCATGAGGCTACTTATGAACTTAAATTAGTCCAAAACCATAACAGGAAAGAACATTTGACAAGCAAGCAATTCCTTAAGGTAAAAGAAGTAGAGGACAGAGCAACAACAGTAAAAACACTTCAAAATCCACTAGCTAGTATCTATTTCGGAAAATGAGGCTTCTCTTCCTGAATGCAAATTCCAGAAGCTAAAAGTTTATCTTACTCCTAAAGGCACAGATTTTCTGCAGAGTCAACAAAAGGATCTCTTCACGTAATCATATTATTGCTATGGCATTAGCCTTCCACTCGGGATCCATATATATGACACATATAAGACATGATCAAGTCTGAAATCGTCGATGGAAAGGTAAATAGCCATGCGGCTGAAATAATACTAGGATGTAAGACTGCAGTTTCTAAATTGTGAAAGGTAAGTCCAATCATCTAGACCAACAACACTTTAACCAACCTGATGGAGTAAGGCGAGTGCATGAAACTGTACAAGGGCTGCTCTTGATTGCACAGCTTCCTGAACCTCATTGCTCCACCTTTTTACAATCTCTGGGTTCGTCTGTGAACATGCGACAAATATAAAGAGGCAATTTTTGACATAAAGAAGGAACTAGCGACCGTCAGCAGCAAGCATTCAAATGAACCTGAAGTATATGGATCCCGCTAACTAAGGCTGCACTAGCAACCACTGGATTCTTGTCAACAATAGCTTGTTTCAGGTAGCGCTCAATTTGGGTGAGGAGGGTTCCATCTGTGATCCGACATAAAACTCGAATTGCATTGGCACGATACATGTCTGTCTTGCTATTCATATCCTTCATTAGGGAGCTTGTCACAATAATCACCTAGAAAAGCAAAGAAAATTTCGCAAGTCAGAATTTGCTAAATAAAACCAAGGATCATCCATATAGAGGGTGTCGGCATTAAAATATTCCAATACAGCATACAACCTCATCTGCACAAGGAGAGAGCTCCTTTATCATCAAATAAACCATTCTCCTTAATCCTATATCTCTGGATTGGAAAAGTTTGGTCACAGCAAAAAAGACTTCTGTTGCTTCTATCTGCATGATTGAATGGAGATCCAGTCACATATAGAACTCAAAAGGAGACACATTCAGTCAAATTCTCCATGATCTTGTGCGTAAAGGCCAATGAAGTATAAGGGGTAACGGTTTGGAAAATTTAAAAGAAATAGTAAGCAACAGCATTATAATCAGCAAAAGAATTTGACCTTGGTGAATGTTTCCCCCTGATTCAGCAGATAGAGAAGCTTTGTGATGACCTGCAATCACGTGAACACCACCAGAAAACTCAGTAGTCAATGAAAGACCTTCATGCAGAATGTAGCTTCCCAATCAAATAATACGAAGTGAGACCTGAGAGCATCGCCTAGGATCAAGCTGAGGGTCGTTGAAAACTCTAGCCTCCTGAAGGACTGCCCCCTTCTCGATCCCGAGAAACGGAGAGTATTCAGCTGTGTAACATTAGAATGACAAGATCAGACGAGATAAAAGACCCACACGAACGGAGGTGTATCACACCAAATTTCCCACAATAAGAACCAGCAAGTCTGCACTTATCAGCAGCTGATGAACATTAAACAGTGACACTGAACAGAGAAAACCCAGATCACGTCCATCGAGACCAAGTAGATTCGCGCAATTCAACATCGCCATTGCTCGTTGGACATACATTCTCGATTATCTCCGACCATAATACGAAACAACACGGAAAGCCACTCGGATCGAGCGAATGCGAAAACCACATTAAGTCGAGAAAAAAAAAAACCACAGCTCCTCCAATCAGAGACCTAAACCCGGGCTAAAACAACGGATCTAGAAACTCATGGATCGCATCAGCATTCCGCAAACAGATATACAAGCAGAGATGGACGAATCCGAACGGAAGAAAAAAGCGAGAGGACGCCAGAAGCTAACCTTCTTCGTCATCATCGTCCTTCTTCACGAACGGCTGAGCCATGGGCGCGGCGAGGGCGAACGCACGGAGATCGCGGCGAAATGAGGCGCGGAAAGCGATCGGTTCGGGCGCGCGCGCAGCCTCTGAATCTCGACACTACGCACTTGGTGGGAAGCTTTTTGAGCGCACGGAGGAGACGGACAAGAAAAACTGTGAAGTGTCGGAGAGGACTCAGGATCTGGTGCTTCCCTTCTTGGGACGGAGGGATGGGGAAGTAATTTGCAATCTAGTCATCTATTATATCTAAATTTCAAATAAGTCCCTGAAATATGACCGTTTTCTCCAAAAAGGATCCAAAAGGTGTAAAATGGCCAATCTAATCTCAAATAAGAGTCCGAGTTCACTGGTCGGCCAAATTTTTACCGACTCTGCCAAGTTGGAGGAGAGTCGGAATCCAACTAAATTTTACTTTCATCTAATTTCCTTCGTTAAAAAAAAAAAAAAAAGGAGGGCAGTTTCCTTATATTGGTGCACCTGATAAGGCGATCACGGCTTGTTGAAGGAAATGGAGGTTTTAGGACGGTTTGGTTCAACTTTTTCAAGGGGCTTTCAGCCTCAAAAGTCCCTTGAGAAAATGCTGAGGTGTTTAATTCAGCTTTAAGTCAGCATTTAGTGAAATGCTAGTCTTGAAAAAGCTGAAAGCCCAATCTTGGTAGAGATTAGCATTGAGTTTTTAGCATTTGGCCAAATGCTAATAAACTATCTTTCCTTCCAAAACTAGCCTCATCAATTTTCTATTTCCCCAATTTTGCACCTTTTGGTACTATGCTTCTTCTTCAATGTTTCGGTGTTGAGGAGACCAAATCTGGCCCAAAGGGGCTGATGCAAGGACGGCAAGGGGTCGATGAGGGGCCGATTGCCCGGGAGAAGGCTTGCCGCCCGGACGAGGGCCCACCGCCCACAAGGGTCGATTGCCCGGGCGAGGGCTGCCGCCTAGGAGAAAGTACATGGGTTGCGCGACCCTAGGAAATGGCGCTTGAGGTCGCGCGACCAAGGCGCCGTTGCCTGGTTCGTGCGAATGTAGGCATAGCATGAGGTCGCCCGACCTTAGGTGACCCTCACCTAGGTCGTGCGACCATCAGCAGGGGTAGCTTGAGGTCGTGAGGTTGCCAGCACTAGATCTAGCTCGTCGGCGATCTGAAACCTTCGTTGGACCGACGAAGGGTCTAAGCTTTTTAATAAAAATATATAAAAAATTGTATTAAAAGCCCATTTGCAAAGTTATTTTTACCAAACACCGTATAACCCAAAGCCCATTTTTAAATGAATTTTTACCAAACGTAATTAACATTCTCTCAAACCTCATTGGATTGAAGGCATTTGTGTTTCTCCAAATCTCATTTCAAATGATAAACCAAACCATAAAGACAGTTGAATTCAAATGATTTTGTTGCTTTCTAAGAGACAAATTGTAAGTCATGCGAAAAAAAATGTAAGTGGAAAAGTTAATAGAAAAATTGCTAATTTGTGAATTTTAAGAGAAGTCTGTAATTTTTTTGAAAAAAGTATAGGTACGTTATTAACAAGTTATCTGAAAAAAAAAATCTTTTTTTAACCAACTGTTTTATCGAAATTCACCGGTGCTAGAAAATTAAGTAGCATATTTTTTTTTGTTGACACGAGACGATAGTACTTTGCTTATTCCTAACTTTCCATAATATACATAAGGTTTATTGCATAATAAATACAAATCTAATGTTTTTCAATGAAACGAGCACAACGTCCAGTTAGGACACTTGAACACGAAATATTCCTCCATGCCAAATCATTTGACCAATTTAGGAAGCGCGCATCCTAATCTATCTCATGCAAAAGTTGTTGTGCCATTGATTTTCTCTAGTTAAAATCCTTGGTACACACCAAGAAATGCACTTGAAAACAACATTCGCTTTGGTATCATTTCAACACTACGGGGTTTTTTTTTTTCATTAATCCCAAATTGACAAAATGGCGAAAAACCAAAATTGCTAACGAAATCGGGCACGTCGTTTCCCGCTTTTTGCACTAACAAAAAATTGGTAACCAGTTTATTGGGCTTGGAAGATTAAATCCAACAAATTAAGCATGTTTTCCCAAATTGTACATTCTACAGAAAATGGAAATTAACCATCCCAAAAATTTAAAAAATGAGAATAGAAAGATTAATTCATTTGTGCTCGAATAAAAAAACAGGGTATCGTCGGTTCCGTTCGATCTTTCCACTTACAACTGCTCAATTCCCCTTCTAAAGCATCCTTCACATGGACCACCTACTACCTACGATCGGCAGCGACGCTGGAACGAGGGACTCGATCTGCATAACAACGCGGAGGTGCGGCCACGGCTCACCGGCCCATGAAGGCCTTGGCGCCGGCAGTGCTGCTTCCGGGAGTGTAGGCGCGGCAGGTAGGGCACAGGGGCGTACCCTTTTGCAGGATCTGGAGAACAATTCGACCCCGGCTCCTCATTACAAGCCCGCTCTCCTCTGCGGCGCTTAATTAGAGCCCGGCACGCCTTGCTCGGGCGCTGCGCATCGATGTTCCCATCAAGAAGAGGAAAACCATCACACCGGCTGCTACTTTTGAAGTTAGGATCTTCTTCTTCATCCTCGGCCGGGTTGTATGAATCTGCAACCCTCTTGGGCTTTCCTTTGTTGCTACTTGCGACTTGCTCGTCTATGGGTGTGTACGATGAAGAGAATGCGGCCGTGGATGTCTCGTATTTATACTGCGCCATTGTCGAACTAACGGCAATTGCTTCGATCTCTTCTTATCTTGATCAAAGCTGTTGAACGGGCCTGGGGATTTTCTGAACTTTTGACCACCACGGTGATGGAGAACCAGCGACCTCACTGGTTATAGAGTGGGAAGAAGAAGAAGAGGGATTTGAATTGGTCGTCAAGGAAGACAATTTCGCGGAAAATCAACAAAATTTGAACACTATTTTCCTAACTTTTATCAGTATTATTGCTTATAATAACGAGTCAATGAAAAATATCTCCATTATTAACAACATTTTTTTTTTGTTTTAGCCAGAATTTTTTCCGTTATCACTTTCCCTAAGAGATATGAATGATCAAAATTAGGAAAATCTTTTCAAAATGGTTGATTTTCCCATGAAACAAAACGGTGCAAAAGTAGTAAAGGTCGACTATAATGAATGTTAGGATTTTGATATACATCTAGACATGAAGTGGATTCTCTAACTTGCATTTTGTCCGGTGCAAAATGAATGATTTGAAAAATATTTTTTTAAGAAGGATTGCTTGTATCCATTACAAAAAATGAATAATAAAAAAAAAAATACTTTCATCGTTTACGATAATGTTTTAGACATGAATTATTATTGGGGATCAAAATATTTCTTATTGATTAATTATTTCAAATTATACATGCGATCGCTTTTAGAAAAATGTTTTCTAAATCATTCATTTTTCATGAAACAAATGGAGCCTTATTCTTCAGATTTTCAACTTATTCCACCTACTCCTTTTGGATTGTCATTCTAACTATTTTCTTTTGATCAAGAAACATTATCTAATAACTTGGCCACGCGAAATTTGCCATGGCACCTTTCGTACCGTGATCTTCACTTACATCGCTTCCCATGTTCTTAGCACCGATGTGGATATAAAGATTAAGGACGTAAGTGTTTGAACTCGATACGGGCCGAGCGAATTAAGGTGCCACGCAATTGCAAAGCGCGAACCGCCCATATCGAATGACTAATTTAAGACGCATCTCTTTCGATAGGAGTGGGTCTCATAGAACGAACACGGAAACGTTGAGAGAAATGCTCATGAGGCTTGAAGGAGACTAATTCAGACAAACATGCGTAAAACAAAGGTAAGACGTAGAAAATAGTCATCAGTTATATAGAACTTGGATAGCACGGTGGTCAAAGAAGAAGTGATTTTTACGAATTCGAAGGAAGGACAAAGAGGTGGACAAAACCATTTCTCGGTCTAGAGTCATTTTTCGACTTTGAACGGAGAATATAGCAATTTCCTTTGCCGTTGATGATCTTCAAAGATGTTTATTCGGCTCAAATCCTGAAAGATGGGTTGGATTCCATCTCTTTGACAATTAGCTTTTGGGGGGTAAGTTCTTCCACTCATTGTAACGCATCATGCCCTTTATATTTTCTTTTGTGTAAATAAAGTCCTCAAGCTATCTTTTGTTTGTCTAGCTTTTGGGAATCAGTTCTTCAGTCCATTTTAACGCATTATGACATTTATATTTTCTTTGGTGTAATCAAAGTCCTCAAGCTATCTTTGTTTGTCCAATTAAGTCCTCCTGTTAATTGCCCGCCGAGCCGAGAGTAGTGGCGATTTTATCACGGTGAGACTTAAATGGTACTCTTTATTTTATCATGGTGAGACAATGGATAATTAGGTAGATGAGGGCACGCATGACAACACTTCTAGAGTGGAATTTTTGCTCCGGAAGTGCTTTTGGTGCAAAAATCCATTTGGCAATGTAATTTTTTGAGCAAAAAATTCTATTGGTTGCACAACTTCATTTTTCTATTCTTCTAGCATTTTTTTTCCTCCAGAAGTAACTTTGGAACCACTTGAAGAAGTAAAAAAAAAGATATTTCTCTCAAGAAGTAAAAAAATTAACTTATAACCTGAAGTTAATTTCTAGTGCAGAAATATTACCATGGGCACCCTAAGCTTTTCGGACCTTTCCCAACCCCTTTTCCATGCTTCCTTCTCCCCTTACATCACATTTTTTTTCAATAAAATATCTATTTAATTTTAAATGGTACTCTTTATTTATCTACAAAGATACATTGTGCAAGCTATTTGCATAACTCCATGCCCCAGAATCTATCCTAAACTCATTGGTTCCAAAGGTCTAGAACCCTGAACACAATTGGGATGGAAAAAAGACAGAAGTGCCAAAATTTATGTACGTAACTCACTTTGATGCCAATTATTTTCAGCTCACTTAAGTATCAACTTTTTTGAAAAAAACGATTACTAAAGTCCGTACCAACTCCAATACGTTTGGTCAAAAATCCTACGACGCATTTTTTACCTAATATCTCAAGCTTGTGTGGCTCATCGGAGGATCCAATCAGCAATAAAAAAAAAGCTAAAAGTTAAAAAATTAAATTAAAAAAACAAAAAAAAAACTTAAAAATAAGCTAAAAAACTCAAACAAAAAGGAAAGGTAACGGTCGCTACAAACCCTTATTTCTTTTTTTTTTTAAAGAATATTTTCAATTTTTTAGTTTTTTAGTTTATTTTGTAAATGTAATTTAATCTTTTAGAAACAATTTAGCTTATTTTTAAGTTTAGAAGCCCATGTGGATTGATTTCAAAAAAAATTTGCCCCTTAAAATTAGAAATTTAATAATAAATGTCACGTAATCAGTTTAGTCAGAATTTCTCCGATTTGGCACTGATCATTTTTTCTCTAATTTGTCACTTAAGTGAGTTGGCGAAAAACTTTGGAACTAAAGTGAGCGTCGTACATAAATTTTGGCACTTCTGGTGTTTTTTTGTCTCGTCGGGACTAAACCTCTAGGAGGGTTTAAGATGTATGTCGAACGACTAATTTAAGACGCATCTCTGTCCAGTAGGAGTGGGTCTCACGGAAGGATCACGGAAATGTTGAGAGAAATGCTCATAAGGCTCAAAGGACACTAATTCAGACATACCTGCGTAAAACAAAGTAAGAAGAAAAAAATGGTCATCAGTTACGCAGGACTTGAATGGCACTGTGGTCAAAGAGGAAGTAATTTTTATGAATTCGAAGGCAGGACAAAGAGGTGGACAAAACTATGTCTTGGTCTAAAGTCGATTTTCGACATTAAACAGAGGATATAACAATTTCCCTCGCCGTCTATGATCTTCAAAGATGTTTATTCAGCTCAAATCCTGAAGAAGGGTTGGGTTCCATCTCCTCGACAACTACCATTTGGGGATAAATTCTTCCACCCATTATAACAATGGGCAACCACCTTTTGGGTATAAGTTCTTCCACCCGTTGTAACTCATCATACCCACTATATTTTCTTTTGAGTAATCAAAATCCTCAAGCTATCTTTCTTTGTCTAATTTTGGGAATAAGTTCTTCTGCCCATTTTAACGCATCACGCCATTTATATTTTCTTTGGTGTAATCAAAGTCCTCAAGCTATCTTTGTTTATCTAATTAAGTCCTCATGTTAATTGCCCACCGAGAGTAGCCATCAAAATTGGTCGACGTGGCGATTTTAACATGGGGAGACTTAAATGGTACTCTTTCTTTCATCACGGTGAGACAATGGATAATGAGGTAGATAAGGGCGCGCATGACAACACTTCTGGAGTAGAATTTCTACTCCGGAAGTGCCTTTATAGCAAAAATTCATTTGGTAATGTAATTTCTGATGCAAAAAATTCGTTTGGTTATACAATTTTATTTTTATACTTTTGGAGCATTTTTTTTCCTCTAGAAGTTGCTTTGGAGCCACTTGAAAAAGTAAAAAAAAAAATTATTTCTCTCTAGAAGTAGAAAAATTAACTTATAACTAAAAGTTAATTTCTAGTGCAGAAGTGTTACCACGAATGCTCTAAGCTTTCCGGACCTTCCCCAACCCCCTTTCCATGCTTCCCTCCCCCCTCACGTCCCCTTTATTCAATAAAACATCTATCTAATTTTAAATGGTACTCTCTATTTTTCTACAAAGATACATTGTCCAAGCTATATGCATAACTCCATGCCCTATAATCTATCCTAAACTCATTGGTTCCAAAGCTTTAAAACCTTGAACATGGTTGGGAGGGAAAAAAGATGGGAGGGGCAAAATTTATGTATTTCTCAATTTGATACCAATTTTTTTTCAGCTCAATTAAGTACCAACATTTTTTAAAAACGATTACTGAAGTACGTACCAACTCCGATCTATTTGGACGAAAATCCTACGTAAAGCATTTTTTAACTAATATCTTAAGCTTACCTGGCTCGTTAGAGGATCCATTTAGCAATAAAAAAGCTAAAAGTTAAAAAAATTATATTAAAAAATAAAAAAAATTGGCTGCCAAGCCGTTATTACCTTTTTTTTTTTTTAAGAATTTTTTCAATTTTTTAGTTTTTTAGTTTATTTTGTAACTGTAATTTAATATTTTAGATAAACTTTAACTCATTTTTAAGTTTAGAAGTCCACGTGGACTGATTTTAGAAAAAGTTGCCACGTAATATTAGACATTTACTAATAAATACCACGTAATCGGTTTGGCCAAAATTTCTCCGACAGGCATCGATAATTTTTTCTTTGATTTGACATTTAAGCGAGTCGGCAAAATTTTTTTGGCACTAAAGTGAGTGCTGTACATAAATTTTGGCACTTTTGGTGTTCTTTTGCCTAGTTGGGAGTGAAGCTCTTGGAGGGTTTAAGACACTCGTCGAATGACTAACTTAAGAGGCATCTCTGTCAATCGGAGTGGTCTCACGAAACGAGTACGAAAACGTTGAGAGAAATGTTCATAAGGCTCAAAGGAGACTAACTCGGACAAACATGCGTAAAACAAAAGTAAGACGAAAAAATGATCAGCAGTTACGTAGAACTCGAATGGCACGGTGGCCAAAGAAGGAGTAATTTTTACGAGTTCTAAAGTCATTTTTCGACTTTGAACAGAGGATATAACAATTTCCTTCGTCGATGATGATCTTCAAAGATGTTTATTCGGCTCAAATCCTGGAAGATGGGTTGGGTTCCATCTTTTGGACAATTAGCTTTTCGGGATAAGTTCTTCTACCCATTGTAACGCATCACTCCCTTTATATTTTCTTTTGTGTAATCAAAGTCCTCAATCTATCTTTCTTTGTCTGGCTTTTGGGAATAAGTTCTTCCACCCATTGTCATGCATCATGCCCTTTATATTTTCTTTGGTGTAATTAAAGTCCTCAAGTTATCTTTTTTTATCATGTTAAGTCCTCCCGTTAATCGCCCGCTGAGAGTGACTATCAAAATTGGCCTACGTGGCCATTTTATCACTGTGAGACTTAAATACTGGTCTTTTTTTTTTTTTTTTTTATATATCACGGTGAGACAATGGATAATTAGGTAGATAAGGGCATACATGACAACACTTCTGGAGAAGAATTTTTGCTCTTTCCGGAGCAAAGATTCATTTGGTAATGCAATTTCTGAAGCAAAAAATTGGTTTGGTTACACAACTTCATTTTTCTACTTTTGGAGCTTTTTTTTCCTCCAGATGTAGCTTTAGAACCACTTGAAGAAGTAAAAAAAATATTTCTCTCCAAAAGTAGGAAAATAAACTTACAACCAGAAGTTAATTTCTTGTGCAGAAATGTTGCCATGGGCGCTCTAAGCTTTCTGGACCTTCCCCAACCTCCTTTCCATGCTTCCTTCCCCCCTCATATCCCCTTTTTTCAATAAAATATCTGTTTAATTTTAATTGGTACTATTCATTTTTCTATAAAGATACATTATGCAAGCTATATGCATAATTCCATGCCCTAGAATCTATCCTAAACTTACTAGTTCCAAAGGTTTAGAGCCTTGAACACAGTTGGGAGGGAAAAAAGACAGGAGTGCCAAAATTTTTGTATGTCACTCACTTTAATGCCCTTTTTTTAGCTTACTTAAATACCAACTTTTTTGAAAAACGATTACTTGACTATGTACCAAGTCCGATCTGTTTGACTAAAAATCCGACATGGCATTTGTAACTAATATATTAAGCTTATGTGGCTCATCGGAGGATCCAGCCAGCAATAGAAAAGCTAAAAGTCAAAAAATTATATTAATAAAATATAAAAACTGAAAAATAACATAAAAAACTAAAACGAAAACGAAAGGTAAGGGCTGCTGCCAAGTTCTTTTTACTTTTTTTAAAGATTTTTTTTTGAATTTTTTACTTTTTTTAGTTTATTTTGTAAATGTAATTTAATCTTTTAGAAAAATTTTAGCTTATTTTTAAGTTTAGAAGTCCACGTGGACTGATTATAAAAAAATTTACCACGTAATATTGTAAATTTAATAATAAATGCCACGTAATCAATTTGGCAAGAATTTCTCTAATTTAGCACTGATTATTTTTTTCTCGATTTGGCACTTAAGTGAGCCGACCAAAAACTTTGACACTAAAGTGAGCGCTGTATACAAATTTTAACACTTCTGGTGTTCTTTTGCTTAGTCGGGAGTGAAGCTCTTGGAGGGTTTAAGAGAATGGAGATTTTAAAATAATGAAGCATTATTTTATCTAGATTTTGTAAGATTTGTGACTTTAATACTTTTAATTTTTGATACTTTTTGACCACTAATACTTGTCTCGAAACCTACTCGTCCGTTTCTTGCGGATTTCGCAGGTTTTTGTAGGTTCTCTTTTACGTCCTTCTATCTCCTAATTACTACCGAGATGAGATTTTTCTTTCAGTTTTGAAGGAATTTTATTATCTTTTGATTTAGAGTGGTTTATAGCCCCGAGCTAGATTGTGCCGGAAGAGTGGAGTGAGCGAGTGGAAAGTCGAACCACTATAATCTTAGGTTTGTTCTCTTAGGGTCTGTATGGTAACGTTTTCGTTCCCGGGAACATGTTTGGAGCAGAAACATTTTTTTGTGTTTCTGTTCCCGGCTACGATTTTCGGGAACAGAAACGCGTTTGACAAGTACAAAAAAAAAAAAATACTTTTTTCACCAAAAGGAAGGATCTATACCGGCCGGCAACCGGCGGCGGCGGCGGCCACTGCTGCTTCAACTCCTCGCCGACGATGGTGAGCGATGGTGGCTTGCACAAGCTCGCCCTCAAGTTGTTTCTAAAAAGTGTTCCAAAACCCGGAAACAAGTTTTTTTTGTTTCTCATTTTTGCTCCAAAAGTGTTTTTGTTTCTCAAAAGTGTTCGGAACACTTTTGGAACAATTTTTTACCATACGCGTTTCTGGAGTGTTACCATACGGACCCTTACTCTTTACTCTTTAACTAGCACGTGCCTGTGCAATGCACGTGTTTAGAAAAAGTTAGGGCTCTGAAATTTGTCATTTAATTGAGATTATATATAAAGAATATTTGATAATTTTTGTGAATTTCTTACGCGTGGCGTCGCCACCAGCCAATTACTAATAATCATGCTTAAAATTAAATGAAAATTCGGTGATAAATATTCATGAATGTGATTTTCTCGCTTGGCATTATGTTTTCTTCTTCATTGCAAGTTTAATTGTGCTATACCTACATTGAACGTGTCTGAACATTGTTGGCTGAATGTCATCTAATTGCCGAGGATTGACCATCGCAAAGAAAGAATCGATTGAACATCCTAACACGAGATTAATTACGAATAAAAGCAATTGAGACAACACAACACCACATCACATATACTCCTACCTTTTTCTTCCATCAGGAACAAATATAAACAATTGTTCAAAGGAAGTTTTTTTTTTTATAAGAAAAATACAACAGAAAAAATGAAAAAAAAGCTATAAGATTATTATCAGATTTGGGGTCGATTCGACTTTTCAAATCGAAAATGATCCCTTCTCACGGATTGTGTCTCCTGGACCCGCCTTTGCTCCCCTCCTCTGAGTCGCTGCTCGAAGAAGAAGGATTGAGCCCGTACTCGCTCGTGCCACCGTACTCGCTGCTCACGTACTCGTGACCATGAACCGCGACTTTCTTGAATTGCCTCATGTTCTCGCTATAAGAGACGGTTTCGTAATCGGTACTGCTCGATCCGTCGGTGGCCAAGCTTTGGCCGGTCGACTTCGGCCAGTCGTTTAGATCGTCGAAAGAACCATCCCCTTCTAGGGCTCGAACAATCTGGTCAATTCGCCATTAGTTAGTATTGAGTTCCATAATGTGGCATGATCCATGATTTATATCAACGCCCTGAGCAGCTGTTGTGTAAATCATTGGTCATGACAAAAGTTCGGAGTAAACGAAAAGATCACATGGGAACGAAAAGATCAAAGAAATGGCTTCTAAAAGAAAAGCACGACTTTCTCGTCCTCTGTCCATGCCAATAGTCCGGACCATGAATCTATCTAATTGGTAAATTAAAACCTAAGACCGCTCGAGCCAACAACTGGTTTTCCTGACGAGCCCGGCCGACCCGCCCGGATCCACCCACTGATCAGGTCTTATACATTACTAGGCAGCAGCATTAGCCATCCATCTAATACCGTGCGCAGGAAAAACATGTTACCTGGCTCATTTTGGGTCTCCTTCTAGCGGAATGCCGTATACACGCGCCGGCGCACGCGACCATGCGCGCCATCTCATGATAATCGTAATCGGCTTCTAGCCGCGGGTCGGCCAACTCGTTAAAGTTGCTCTCTTCCAAGGCACGTCCGATTAGGGGCCTAGCCTGCTCATCCAAGAAAACACATTAATTTAACCGAAGATCCGAATTTAAGCAGCCAAAATGTGAAAAAAAATATATTAAAGACTAGTAATTCCATGGGTGGCTTATTCGTAGTAAAGCAAAAAAGGAGGGGGAAAAAAAATCATGTCGACATTTACAGGTCATTATGGATATTAATGGTCATTTTGTTTTCTCAAATAAAATGAAAGCGAAGAGAGCCAAACCCAATCTACGAGGCTGTCCTCCATCAGTTCGCCGGTGTGGTCCACCGGACGTCTCCCCGTGATCAGCTCCAGAAGCATAACCCCGAAAGAGAAGACGTCGGACTTGTCGGTCAGCTTGCCGCTCGCGGCATACTCCGGGGCCAAGTAACTGCAAATAGCAACGATGTTCTGATCGGATTATTGATGTTAACATTATTTGGTCAATAATTAGGAGTGACCGCTTTTCAGGGTGGATAAAGTTCCAGATTCTTGACCAGCAATCTATCCTGTTAGAGTCGGTTCCTAATTTTTCGGTTTCGAGGACGGAACCGGGCGGTTTTGGGCCAATTTCAGGGTCGACTCAGGAACTGGGCTTAAAGTTTAAGTGAGTCTAATTTCTATTTTAAGAAAACATATCATAGTTCACAGTCTAGGGTATATTGAATGGATTTCTTAGGCTTCCCGGTTCCAAACATATGTCCAATGTACCTACTTTTTTCTTTCTTTAAAAAAAGTATAGAAAGCTAAAAATCAGTTCAAAACCAATTCACGGCATAAAACCACAAATTGAAAGGGTCGAGTTCAGTTCCTTGAGTTTTTGTGCCAGAAACGTACCCGGTCCATATATGAACCGGTCGGGAACAAGTCGGATAAAGTCGGTTTAGACTGCCTCGGATTGAATTAGACCGGTTGTACACCCCTATATGAAATGAACGAGGAAAAACCAAGTTGCATGAAATTGAGTATTCATATTTCTTACCCGAACGTCCCCATGATTCGCGTCGACACGTGAGTGTAATTGTCCGAAGTAAGCTTAGCTAGTCCGAAGTCCGCCACCTACACAATCCGTCGCCATAGTTACCGGTTCAAACGGCTGTTGATGCAAATTTTTGGAGCCGAAAAGAAGAAGCAAAGGAGAAACGTTACTGACCTTGGCCTCGAAATTGAAATCAAGAAGAATGTTCGCACCTTTGATGTCTCGATGGATAATCCGAGGGTGACCTATTGATTTAAGTTGGAATGACCAATGTATCATTCTAGAGAGAGAGAGAGAGAGAGAGAGAGAGAGAGAGAGAGAGAGAGAGAGAGAGATATGAAATCCTTACAATCTTCATGCAGATAAGCGAGCCCCTTGGCTGATCCTACCGCAATTCGAAGCCTCGTCGACCAACCCATGGGCGGACGATCTTTCCCTGTAAATTTTGGGCGTGACTGTTAGTAATCTATGGAGGTGACACTCTCATCAAACTAGGGTTTGACAGAACCATACCATGAAGGTGATACTCTAGGGTTTTGTTGGGCAAGAACTCGTAAACCAACATCCTCTGACTTCCGGCCATACAGTATCCTACCAGCGACACCAGGTGACGGTGGTGGACACGGCTGATGATCTCGACCTCCGCCTGAAACTCCCTGTCCCCTTGTCCGCTCCCCGCTTTCAAGCACTTCACAGCCACCTCCTGTCCATTCGGCAACATCCCCTTGTGCACGTACCCGAAACCCCCTTGACCTATTATGGTATCGAACGCGAATCCGTTCGTAGCAATTGCTAAGTCATTATAGGTGAAGTTGCTTTTGTTGAACCCGAGAGTGATGGAAGAGTCGGGGACACGCGGGCTCGGGAAGCTCGAGTTCCGGTCGCTGCCCATGAGAGGCGACAGCGGTGCTGGCCAACCTGAAGGTACAGTAGTCACTGTCGCCCCTGGCGGGGGAGGGATTTGAACGACATGGTCTGCTGCTGTTTGTTGAGGGTTGCGCCGACTCGAATAGGAATCATGAGAGCCATTGTAGTAGCTTTTGCCAGCTACAGAAAACAAGAAGAAGAAGAAGAAGCCGCGGCAGTAGCAGCAGCTTGATTAATGAACATGATAACACAATAACTCGCTAACAGAATAAATGAAGGAGGTTGCGATTTTCCGAGTTAAGCATCATCTTCCAAATTACATGTACGAAGTATAGTTCGAACGATAAAATCATAATTTTAATGAAAGAATGCAACCGTTAAGAGTCTACTCGACAAAGATAAATGATGTTTATTTTTGCATGACTTTCATTTCCCTTTAGTATGAGCTGGGATTATTTTCATTTTTATTTTTATTTTTGGTGGCGTGTGGATATGGAGCTAGGTTTAGTTTATGTACGTACCTTTTGAGCCATCGTCAAAAGTGCCTGCGTAATGGTTCATCTGAGCTTGCGGCTTCTTGTTCTTCTTCTTTGTGCATGACAAGATCAACCACACCAAGAGCACACCCAGTAACAATCCTGTTCCTGCTGCGACTCCGATTACGAGAGGCAGGGTCACAAGCGACGAGGAGGAGCTATGAGATGTCGGTGAGCCGCTAGTTGTCGATGAGCCCGTCAGAGGTGATAGAGAAGATGGCGTCGCATTTGACGGCGGCGTGAGAGATCTTGGTGGCAGTGGTATATTCGATGCCGTGGCGAATGGAGGAGGCGGCGATATCGTGCTGGGAGAGGAGTCGCTTGGAGGAGTAATTAGAGGAGGAGAGCCTGATGGTTGAGGAGGTGGCGGAGACGGTAATGGGGGCGAATTTGTCGGATTCGGTGGTAGTGGTGACGGTTGTGGCGGTATAGGGCTAGCCGCGGCTTGAGGCGGCGAGGGTAGGGGATTTGAAGTGCTCGGAGGAGGTGGCGGAGACGAATTGGCCTCCAAAGATGGCGACGGTGGCGGCGATGACGAATCCAAGGGGGGCGAGGTGGACGGTGGTGGCGAGGGGGTTGAGCCCGACGCCTGGGGAGGAGGAGATGATGGTGATGGCGGCGGCAACGACGGCGACTCCGACGGCAAGGACGGAGCATCTGGAGGAGGAGACAGGTCCATCTACGGCAGACCGGAATGGGAACAGGGCGGCGGCGGCGGTTGGGAGAAAGGAGAGGAATCCCAACCCCTTTTCCAAGGCCCCTCCTGAGGAGAGCTTTCAGGAAGGGAGGAGGTCCAAATCCTCCAGAAAACGAGAGCTACGCGAGCGTTTTGGCAGAGGAGGAAGGCGTGTTGGCTTATGTCCTCCTCCGACAAATCAGGTGAATCTTCTTCTCCGGATCTGTTGTCAGCCAAGACAATTTCTATTTTTGGTGGATTAGTTTTCGTGTTTCTGCTCCAAATTGCGGGATGGGAAATCTCGTCGTGCCACGAATTGCTACAATTAATGATGTCTTGGAATGACCAAGCCCAACCGAAATGGTTTTAACAGCAGCAAACCAGAGCGGTAAGGGGAGACTGCATGAGTCATAAATTTATCGTACTCGTGCCAATTCAATTATAAATATTTTAATTTTATTAATTAATTTATAAATCTTTTGATAATTTATCAATTGAACTGTTCTGACCTAAAATTGACTTGAAACCGTTGATGTAGACACTAATCGTCTTACGTGACATGACTCGTGCTGACGTTGACATTTTTATAATATTTTAATATATTTTTTAGTTATTCATATTTTTATTATTTTTATTTTATTTCTTTGTGGCTGGCAAGGGTGCGAAGTCCAGACCTAGGCAATGGCATGCAGCAGCCCTTGCCAGTTCGGGGGAGGGCCTTCGCACTCTATTCTGAGGCTGTAATGGCCTCTCCTAGGGCCATTGCGGCCTCACTAACTGCAGATGAGGGTTGCCAGCGACTCACTTGGCCAATGAAAAAAAAAAGAAAAAGGCAATACAAAAATTTTAAAAAAAGTTAAAAATTTCATTTTGTTGGAAAAAATTACAAAAAACGCCGACGTCGGTCTTGGCCATGCCACGTGTGACGAGTGACCGGCCACATATGAAGTCGGCGTCCATGTCGGTAATTTTCGGTCAAATTTAGATGGAAAAGACTCAATTGGCATATTATCAAAAGTTTTAGAACTCAATTAACAAAATTGAAAGGTTTAGAATTAAATTGGCACAAGTGTAATAGATTTGAGTTTTTTTTTTTATAATTTTAAAAAGAATCAGATAATTCTCCAAATTTATACAACTTGCTAATGCCATGTTGTTTGATGTATCTGAAAATTTTGAAGGGACTTCAATGTGATCGAATGTAGTACTCTATTTTTCCAAGTATTAAAAGGCCGTCGTTTCCTCCAATCTAGGTTCCAAGATAACGTGAATCTATCTTGAATGCTAGTCTCTCTCAATTCCATACTAATCGCAACTTGAAATTAAAAGCATAATGCATCTTACCTTTTTGGAGCCGGTACTAATCGATTATGGATTGATTAAACACCCAAGTAAAATGCGGGAGTATATTTTACTTTTGTGAACCAGAGGTTCATGGATATGGAGTGATTACACTAGATTAATTTGACTCCATTTCAATACATTTTCTCTCTATTACACAAACGTTTAGCAAATAGCCTTTTTCAATTTTAATCTTAAACCATTAACATGTGATGGATAATCAGGCGGGTATGCAAATAGTATTCTAACACTCAATAATTGAAAGCGGCAAATAAATTATTTTAAAAAGTGAGATCGAAGAACTTGGATGAAATAAATAAAATCAAACCTTCCTTCACCATCGTCTAATGCAACGGGGATTCTACAAATTTCGACTAGAAAGCAAGCAATGATGCAATTTGTGCTTGTGCTAATTATGACTTCTAAATGTAATTATGCAAGGACAACTGTACATTAAAATATTAACCTAACATGCATGTTAATCTAATGTTTTTATGAAGACCCTATATAAACATGATTTTCGTATAATTTAAGCCATGTGGAAAAACTTAGATTGACTCTTGGAATGTAATGCTAACTAATTCTTTTTGGGTTTTCTTGTTTAGACGGGGATTTATTTAAATGCTACGATTATATGAGTTCTTATTTGACACAAATAATTGGATTAGCATGTAATCTGAATGACATGTATATTATGGCTTTCTTTTTGGATTTTCCTATTAAAGTATTTATATACTTTTCCAATGCATGCCTGGAGCTGTAATCTCGTATACAAAATACTATAAGAAGCAGCGATGATATCATTTAATTATTTTAAATTTGCATTAAAGCGCTATGGCATTGACTAGGGGTGTGCATAGGAATCGGGAACTGCCCGGAACTGGACTATACCGGCCTAGAACCGCCGTTCTCATGGGGGCCAATTCGATTCCCGGGTCCAATCTACTTGAGCCAGTGAGTACTGGTCCGATTCTCAGTTCCAGCGTGAAACTGCTGACCTGCCCACTATTTCAACTTACTTTCAGTGATTCTTCCTCGCCTACTTTTTGCCCTTTATCCTACAGTCTTACTCGCATCTTGTGGTCCTCAAAATAGAACACACATCAAGATACTGCCATTTACCCTACGGTCTTTCTCGTCCCCATCACAGGTGTCTTTGTCAAGATTAGTGTCTCCCACTTGAATGCTGCTTTTCTCAATGTGAGCCTCTATTTATTTCTCTCTCCTGCCACTTACTCACAAATTCATCTCTTAGAACATCTAGTCACAAGTACTGAACATTGATGTGTATATTCTATTTTGGTTGACTCAATCTGATATTTGAAGCAAGAATATGCACATCACTTGAGATTGTGATGACAGATTTAAGCTGAAACAAATGTTTCTTCAAAGTCTGTTTGGGTTTCTATCAAATGATAAGCAAGAGACGGAACCAAATGTCCAAATGAGATCATTCATCCTAAAATTACAACATCATTTCGTGTTTGATAAGCAAGACTCTCATGCATATTTCTTTATTATTCTTACCTTTTCCCTTGCAAAAAAGTATCCACATAGAAACTGGGTTCACCATAATATTAATTGATGAATGTAATTTTGTAAAGATTGGGGACCGATCCGGTTCCTAGGTGAATCCATGCAACCAATGGCAATTTTCGATTTCAATTTTTCGTAATCATTTTGAGTGGACTGTTCCCGATTCCAAAGTGAGAATCGCCCACTTGAGCCATAGTCACCATTGGCATTGACTTTACAAAACATAATCAATAAAAAGGACAAGTGTGCAGTCTTGCACACTTGTTATCTTCCATTTTTATCTTTTAAATGTTTGGAGTCTTCATCCATGCATTATTTAAAAGGGAAGCGTCGTTTTCCAAGTGAAGTCTACGATGGGTAAGTCTAAGAAAACTTCTTTGTTTTATAATATACATTTTTTCCTTATTCCTTTTGTTCTTTGACAATTTTGTTTTTTTTTTTTGGGGGTCAGATTCTTTGACAATGACTAGGTAGTTAATAGTTATAAGTACTAATTTCTTCGTATACACAATAAGCATGCCCGATTCGAGACGAATTAAAATGTAGCAAAATATGATAAGTACAAATTTCAAAAGTAAGAATGAGTGCTCCATAAAATAAGAAGATCTATCGAGGAACTGCTCAGAAATTTCAAATTTTAATGATTAATGATATCTAATGCTCCTTTTACTTTTCACTTATTGAGAACAGAAAAGATTCAAATTAGATGCTTTATATATGCGTGTGTGTATGTATACATAGAAGGTAATTAGTTAAACCATATACGAGGTTTTTTTTTTTTTTTTGGGTCAAATTATACGAGGTTTGTTTACTCTGGCTTTCACTTGAAAAATTATTTATTGGACTTTCGTGTTAAAAATAAAAACATTTTTAAAAGGACAAGAAGGAAAGGAAAAAAAAAAAGGGGATTTCCTATAGTTGTACAATCCATGGAATATTCCAGGTTTGATGCATTATTAAAAGTCAAATCGAGTCAATCTAACTTTAAAAAAAATATTAATGAAATTGGGGGAAGCCCCTAAATAAAATCTTTTTTTTTTTTTTTGGGTCCAATAAAATAGAACTTGGATTGCCGCAAAATCACGACATTTTTACAGGTGTGCCCCAGCCGGGAACCTTCCGCTAAATTCCACATGCGGCTACTAGAAAGATCCGAGGACCAGTTAGTTAGAGCCTAGAGGAACCGACAAGCCTGCTCCTCTCTCTCTCTCTCTCTCTCTCTCTCTCTCTCTGCCTCCTCGTCGCGAGAAGTTCGAGGTGGTGTCTCTCTCCGACCGCGAAGCTCACAACTCTCTCTCTCTCTCTCTCTCTCTCTCTCTCTCTCTCGTGTGATACCGTACGATGCCATCCCGCAGAAGAACGCTCCTCAAGGTCATCATCCTCGGGGACAGCGGGTGAGTCCGTCGCTCGCTTCTGTCTTGCACCCTGTTGCTCCGCATTGCGGAACTGTCTGATGGGTGTCTTTGGGTGCTCGCACTCGTGTTTGCTTGCGCGATCGATGTCTGTGGTTGTTGGGGGGCACCGCAGGTGCTGTGCTGGTCTGTATCTCGAGAATGTAGCAAGGGGCTGTTGATTTGTCGAGGTGGGTCTTGGACTCCGAGGTGACATAAACTGGGATCTGCTTAGACAATCGTCGCGGGGAGAGAGAGGGGGGGGTGGGGTGTTTGAATTGTGTATGTTGCATTTTGATGTAGTCCAGGCGTCGCAGTGTGTAGGGAGGATGAGAATTGCGTTGGGGAAGCTCTGTTTGTCGGAGCTTTTATGGATGGACGCTGTAGCTAAGGAATTGACAAACAATTCCCTTCTCTGGTTCTTTTAGCGGGAACTTCTCCGTGGAAAGTGTCGTTCTTGATAAGAACTATGTTTATGTTAGTTTACATCAGCCAGATTTTCTAGGTGAATGTGCTCTGCCAATTAAAGTGTTTTTTTTTTTTTTTCATTTTTTTGGCCAATTACACCTTGAGTTCATGTGAAACCAACTTTGAGTTTGGTTTTCCTGTGATTTGCAGGGTCGGGAAGACCTCTTTGATGAACCAGTATCCTGTTCGTCCTGCTCCAGTTGGGTGTCAAAACGTTGGTTTTCTTTTATTTTCTTCATCTGGATCACCCTATTGTGTATTTAAGGAGTAGTTGTTACTTTATGGTAGCCAGCTATCCCGGTCTCATTTCTTTTTGATGATGTTTGCCTTAATCTGTGATTTTAAGATATGTAAATAAGAAGTTCAGTAATCAGTACAAAGCAACTATTGGAGCTGATTTCTTGACCAAGGAAGTTCAGCTCGAAGATAGGCTCTTCACCTTACAGGTCGGTGACAGGCAGCTGCTATACCTCGATAACATGCTCAATTTCATTTTGACTACAAACGATTTTGCGCATTGTTTGTCATGTTCGCATCGTTTATTGTGATTTTTGCCGAAGACATTTGATAAGTGTTGCCTTTTAAATTAGGCATGTTAGTGAGCGTGCGTGAAACTTTGGAGAGAAGAGAGAGAGTGGGGCAGGAGAAGAGAAGAGGGGTAGGGCGGGAGGCAGTCATTTTCAGCCAAACACTGTTTATCCATTAATTTAAAACTATGGATAAAATATTATCCTCGAGGAGTTTTGCTTTCTTCTTTTGTATAAACAAGTTCAAGTTCAGTACCATGCACATGAGAGAAGATATGTGCTTGAGAAAATTGATGTTCCTATGCACTGCATCTACTTAGCGAGAAGTGTCATCCCTGGGCATGTGTCCTCTTGTCCTTTTCTTTCAAAAAATGTGGAGGACAAGTTTAATTGGAGAGATTTAATCCCCAAGTTTCCGCGACGAAGTTAGTCGAAGAGATCTTATCATCAGTTTCTTTTGAGCAAGGATGCAAGGAAACAAGTGCGCAAAGAGTAAGGATGGAACCATAAACTTGAACCTCTTTGTTGGCAAAAGACATGTTAGAGCCTCTTATTGAGGTTTTATTTATTTATTTATTTTTTCATCTGATGCAGTCTGCAGAGGTAGTTTGTACACTTTGCACAAGCACCTGTGCGTGTAGAATTCGTGCATGAGAAATATCATATGTTACTAGAATGCTGCTGAGTTTCTCAGTAGTAAGTGCTGTCCCATTCCCAACCTATTGTGGTGTGGCTAAGCAGCAAAAGGTGAGAGCACCATAAGCCTGAAAGGCAAGTATATGCCCTATTTAGGAATTGCATCTTTAGAATTCCGTAGCTCGAGGTGTTATCCCAAATGCTTTGGAGTTTTGTGTTGGACCCACCTAATGTCACTTGGACACTTGCCAGTTCCCACAACTACAATGGGATGAATAGGCCAATGGTACATAAGAATTTGTGCATAAGGTTTCTGCTGCAGCATAGTCCATTAGTGCTATTTATATGCACAAATGCATGCAAACATGAATTTGGTGTGTGTTTGTTCCTTTTTCTTTCATTTCCATTTTTGTGGTTAATATGAATTTGGAGATTCATATCAGAGGGATTGAGAGAGAGAGCAATTTTTGTTTGATTGTTGAGCACTAGAATAGATCTGCATTGTGGCTTCTGCCAATCAGCAATTGTTTGTATTGCAACCGATTATTCTTGACATAATCAGTTGTTTTTCTGTTCAACACTGTGATTATATTATTTTTCTTGCCAATTTTGCGCATTCACTGATTGGTGTCATGTGTCTTCTTTTGTCTGAGAAGATTTGGGATACAGCTGGTCAAGAAAGATTCCAAAGTCTTGGAGTGGCTTTCTATCGAGGTGCTGACTGCTGTGTTCTTGTGTATGATGTTAACGTTATGAAGTCATTTGACAATCTTAACAATTGGAGAGAGGAGTTCCTTATCCAGGTTTTTCTTTAAGCTAAAATTTGATTGAGATTTGCTTTTCTTTCACTTCCCTAATAATTGTCTGCAGACCTTACGACCTTGAAATTGAAACAAGCCTCAAACCTTGTGCAGGCAAGCCCATCAGATCCAGAGAATTTCCCATTTGTAGTCATAGGAAACAAAATTGATGTGGATGGTGGAAACAGCAGAGTGGTACTTTCTAAGTTTGCTTTTTTACCTTCTCTCTTTAGCTTAAGTAACTGTGTATGGAAGTTGGGTTGACATAAGCATTCTGATGGGTGATTTCAGGTGTCGGAGAAAAAAGCTCGAGCTTGGTGTGCCTCAAAGGGGAATATACCATATTTTGAGACCTCTGCAAAGGAAGGCGTCAACGTGGAGGAAGCTTTTCAGTGCATAGCTAAGAATGCCTTGAAAAGTGGTGAGGAAGAAGAGTTGTAAGTTCCTACATGAACCTTGCTCCCTGTTGACAAGCATATTGATAATCTCATGAGCTGGGTTTGTGTCTGCCAGCGGATCCTTTGACACATTATCCTTATTTTGTCAGTTCTCTTATAAAACTGAACACAATTAATATTATTTTGGTTGGCCTTAGGGTATGTTCTTGTCTGGTCACGACACCTAGTTGCTCCACTATTATGGTAGAGTTGGCTGTCATCTATAACTATGCATCTTTCAGTAGCTGAGCTGTAACTCAAACTTAGAATTTTTGTCTATAATTCTAAGCCTGTTGATAAATGTGTCGTGCTTCCTTGATTGTCCTGACCTGCACGAATAATCTGGCACACTAAAATCTATCTCTCTAGTGTACTGTCTCATTTGCTGTCTAGTTCTAAGAGATTTCTCATAAAGTTTTTGTACCTTGTAACATGGATGAATTTCTTTAATTTGTTGTCTACTGCAAGATGGCTAGATATCAAATGGATGAATTTCTTTGATTTGTTGTTTACTGCAAGATGGCTAGATATCGAAAGGATGAAGCCATGGATGTGGATATTTTTCGATGTGTCTGCGTCAGTTGATTCCCGATGATAATGCTAACATAGTCTTGTTTGTATTGCTGTTCGAATGCTCTGCAAATTCGCAGATACTTGCCAGACACCATCGACGTTGTAAACAGCAGTCAGCGGAGGTCAACAGGATGCGAGTGTTAAGCACCGCAAGATGCTTCTTCCCAATACATGAACCCATGAAGGACTGCACAGATAATAGCAGGTTCTGCCTGTACTAAGATTGCTGGGTTGGACATTGCTTTTGCCAGAGAAAATGGTTGCCGACAGATTCTTTGTCTGGTTCCTTCTATTTACTGCCGTACGAAACGTGTTCTTGAGTGATGTCCTATCTTGATTTTGCTTTCATGACGCAGCTTTTGTCTTCGTTAGTGTTGGTTTTTGTCGGTGTTTTGGTCTTTTTTCTGTGATCTAAGCACAAATATGCCGAATCCTCTTCCTGTTTCAGACAGTTGATGGAACAAGCTTTCTCACTACTCATCAACACGTTAGGGTAGCCAAATTAAAACGTCACCAAGAAATAACTGAGACAAACGTATCTCATCTTGCAGCAGAGACTGGTTTACTCGTTATAGAGGATGGAAGTGAGAATTCAACATTTGAATTGTATCCCTTTTTGGTTTCAAACAAAGTCTCTCTCTCCTCCCATATTTTCACCAACCATCGAAGCTTTGGTTAAAACCAGTGGAGTTTTTCCTCTTCACTTGTTAAAGACATCTTCGATTTCGAAACCCCGAGCCAGCTTTGCCAAAGCTCAATCTCTTCCAGTTCTTTGCCGTGGCCATTTGTGTTCCAAGCTTTGCAGCCATCGTTGCTTATTTGGACTCTCGTGGCCATGGACACTCGATAGTCTCATGATCGCCATTGGCCTCTAGATCCAAAGTCCTGTGGTCATGGATGGTCGATCTAGAGTCCACCATTGCCACCATTGCCATGGTTGCGGACGAGCTCAGGGTAGCCATATCTCGAGCTCCAGCTCGAGGCAAACATGGCCCCTAGATCCAAGAATCTTGTTTCCTCTCATCTAGTTTCACATACAAAACAGAGCTTCTTCGATTTCTAGAGGTTAGTGGCGAGGGAAAATATGTGCAGGTTGTGTATGAAGTCGTCACCTTTTGATTGTCATATAACTCTGTTCCCTTACAGAATTTTCACAAGCTTGAAGAGTGCCACTGTCATAGAGCCCATGCAGCCTTAAAAATTGTGGCGACTTGCCTTTTTTTTTTTTTCTTAGTGTCTTTTCCTATTTTCCTGTTGTTTCTGTTGGAGTGTTAGGCGCAATTTCAGCTCTTATATATAATTTACTCCCTGTATCTTTATGGATATTAATTAGGGGTGATTGTTTCCCGGTCCCTAGTTTCGGGGTGGGACCAGACCGGACCGAAGGTGCCTAGAACCGGTCCAGTTCCCAAGCGATTTAGTGAAACTGGTTGCATGTGTTTGAAATACATATTCACATTTTAAAAGTGCAAAAGTACCCCTAATAATTAAGTATGATTTCTTTCAAGATATTTTAGAAAAAATTTAAAATTTAAAAAAGGTCGGTGCGGTTTCGGCATTGGGCCGTTTCACCTCTTGATCCGGAAACTGGACCGATAATTACCAGTTCCATAAAATTGGAAGCGGGAAACAAACAGGCCCAAATTGGTCCGGTCACCTTAACATTAATAGCGTGCATGTTGTTTATTGCTAATTACCCCTTCATCCTTTTCTTCTATTGGATTTAGTCTAGTTCAATAGCATGGTCAATTGAGATTGGATTGAATGAGCATTGAATATTTTGCCTGTAGGTTTGTTTTTCCAAATCCGTGTCAGCCTTTGGGATTTCATCTTTCTTTGATTCTTTTCTCTTTGGCGATTTGGTCCTGCATCAGTAGTCCGTACGAGCAACTTATCAACCAGAAACACAGGCCCTTTTAAAACCACGTATTATTTTCACCATATAACTCAACTTGCGCAATAGCTCAGGCCATGAGAATTTGCAAGAAGATGAAAGAGACACAACCGGAACACGCCACACTATATGTGACCGCCGCCATCGCCGTATGTCGGAATCGACAGCTTTGTTCGACACACACATTCACATTACTGCACAGAAATATTAATACATCACATAAAGCCGCCGAAACAACCTCGTTGTTGTCTCTCTTCACCATCAGTCCTGACCATAAGACGACACGTTGGGTCTCGGCTCGAAGTCTTCCGCAAACTTCTGCTCCTTGAGCCTTGTTTCATCCCCGTAAGCTGAGACATCGGGTCTCGGCTCGAAATCACCCGCGAACTTCTTCTCTTTGGGCTTAGCATCATTCCCATACGATGTGATGTCGGGCCTTGGCTCGAAATCCTCTGTGAACTTCTTCACTTTGGGCTGAGCATCATTCCCATATGCTGAGACGTCGGGCCTCGGTTCGAAGTCACCTGTGAACTTCTTTTTGAGCTTAGCATCATTCCCATATGCTGACACGTCGGGCCTCGGTTCGAAATCACCTGTGAACTTCTTCTCTTTGAGCTTAGCATCATTCCCATATGCTGACACGTCGGGCCTCGGCTCGAAATTCTCCGTGAACTTCTCCTCTTTGAGCATAGCATCATTCCCATACGCTGTGACATCGGGCTTGAAATCACCAGCGTTTCGTTTGTGGTCCTCTACCTTGTTGTCTCCGTGGCAGTCGGCCTCCTTCTTCCTGGGGAGAGACGTGAGATGCGGCTGATCTGCTGCAGGGTTGATCACGTGGAGGAGCCCTTCAATTGCTTCAGGCATGGGCTCTTCTTTCA
Organism: Rhodamnia argentea; assembly: GCF_020921035.1. Taxonomy (NCBI): domain Eukaryota; kingdom Viridiplantae; phylum Streptophyta; class Magnoliopsida; order Myrtales; family Myrtaceae; genus Rhodamnia; species Rhodamnia argentea. The sequence goes on from NC_063154.1 coordinate 21,058,200, forward strand.
TGATGCTCACCCAGTACTCCCCTGGGTCTGTTCTTGCATCTGTTGTGGCAGTGAACTGCAAAGGCAAACAATAGAAATTTAATAGGTCATAAAAGGGTCAATCATCCATTCATCTGGAACCCCATTTTTCTGTACACATTCTTTCTCATCTTTAACAGGAAACTTCTATGGTTAGAGAGTCACTAGTTGGTTTGACAGTATTCGAGGATGTGTGATCTAAAGGAGAAGGATGAGAGAGCATGAGAATGTTTACGATCAGAACGACGACGACTATCGCGAAAGATACTTGAGAATTCATCTCTCCTTGTGTGTTTGAGCTTCTCTGTTTGAAGATGAGAATGCTGCTATGTGGGTGCTATTTATAGGAGATGTTCCAAACGATACAAGGGCATCTAGACATTACGCAAGTAATGAACTCAGGGCTATTCGCGCTGTGTTTTTTGGTCGGGAAGCTATTCGTGCTGTTAAAAGTGCTCTTTTAGAACTGGAATTAATTTGGAGGGCCCCTTTGTAATTATACTTCTTTAAAAGGGTGAGATCGTGGGTTGACAAGCCATAATCATAAAATTACAAGGACTTGGACTCTCCTTGGCGATCTCTCTAGATGAGATATCGTGCTTCTCGTTAAAGAGTTTGTAATACAAATATACAAGGAAAAAAACAAAAAAAGACCCACATAAGAAAAATGGAAGGAAAAAGTTTGGTTTAACTATAAAAACAAATATAAGGATTGTTTGAAGCGGCGGAATCTCAAATAGAGATGTCAAACGGGTGGATCGGAACGCATCGAATATAGTCCAACCTATATTGATCTATTTAATCAGTTTTAATCCATTTTCATATAGTATAAATTTCCCAACCCGTACTCAACCGATAACCGATCCGATCCGTATTACTTAAATACTTATATATTTAAACAAATAATGAAATATTTATTTATTATAATTTATTAAGAAAAATGATATTGCTAAAACACTTTCATGCCATTCAATTTTTTTTATTATTAAAACATTGTTCTTTACTTTTTAGAAAAGTATTTTTTATTTAATTTATTTTCTATTTTCTTTTCCTTTTTTTCCAGTGGCTTGGGATGGCAACCTGGTGGTGGGCGGTAGTGGCGTTCCAAAACAATTTTTACATTTTTAAGATTTATTTTTTTTCTTTTACTTATTAAAACTAAAAAATTATAAATTATAAACTAATATGCTTGAGATCCATTTACAAGTAGTGCTTGGACAGCTGCAGGCCATGGGCTAAAAATAGGTTGAAAATGGATTGAAAATAGGTTGGGTTAATACCTCTATTTGAATAGGCTTTATAAGCATAAATCCATGTTTGACCCACTTTTTTACATTTACTGAATTCATATATGACCCAAGTGAATAAAAGTGGATTAAAAAAATGAGTCAAAGACCCATATTGACACCTCTACTCTCAAGTGGACATTGCGCATTGGGAAAATCTCAAATAAGGACTTGAAGTAGACTTTGTTTCAAAGAGGGTCCGGTCAAAGGCATTTTTGTCATTTAATTTATTTTATATATTTTTTGCCTTTTTTTTTTTTTTTTTCCTTTGTTTGTCCTCTTGATCTCTCCGAATGGCCGGGCCACTAGCAAGGGCTGGGTGACCTCACTTGGGAATGTTGAGGCGAAGCCGCCCTCAATAGCCACAAGGGACGGTCTCCCCTTGCCCATGCATAATGGGTGAGGCGACCCTCGCCCGTCACAACGAGGTGAACCCTCACCCAAAGTGAGGCTGTCCCTAGTGTCTGTCGAGGGCATCAATGAAGCAAAAGCAGGCCGCGGAGAGGTTGAGGGAGGCAAGAGGAGGGAACAAGGAAGTGAAAGAGGAGGAGAAAGTCGAGGAAGAATGAGAGTTGAGAGATGGGGTTGGAGGGATGGTGAGTGGGAGAGGGACTATCTTTCCTAAAGATCGAGCGAGAGCAATGGCGAAGGAGGCCGATCATGGAGGAGGACGAGGATGACAAATTTGGGTGAGGACTCGTCTCATTGCAACCAACAAGGGTTGCCTTGTCCGCAATGCTAAAGGTAGGGCGAGGTGGTCCCTCGCCGCCATCGATGGTCGCCTCGTCTTGACGGCCCCACAAGAGGCTGCCCAGCCCTTGTTGGTGGCCCGTCAACCAGCGAAATCAAGGGGGAAAAAAGGGAAAAAAAGAAAGAAAAAAAATCAAATGACAAAGATACCCTTGATCAGGCCATTTTTTGAAATAAAGAGGGCATTTTATGCTCTTATTTGAAATAAAGTTCACTTGAGATCCTTATTTAAGAAAATGAGGACACTTCTTGCACTTATTTGATATTTTTCCTTACGCATTGGATAGGTTTAATTATATTAATCTTGACTGGACATTTAGAATTTAACTGTTCTGTCCAATTTATTGTTTGTGTAGTTCTTATTTAAAGTATTCCTTATTAAAAAAAGTAGTATTTTTGGGCATTTTCGCATTGGGAAAGTCATTTCACACGCCTCTTGGCCAAACAACTCTCTTTTATGTACTAGCATTATATTTGACATCAAGGCTGAAATTATATGAAACATGCCCTTGTTAACTAATGAACTAAAAGAAGGGATGTAGGAGCTAAGTGAAACTTTTTGGATTTACAAACGAGTCATAAACTTATTGCAATAGTATCAATTCAATCCTAAATATTTTTTTATGCTAATTAAGTGTTAAACTTTTTGCATTGGTGCCAATTCAGTCCATCCGGCCAACTTTGGCCAACCGGTGATGACGGGGATAATTTTTAATAATTTTTTTTTATAGTTATTTATTTTCCTTTTTTTTTTTCTTTTTCCTTCCTTCTTCCTTCCTTCTTCCTTCAGCCTTGCCAAGGCTAGGTGAGGCTCGACCTCGCCAATGGCCGATAGAGGTGAACTTCACTAGAGGCCGGTGAGATCGATCTCGCCGGCCCTCACTTGTAGCCGGCCTCAGGCGGCAACCGGCTGGAGGAAGAAGAAAGGAAAAAAAAAAAAAAGGAAAGAAGAAAAAAAAAGGAAAAAAAATTTATTAAAAAAATTAAAATATTAAAAATTGTCCACATCGGCGGGGAAAAGTTAGTCGGATAGATTGAATTGACAGAAATGCAAAAGGTTTAGAACTCAATTGACACAAAAAAGTTTAAGACTAAATTGACATAATTGCAACAAACTTATGACTTTTTTAGTAATTCTCCCCAAGAACTAATATACTCATAATCTTAGGGGACAAGGACACAATTAGTGCCCGATTTTGATAGACGTTCACTTTGGTACAATAATTTTTTAAGCGGGGATCTAAATGTCTCAAATTTTAGAAGCAGATCACTTAAAATTTTGTTACTTCCTATATTATAGGATCGACAACTCATGATTCACGTGAGAAAGCATAAACCCATAAGTAGGTTATTTTTAGCTTTGTCTTTTTAGATAGGAGCAAGAAAATCCCACTTGACCAATAAGGGTTAGGTTAACAAAGTGTCGATGAGATATGGTTTTAGCGATGATGAGAAGCCAGGTAATTTATAAAAATCTGTCATTTGTCATGTACAATATAAAACAATATAAATAGATATGTACATGCTGTCAAGTTTATATAACGTGAAACATGCGAGGTCCAGGTGGTATGAATTGATGAAGTATAATGGAGCCTAGTAAATCTGATCCACACGTACTTCAATTGTTATGCCTAAAATGAATGTTCCACCCGACATAAGTCGGTACTGTGAAAGCAGTTGCTAGAGTTCTTCGCCGAAACACCCTTATTACAATCCGATCTAGATCGCTAAGAAACCAAACTGAAACCATAACTCTAGTCCCAACCAAAATTCTCTACCATCTTTGCTCTGTTGCCATAGTTGGATACGATCGTTGCCCCTGGCATTAGCGCATTCGATTGACTACTCATAGTGATTGTTGTTTTCATCGCTGTTTAATGAAGTGTTCCATGAGCGATGTGCTTAGGCTTCGAGTATTCCGAAACTCAAACTCGATGACTAAAGAAATCGTATTCATTTTCCCTAAGATAGTCTACATAATCTAAGTTATTGTGTAAGTCATTTCTACATAAATGATATTTCATCCAAAATAAACAAAAAAACTGATTAATTGAGATTTTAATTTCTCGTGTTCTCATAGAATGGATTTGGTACTTTAATAAAATTTAGAAAACTATCTCAAGGTTTGGGACGGGTTCACATTCTTTTTGGGACTATTAGGTGTTTCAGTTTGAGATATAGAAGAATGATATAAATGGCCCTTGAAGGAACCGCTTCAAAGAAGGAAGCTATATCTCTATTCTCGATAGCCTGTGACGCCTTTGGCTGAATGTGCAATGTGATCATTGAACTTTTATATCGTTCAACGTGGTTCCTGAACTTATATCAGTATGCAACGTGGTCACTGAAGTTTTAATTTGTTCAAAGTAGTCCTAAATTTTTGGTACATGTTTAATTTAATCTGTTTAAGGTGTGATCAATCATTTCTAATCTGTTCGGCTGCGGTTCCTATCTCTCTTTCCTTTTCGGTTTCCCTCATGGTTTTTGGACAAGATTACAAAAGGCCCCTTCTATAAGTATGAACTACTTGACAATAACATATTGAAGCATATAACCCCTTTTTTTATATTAGAGATGAAAATGTGAAAATTCCGGACCTATGTTTATCCACAGATAAAGGACTTCGCTATGAATTTTTTTTTTTTTCCTTTTCAATTTATCAGAACTCCAGCAAACCTATCAATTACCCCGATAAGTCAACAAGATAAAGTTTCCCGACCTTACGATATTACGCCAATAGTGACTGATAAGTTGCCTTAGTGGAGCATCTCTTCAAAACCCTAATCTTGATACCCTTTTTTTTTTTGTTTTTGTTTATAGACACAATACCTAATTCTGTAGGATCAATATTGTAGGGTCGTTTGTCTGTAAAAGACAGACATGTATAATTATTAAGTAGCATGAAGTACATGCTTGATTTACCCACTTAATCAAGGGCAAACGGTTTTCCAATTGTATGACTTCTTCTAACTTTTGCTCCAACCTTAGTCTATGGAGGTATAATATGTTTCATTGGCCCAAAATTTTTAGCAGCATAGTAAATATTACCAAATCTAGAACTCATGATTCATGTGGGGAGGCATAATTAGCGACGAAAACAATCACCATCTTTTGATATGAGTTCAATTGGTTATAATAGCTACATTTTTTCCTAACTGAAAATCGATCACTTCTTCGATATTCTTCATCAAATATAAATGGTTCACCATGGCAAGTCCAATTATAATAGTTCGAAATGAATCCAAGTCTACAAAGATGTTCTCGAACTTTGTCAGACACATGAAATTTACTATTACTGCACCTTTTACACGAACACCTTAACTTATTTACATCCATGAATTTAAATTTACTACTAGCAAATTTCAAAAGTTGTTCCAACCCAGATCGAAACTCATCAGTCAATCCTCGATGTCCAAGTAAGTTCTTATTATACATCCAAGCCATGTCTTTTTGCATTGTGTTTGAATAAATATTAAAAATCTCATCAAATATTAAAACTACCATATCTACTATTTAATATTCTTAATTAAAACCATAAAATCGTAAAAATTAAAATTCTATCCATGACGCAATAATTACTTTGAAGTTGAAAAAAAAAATACCATATGAAGAAGACTTACCCAAGTATTTCACTGAAATATTTATAGTATAAAGTGGTCAATTTGATGAGAATTGCAATGTTCACTTGGATTGCGAGACCTTCAAATGAACATGTACCTTAAAAAAAAAATTACATAAGATTCATGAAGCTTATGGCAATTGATAGAAGAAAATGGTGAAATAAACGGCTAATAATTTATTCTAATTAGCGACGAAAACAAGACATTCATCGCTAATTAGCGACGAACGTGGACTTTCGACGCTAATCGACGGCATCTCCCCTTCCCCAACTAACGACGAAATTCACCGCAACCCTATATGAACAATCCAACGGAATAATGTCGCAAATATTGTCGCTAATTATGCATTACTACACTTTTTTACATAGACACCATAACTTATTTCAATCCACGAGCTCAACTTTACTTTGAAATTGAAAAAAAAAAAAGTTATAATGTCAAGAAGACTTACCCAAGTATCTAATTGTATTTTTTGTAGGAGAAAGTGGTCAATTTGATAAAAATTGCAAGGTTCACTTGGATTGCAAGACATTCAAATGGACATGTACCTAAAAAAAGAGAAATTAGTTAAGATTCATGTAGCTTGTGGCAATTGATAGAAGAAATAGTGAAATAAACAACAATTTATTCTATGATTACCATAAGGCACAAATAAGAATAGAAAAGAGAGAAGACAGAAAGCAAAATAGAAGGAAGAAGAGAGAAGAGAGAAGAGAGCAGGCGAAAGAGAAGAGTGCGGAGAGAGAAGGTAATGTCATTTTAAAGGGCGAAATTTTACTCAGCCACGAATTTCGCGACAAAAATATGTTGTACGAATTTAGCGACGACATTAGTGACGCAATTTGAAATTAGCATCATAAAACTGTCGGTAGCTTTAGAGACGAAAACGGTCGTTCGTCGCAAATTAGCGATGAACGACAATTTTCGTCGTTAAATTTTTAAGAAGAGAATTTCCGACGACAAACGTAGTTCATCGCTAAAATAGGGTTTCGTCTCTAAATGCTTAGCAACAAATTTGCGACAAAATTCGGTTTTTGTCGCTAAATGCTCAATAAGACGTTAGTGACGAAAAACACTATTCGTCACTAATTAGTTTTTTATTTTTATTTTTATTTGAATCGTGTTAGCGATGAATAATACATTTCGTCGCTAAATTAGCAACGAAAATAGTGATTCGTCACTAAATTTAACATTTTCTTTGTTATTTTTATTCATAGTTCTACTATTGCGACGAAAATAACATTTCGTCGCTAAATTGAATATTTTATTTTTTATTTATATTTCCATCATATTAGCAATGAAAACCATGATTCGTCGCTACATAGTGATAAATTTGCGATGAAATCAATGTTCGTCGCTAAATGCTTCGCAACAAATTTGCGACGAACTTTGGTTTTCATCGCTAATTGCTCAATAGGAGGTTAGCGACAAAAAACATTGTTCGTTGCTAATTATTTTTTCATATTTATTTTTATTTTTATTTATATTTGTCGCTAAATAGCGACAAATAATTTATTTCGTCTCTAAATATAGACAAATAATATATTTTGTCGCTAAATAGCGACGAATAATATATTTCATCTCTAAATTAGCGATGAAAATATTTATTTGTCTCTAAATTTAATTTTTTCTTTGTTATTTTTATTAATAGTGCTAGTTTTGTGACGAAAATAACATTTCGTCGAAAATATTTTGCGACGAAAAAAGACGTTTGTTGCTAATTAGCGACGAAACGTTGCATTTCGTCGCTAATTGGCAACAAATCCTATTTTCGTCGCAATGTTATAGCGACGAATAATATTTTCATGGCCGTTTTCATTGCTAATGTGCGACGAAATTTTTTTTGTGGCCATTTTCGTCGTAATGTAGCGATGAAATTGTTTTCGTGGCTATTTTCGTTGCACATTAGCGATGAAAAATAGTTTGTGTCTATTTTCGTCTCAAATTAGCGACGAAATTTATTTCCGTCGCTAATGAGTGACGAATGGTTTCGTCGCTAATTGCGACGCAAATAGCGACGAATATTTATTTTGTCGCTATTTTCGTTGGAAATTAGCAACAAATTTTTTTCGTCGCAAATTGTTCGTGGCTCAATCCATGTTTTTTTTGTAGTGCAAATTTACCTATTGTCAATAAATAAACTACATTTGATGGGTGTCCGATAAATCTGGGTAGTAGTGGTTGTGGTACTGTTATACAGATCGGGAAGGTGTTCAACTCAAGATGAAGTTGCAACTAAAAACTGTTAAGGTAGCAGGTGCTTGCGAGGTAATCGACACAAATGGTTCTCATAACGATATGGAGCCTATAGAGGCCACAGTTGTTTGCCAGTGAATTAAACAAGGTGTGTGTTCGATATATGTACAACGGTGTTTTTTCTTTATCAGCGATAAACGAGATTGTGTCTAAGAAATCTTGTGGAGCAATTATAGGTGTAAGTGGAGTTGATGTGTTGATGAGGTCCATGGCTATGGTGAAGTTTATGCATGGCTTGAACTTGGAAGACCTCTATGATTGGTTGAGTCCATGAGGGGCCGTGGGAAGTAGCAATTAACTTCAGATTCCAGCGAAGCTATTATAACCTAGCTCAAACATTGAGCCAATGAAGAATAAACGTTAGTTCCTATATGAACCTACCTCTTGCTGACCAGCATATTGAGAACCTCATAAGCTGTGCTTGCGTTTGCCCGTGGATTCTTTTGTACATCGTCCTTGTTTTGTTAGTTCTCTTATGAACAGGAAAATAATGAATTTTATTTTGGCTGGACATGAGGAATATTATGTTCTTGTCCTGTCATGACACCTGGTTGCACCACTATCATAACGTATTTGGCATGTCATCTACGTAGAGAAAACCTCCTAATATATTTTTAAGTTAACAAAACTATTCGTAATTTATTTCGATCTGCGAGAAGTGTTCATGTTTTAAGATAATATTCATGTTGAAAGAATTGTTATAGAGAGACGTACAGCTTGACAGAATCATTGCACGCAATAACTTGAATATGACCTAAACCTGCTTATATTCCTACTCCTACTCATATTTATCTTGACATCTTTTATTCAGTGATATTTTGTCAAAGAGTTTCGGAAGTCAACTATTCACTCTCTCTAGGTGATATTGCGGGCTTTTTTTCAAATTGCATAAAAAGATATTTACCAAATTAGGGAAAAAAAACATATTTACCGTTTTGGGGTCCGCTTGGCGGTTTTAGTGCCGAGCATGACCCGCTCGGCGCTTATACCACCGAGCGGGTACCCGCTCGGCATTTATGATGCCGAGCAAGTCAGCGAGCAGAGAGCACCTTTGCTTTCTGCTCGCTGGTCATGCGTTGGGCCCCTACGTCTACTAGCGCCTTTAATCAGGCGCTGGTAGACGACGTGAAAGGTGCTTGCAGCACCTTTCACAAGCACTACTGAGCCTTCGGCTCTGCTTAAAGCAAAGCCGAAGGCTCTCTACTCAGAAATCATGTAGAGAACCTCCCTCCTCCGCAGAAACTCATCCCTCCTCTACAGAAGTCTCCTCCACGAAGAATCTTTTGTTCTTTTTGCCCCTCCCTCCTCTGCAGAAGCCTCCTCCACGGAGAACCTTTTGTTCTTTTCGCCCCTCCCTCCTCTCGCGAAGCCTCCTCCACATAACCTCTCGTTCTTTTCGCCCCTCCTCTACCGAAGCTCTTCCTCCGTTCGCATTGCACTTCCCTCCTCTGCAGAAGCTCTTTTGATTTTAAGTGATCTGGATATTAAGTGAACAGAGTGTGGAGTCCGTTGGGAGCCCTCCCTTGCTTTGATTAACTTCGGCGAGATTTGTTCTTAATATCCCAACCAAATTTTAATCAGACTCTCTAATACCTCATTTCTTGTTTTCTTCTACATACTTTCAGCATTCTCCTCTTCAATTTTGGTTTCTATTTTATGCAACGGTTTATCGATCACACCCCCTCTCCTCTTGTACTCTTCCTCACATAGCTCACGACGATTTTCTCATATCCCCTTCTCCTCAAGTGCCTTTATTGATGTTAGTGTTTTTATTTTATTGCAAATATTTTCGTCATGTTTAAATTAAATTGGGACGTTTTTATTTTTGCAGAAGTTGAAACAAAAGCAAAGCCGACCTTCTTACTCGGTGCTTCCTCTTGATAGTTTGAGCTCTACATTCAGTGCATGATTACCCTCAATAGTTTGAGGTAAACCTCGTTATAGTTATTTTTTGCAGTTTCATAAGTATTGTTTTATTTATTTGATTATTATTTGTACCTTGAATAGTTATAATGTTTACAAATTGCGGTAAATAAAAAAAATTACCATAATCTTGTAAAAAAAAATTTTTAGGACTCATTTTTGCAACTATGTCCATATTTATTTTGACGAATTTCAAAATTAAAAAAAAGAAATTTAGGAGTGCAAAATGATTTTTTGGGAAAAAAAATTTGATCGGATGGCCCGAGAAGCGGGGGCGGGGTTTGACCCGGTCCGAAAAAATGTTTTTAATAATTTCAAAATTCGAATAATAGAAAATTAGAAAATAAAAAATTGATTAAAAATAAAGAAAAATCATAGAGACTTTCAAAAAAATGAAGGAAAAATATTAAGAAATTCGAAAAAATAGGAAAATAGCCACAATGAACTAGCCATGGCCGATTCAGGGTATTTTGGCCAACGAATTTTAAAAAATGACGATTTTGCCCTTATGGCAAATTGTCTTCCAAATTTTTTAAAAAAAATCCCAAAAATTAGGAAATGGCCACAATCAACTGGCCATGGCCGATTCAGGGTATTTTGGCCAACGAATTTTAAAAAATGATGATTTTGTCCTTCCGCAAATTGTCTTCCAAAAAAATTGTAAAAAATCTCAAAAATTAGGAAATGGCCACAATCAATTGGCCATGGCCGATTTAGGGTATTTTGGCCGACGACTTTAAAAAATGACTATTTTGCCCTTCTGGCAAATTGTCTTCCAAAATAATTGTAAAAAATCCCAAAATGTCGCCTAAGCCCTTAGGGCTATACTAGGACATTTATTTCATTTGATATATTGATAGTGGTAATATTAATTTGATAACGTATACGGGACAATGTTTACGAAATTGTAGTCTAGAAATAATTTCTAATTTATTTATTTAGCAGAATATCGTCTACATCTTTTGCAATTGTGCACTCGGGAGGTACAATAGTACGAACCGAATATGGAATTGATTATGAAGGCGGACAATCTACCATGTTCGGGATTGCAAACATATCAACATTTGATGAGTTACGTGTATCGATTGAGAGCGCATTGAATATAACAGGAAACCAGTATATTAAAACAACGGTGTATATATATCCGATTGTAACACGCAATTGTGTTACATATGACATTACGGAGGTGCATGATGATGCTACGGTTATGATGATCAAGCAATTTGCACTTCAGGTTGGTGCTACGGGGTTTTTGCGGTTTTATACAAGCGTAGCGGAACACCAAATGAGAGATGATTTCGCAGAGGAAGGTTTGAATGTTGGTGAAGATGACATTGGTCCGCATAATCAGGACGTGCAATCCGATGATAATGATGATAATGCTAATAATGCTGTTGTTGCTGATGATGATGATGATGATGATGGTGATGAAGAAGATGATCCTTGGATGGACTCCGATGATAATGATGAAGAAGATGTTGGATGTAATAATATGGAGGCTTACTATAATACACAGTGCAGCAATCCCATTTTGCAATTGGTACATCCACCGCCTTATTCGGAGATCGACTTTAATATGATGCAAGACGATACAAGAGCCAAGCCGGGCCGTATGTTATTTTATCTATCAAAAGAATTTGATGTTGGCATGTTGTTTCCATCACGGGACGCGGAGCGATTGGCTACAAAAGAGTACTCCCTTATGAGACATCAAAATTTTCACGGTTGTTTGACAAAGAAAGATGAATATGTGATAAGGTGTGGCAATCCAAACGGACCGTGTGGTTGGAGGCTCCGCGCGATTGCTAAATCGGGTGGCATATTTTGAAAAATAAGTAAGTATAATGGGCCACATACATGTAGTTTTCCGCAAACGTCACGGGATCATCAACACCTTGACCAAAAGTACCTCTGCAGCTAAATAGAAGCAATGGTCGCCGCCCAACTAGATATCAAAATCAAGCCACCGATGGCGGAGATTCAAGATAAGCTGCACTTCGAACCTACTTACCGTAAAGCCTGGAAGGCCAAACAAATGGCGATCGCCGGATAATTTGGAGATTGTGATGAATCATACGGTAAGTTGAGGACGTGGATGATCAAAATGAAGAGCCGGAATCTAGATTCATATTTTGTGATTGATGATCATATCAACCTAGATCGGGGCTGCACGGTTTTCAACCGAATGTTTTGGACTTTCAAGCGGACGGTTGAATGCTTCACAAGTTGTCGTCCCGTGATATTTCTTGATGGTACATTTTTGTACGGAAAATACTAGGGAACCCTCCTTTGTGCGGCCTCACTTGATGGAAATAATCATATTTTCCCGCTAGCATTTGTTGTAGTCCATCGGGAAAATATTGACAATTGGACTTGGTTTATGAATGCATTGCGGAGATATGCACTAGGAGAGATAATATTTATGTAATATCGGACAGACATATCGGTATTCAACGAGCAATGGAGACAAGACGGGGGCTTCATCCACATGACCACCATAGATATTGCATTCAACACATTGCCAGCAACTACAATAAACATTTCAAAAATGCCGAAGGGAAAAAACTTGTTCGGATGACAGGTAAATTCTCGGATTTGTAAATTTTAGGAAAATACGTATGCAAAAATTTGAGTACGAAGTACTAATTAATGTTGTAATGTACAGCTTACGCGAGCCAACGGCGGAAGTTTTCGATCTAGCCACAACCGCATGGTGCGATCAGATTCCAAGAGAAAAATGGACAAAGGCTTATGATGAAGGGAGGAGATATGGATCGATGATGACAAATTTAGTCGAATCGGTCAACGGGATGCTGAATGGTTTCCGTGGTCTACCAATAGCAGTCATGGTCGACAAGATATTCTATTAGTTGGTGCACTATTTTGATACGAGAAGAACGATGTACGGGATGCAGAAAGACAATCAATGGAAATATACGGAATTTGCCGGTGCCACACTCCAACACAATAGTCAAAAAGCAAATAGGCATGCCGTCACATGTTTCGACTACGATAGAGGCGTTTCCGAAGTGACAACTGGACGTGACGGATCTAGAGGTTCGGGGGGCCACAAACAAAAAGTGCACCTAGACTTGCGAACGTGCACATGTGGGAAATTTCAAGGGCTGAAAATCTCATGTTCACACGTAATTGCAACATGTCAAGCGTATGGCATTGATTACGAACCGTACGTAGATGAATATTCTTAATTAATTACACTAATAAAATAAGCTTCAAAAGAAATAATTTATAAATAAAATAATAATTATTAAAAAGGTAACAAAAATAATGATTTAAAAAAAAACGCCGAGCGTAACAAAATACCCCGAATTGTTCATGGCCAGTTGATTGTGGCTATTTACTAATTTTTTAGATTTTTTACAATTTTTTTGAGAGATAATTTGCCAGAAGGGTAAAATTATCATTTTTTAAAAGTCGTCGGTAAAAATACCCCGGATCGTCTATGGCCACTTGATTATGGCCATTTACTAATTTTTTGGATTTTTTACAATTTTTTTTAGCAAACAATTTCCCGGAAGGGCAAAACCTTCATTTTCTAAAAGTCATCGGCCAAAATACCCTGAATCGTCCATGGCCAATTGATTATGACCATTTACTAATTTTTTAGATTTTTTACAATTTTTTTGGAAAATAATTTGCCAAAAGGGCAAAATCGTCATTTTCTAAAAGTCGTCAGCCAAAATACCCTGAATCGTTCATGACTAGTTGATTGTGGCTATTTACTAATTTTTGGGATTTTTTACAATTTTTTTGGGAGACAATTTGTCATAAGGGTAAAATCGTCATTTTTTAAAAGTCGTTGACAAAAATATCCCGGATCGTCCATTGCCAGTTGATTGTGGCCATTTATTAATTTTTGAGATTTTTTACAAATTTTTTGGGAGACAATTTGCCATAAGGAAAAACCGTCATTTTCTAAAAGTCGTCGGTCAAAATATCATGAATAGTCCATGGCCAGTTGATTATGGCCATTTACTAATTTTTGAGATTTTTTACAATTTTTTTGGAAGATAATTTGACAGAAGGGCAAAATCGTCATTTTTAAAAGTCGTCGCCCAAAATACCCTTAATCGTCCATGGCCGATTGATTGTGGCCATTTACTAATTTTTGGGATTTTTTTAAAAAATTTTGGGAGACAATTTGCCATAAGGGCAAAATCGTCATTTTTTAACGATCGTCGGCAAAAGTACCCTGGATCGTCCATGGCCGGTTGATTGTGGCCATTTACTAATTTTTGGGATTTTTTACAATTTTTTTGGCGTAAAATTTGCTAGAAGGGCAAAACTGTCATTTTGTAAAATTCGTCGGTCAAAATATCATGAATCGTCCATGGCCGGTTGAATATGGCCATTTACTAATTTTTTAGATTTTTTACAATTTTTTTGGAAGACAATTTGCCGGAAGGGTAAAATCGTCATTTTTAAAAGTTGTCGGCCAAAATATCCTAAATCGTCCATGGCTAGTTGATTGTGGCCATTTTTTAATTTTTGAGATTTTTTACAATTTGTTTAGGAGATAATTTGCCAGAAGGACAAAATCGTTGGGGCGGGGTCGACGGTGGCGGAGAAGCCCACCCGCTCGGCGGTTGGTCGGCCGAGCGGGCGGCGGCTTCGGCAGTGTGACTGCCGAGCGGCACCCGCTCGCCAGTAAGACTACCGAGCGGGTCCTGCTCGGCACTCAGACTGTCGAGTAGACCCCAAAACGGTAAATATGTTTTTTTCTCCTAATTTGGTAAATATTTTTTTATGCAATTTTTAAAAAAGCCCTGATATTGCTAGCCAATATAAATCTATTACTCTTGCATCTTTCGGTAGCGGAGCTGTAACATAAACTTCGAATTTTTGTCTGCAATTCTTAGCCTGTCCATAAATTTGTTGGGCTTCCTCGGTGCGCCGGCGGTTACACCTGCACAAATATATCTTGCACACTAAAATCGATCTCCGTACTGTACCCTTTCATTTGCTTGATCATTTTGAAAGATTTCCCATAATTTCTGTGTCCAATCAGGTGGATGGATTTCTTTGAATTTGATTACTCCGAGATGGCTACATATCAAATGGATGAAGCCACGGATGTTGATATGTTCAATATACCTGGATCAGTTGAGAATGAATGATAATTTTAACAGTCTTATTTGTATTGCTCTTCGAATCCTCTGCACAATGCAGATATTTGCCGGACACCATCGACATTGTATATGTTGGAGCGTGGTTCATACTCTCTATCGACAGAAATGCACAGGATCCCGCTCCTCGGTTTTGGGGGGGCGGCTGCCCCTTGCAGAAGTGAACCAAGATATACATAGTGTCTTGATTTCTTTTTCTCGTCTCAATTTACTCTCTATTCGTTATGTTTGTGTACCTAATCATAATGGGAAACAGCAGTTAGCCGAGGTCAACAGGATGCAAGTGAGTGTCAAAGCGCTAGAAGATGCTTCTTCCCAATAACTGAATCCACGGGGGACTGCGCAGATATTAGCAGGTTCTGCTTGTACTTAAATCATGCTGGGTTGTAAATTGCCTTTGCCAGATAAAATGGTTGCCGGTGGATTTCTTTATCTGGTTCATTCTGTTTATGTCGTATCAAATGTACTCTCGAGGAATGTCCTGCTTGATTTTGCTTTAACGACGCTTTTGGCCAAAATCAGTGAGGTCTTCCTCTTCACCTCTCAAAGAAATCTTCAATTCCAAAACCCTGAGCCAACCTTGCAAAAGCTCAATCTCTTCTCCTCCGCCGCTATGGCCAGTTGAGTTTCGAGCTTGACACCACTGTCACTAGATCCAGAGACTGTGGCCATGGACACTGGAATTCGGGAATCTCCTGGCTGCTATGGCCGCTAGACACGCAGTCTCTTGGCCACGGACGCTCTATCTAGAGTCTTGTGATTGCCATGGCCGGGGAGCTTGACCTTGAGCTCGTGGCGGCCACAGTCGCCATATCTCGAGCTGAAGCACGCGGCAACCATGGCAGCGAATTTCTAGAGATAGTGGAGAAGAAAAAAAGAAGTTCTGGAGGTCGTAGATGAAGTCCGTCACCTTATGATATTTGTGATATGGCGCTCTCCTCATGCAGATTTTTCAAAAGCTTGCAGAGTGCCATTGTCATGAGCCAATAAAAAGAAACGCTTCCTAAGTTTAGTCTAAAATTTTTGCGACCTGCCATTTTTTTTTTTTTCTAAACTTTTGTCTTCTTTCCCTATTTTCCTATCGTTTCAGTCGGAGTATTACGTAATTCATGCAGGTGGAATTCAGCTAGTATAAGTTAATTTTGTCCTTGTAATTTCTTATGAATATTAATGCAATGCATGGTGTTTATGTTTATTGGGATAATTACCAAAAAAAGGTCCTAAATCTATTGCAATTACGACAATTCAATTTTAAACCTTTTTTTAGCCAATTTAACTATGAACCTTTTGTATTTATAACAATTCAGTTCATTTGGCCGGCCGGTACTAACATGGATTTTTATTTTTGTACAAAAATCATTTATAATATCAAGTTCATTTAAATTAAATTCAAAAAATAAGGTAAAAAAAGAAGAGACTAAAGCAAGCCCTCTCCGCCGTTGCCCCACCATCGCCAGGAAGGGCCCGTAGGGGTGGGGGCTTGGCGACCCTCGCCGACTGCAGGTGTAGGCCTGACCTGGCCGAGGACCGCCACTGGCAAGGGTCGGCCGCCAGTGATTTATTCCTGGTTAGTTGGTGTCCGAGTCGACCGCGCATCCAAGCAAGTATCAACTGGAAACACAGACCTTTCAAACCAAATGTTATTTTCATCATAGAGCTCGACAGCAGCCACAGAGCAGACCAGGAGAATTTGCAAGACAAACGACAGACAGACCACCGGAACTTGCCACACACCATACGATCGACATTGCCGTACATCCGTTCTTTTCGGAGAAAATCCTGGCTTTGTTGACACACACATTCACATTACTGCCCCAACATAAAATACATCACGCGAATCACCAACACTCCATTGTCGTCTCTCTTCACCTTTACTACTGACCATACGCCGACACGTTGGGCCTCGGCTCAAAATCTTCCGCAAACTTCTTCTCTTTGAGCTTGGCATCATCCCCGTAAGCCGATACATTGGGTCTGGGCTCGAAATCTTCCACGAACTTCTTCTCTTTGAGCTTCGCATCATCCCCGTATGCCGATACGTTGGGTCTGGGCTCGAAATCTTCGGCAAACTTCCTCTCTTTGAGCTTCGCGTCATCTCCATAAGCCGATACGTTGGGTCTGGGCTCAAAATCCTCTGCAAACTTCTTCTGCTTGAGCTTGGCATCATTCCCATAAGCCGTGATGTCGGGCCTCAGCTCGGAATCACCGGCAAGTCATTTATGGTCCTCTAGTTTGTTGTCTCCATGGCAGTCGGCCTCCACCTTCTCAGGGAGTGAAGTGAGATGAGGCTGATCTGATGCAGGGTTGATCACGCGGAGGAGGCCTTCGATTGCTTTTGGAATGGGCTCTTCTTTCATGATGCTCACCCAGTACTCACCTGGGTCCGTTCTTGCATCTGTTGTAGCAGAGAACTGCAAAAGTAAACATAGCCATTTAATAGGTCGTAAAAAGGCCAATCATCCATTCATCTGGACCTCCATTTTTCTGTACAAATTCTTTCTCATTTTAACTGGACACTTCTATGGTTAAAGAGTTATTAGTTGGTTTGTCAGTGTTCAACAAGGTGTGATCTAAAGGAGAAGGATGAGAGTGCACGGGACGCATACGATCAGAACGGTGATGACGACCACCGTGACAGATACTTTAGAACTCATCTCTCTCTGTGCGTTTGAGCTTCTCACTTTGACGATGAGAAGAATGCTGCTCTAACTCGGTTCTATTTATAGGAGATGTTCCACAAATTAAGAGGGCATCAAGACATTGTGCAAGCAATAAACTCAAGCGAATTGGTGTTGTTGCAACTGTTTTTTTAGTATGGAATTAATTTGGAGGGACACTATCTTATGATTCTTACGTAAGAGGATAAGATCATGGGTCGACCCATGATGACCATTACACAAATCTTGTACATCAAAGCCTTCAACTCTCCCTTGGTGATCTCCTCGTGCGAGGCATTGGCCATCTTGTTAGATAGTTTGTGTGGTAAGTGCACTAAAAGTCCTAAAACTTATCACGAAAGTACAATCGAGTCCTAAAATTTTCAAAAAGTACAATCAAATTCCAAAACTTATTATGAAAATGCAATTGGGTCCCAAAATTTTTAAGGAATGCAATCAAGTCCTAAAATTTGTCACAAAAGTCCAATCGAGTCTTAAAAAGTGCAATCAACGGAAGGACTTAATTGAACCAATTTGATAAGCTTTAGGACTTGTTCGCACTTTTTGAAAGTTTTAGTACTCAATTATACTTTTATGATAAGTTTTAAGATTTAAATGCACTTTCGTGACAAGTTTTGAGGCTTTTAATATATTTATCGCATAGTTTGTAATGAGGTTGTGAAAAATAAAGAGTTCCATTTGGGAAAAAATAGACGGAAACTATCTGGTTAAGACATGAGAACACTCGTGCAAGGTTGTTTGGGAAACTACAGGATCTCAGAACTCATGATTCATGTGGGAAGGCATAATCCCATGAGTACATTATTTTAACCTTTACTCTTTTTCAGATAGCAACAGGAGAGTCGCGCTTGACCAATAAGGGTCAGCGAAGATCCAATTATGCGATTGAACAGATCTAGGTTGTTGTGATATGGTTTTAAAGATGATGAGAAGCTAGCCAATTAATAAAATCTGTCATTTGACGCGTAACATATAATTTCACATGCACGTTATGTCTAAGTTCATATGACGCGAAACCTGTGAGGTCCATGATGCAGAGTTGCATCATGCAATAATAATCAACTTTCGCCCAATACCAAAAAAAACCCTTCAACTTTATCATGTTCCAATTATATTAAAAAAAAATTGTCTCATAAAAAACCTCAAACTTTTACTTTTATCCCAATTCTACCGGACTAATACAAAAAAATAAAAATAAAAAAACCTCAGCTTTAGCATATATCCTAATTTTACTGGCCTAATACCCAAAAACAAACCTTCAACTTTATCATTTGACTCAATTATATCCAAAAAAAATTTCATCTCCTAATAAACCCCAAACTTTGATTGTTGTCACAATTTTACCACCGTCAACCTTATGTCCATTATTACTGTTAGTTAATCTTACGTGGTATTTTCACGTCGTTAATGAATAACATATCAACAAAGCTGCACGAAAAAATCCTCAACTTCTATTTTGTTATCTGATTCTCCTACACATTACCGAGTGATATAGAGCCACTCAAAACAGCACAAATTCTCTCCAATACTCAACAACCAAAAAATAGCTAGACGTGAAGATCCGATTATTTGAACGAACGATATCAAATCTCTTGTCCATGGCTAGATGTGAAAATCTAATTATTTGGGGAACGATCTCGGATTCTGTCATCCCTAAAACCTACTGTTTTCGAATTTCAAAAATTCATTAATAAGTTCGGCAAGAAAATTTGAGACACGTAGGATTAACAAAAGATGATTAAGGATGAAAGGTTGATGGTGGTAGAAATGTGACAAAAGTAAAAGTTAGAGATTTTTTATGAGACAAAAAATAATTTTGGTTATAAACGGGCCGGATGCTAAAGTTGAGAGTTTTTGGGTATTAGGCCGGTTGAATTATGATAAAAGTAAAAGCTGGGGATTTTTTATGAGATAAAAAAAAAGTTTTGGATATAATTCGGATAGATGCCAAAGTTGAATTTTTTTTTCTTTTTGGGTATTAGGCAGTTTATTTTCAAATTTTAGATTTTCTCTTGGGGTTCGAACTCGATACATATCCTAGCAATTTGTAATGTGATCGTGAAAAATAAAAAGTCCCATTTAGGAAAAGTAGATGGAAACTATTTGGTTATGTCAGGAGAACACTTATGCAAGGGTTGTTTGAAAAATTAGAGGATCCAGAACTCATGATTCATGTGGGGAGGCATAATCCTATAACTACCTTATATTAACCTTTCCTCTTTTTTAGATAGCAACCGAAGAGCCCCACTTGACCAATAGGGGTCAGTGAAGATCCAATTATGCGATTGAACAGATCTAGGTTGTTGTGATATGGTTTTAAAGATGGTGAGAAGCTAGCCAATTAATAAAATCTGTCATTTGTCACGTACCGTATAATTTCACATGCACATTATGCCTACGTTCATTAAACACGAAACCTGGGAGGTCCAAGACGCAGAGTTGCATCATGCAAAAAATAACCAACGGGATATATTTTGTGAGAACTGATGTCGTTCCATCGTAAGGGAACCCAGTTAATCCGATTTGCACGGACACTGAGAAACCTAAATGAAACCCTTGGTCTAATCGGCCGTCTTTGCCCTGCTGCATCAATTGGACATGACTGTTGCCTCCGACATTGGCCCATTTGAAGGAATAATCACAATGCTTGTCACATTCACCATTGTTTAAGTGTTTCCAAGAGCAATGTGCTTTATCGCACATGCCACGTATGAGAAAGGACTTCGCGTCACAATGACTCAGTTTGCCTCCTAATTATATTTTCTTCGGAAAAATTGTCTAAAAAATTCTAAATTTATTATACAATGGCCAATTCGATCATAAATCTTTCAATTGTGTCAATTTAATCCCAAACCTTTCAATTGTACCAATTTAAAGATTTGCTAATTTAGTCATTTTGGCCAATTTTCGTTAAAAATCGCTGACATGATGATCTAGTCGGTATCGACCGTCCTACGTGGCACGGACGGCTCTGATGTGGATAATTTTTTTTTTCTAAAATTTTTTTTTTCCTTTTTCCCTCCGCCGGCCATCATCGGACCTCATCCGTGGATGAGGGCCTCAATGCCTGCATCAGCGCAAGAAAAAAGGAAAAAGTAAATAAAGAAAAAGAAATAGAAAAGGCAAAAAATTAAAAAGTTATCCATGTAGCGTCAACCATGCCACATAGGATAACTAATGCCGACTAGACCACTATGTCAGCCACTTCTAACAAAAATTAGTCGAAAGGACTAAATTGGTAAACTGTCAAAAGATTTAGGACTAACTTGATACAATTCAAAGGTTTAAGATTGAATTGACCGCCGTCCAATAGGTTTTGGACTTTTGGACACTTTTCTCTACTTTTTTTAGCTCGTGTCTTTGAATCTGGTCTACTCTATCATCAAAGGTAGGAGCAAAAGCTCTCCCTTAGGCTGCATTTAGTAGTCCGGATTTCTAGTCGGGATTTGACTAGATAGGATATGATAATAAATCCAATGATTTTTTTCATATCCTGTTTATTGTTTTGTGAACTACGGATAAAAAGTCGAATAAGGATAGACAAGGTACGACTGAAATCGATTTTGTTTTGCTGACACATCAAAATGCTTAAGATCAATGAAATGGCCCACTGATTTTGCTCGTTGTCTTATCGAGTGAGTAACTAAGTGATAAACAATGGAATTATTCAGCCTATTTCACAAGTTGAAGATGCACTCATGCAAATCATCTAAGAGAGCTACCATGAAAGTCGATGATCAATCTTAAGTTCTTCATAACATGTTGAGATCCCTTTCAAATATTGGAAAGGTTTAAACGATTAAAGAATGAGGGACATAATATCATATCATGCCAAACAATCGTTTAAAGAGTGAGTCGTGGAGATGCCCGGCTTTGCGGTCGGAATGGCATTGGCGGAGAGGCGATGGTTGTGAAAAAAATCTAATTCTCCTTGTATCTGCTCTATTGAGAAATTCTTTTCGGGTCTATCCCAACCCACCCCTAGGATCCTTTTTTTCGGGCTGTATCTCCCATATATCCCCCTTTACAGCTACCAAACAAAGAATATGATAAAATATATTGTATTCTGATTTTTAGCCCGACGATCGAACGCAGCCCTAGAGAATATAATAGGTTGGGTTAAATCAAACTTTGCCGACCCATCCAAACCCTAACATATTTGGATTGCAGGCCATGGTTCGGATTCGGGTTTCATTTTTATTTATACGGGTTGGCATTTAGGTGATGAGTATCCTGCAACTCAAACTCAGCTAATAATATCACTAAAGAAACCATGCTCTTTTTTTTTATTAAAATAGACTACATAATTTCAGTCATTGCATTCTGACCAAAAAAGAATTTCAGTCATTGCATAACCATTAATAATTACTTATGCAAAATAAACAGAATACTTATTAACCAAGTTTTCAATTAAATGTTTACGACTTTATTGAAATTTAAATGCCTTTTTTTGGGGGGGGAACTAGTCGGTGTTTGATTTTGACGTGACCAAGCAATCCCTAACCTGCCCCGTTGCCATTCCTGTCACTCTAATCTTTTCACTTTGGCTCACAGTTTTAAGTGGAAATCACAAGGTGCTCGTTCTATAAGATTGAAATACATGACAATATTCGATCAAAAAAATACATGACAATAACGAAATAAAGCATATAAACTGTCTTTTAATAGAGATGGAAATGCAAAAATTGCTTCATCGATGTTTATCTACAAATTCGACATATGGTTGACTTGCCAGTATTAGACTTCGAGCACTTGAAACCTATACCGCACACTACGGATAAAACTGTAACTACAATAGTTATTGTGATTATGAGAGAACGAAATTGCCGTAGCTTTTACATTTCTTGATTTATGTAATGAATTGTAATTGATAGTCTATAACAATACTAGTAACAATTTGAGTAGAGATATAACATCCAAATGCATTACCATAAAAAAAAGTTATAACACTCTAATGAGTGTTCTACAAAAATTATAACACTTGTGCTGTTTTTATTCCGAAAATATCTTTATTCCAAATATAGATATTACACATGCTACAAGAGTAGCGTGCATTGAAAACAATGAAATTTCTTCATATTAGTGTTATAATGTAAGATAGTATTCATATAGGTTGATGAACCTCTTATTAACGTGTAATTATATGTATATCGGGGTTTTTCTATAATTGTGTTTATTTATACCATTATTGTAATTAGTTACTCATATAAATGTATATTATACAACCCTAGTTTGGGTTGAGCCACCATAAACGATCAGTCGTTATTTCTCTCTGACTCTAAATATCAACATGGTATCAAAGTAGGAAAACGCATCACATTCTTCAACATCTTTGCCCCAAATCAACACTTCCTTTGCTCTAATTACTGCATCAACAATGTTCAATACATCTACGAATTTTTCTTCTTCTCTACCATCTCTTTGGCCATCATCTTCTCTTTCTGTTAATTCCAATTTCCCATCACCTCTCAATAATATACTGTCCACTTTCACCTCTTCTTCTCTTTTCTCTACTACTTCAATCTCTACTCCTGCTCAAATTACCGCCATGCAATCAGCCTCGCCTTCTCTTGTTCTTCCCAACATCACTAATCCCGTCTCCATCAAACTTGATGCAGATAATTATCGTTTGTGGAAATCTCAATTTGAACCTATTTTAATTTGTAACAATTGCTGGGATATTTTGATGGATCTTTTCCGTGTCTGCAGAGGCTTATCAATGCTCGGAATGGTACTTTGGTGGCCAATACCTCTTATTCCATCTGAGTCAAGATAGATCAATGCAATTTGATTAACGCAACTAGAGGTGTCAAATGGGTGGGTAGGGTCGAGTTTGGGTCGAGTCAAATATGGTCCGACCCACATTAACCCATCTAACCCGTTTTGACCCATACTTAATGACTCATACCCAACTCGCCGCAATCGACCCATATCCAACCCAACCCATTTTGGCCCATATCACCAATACACGGTAATATTTTAGGAAAACATATACAAGTCATTTAACTTATTTTAAGCTTTCACATATATATGTTACTTAGATAAAAAAAAAATTAACATCAAATAAAAAAAAGAGAATTGAACAATAAAAATTGTCGCGACCTAAAAAATTAATTTTTAGGTTAATGGATTATTAGGTTAATTAGATGAATTAACTAACCTAATACGGACTCTCCCAAGCCCTACCAATTCGCAACTTAGGTTTGATTTTTTTTCTTTTGTAGGAGCCGCCACTAATCTTTTTTGGTAGGTAGATTAGGTACCTAAATAAAGTATGGGAGGATACTTTATTTTCTGCTAACCGGAGGTTTAGGGTTCGGGGATTTGATTATGTTAATTTTTAATTAACACCCTTTCGGTACCAAATTTCATGAAAATGCCTTTTCTTGATTGATGATTTGTGATGTTGATTTCCCTTTTTTATATTTTCGGATTTTTGAATTGAAACAGATGAATTTGAACAAGATTAAACAAAAATGCCCATAATATACCTTTAAATATGATTTTCCGGTAAATCTTCTCATTCCCGAAGATCCGGGCCGGATCGAGATTTTATCCGCTACATCCTCCAAGATTCGAGCCAATATGCGGATAATATATAGAAATACAACATCCCTTTTCGCCAAAGGGCGAATCACGAATTTCTATATTTAAATCACCATCCCATTCCACGAGATCGTGGCTAAGGCGTGTGATTTAATTTTCCGACGGGACAAGGCACAATGGGAGCATATATTATAGGCATGTTTGTTTAAAGATGTGCAAATATTTATTGAATTTTTTAAAATCCTTAAGGGATTCTGAAATTTTCAAGGAGATAAGCTCCTATCCACAAAGGATTTCATATCTTTTAAAATTTGGAAAGATTATCTTCTGAAATTTTTCAAAGTATATCGGATAATTTCCCGAATTTTAAAGATGCGCTCAATATCTAAAAAAATTAGATTGGATCTTGAGTTATTTGAATATTCCGAAAATATATCAATATTTTACAAGATATGATTGCCTCAAAATCCAATGTGATCTTATTCTGCAAGATTTTATTTTTTCGAATTTTCGAATTTTCCAAATCAGATTAGGGACAAATCCGAAAAACAAGGGATATACTTCAATTCGGCATCTATCAATCCAAACAAACAGATATCCGAAAATTCCCCTCGTCCACAAACATTCAAATCAAACAAATAATTTCCAGCCCAAGCATGGCAATTTGCACGAATTTGATGAACAATTTCAAAGCAATCCGACTGAATCTATGCATAATAACATAACAAAACGCTTGAGCTCCGTCTAGAGGACATGGAACATGCAAAACAACTAAAAAAACGTGCAAACAATGCATGACAACAACACAAAGCAGCAATTTCGATTCTATCAAAAACGTGACAGATTAGCGATCATGAAAACAACGAACGCAGGCGTTTTTTTTTTTTTTTTTGCCTTGAATCAAACGTGCACATGGAAACATCATCAAAAACAGCATGAATCACGTGTAGAACAGCATCTAAAAACAATCAAAGACTCGCCTTTTAGCTCCCGCAAATTCCTACATGAATTAGTTGTCACAGAGCATGCGAAAGCAAATATTTTCAAACCAAACAGCATGCCATAGTAACAGAAACAGCATTAAAACAGCAAACAAATCACCCAGAAAACATGCTTATTTCAACCCTAAAAGTGCGCGAGAGTTACCTTGATTCGTTGGACGAAACTCGAGCTAATTTGATGCGAAAAACTCCACCGGACAGCAGCGAAATAAACCCAAATAGCAGCGTATTATCCTTGGACAGCAGCAGATATTTTTGAATTGAACAGCCGCACGTCGTGAGGTTGAGCAGAAACCAGCAGAGCAACAAGATCGGACTCACAACAACGTCGTTTTAGCCTTTTGGAATTGTTGAGCTCCTTCTCTTTCTCTAGCCTACCTCACGTGAATTCTAAGTATGTGAGAAGAAAAAATTTTGCCGACCCCCCATAACCCTAGGCATAAAGATATATTTATAGAGAAAACTAGGGCTTTGAGTTGTAGGATTTAAACCGTTAGATCAAAAGCTCCAATTAGATATCGATCGTTAGATCGAAAATTCTGATCATGAGGAGTCCTATTGGACTTAGTCTCTTACAATTTTCGGTCAAATGAATGAGGAGGGAGAAATGGGCTATTTTTCAATGTTTTATGGGCTCGTTTTATGATTCCGGACTCACCTAGACCTTAACTAATAAAATGGGTAATTAATTAAGGCCTTTTTGCAATTTTAAGATCTCAAACGGGCTATTTTGAGTCCAAAATCATAGTAAAAGAAATTCCGCACCCTCCCTAATAACTTTCGGGTCGATTTTAACTCGGTCGTCCATTGGAATCATGCTCAATTGACTCATGACGAAAATTAAATATGCAATGCATGAAAATTTATTTTTTGTGAGAATTATGAATAACTCTCATTTTTATGAATGATTTTCTAAAAATCAAAATTTAGGTGTCAACAAAAATTAGTAAATAAAATAAAAATGTTATTACTAAGATATTTTCATATAGGGCAAGACCCATCTTGTGACTCATTTTTAAGAGGCCCAGAGCTATATGGGTGACTAGTTTTTTATTAAATGTGCCTAAGTGGGTTAAGAAGAAAATGAAAGCATGAAAAACAGGTCGATTATGGGTTTGTTTATAACCTATATTTGACCCATTTAGCCCAGTGAAATAGGTCTCTCTCCTCGTCTCTTTCATCTCTCAAAATCGTCCCTCTCTCTCCTCGGTCCGCTCTCTCATCACGATTAAATTTGCCGCCGCAAAACCCTAACGCCACCCTTTTCCCCCTGCCCACATTCCTCTCGATCGTTTACACGATCAACCTCGACCTCCCCATCGAGGATCCCGAGAACCAGGTCTTCACTTCGGGAGCCGAAGGAAGCAGCACCATGGTCGACCAACACTCTGCATTATCAAACCACCGGAAGATGGCCGTCAATCTGCCATCTCAGCACTCTTGCCTCCTATCTAATTAAATTAGTATGCTATTACGAGTTGCAACTTCGGGCACTTGTCGCGGCTCCGATGGATGAGCGATGAGATGGTGAGACGGGTCGAGAGCTGGGAAGGGGATGGAAGTCGGGGTGACGGATGTGGGCACCGGCCATTGAGCACCGACTTGTGTTTCGCTACTAGCCATTTTCAAAGAGCTTCTTGCTAAACGGGGAGTGGAACAAGCTAGGCATCAAGGGACGAGGGGTTGGAGATGAGCTTTTTCAGGCTTGATATGTTCCAATTTCTTCTTTGATTGCCAATGTTGGATGGGGATTATAGCTCCTCTGTTGTGAATTTCCTCCATGTTAGTCATCGAGTTAGGAGCAATAGCTTCTTATTAATGATCCGCTTTGGTATATGCTTTCATTGGGAGAGTTCCGATCTTCTTCAATGGCAATCCTTCAATCCTTTTTAGGATTAGGATTAGGATTAGGATGAACTGAAGACAATCGACGGCAATGGTGGTGGGTAGCGACCATCACCAGGAGATGGGTGGCAGTGGGCGACCGGCGGCAGCGGTTGGGTGGTGGTGGTCGCCGGGCGACCGGGACGACGGGCGATGGTCAATTGCCAAAGGTGGTTGGTGGTGGCGGCGGGCGGTGCTCGGCAGCCCAAGTACAAGATGACTTTACCTTTTGAGGGGTCGAAAATGGGTTCTATGTGTAACCCATTTTTTACCCATCAAATTTAGCTTCAATTTTTTTGACCCATTTTTATTGGATCCTCCAAAAATTAACAACCCATATAGAACCTATTTATTCAAAATATGGGTCAAAAATGGGTCATGGACTCATATTAACAACTCTAACTCAACCCTCAAAGTTGAGATTTTCCGTGAATTCATGATCTTCGGACATTTCGGGAGACTTGGTTCACTCTAGGGCGATGCTTTATTGACCGATGTGTGACCAAGAAAATTGGATTAAAACTTGATTTTCAGAACACCATTAAGAAACTCGATTAGTTAATGTCTAATTATCTTCAACATCTGAAGTCAATTGCGGACTCTCTCACCGCAATCAATTGCTCCATCTCTAATAAGGACTTAGTGATTCAAGCCCTCCATGGGCTCCCATCAAAGCATGATCCTTTTGTCACAATGGTCACCAATGGCCCTACCATTCTTTCCTTCGGTGATTTGCGGTCACGCCTCCTCATACAAGAAGAACAATTTCTCCGAAAATCAAATGCCTCATCTTCATATGATATTTATCATACTTTGATTGATCATGCAACTTCACCCAATCCACCATTTCAAGGGAGTCGTGGTGGACGTAATTTTAGGGGCCAAAGATCTGGTCGAGGACAACATGGACGGTTCTAGCGTGATCAACCGATTTGGAAAGCCTCTAATGATCAATTTAATTTACAGTCATTCTTTGCCCCCTATGTTGATCGATACTCCCCTTTCTTTAGTCGGCCTCATGGTGGTTTGAGGCCCTATGTTCCCCCATTCACTTGGGGAGGCATTATTGGATCTAGGTCTCATCTTTTTTGTCGGATCTATAATGGAGCCGAACACACTGCGCTACAATGTCGGTAAAGATTTAACCATGCCTTCACTACCATTAATCTATCTGACTCTTTCTCGGCTCTCTCGGTTGGTGAGACTTCTGATTCAATGTGACATATTAACAGCAAAGCGTCGGCACACATTACTAGTGACATTGGTAAAATTCTAAATCCTAGATCCTTTTATGATTCGACAACAATTTCAGTTGTTGTTTCCTATTAAGCAAGTCGTTAAAGCCTTTTTCCATACTAATTCTCGATCATTGCTGTTATCACCTAATCTTGCTCAAGATCTTCGCTGTCACTCAACTTTGCCTTAAAAACTCTTGTACTATTGATTTTAATGGTTCATCCTTTTCTTTGAAGGACCAACGAACCGGGAAAGTTCTCTTCCAAGCTGATTCTTCTCATGGTCTTTATCTGATTTCCAATTCCTTGGTGTCGTCTCACTTGCATCCTATCATGGCTTCTTCTGGTTCACTCATTTCTCGGCATGCTCATCTTGTTCATCCAAATAAACAAGTTTTAAGTCATGTTTGCAATTCTAGTTCTAGGTCGGTTTCATGTGAATCTTGTCTTGTTGTCAAATCTCATCGATTGCCTTTTGAGTATGTTAGTTATCGTGCTTCTTTTCCTTTAGTTGTAATTCATTCTGATGTATGGACGATTTCTATTTTATCTAATTCTGGTTTTAAGTATTTTGGCTGCGTTTGGTCGTTCGTATAAAACTCGGGATAGGATATGTTTGATCATATCCCGTGTTTGGTAGGTGTCCCGGATAGTATAATGTCGGATACAGAGAGGATATAACCCGGATAAAAAAATTCAAGAGGAGGGGGTAGGATAAGGTGGGATAGGATTTCTCTTATCCGTTATATAAAAGGTAACTTTTAGAAGATGACAACTTTCTTGTCTCATTTGTTTCTATTTTCATTTTATTTACTTATTTTTTTGCAAAGAGGTTTGAAAATCTAATAAAATGTGTATATTTTCAAGTTTTTTTGTGTATAAGAACGTTATTTTTATAGTAATAAGATCGGAATATTTCATAAGCATCACGTAGGAGCATATATGTCCTTTATATTGATATACGGTTTCTACCAAATGCATGATAGGATAGGATATGAGAATATTCGACTTTAAATCCATGATTCACCAAACAGTGGATAGGATATGGTCAAATCCCTAGATTTCTTATCCTATCATATCCAATTATATCCCGATCAGAAATCCCGACGACCAAACGCAGCCTTTGTGTTATTCGTTGATGACTACTCTCGTTTTACTTGGACTTTTCCGATGAAAAATAAATCTGAAGTGCCTATTCACTTTCACCGCTTCTGTTGTTTTATTGAAAATCTATGCAATGCCAAAATTAAATTCCCACAAATTGATGGGGGAGGTGAATATACCAGTAATTCGTTCCAAACATATTTACATGAAAATGGTATTATTCAACACTTTTCTTTTCCGGATACCTCATCGTCAGAGCACAAAATCAGACATTTAGTCAAAATATCTCGAACCTTATTAATCCATGCTCATATGCCTCCTTCATATTGGATCGATGCTTTTCTCGCTACTGTTTACACTATTAATCGGCTTCCCACTCCTGTCTTATCTAATATTTTCCCTTTTTATTGTTTATTTGGGTTCCAGTTTGATTATTCGCTCTTTCGAATTTTTGGTTGTGCTTGTTATCCTTTTCTTCCGTCTCGTGTCTCCCGTAAACTTGCACCTTAATCTATGCCATGTGTATTTCTTGGGTATGCATCGAATCACAAAGGTTATCGTTGCCTTGATCGGTCAAGTGGTCATCTTGGGTTTGATGAAGAGAATTTTCCCATTTCACAAAGTCTTTCAACTCTTAGTTCCGTAAATAATTCTTCCAATTCAATTCCTTTACTTATTGTTTTCTCCAATCAATCTATTCCTTCTGCTATCTCTTTTGAGTATCAAGCTCTTCTTCCACTTCTTTCAACTTCTCTAGCCTAACCTCTTAATATGCATCTTTCCTCCTCTCAACCTACCCAATCCGGTTCCAATTCTTTTTCACCTCCACCGCCTCTCCTTTCGAACTCACTCACTATGTCCCAACCTAACTCTGCTTCTAACCCAATTCCTCTTACATCAGATTCGTAAATCCTCTTTACATTTCTACCTAGCTCCTCCAGTTTTGTATCTTCTTTTCCCACTCATCCTATGCAAACTCGTGCTAAATCTAAAATTTCTAAATCTAGAAAGATTTTTAATCTCTCTAATTCTTTTCATGAAGAGACACCGACTTGCTATTCTAAGGACATTCTTGACTCACTTTGAAAAGCGGTCATAGCAGATGAGTTTAATGCCTTATCACTAATCACACATGGGATCTTGTACCTCCAAATCCTTTTAAGAATTTAATCGGTTGTAAATGTGTTTTTAAGATTAAGGAAAAACCCGATGAAGCTATCGAACGCTTCAAAGCTCGTCTAGTTGCACAAGAATTTAAGCAACAGATAAGATTGGATTATGGCAAGACTTTTAGCCTGATCATTAAACCCGCTACAATTCGGGTTGTTCTCTCTATTGTTATTTCATCGGGATGGGCCGTACATCAACTTGATGTTAAGAATGCCTTCTTGCACGGTGTCCTTTGGGAAGAAGTTTACATGCGCCAACTTTCTGGTTTCTCTAATACTGAATAATCGAATCACGTGCCGTCTCTGGAAAGCCATTTATGTTTTAAAGGAAGCTCCACGTGTGTGGTTCCTTCACTTCAGCAGTTTTTTATTATCATTGGGTTTCATGGCGAGTAAGGCTAATCCCTCGTTATTTGTCCATGTTCCTTCTCATGGTCATCTATATCTTCTTATGTATGTTGATGATAATCCTTGTTACCGGTGATACTCCTCATTTATTATGGTCTTGATTACTCGACTCTCGCAAGCATTTGCTATAAAGGATCTTGGATCACTTCACTATTTTCTTGGCATTGAGGCTCATCACCGATCTAACGCTACGCTTTTGTCTCAAGCTAAGTATCTTGATAGCCTTTTGCGCAAGTTTGACCTTGTTAAGGTATAGCCCGTATCTACTCACTTGGCATCGAAGACTCTGTTGTCTATTGATGATGGCGAGCTTCTCGCTTCTCCAATGCTATATCAACAGATGGTTGGTGCTTTACAATGTGTCCATGACTAGACCTAATATTAATTTTGCTATGAACGTGGTTAGCCAATTCAAGTATCAACCCAAATTACCTCATCTACAAGTCGTCAAGCGTATATACCGGTATTTAGCTGCACATCCACCCATGGATTACTCATTGAGCAGTGTTCTCTCACTTCATTAACAGCTTATGCGGATGCGGATCGGGGTGGATGCTCCAATACTCAACGTCCCACATCAGGTTTATGTGTATTTCTAGGCACAAATTTTGTTTAATGGAGTGCCAAGAAGCAACCCACTATGCTCATTCTAGTACAGAGGTTGAGTATCGTGCTATCGCTTATTGTGTTGCGAAGACCATTTGGATTCAGCATTTACTTCGTGAGCTTGAAGTCTCACTTTTTACGCCTCTCATTATTTATTATGACAATATCTCCGCCACATATCTTGCTCTCGATCCCATATTTCATGCTCGCACCAAATACATTGAGTTGGACTTCACTTTGTTCGAGAGCGTGTTGCTTCCAGTAATCTATGTGTTTGCTTCATGCTTACTACGGATCAACTGCAGACATATTTACAAAGAGGTTACCTAACTTGCCTCATGCGCTATTGAGATCCAATCTCTCGGTTGTTACGCCTACTTCGGATTGAGAGGGAGTATTAACGTGTAATTATATGTATATTTGGGTATTTTGCAATTGTGTTTATTTATACCCTCATTGTAATTAGTCACTCATATAAATACATATTATGCAATCCTAATTTAGGTTGAGCTACCATAAACACTAAAATGCCAAAAAAATTAATATTAAATATTAATAAATTTTGTCCACATCGAGCCGATCGATAGTGCCATGTTGAATATCTAGCGTCACATCAACGATTTTTAGACAAAATTGGCTAAACGATTTATATTGGCAAACCATAAAAAAAAAAAAAATTAAGACTGAATTGACACAAATTAAAAGGTTAAAAACTAAATTGACACAAATACAATAAATTTTTTACTTTTATAGCAATTTTTGCCTATTTTAGGCAAGGTATAAAAGCTTCACAATATTACTTGTCGACCCAATGGTGAAATGCATTGAGACCATAGTCATGATTCGCCAAAGTTACCGTGATAATAAAACCTCTATATGGCCAATGAAAGATATCTGACACATTCATATGTGCTCATTCTGCAAGATATCTCATAGACATTCCAAATAGGATCCTCTATACTTCACAAAAACTTCCATAACAAAGATTATCGAAATGAATGACATCGAACTGTAACTACCAAGAAGCATCCCCATGGCGGAATGAACAGCGGATGGAGGAAAAGAACACAAAAGGATACAAAAACCGGTGAGAGTGTGTCGTCTCACGCTTTGTAGGATCAAATGTATGACCGTATGAATAACAAAAACATCCGAAAATAATCTACAGTGTACTTCTACAGGCAGCAATCAATTCCTCCTGCTTCACTACCACTAATCTACTATTTTCGCCACAAATGCTTGGATAAACTTCTGAAGTTCGAAGATAATGGCCAGGCCTCACTGTCAGACTAGTATTCCGTCTCCAGAACTCCATCAATGAGTCCAAATTCCATGGCCTGCAATACAAAATAATGAGTTTAATACTACTTCTATCTGTACAGACTAGAGCTATGAATATTTAATGGTGATAATATCAAAATCATCAGTTGCCAGAAAGATAATTGGAAAATCACCAGAGAAATGATCTAGTGAAGGTATTGTGTGTGAGAAAATCTAATCTAAAAGATTAAGACTGACAATTGGAGGGCAACCACGTGAATATAAAGTCCGTTGAAACCCCATAAAAAAGTAATATGGATACTTCTGCAAACCGGACTAAAAATGCCCCATGAAATTTACAAATCGGGAGGCAGCTCACAAATGAAATTACCTGGGGTGAAACCTAACTCCTATGTGTTATAAACTCCAACCTAAAAAAAAAAAATGGAGAGGTGGAGCGAGACTACATGAATATAAAGCCCATTGAAACCCATAATTAGGTGATGTGGGCTACTTCATCGGTGTGAACAAAGGACAGTGATGCAAAAGTTAAATAATGTAATTGGTGCTTCAAGATTCACTAAGGCATTACTGCATTACATTTGAATAACTCAAACACAGGTCAAGAATCCACCATGATAAAGTCAGTGGATATTAGCTGGTTGAATAAGTTTAACACTACTTTTTACCTATTTCCTCTGTGCTATGTATACGTAAGACTCCTAGGAAATATATCTGGCATGAATAGTGATTGGCTGCTTGCTGCCTCCTACTTCGTCATCCATACTATCCTAATAAACAGTCCTCTAAATAAATTCGTAATGAAAAAAAATGTCCAATCTTTTCCCCTATAGTATTGAATCAACTAAAAAAGAGGTCAGTCCCAAGTGCCCCTTTTGTGTGATCCAACTGACCAGCCCAACTTTTATAGGTCCTTCATTTGACCTCCTGCAGTGGTCCTCGCTTTTAATAAAGTGGAGCACTAGTTTTCCCATTTATTAAAATATACAAAACGATCTAATCATGCCACCTTGAAAAACGTGCAAAGTGCCAGTGATTTTAAAGGAAAATTTAGAAAAAACTAATCATGCCACCTGAAAGAATGTGCAAAGTGCTGGTGATAATCGAGGAACAGGATTCAGCAAAATTACCTCAGAAACAGATAAGAAACGATCCCTCTCCGTGTACTGCTGCACTTTCTCAAGGGGTTGACCAGTAAAAGCAGCATACATTTTGTCAATTTTCTGCAACAGATTATCCGCAAAAGATCAAGTTGTTGAGATTGCAACAAACACCTCAATATTGAGCCGACACAACAAAAAGTCATAAAAAGGACAACTTGATATTTGTGAAAATGAAATATGATGGCATTGCATGACATAAATCTAACTTTCTCATAGTCTGCTAATGTTCTGTACATGTTTTCCAAGAAGCTAGACAATAATTAACGAGCTAACCAAAATAAGTTTGCATCTTCCACTCAAACATCCCGAGAAGAGAAAAAAAGAGGTTCGTTTTCCCTCAAGAAACTGCAGAATACAAGAACTGAGAAGATTTGAGAAAGGGATACAAACATGGCGAGATTGAACTGCTTCATTCACTTGGCGCCTAACATCCTCAACATGGCCCTACAAGAAGAATAATGTGGAATCAGCCCCATGATGACCAATATGTACTCACTTAAAACTATGCAACCATGTCTCGGCTATATCATAGTTTTTCAAGTAAAATTACCCTCCTCCATGTACATAAGCTGCCTATCTGAAACAAATTAAACTGGAGATCAAGCGAAGCGTCAAAAACAAGGTAACTAAGCCTGGTCATTGCAGCTAAAGGATATGGCAACCAGCTCAACATTAAAGCGCTACCACAAAACTGTAACACAGATACAGCAAGTAGGTATTCCCATGTAAAGCAATATAAGACTAACAGAAATTAAACTAGCAACCAAACTGTATGATGTGACCAGAGAAAACTTAGGCATCCTCAACCTTTAAATCCCTACAACCAAACCTTTTGATGTGTACGGAAAATGTAGCTAGTCCCATCCAAAGCAATATAAGGTACAGAAATCGAATGAGCAACCAATCTCACTGGCTGAGGCTGTTGCAGTGAAGGCTCCAACAGATGCCACGTTACATTCAATCATAATAAGGGGAAACAAATTCAAGGATATTTAAGCAGCAGAGGTACACTGAATTTAACAAATATGTCCTCATATATATAATACATATCATCGGAATAGGTCAGGCAATCAAAGTCTGACTGCTGCTATGCGACTAACCTGCCTCCAGGCATCAACAAAGTTAATCTTTGATTAATAATTAGCTTTGTCTTTTGGTTTCCTCGATGAGGAGTGGCACAGGGAATGTCAATAGATAAGAGAAAAATTACTTTTAAAGGGTGGAAAAAACATAGGAATTTGACATATGAAATAAGCATGCAAAACTTCAGTTTCGATTCAGCCAGGGACGATGGAAGTTCGGAGATGAATTGACTATGATCAAGTTTCCTTAAGGGAACTAGAACATAGGAAAAAGACAATCTGACACATTTTAAAAGAAGAGAAATAAAAAGGGAACACTTTTGGATGAAACAGAAAGTTAGATGTAAAACAAGAACAGTTAATGAAACTTAACTGTCTACTGGTATGCGACCAACCTTCAAATTTTGGTTTTTAATTTGTTTCCATTCCTGAGTTATCATTCTGTGGTCCCCACCCAAAGGCAAGTTTCCCCACTGCTTCTTCCTTCTTCAAATGCAACCAAGCTCAGCAATGTCTCCTGATCTATTTTCTTGTTTTTTCCACATTTTATGAAGAAAGAGAGTTTCATTGTTGATAAAGATCAACTCCATGGATGAAGTGTAATGGAGCTTCACAAGCCTGGATGAGGCTTTGTGGAGGTCACAAAGCATCACATAGCCTCAGTTGTGGCTTGGTGAGGAATCGCTCAAAACTGTGAAGCTTCACGGAGCTTACAGCCCAACTCTCTGAAGAGCTGTGGAGTTTTTCTTAATGAGTTGAGTATTTTTAATTGCAAACAAGGTCAAATGTAGTCATATAAAATATGGTAGTTTTGATGCTATTGCAACAGGAGGTTCGGGACCACCTTTACTGGCCAATGGAGAAAAATTGAAATATCCTGAATTCAAGGGGGGGAGATGAGTTCAGAATCAGTCTTACCTATCCTGAATTCAAGGGGGGGAGATGAGTTCAGAATCAGTCTTACCTATTTGATGTGATAAAACTTAAGCTTCACATTTCAAATTTAAAATGTTCAACTCACATGCAAGTTGATTATTGGGAAACATAAGTGGCATACATATGACACGGACCGGTTGTTCCATGTCCCAGGTGGGCAAGTTCTCCGGTGATTGTGCACTCTTATGAGTGGAGCTTGTGGTGTCATCATGGTGAGTGAGCGATATAGAGGGAAAAGAAGCAACAAGGTTGTAGGGGTGGCGTCAACGTGGGTTGTACTTGGGAGTTCGGGATAGAAAGATTATATCTCTAGGGAGCTCTTAAGGTGGTGTTGGCCTCCCGTGTACAAACCGGTCGGGAGCTAATGCCGTTCTCTTGATGAGGCCATGACAGGCCGAAACCAATTACGGTGCTGAATGTGTTCTACTCATCTCGCACGATGTACGGATACCCGAGCTAAGCTGGGCGTGATATGATCCAATATAGGAAAGTTATTCACCTAACTGTTCTTTGGGACAACTAAAGAAGGAAGGCTGGCTTGGCTTGGCTTGGCTTGCCAAGCGCCGCACAAGCTAATTCCGCGATTGAAATTTGTTGGCCCGTGACACATACATGTTGGACTTGAATCTTGACAGCATTAACTTTCGGCATACTTTTTTTTTTTTTTTTTTTTTATGATCCAGGATCCGCCAGTCGTAATCGAGTTTCGCCATTTCCGACGGCGACTATATCTGGAGGGAGGCTAGCCCCTGCATCCACCAGCAAGGGCCCCCCACTTAAGTCCGAGAAACGTGTTGGGAGAGTTTCGAACCCCCGACCGTGGCTTACGCCGGCGCCAAAGGGTTCGATTCTCACCAAACACGCCATGCTCGTTGTGGGTAACTTTCGGCATACTTTGATCATGCTTGCTTCACGAAATGTGGAAACGGGGAATAATTAAAGAGATTACCAAAAGGAAATTACCCTTAACTACATACGTTGATTATTTAAATAATAGATTGAAATGAACTTAAATTAGCTGCCATTGCTTCATGATGGCAGTGATCTTCCCTTGGATTAAACCTGTTCATTAGCTACCAACTCTATGGTCCCATCCATCATTCATGCAGCAGACTTGGGCACGGCTTTTAGCTCATCAGACCCCACTAAGCCCAGCTAACAGTTGGACAGGCTTGCACATAGCGTCTCGTTGAAATATCCTTGCCCGTGCAATTCTATTCTAGCCTCAAAAAAATTTAGGTCGGGCCCATGCATTCTTTTCTTTTCATTTTTTTTTTCTATCGGTGGGCTCAGACAACACTTTGTGAGCCCAAAGTTGGCCCCATGCAGCCCAGCCTGACCAATGGACCTTGGAATTTCCCCCAAGTCCCACCTAGCCGACCCATTTATCACCTTTGCTCTCGGACAATGTCAATTGTCAATGCCCCTTTGCACATCATTGGCAAAAGAGTGACCTTATGGTCGGTTTTTACCAACAAATGGCTAGCCATATTATCATTGGCTATTCCAGCGAGACTACCCATCAAAGACATTGAGTGAAACAAGTGGCATGAGTTGAAAGAACAATCCAATCATGCTTGCACACATTAAAACTAACTCATCTTATGTCGAACATGTATAAGATTAAAACACTGTGCTTTACAGAGTTACATGGGCTAAAGCATACACATCACAGAACAGTACTTGCAAAGTAACCTTTAATCCTATTCACAAGGACACAGAGCGTCTACTTCTGGTCTCAAAAGGATCCAAACTTTGTTTCTCACTCATGTCTATAATCTTTGTAAGGATCACAAATAGCATCTAAAGTGCAATCTAAGCAAGAGCGGTAGCTAAGCAAAAAAGACTGTAGATGAAAATTTCCCATGATTGCTAAAATAGCCTACAAACAAGAGATTATAATGCTGAGACTGAAATAACATATCTTTCAGACTCATTACGAGAACCAAGCTAGAATGATCAGCTTTGCTGTCAAAGGGACTTCAATTAGTTGATTGAAAGCCAAAAGTAGGTTCCAAGACCAACAGGCACTTGTCAAAGGAATATCAGATCAATCAAAGCAGGCAAGCTCAAACAGAAAGATATTTTAGACTCCAAAAGTTTGAAGGTTCTAGTGCATGCTCTGCTCTTCATAAGCACTACCTCTTTAAGTAAGTTTGCTGTGTTTGGTGAGAGGTGAAACAGAGGTTCATATGCTTTAGGTTAGATTATCTCATACTCACAAAAACATGCTTCCTCAAGGGGGAGAGAGAGAGAGAGAGAGAGATTGAAACCATACCCCACATCCACTTTGAGGCTGATGTATCATGATCCGTGCATTTGGCATCGAATAACGCATTCCCTTCTCTCCACCAGCAAGAAGAAGTGCTCCTTGGCTTGCTGCCACTCCAAAACAAACTGTACCAACCTTTGGCTTTATCTGGAAACATGTAGAATGTCTATAAATGCTTTGGGCATAGAAATCAAAGGTGATTTCTATGAAGGGTGTTAAGAGGTTGTTGATTCACAGCTCTACAGACTTGTCAATGCAGAGAAGACCAATAAGTTTGCCCAAGTTTGTCATATAGGCCATGTAAATGTAACTAACACAGCACTATAGGATGCTCTGCAACAGTTGCGTCATTAACCTTAGATCGTGAACATGCAAATAATTAGCTTAGTGCCACTCACTTCCATTCTTATGATCTCATCATAAGTAGAATTGAATTTTTAGGAGCCAATGTTCCCAGAAGACATGGGCCGCCCTTATATGTCATAAAAGTTACATTGTCGTCCCAGAAAAGTGTACCTCCTTCTTCAGCCATATATTCCCACTAAAAAAAAACATAAAAAAGAAAAAGAAAAAAAGGGAGTGGGAAGCACAAGGGATGATAAGAGATCGGTTTCCCTCCTTAGCACAACCAACATATTTCTCAGACATGCCCTTTAACTCTCCCCTCTTAAACTTCCAATAAAGACTTCCATCAAAAACTGCAACACTCAAGCAACAGTTTGACTTTCTTAACTAACCTAATCTGTCCCCATACTTAGAAGCATCTCCCTTTAATTATCTGGATCAAGCGGCACAGCGTGAACAATTGTATTGACTTATAACTTAGAAAGGATTGCTGTGAAGGTCTTCAAACTATGTTGGGAAGTCATATGATCTAAGAATTGTGTCATTATGCATATGGCCTGAGGATATGTTATCACAAAGGATAACCATATGCAGAAAACTCTTACCCAAGACATGCAATCATAAATTGCCAACACTGAGTATGTGCTTCCACCGGGGCAATTCAGATACATCTGAAAAAGCAAATTGACGCATCAAAAAACTAGTTACAAATAAAGTTTTGCAAGGGGTTCTTACAATTATCGATAGGAGTACAGCACCAGTATATCTGCATCCTCGTCAATGGTCGCAAGAGTCACAAGCTGTGATATAACCTGCTGAGCCACCTGTGAGTTGACTGGCTGCCCAACGAAAATTATGCGGTTTCTAAATAACACAGATGAGAGGTCCAGTGGTCCTCCAGGAGTCATTACTGCAGGCATTACAGGAGGGTTACCCTTTTTGGCTTCTATTGCACCACGACTGTCCATGACAAAATGCAATAAACTCATACTCATACTTCTAGTACATAGTAGTGCAAATTTAGTGGGAAGTATTGAATCTGCTGTTATACCAATAGCTGAATTCAAAAATTGATGAGGAAAATGGATGAAAGAGACGCATGTTCAATAATGATGCAGGAGCATCTGGTTCTATGAAACAACTATCGAACCCAACTCAGGTTTCATCGATTAACGGCCGAATCAGTACTCAAGCAAGCAAAGGCAAATTTCGGCCACAACTTAACTCAATGGGTCCAAGGTTGAAGATGCCAACTATGAATGGTAGGCATCGAAGCACAAGATTTGTTGCTGAAGTGAGCTAGTGGACAACCTAGTATGCTGATGTGCTACCAGGTGTCTGCAGGTTGATTCCCATGGATGTTTATTGATCTTCCAAGATGGTTGTTTGACTACCAAGACTGGTGCACAATTTGGAGAATCAAGTCCAAGGTACTATGTATCTAGTCCTAGTAATTATGAATCTCAAGTGTGTTGTCAGTTTCAAGCCATAGTTTTATAAGTCTTAAGTGTGTTGTTAATTTCCATAAGTCATAATAGTATGCAACTAATCCCAGAGTCATTATTGTCTGCTAAATGTCAGAGTCATAGATTCCAAGAGTCATTTAGGTTTTGTTTAGTCCCTAAGCAAAGTGTCTATACAAATAGGGAGTGATCTCCCATGTCACAGTAGACTTGAATTTTGATGAATCCATGACATTTCCTCAAGTAAGTGAATTTATACATTCGGTTCTTTATCCAATTTCTTAGGTGGTGAACCTTGAGTTCGTTATCCTTGACTGGCGGCGTGCTCCTTTATGCCTAAGTGGCGAATTTCTTTATCCTCGGCTGGTGCCATGTGCCTTTATGCCTAGGTGGTGAATTGGGTTCTTTATCCTTGGCTGAGGTGTGATCCTTTAAGTCTTAGTGGTGAACTTCATCTATCCCAACTTCATTTTCCGCTCACGCATGCCCATTTAAAACCCTTCCATCTACCATTTCCAAAAAACGCTTACCATACACTTATCCCTAAAAATGAATTTCCTTATCTCTAAATTCCATCACGAATCAAATAAACATGATAGTCAAAAAATCTCATCCCTACAACACACACCATAAGGAGTCATGCTATCTGGGCAAACTATAGGTTTCACAGATACAAAAGCTTCACCTTCAACAGATTGAGCAAGCATATGCATGGTTCCCAACGAATTCACACAAAATGTTATCATTAATTTAAGTGAAGGCAAAACTTTTCGACTCCGAAGAACACAATACAACATGCTTCATCTTCGAGAAGAAAAGAGAGGCAACAACATAGTGTAGCATCTATTAACTCTAACCATATCATAGAAAGAAAGGTTAGCATAGTTTACCTCAAATTGGAATCATATAAATCTGTCGTGTCCAACTGTTGAGGCACTCCATAACTTCTACTGGACAATCCTGGAACAAGCACATTCAGTAGCAAGGTTCGTTAACGTCAAAACATAAACATGCAATCAACCCCCCCCAAAAAAAAAGCACATTTTTCCTTGCCCTGAGTAGAACAAAAACTTAAATATTATAACAGGAATGAAAGCAGCCCCAGATTTAGCACAGAATAAATCTGAATTTATCCAGCGAATGCATCTGTCATGAACTAGCACATGGACCACAAAGCATTCGTGTGGAGATTTAGATAATATTTTTGCAAACATCCATACACCCACAAAAAAATACCAAGTGAAAAAGAGGGTAGCCAAATTAAGTTGAGGCAACGACCAATTGCTGTATGTGGACGTTGCAAAAAGTGCGAAAGCCAACGAAACTCGACAGTATGCAATTAACCAAAAACAAATGGCGAATCGAAGCCCACCTGAGGCCGCGGCGCCGTAAGGCGCCGGCATCCCCATCTCCATGCTCCCCGACACCGCAACGATCCTGGGAAACGAAAGCAACAGGCTGCAGTCATTACTAACACAATCCACAAGCACAAGAGCTGAAGCCCAACTATCTCCATCTCCCCAGTGACGAGCGCACATGAATGCCTCTCTAACTCCGTCCCCGGGAAACCCAAGATGACTGAATGAATCGAGAGCTCAATTAGCCGAGTCCCGTCGTACCTCGAACTCGAAGCAGCGCGAGGAGCGGCATTCGCGGCGGAGCAGGAAAGAGAGGATGCGGGCCTCGAGGCGGAGAAGGGTGCTGGAGCTAGGAGGGCTTGCGATTTGGAAGAGAAACAGCTTGAGCCTGCTGATAGGAAGGCTGATCCTCCATACATGGAAGACATGGTTTCTCTCGGGTTTGGATGATTTCTTTCGACACTGCGAGCACGGTGAGAGAGAGAGCGAACTCGGCGAGAGAGATCTTTTCACTATCTGTTTAATCAATTTTATCTGAATTTTTTTTTTTTTTTTTGGTTGAAATTTTTATCTGAATTGAGAAAACATAAAGTAAACAAAGTTTTAGATAAAACGGGATAACAACATATTCATGAATTTTGATTTAATATACAATATAGTTTATGAACTTTCAATTCATTAAATATGACCTCGGACCTTTATTCAAATGTGCAATATCGTCACTAAACTTTTAATTTATTGAATGAGGATCATAAACTTTATTTCAATATGTAATGCGGTTCTTGAACTTTAAATTTTGTTTAACATGAATCATAAACTTTCGATTTATATTCAATATAATTCATAGACTATATGAAAATATTCAATATAATCCCTAAACTTGAATTATTTGTTCAAGGATTACATTAAATAAATTTAAAGTTAAGGGACGACGTTGCTTGTTGGGCTAAAGTTCAAAGAACGCATTGAAAAAATTAAAAGTTCGTAAACCATATTATACATTACAATAAAGTTCATGAATCATTTGTATCATTTTTCCTAAATAAATCCAACGTTGCAATAAGTTAACTATAAAATGCACTCAATAAATAAATTTACTTAACCCCAAACATAAAATGCTATCTTTCGATTTAAACAAAAAAAAAACATAAAATGCTATCCAAGATACATCCATTTTTAGTTCGACCTATTTATAATTTATGATTTCTCTTTTTTCTCGCCCTAATATAAATGGGCATGACTCTAGGAGGTAATGAGTGAATAATGAAGAAAATTAAAAAAAAAAATGAGAGAAATTCGAAGATCATATAATGAAGTGGTTACGAGGGTAGCATGCTGTGAAATAGAAGACACTTTCTGAGTTAGATAAACACGATATTATAGACATATTGACGAATTGAAATAATTTAGCTAATTATTTATTTCCATTAGTGCATAGATTATCTATATTTCAATTTTTCACTACAAATTATGCACCCTATTAGTGTTGAAAAACGTTTATATATTCATCTTCAAATGAATGACGGTAATTGCCCTTAGTTTGATAATTGACTTTTTCACGTGTTGACTTGTCGGCATTGTTGGCGTTAAAATCCTTCGACCAGGCCCAAGCGGACTTTTGAGTTTTGGCCCAAAAGGATTGCTAACGTGGAAATCTTTTATCGAACTCAAGCCGTTCGTTTTCCAATACGGAATTCCGAGTCGATTTTGGACAGAGAATGTCAAATGCAATTGATGTTTATATTAACACCGGAAGCGTAATACGTACACTTGATAATTCGATAATTAACACGTTCGATGGTCCATTGTGTATGACAACCTTCCACGCGTTAAAACTTAGGACACGACACCGGAATTAAATTGACAGGGTTGAACCAGACGGTAGAACACAATGCCGGAATTTAATCGACGGCACCGGACGAGGGAATGTAGAACACAATATCAGAATTTAATCGATGATACTAGATAGGATGGATGAAGGGTACAACATCGAAATTGAATTGATGGTACTGGATCCGATGAGCGGACGCTAAAATCTAATCGATGACACCTAACTCTGGATATGTAACTCGCTGGAATCGAATCAATGATAGGAATCCGAAAGCTACGACTAGGCTAAAGGGCTAAAAGTTAATTGAAAAGATAATGATTTGTTTGTTGTGTTGTGTTTTTTTTTTTTTTTTTGGTCATGTTTGATGTAGAGTATTTATAGAACGGCTCAAGTAACCGTCGAACCGTTATATCCTTTGGCTCTCCACTTTCT
Organism: Rhodamnia argentea; assembly: GCF_020921035.1. Taxonomy (NCBI): domain Eukaryota; kingdom Viridiplantae; phylum Streptophyta; class Magnoliopsida; order Myrtales; family Myrtaceae; genus Rhodamnia; species Rhodamnia argentea. The sequence continues at coordinate 21,101,994 of NC_063154.1, forward strand.
GCTCCACTTTCAACACGTCTTCTTATCTTTCGACGGTTTATGCCGATGCCATCATCGACGATTGCCTACTTTGCGCGCCATCTTCCGAGGTTTATCTCCTTTTCACACGTTTTCTTTCTTGCTCTGAAACGAATGGCGCTAGAATTTACCATGACACGTGGTGTCTTTCCAACTAATCCGTATCTAGTTCCAGTACACCTCTCCATAGCCGATCATGACTCCCTCACGTGCTCGCCATGCGTCTCCTTGGATAATTTTTTGATGTCAGCATGTGCCTCCTTTTAAAAGAGGTAAATCGAAGGTTTATCTTTTTTAAAGATGTCCTTTGATTTTGACGACTATTAATGGTAGATTAATGATTACGCCTTTTCTGCCTTCCGATTTCTTTTCCCGAAGCGCAATTATACCAAATTTTATACGACGCGTTGGCCTTTTGATCCACCTTTTAATCCCCGGGTAAAGGTTCATATCATCGTCTTCTTTCTTTCGAAACCTCCCTTAAACCCTAAACCCTCTCGAGCTTTCTGAGTTTACACATGATGACCCAGGCTTCTGAGCTCGATCCTAGCCAACTCGTTGGTCGCCTCGACAAGCCGATTAACGGTGTAGATGCCTGCAACTATTTCTTCGGATTGCTGAATACTCATCAGGAATACGCTGGGTTTGTCCTTGGACCGAGCCTTCAAGATCACAATCGTGTACCAGCATCTCTTCAATCATGTTTTCCAATGCAGCAAGACGAAAAGCTTCCTATCCAAGTCTCTCCTCTGAAGGACATTTGGTCCTCCCCATCTCAACGGTTCGGGAGTTTCCCGCTAAAATGATAAATTTGGTTTTATCGACTCCAAAATGATATGTCGACCATTTCCCTTTGGGCGACGGTGCACGTAAGGTCGGCGCTTGAGGTTAGCTTGCTGTCTCATGACTTGAATAGGGATTTGCTAGGGTCTGTTATAAGTTTCTGGTCCTCCTCGACCAATTGTTTCTTCTTCCTGTGGGGTCCTATGTCCGTAACCCTTCTTGACACTTTTACTATTGTCGGCCTCACTCCTTATGGGACCCCTATTAACAATCTCGAAAAGACCAAAGATTGTTCCATCCTTGACGACACTTTTGCTTATGGGAAGTTTTTGGACACTCATTGTAAAACCTCCGGAGTCGTTACACATGATGAGCGAATGGTCTTCCTTCTTTTCTGTCTGTCAAAGTATCTGTTCTTCGATCCAATTGTTAAAGTATACAAAGATTACTTTGAACTTGCCTCTCATTTAGCAAAAGGGAAGAATGTTGCTCTCGCCCCTCTCGTCTTAGCATCTTTATATAGAAGCATTTCCCGCGTCGCTTTTTTTTTTTTTTTTTTTGGTAAGGTAAGTATGTATTGATCTTCCAAAAAGCTACGTACAAGGAAACCGGACACAAAAACCATGAACTCAATCTGGCACATCAAGTGACATAGGAAGTTCAACGGTGAACCGGCCGCAAGATACAACCGAAAAATGGCGAGCAAGGGACCTAGAGACAAGAACACAAAGAGCAAAGCTAAATGGAAACAAAGAAGAAAGGCGTCCAACCTCAAACAGCACTAAACAAAAGCTGAATAATGGAGGGGGCATCAAAGCCCATGCATAGGGTAGCGTCAGCAAGTCACCAACAGCAAAAGAGGTCCACAAAGTAACTCCGGAAGGGAGAGCCAGCAGCAGATTGTTGTAGGAGCGCGAGAAGGGTGAGTGCAAAGCACGCGACCGCACGAGAAGAGAACCATAGCTGCATCAAAGTTGATAAGGCAAGAGGAGAGGAGGAAGCTTGGTGAAGTAGCAGCCGTTGCGGAGACAAGACCCGAGGTGTTGCACCAGAAGAAGCAACCGAGAGCAGCACCGGGGGAGGTCGGCGGGCTCAAAGCGGCGGCGCCTCGTAACAGCCAACCGTAACAAAGCACAACCGGTGCAAGAACAGGAGAAAGGGAGGGGGGAAGAGGAAAACACGAAAAGAAGGCCAAACAGAAGGCCGGAGAAAAGGAGAAGACGAACGGGACCAACGGGGAGGAGGTAAAACAGAAGCATCCATCTGCGTAGGACCCCGGTGTGTTCTGAACAGCAGCGAATCGGTGGTGCTGCGACTTGTGCAGCAAGAACATTGCTAAGAAGGTTCATCAAAAATAGTGGCCGAGAGACCCCGGTTATTTTGGATGCGTCCGTTACGGGAATGATCTCGAATATGCCCCAAAGATGCAACTTTATCCTTGACGAGTTTAGTAAGGTGGAAGAGCATTGCCGGGGGAAATAGTTGCTTGTTGCGAAAGAGGATGTCATTCCTAGTGGTCCAAATAATGTGACAGAGGGTACCTAGGGCGAATCTCGCAATCCTATGGGAGAAGGAGGTGCCACCCAAGTGTGCCTTTACCCATTTGATGAAGTCACCCCAAGGTCGGTTCCGCCAATGTAATAGGCAGTTGGAGGCCCAAGTTGTGGCTAATTGACTAGTAATAGGACATCCAAAGAAGAGATTATTTACCGAGTCCGGTGTGTTGTGACAAAAAGCACATGAACCATCCTCTATTCTGCAATATTGAAGGAGTATAGTTTGGGTTGGGAGACGATCATGCGAAGCTAACCACATAATAAAGGAATCCCACTGGGCAAAAGCCTTATCCCATACAAATGAATGCCGGTGAACAATTAGGCCTCTCGGCCTCATGAGATCCCAGGCTGAAGAGACCGAGAAGTGTTCCGAAGGGTGTCCACTCCAATTGAATCTGTCTTCCCTATTCTCTATAAATGAGGGCACCGGAACCAACCAAGCTTGCAATGCCGAGAGTGTAGTGGAAGGTGGGAAGGCAGATCAAAAAAAGGCCCGAACGGTGATCGTGCGAGGAATCCTAGCCCTATAAATGTCCCCTGTTGTGAAGAACCTATGAAGAGGGCCTTGGTCATGCCGGTGATCAAACCGTAAGGAAATTGAACGTCCATTTCCCACCCACCACTAGAAGTTTCCAGCGTCGCTTTGTTGATGTCAATTTCTAAGAACGATGGTGTATTATCGAGTCCGCTTTGGATTCTCCAAGCCTGGGTGGCATTCTATCTTCCTTTTATGTTTGAAAGCATACCTAAATACGAATCAACTGGAGCGCCTTCTAGTATGAGCACATGACTGCTTCGAGTTACTCCATCACCAATTTAGACTCACGTAAGGCATTCCAATGCTCGTGGTGTATTTGATGAATTACCTTTTCTCCAAAGGCCAAGCCATGAAGATAGACATGATTTGTCACATTGAGATCGTGCAGGCCATCTTTAATCGTTCATTCTTCACCAGCTTTTCAAGTCATCCATGTAGCTTACTATTCTTCGACAAATGGTAGGCAAACTATTGCCTTTCCCTTTTCCCTAACGATATTAGCGATATCCTTTCGAGAGTCCGTCGTATTCCATTGGGCCTACTACATCCTCCGAGGATGCATGCTCTTATGTCGAATATTGACCCCGAACAATCAACCGACGAAGGTAGCCACCTTTCTTGTCGTATACACCCGCTAACCCCAGCTTCTGATGCGGGTGATTCACTAGCTTCGGATGGTCATACCGAAAGGACTCCCGACAATCCATGGGTCGTTCACACCAATATGATAAGTATCTCCAGTGGTCCCTCGAATTGGCTTCCCGATAACTACCACTTTATCCGCGCCAAGTGGTCACGATTGCATGATCTGTTGAAAGGAGGATACACCGACATATATAACAATATGGTTATCGAAGACAAAATTAAGATTCTTCTTACCTTCCCGGCTCATGTGCCCTATCTCATTCAATGTCGAGCTCTTGAGTTTGTTGTTAATGAACTTTTCCTCACGTTTGGCTCGACTCTGAGATCATATAGGGTGCGACAAAAAGACCTAGAAGTCATTGACAAGGTGGAAGAAGACGCTCTCCTTGCCGACAAAGAGTTGGCGCATCGGTGAGATATTTTTGATACTCCGGAAAATGACGGGAATACTCTCTGCAAACCCTATCTACTCAATTAAAGGTGGTCAACAAGCGGGAGGCAATCTGCGAGCCTCTACATCTTGAACTCGTTAAGGGCTAATTTCGGAAAGAGGCAATTATTGACTCTAATTGTAACAATAACATGCAGCTTCATAGTTTTGTCTTAAGCATCCAAAGGCATGTATTGTAATTCACTATTACCGGTCTCATGTCAATGCCACCTTTCTTTGATTTCATTGCCCATGTTCAGCCAACCTTTTTGGTCTTAGTGCCAAAATCCACACGGCTCATCATGACATGATTTTAAAAGATCATCTTTTTCCTTCGCGGCATTTAATTATAGACGTCGTTACGTGTCCCTTCCTCGAATCCGAATAGTCACGACACTTTGATGAAACCGGAAAATACCGGGGAAGCTGCCGTCCACGTCACTATGGTTACTTGCACACTTCCACTCTCCACGATACACCTCATTGCCTCGTAACTCGATAACTGTCCACTAACTTTATTGCCTTGGTTATCGGAAGGTCGTGGGCGTATACTCGGCATCATGGGCGAATTGTTCCTAATTTCTGTTTATAAATAACACAGCTCATCCGAAGTGGGTCATCATTCAAACCTCTAACCTTGCATGCTCAAATCATCTCTTCCGAAGCCACCATGACACATACATCTTCCTCTTCATCCTCATCTTCATCCATGTCCTCTAATCGTGAGTTTGCTGCTCGTTGGAAAGAGATCATCTCGCTTCCGGGCTACACCTACACTATGATGATGGTGAGGCCCAAGGCTCTTGAGAAACTCACCGCCCTGTTTCCACGTGCTGTGCCCCAAAACCTTCCTAATGATCACCCGTTTAGATGGACTACGATGAGTTCGTGACCTTCTTTAATTATAGGCTCAAAAGATTTCGACTGAACACGGCGGAGATCTCCAAGCACGACCTTGCCGAGCACCAATTGTGGTGTAAGATCGAAGAGGTTGAAAACGGAGAGATGGTCTACAAAGAGCTCTGCACTTCCTAGGAGACTCTTCATGCCTCTTACTCCAGCGTCCTTCACCTTCGGGACATCATCTCGGATTGCCCGAAGGCTAGTCAACAACGCCTAACGAGGTCATTGACGGACCTAGAGAGGCAAGAGCATGAACTAGCCGAAAGTCGTGAGGTCCGATCTTTAGCTTCTATCGAGGCTAATGTCGAAGCTTTGAAGACCATAGTGGAAACCATCGACGGCCACATGCGGGACGGGGTGGCACACCTTAAAAAACTGGAGCAAGAACGAGATGGCCTGGAAGCCTCCGTGGACGAACCGACCTAAGCCAAGTACCATGCTAGACGGGAGAACGTCAAGTTGGAGGATCGGCCGCACCACTTCGTCGTTCGCTCCGGGGAGCATCTCAAGCAGAAGTGAAAGTGAGCCGGAGAGAGAGAGAGAGAGAGAGAGAGAGAGAGAGAGAGAGAGAGAGAGAGAAATGGAAAAGATGCACTTGGAAAATGAATGAACCGACTTTTCTCATTCTATGCTCTTTGGTTCCTCTTGTATTTTCCATATAGATGGGTAGAACTTCTTCAAATATTTTCCATTGATTGACCGTTGTAGTTCCTTTCCATTAATCTCCTTCATTCGATACGTATTTTCAAGGAGAATGTTAATTATCCGGTACAATCCTTCCCACTTCGACATCCATTTGCCATACTTTTCATTATCTAGACTTGTGGGTAAGATGATTTTCCACAATAGATCACCAACATCGAAACGCTTGATCTTAACATGTTTGTTATAAGCCTTGGCAACTCTTCATTTCCGAGTAATTAACTTCTCCAGAGCCGAGGCCCGACTTTCTCCTAACTCATCGATGTTGGCATACATCATTTTATCTTATTGCTCTTTTACCATGCCATCTTGGAGTTTTACTCTTAATGACTGCACGGTAATTTCAAGGGGTAGTACAGTTTCTTGTACATATGTCAACATGTAAGGGCTAACTATAGTGCTTGATCTCTTAGACGTTTGATAAGCCCATAACACTGTCGAAAGCAGTGAATCTCATTCCCTTGGGTTATCTTCTAAATGTTTTTTTATCAACACAATAATCACCTTATTGGAAGCTTCAGCTTAACCATTAGCTTAGGCATAGTAAGGCGTCGAATGGATCATCTTGATTCCTCTTAATCTGGTGAAGTCCAAGATTTCTCACTTTGTGAAGATTATCCCTTGGTCGGCGGTTATGGTTTCTAGAATTCTAAATCGATGAATAATCCGTTCTTCGATGAACTCCCCGATCGTTTTTCGTGTTACGTTCTTATATGAAACTGTTTCGATCCATTTTGTGAAATAGTTTGTGGCCACTAAGATGAAACTATGTTTCTTCGACGAAGGAGGATAAATTTTTCCTATTATATCCATCGTCCACCCCAAAAAGGCTATGGCTTGACGATTATGTTCATTAATGCGGCAGGCACATACCGAATGTGTTCATGTTTTCGGCATGACCGGTATCCCTTAGCATAATTGATGCAATCTTTAGTGATTGTTGGCGAAAAATATCCGTGTCACCTTAACAACCACTTCGCCTTCAAACTAGCCTAATGTGCCTTGCAAATTCCTTCATGGACCTCTATCATAGCCAAGATCGCTTCTTCTTATCCCAAGCACTTTAAAAGTAGCCCATCAACTATCTTGCGATATAACTCGTCATCAATTAGTGGATACTTCGTGGCTTTTCTCTTAAAATCCTTGCTACAAAGGTCCGGGTTCCTTAAGTAGCTCACTAAGGGGGTCCTCCAATCTTGTCGGCTAGGGACTTGGTTTGAGCTTTCAACTATCTCACTTTCGACCATCATCACCCAAGTGTTTATCGAAGGTAAAATTCTCGTTTGGGTAATAATATGGTCCGCCAATTCTTTCAATATTCTATATCCGGATGCCACTTGAGCTAATTCATTGGCTTCTGAATTCTCATTTCTCTTGACATGGATCGGTTCATATTCAACAAAGTTCGATAGTAATTTCTTCGCTAAACTATGATGCCTCACGATGTTCTCGCTAAGACATTGGTACTATCCATTGAGTTGTCTTATCACCAATTACGAATCGCCCTTAATCTTGACTGCTCTAACTTTCATGTCGATTAAAACATTCAACCCCACAATCAGAGCCTTATATTCGGCCCGATTATTTGAACATTCAAAATCAAGCTTGAACATAAGATTAGTCTTTTGTCGATAGGGTGATATGATCTCCAAGACTCGATGACCCGGATTCTACCGATCCATAGACATATAATACCCAATACGTAATACAAAGATAATTTTCATCATCCTCTATTTTTAAGCCCGACAAGTATTCAGCAATGAAGTCAGGTACTGCCCGCCCTTTTACCGCTTGAGTGGCACGTAAATTAAGTTGATCTTTATCAGAGTAAATGCCTATTTTGCAATCCGGCCTCTTATTATCGGCATGGACAACATGTACTTAATTACATCTGTTTTGCAAATTACATGCACCATAGTCGGCAACATATAATGCCGTAATTTCATACAGGCATAGTACAATGATAAACATAGCTTTTCGATTGGAGTATATCTTGTTTCGGCATCGTTCAGCATCCTACTCAGATAGTACAAGACCTGTTCTTTGGGTACATCATTTTCTTGAGTCGGCGTACTCCCCGATCGTTGTATTAGCCGCTAACAAATATAGCTTTAAGGGCTTTCCGACCTTCGACGGCATCAAAACTAGTGGCTTGATCAAATACTCTTTTAATTTATCGAAAGCCATCTTATGTTTTTTCTCCCATACGAACTCTTATTCATTCTTCAGCTTAAGCAATGGAGAGAACACCTCGATTTTTCCTAACATGTTAGCTATAAAACGTCGCAGGAAGTTTAACTTCCCAATCAACACATGAAGTTGCTTTCTATTAACAGGGGATGGCAAGTCTAAAATAACCATAGCTTTATTCCCGTCTATCTATATGCCTCTTCGATAGACTAAAAAACCTAGGAAATTACCAGCCCTTATTCCAAAAGCACACTTCAAAGGATTTATCTTTAATTTAAACTTGCGCATTCTCACAAAAGCTTGCTCTAATTGATCTAGATAACTTACATGGTTTGTCTTGATAATGACGTTGTCAATGTAGACTTTCACGAACTCCACAATCATATCATGGAAAATGAAGTTCATCGCCCTTTGATAAGTAGCGTCGGCGTTCTTCAAACCGAAAGGCATGACGATCCATTCGAACGTACCAATGGCCCTATGACACCCGAAAGCTGTTTTGTGAACGTCCTCTATTGCTATGAATATCCGATTGTACCCTGAATATCCATACATTAGGGACATAATCTCATTATTAGAAGCCGAATCAATCAGCATATCGGCCATAGGTATCTGATATTCATATTTTGGCGTAGTCGCATTGAGATCGCAAAAGTCAATGCATACTCTTAGTTTACCATTCTTCTTTTTAACTTGCACGATATTCGACATACCTTGCCGTTCTTATAAACATAATAGAAAGGAGCCACTCAATATCTTCCTTAATCTTGAGGATCACTTCCGGGGCGAACCTCCTCGGGGACTATTAGTGCGGTCAAAATCCTCTCTTGATTGGTAATCGATGCTCGACCACATTCCTTGCGAGGCCGAGCATTTCATGATAGTTCCAAGCGAAATAGTCTTCATATTTCCTCAATAAACTCACCAATTGAGTTTTGTACTCGCGATCTAGCAACTTGCTCACATAGGTTGGTTGTGGACAAGCTTCATTCCCAAGATTCGCTTCATTCCCAAGATTCACTTCTTCCAATGGGTCTTGAGCTTGAATCACTTTATCATCTTTCTTAATTGGAGACTCTTCGAAGTCCAGGATACCATCAACCACCTCATTAGCTTGCTCATCTTGTTCGGCCTTATAGGCCGCATACTTCCTAGTGAGATCTTGTACCAATGGCCGATCTTCCATCGCCAGAATAGTCGAGTGGTTCCACCGGTTCCTTCTTAGGGACCCATTCGGTGTTTTTCTTGTCGGAACGACGGAATGCAATATCTCTTGGATCAGCCTCGGAGGGTTTAGATATGCGAAGACAAATATCCGACATAACTTTGTCTCGGCCGGATATGTGAGTCCAAGTAACGCAAGTTTGCAGATTAGCTTTCACATATTCCACCTTATCCTCATTCCAAAATGCTAACATTTGGTGTAATGTTGAGGGGACACATTGATTCCCATGTATCCAATCTCTTCCCAAGAGTAGATTATACGATCCGTCAGCATCTACAACACAAAAAGATGTCATTGATGTTTTCGATCCAACAATCAGATTTGCAAAATATATACCATTTACTTAAGTGATCTCACCGGTAAAATCAGACAGTTGAATATTCAACGGGATGATCTCATCGTCACTCCTTTTTATTTTTTTGAAGAATCAGTACGGGATAAGATTTAATGTCGAGCCTAGGTCAACCAACACCTTCATTACTAGCCGCCCATTTATCTTGGCGCTTATATTAAGCGACCTTAAATGATTTGAGATATCCTCTAGTGATTTATTGAATTCCATGGTTTCCTCATTGTCGAAACAAAATTGGGCATCCTCTTTTTCTTGTATTGTTCCCTCATCATGACCAGTTGAAGATGACTCTAGTCGAAACTCATGCGGTAATTTTACTTGAACCATATAAGAGCTTAAGGGTGAGACCGACCCTCCGATACGGGTTCTGAACCGAGATTTAGGTGTGGACAACTCTTGAAGCTCGGTGCCCCCACGACCTTCTTCCCGAGTAGGTTATATTTCTTCCGGTCCATTCCTCCAAACCAAATTTCTTGCCTTTCGATAACTATAGCAATTAGCGATCATTGATGCTGGTTTAGGATTGATTAAGTTATCCTGCCATTGCAATATACAAACTCTCTTTTTCCTTTGCACCCTTATTTTCTAGGTGCGAATCATAACCTCTTCTTTCTTTTAAGCCTCTATTACTTCGTACCGGGATCCCTTTATGGGGTTATTCGGTATCTTGAGAGTTCACCGACGACGTGGTCTAATCGAAGCGTAGTCATCCAAACAAATGTCTCCGTCAAACTCTACTCCCCATCCATAAGGGAACCCTTTTGGAAGATACCTAGGTGGTGGGGGGTAGCTCACATAATAATCGAACTTGTCACTTGGCTCTCCTAGCGTGCCAATCGAAAGATGTCCTTCCTTGTACCTTTGCTTAAATGATTGATCAGTCTTCCGCCGGTTAGGAATTCTCCGGGGTATTATAACCTTGATTTGGGGCGATTTCTTATTCTTTTGATTAGCTCAATTATCCCTCGGGTATTCTTCTTTGTGTCTATCTACACTTCCCAATCTTTGTTAGCAACGAGCGCATAGGTTCGAGAGCTTTTATCCTTTACCTAATTGCTTTAGGGAAACCATTCCAATCATTACCAGAGAAAGGATCGGTGTCTATATCCATGGAAGATTTTTCTTTGTCGTCAGCAAACTTAATCTTTCCTTGTCGAATCGCTTCTTGGATGTTCTTCTTGAGAACCAAACAATTCAAGGTGTTATGGTTCCACAAATGATGCCATTTACAATACTTCTTTCCAACTAACTCTTCTTTGGACTATATCTTCTGACCCTTTGTTAGTCTTATTTGTCCATCGCCTAACAACATGTCGAAAATCTCTTCCGTCCGATTTGCATCAAACAAGTAATACACTACTTCCTTAGCTTGAGCCATGACAGTCGATTTTTCTTTCATCTTTGCAGGTCTTAGCGCTTGGTAGGTGTATGATTTATCTATGATTAATTGGGCAACAACCACTTATATAAGGTCTACTAGTTTCTCATCAAAATCATATGGTTCAACAAAACTTACGTCTCCCCTTTGGGTATGCCTTTTGTCTTTTTCCTTGAGCAGACTTTCATGTTTAACGGCCATTGTAGATAGCTTGAATAAATCTACACATGAATGTCCCACCATTATGTCTCGTATTTCGAACTTCAATCCGTTGGAGGTGAATTCCGCGAATGTTTTCTTGGGCAAGGGAACTAACAGTTGTTCCTAGCTCGCTTGAACCTTGTGATGAACCGGTCAACAATTTCATTTGTTATCCGCTTCATTGTTGGCAAGTCAAGAATCGACAAATTCAACACTGCTCGTTGGAACCGCCCATGAAACAATCGCTCCATTTGTTCCCATGTTAGCATCGAATTTGGTGGTAACATAGTGTACCATGTAAAGGCTATTCTCTACAAGAAGAGTGGAAAGAGCCTTAACTTCCAATGATCCGCATGAGTAGCATCTTCACATAGTGCTAAGAAGTGATTGATGTGTTCGTATGTAGATTGATCATCTTCACTAATAAACAACATAAACTCTAATATCTTAAATCATCTTGGATATGAGATTGTATACATCCAATCAAAGTATGGCTTTCGATAGACATTAATTCAGTATCTCACCATCGGATTATTGTACTCGGCAACCTGCTCAACCACCGGCTGATTTTGGTATTGTAGCTGGTATGGTATCCGATAACTTGATAAACCGGTTGTAGAAAGGGTTGAAAAGCATGCAACATGGGGTGAGGACCTGGTGATCGCAAAACTTGATTCACCTGTTGATACCCTGGCTATACAACTTATCGTTGAACCCGATGCCCAGTATGCACAGGTTGATCTAGGCCTCTAACCCGAGGGAACCGGTCATGCCCCCTAGCTCGCCACCGCCCCTAGGGGAAACCGGCATCGCCCCTTGGTTTTTGACGATCATGGGTACCGGTTGCTCATTTATAGGAATGGGGTTTAGTTGGGCAACAGTGCTATATCGTGCAACAGGTATATCTTGTCGAACAGGATAACAAGGAAATGTACCTAGATCCGCATTTGCTAGAGGATTGGGCTCATTGGTTGGTAATATCTCTCCTTACTACGGGATCCTAGTAGGTACAAGCAACTGCATATCTCGACCAACAGAGCCTATGTTTGTTGATGAAGGTACTGGCAACGCAGTATTCATTGCCGGTATGAAGACATTCCCAACATGAGACGGGGGGGATTTCTTTGTGACTCCGTATTGCCCCGATGCACACTCATGATAGGTAGTGATGATCAATGGTTCGACAACATCGGTCGTCCATTGGACCATGTGATCAACAAACTCGTTACGAACTTCTTCAATCATATGTTTTATTGAGAACAACATAATAGGTGTTATTTCCGTATTCCTTCTTGGCTCTTCGGCGTGCGATCGAGGAACCTCAGTATCTTCACCTTAGACTTGATTTGGCAAACCATGATCCATTGATGACTATGCTCGCAGCATCTCTTCCATGGGTTTGTCTCCAACGCCGTCTAAATTGTTACGACCTCTTATACGCGGCATAATACTCTCTTAAATTGACACCTTGGGCGTGCCAAAAAAGATTGTTGGCGTTAAAATTCTTCGACTAGGCCCAAGCAGACTTTTGATTTTTGGCTCAAAAGGATTGCTATCGTGGAAATATTTTATCGAACTCAAGTCGTTCGTTTTCCAATAAGGAGTTTCGAGTCGGTTTTGGACAAAGAATGTCGAATGCAAGGGATATTTATATTAACACCAGGGGCGTAATACGGACTCTTGATAATTCGATAATTAACACGTTCGATAGTCCACCGTGTATGACAACCTTCAACACGTTAAAACTTAGGACACCACACCGGAATTGAATTGATGGGGCCGAACCAGACTGTAGGACACAATGCCGTAATTTAATCAACGGAATCGGATGGGAGAATGTAGGACACAATTTCGAAATTTAATTGACGATCTTCGACGGGATGGATGAAGGGTACAACACCGGAATTGAATCGACGGTATTGGACCCGATGAGCGTGCCCTTAAATCTAATCGACGACACCTAACTCTGGATATGAAACTCATTGGAATCGAATCAACGACGGGAATCTGAAAGTTCCGGCTAGGCTAAAGGGCTAAAAGTTAATTGAAAAGATAAGAATTTGTTTGTTGTGTTGTGTTTTTTTTTTTTTTTCATGTCTGACGTAGAGTATTTATAGAATGGCTCGGGTAACCGTCGAACGGTTATTTCATTTGGTTCTCCACTTTCTACTCCACTTTCGGCACGTCTTCTTGTCTTTCAACGGTTTATGCCGATGTCATCATCGACGGTTGCCTACTTTGCGTGCCATATTTTGAGGTTTATCTCATTTTCGCATGTTTTCTTTCTTACTCTGAAAGAAATAGCGCCGTAATTTACCATGACACATGGCGTCTTTCCGATTGATCCGTATCTAGCTCCAGTACACCTCTCCATAGCCGATCATGATTCCCTCACGTGCTCGCCACGTATCTCCTTGGATAATTTTCTGGCATCAATAGGTATTAAATATTTTCGCATTATGTAATCCATACAAATCCTAATTTTCCTTTTTTCCATTAATTATCTTGTGATATTATGATTGTCTTTTTTTTCTTTTTATTGTTCAAAAGATTTGCTCAATTTATAGAAATTTTTTGGGAAAATTCCAAAGAAAGGGCCGAAGTCCGCACATTTTCTCAAATAAGGATCTCAAGTGAATCTTGCTTCAAATAAAGGCATAAACCGCCCTTACTTTCTCAAAAAAGAGCCCGAGATGAACATTGTTTCAAATAAGGGTCTAAAGTGGTCATGAAATCTCAAAAAAGGACCCGATTTCAAGAGCATTTTTATCTTTTTTCTTATTTGATTTTTTTATTAGACTTTTCTTTTTTCTATTTCTTTAAAAATTAACAAAAAAAAAAATAAAGACAAGATACAGAGGCGGGAGGATTGCTCTTCCTACCTAGGGCCGCCGACACACCATCAGTGGAGGTTCGGCGAAGGCCGACAGTGCCGCGCGCGCCTCTAGCCCTCGCCAAAACAAGGAGATGGTTGAGCCCTCTTCTGGATCTGGACGGGGGTCGCCGGCCCCCGCCGTGACTAAGGGAGGGCTTACGACCATCGCCCTGGTCAAGGTGAGGGTTGGCGACTCGCGCTCGATGCTGGGCGTAGGCCGACGACCCCCGCCCAAACTTGGAAGGGGGTCGCCGGCCTTCACCGCCCCCGAGGACCTCGGTGGGCCGATGACCACAGGTGGGAGGGGCATCCCTCCCATCTATGTGGCTGCTTTTCATTTTTTTTTAATTTTTAAAAAAATGGAAAAAGGAAAAATAAACAAAAAATAGAAATGAAAAATGACGAAAATATCCTTTAGTCATGCTTTTTTTGAAATTTTATGACTACCTCAGACTCTTATTTAAAACAAGATTTACTTGATGCGTTTATTTGAGAAAAATAAAAGGATTTTCCACCCTTATGGGGAATTTTCCCAAAAAAGAATTTTTTATTATCTCTTACTTTCTTTTTTTGTACTTTTTTTTATTTTTCTTCCTTTCTTCTTATTTTACCAAATCGTCAGTCACAGAGCAGCTGATCGACTGTCCCTCCTCTGAAGCTAAGAACCCTAGACCCTCCCTTCTGCGATCGCTTCCAGGCGCGAATTTTGAAGGTGGACGGTCGGGGCCGGGCCGGAGCACCTCACGGCGGTTGCGAGAACGGCTCCCTGAAGTGCCCGTCTGCTGCGCCACGGATCAAGCGTGCGACGACCAACTCCCTAACGGCGAAGCTCGTCACCAGGTGCGTCGAGCTCATCAGCTTCTCTCAATTCGCCTTAGCAAAAGTAGCTGTAGTTGTATGCGTAGGGAGATTCGGTATGATGTGCCTTTTGTTCGGAGCAGCGTTGTCTGTAATCCGGGGATGCACTCGGTGTTTCATTTGTCTCCGAGGATATCTGGGTATTGTCGAAACTGCTCAATATGCATTCTACACTGAGGAACTTGCTTCCATTGAACATTTCTCCATTTCCATTGGCCTTTTGTTGCGATACTTAGGGCTAGAGGAATTATAGTCAGACGGGGTTTGTGATTCTGTGTACTGTTGCGAAGTGGGTTTGGGATTCTGTGTACTGTAGAATTTGCTTGAGTTTCAGCTGGGTCCCGGAGTGGGGGTGGGAGTTGTGGGTTCAGGATTGGGATAGGGTCAACCATCACCATGCGTAGCAAACTCATTTGGCTGGTGTTGCTGCTCTAGCTTAAATTTACCGTTCTTTATAATTGGGACAAAGTTTATTCCCCCTTTGAATGTTGAATGTATTTGGGCCCAAAAACAGATGAAGGAGGGAACCTTCAAACCCGACCTTTCGATTTTCAAGACCCTAGCTCACGGTTCTCCTCCTTCATTTTTTCAGCCATTCTTCTCCTTCCCTCCGTTACAAACTACTAGTTATCTTTGTGTTGGAAACTTCGTCACATGAACGAGATCATGGAGGCAAGATGAGTGAGCACTTTCTCTATGTTGGTTTCTTGCACCTGCAGTCAATTTCATTCCTTTTGTTGCTCCTCCCCGTTAGAGATTGATGGTTAGGCTTTCTTCCCTGTGGTTCGAAGTGATGATCTTTTGTTTGATTGTGAGATAGTATTGGAAGATGTCTCCATGTCTTGCACTGTCTAAGTTCGTTTGGCCAGTGAATTACAAGTGTAGTTGGTGATTTCGTACAAGTCTTAGTTGTTAATGTGAATATTCAATTGATATGTGTGTCTTCCTTTCGTTAAGGTCCTTTTGGAAGATATGAACCTGGTGAAGAATCCACTTGAGTTGTAGCTTGATTTGGAATCTATTGCTTTGAAGGTCTACCATGAATCTTGAACTAATGATTTGTGTTCCATATTGAACTATGTTCTTCACTGGATGAAAAGATTGTTTCATACTTAAACAATAATATATGGTATACTTGTTTTGTTTAAATACTTATCTTCTTCTATTAATAGCTGCTTGTATGTGTTCCTTGGGTTGCAGACTCTATTTACTAGATTTCTATGCTAGAACACGAGTCGTGTGTGTGTAGTACGTTTAATTACTTACTCCTTTAGACTAATAGCCACTGATTCAGTAGTAATTCTCACCAATAGCAAAGCGCACAGCACAGGTGGTCTGTTTGCATAAACTGAAACTATGAATGTCCACAAATATGAATTTTTTTTTTTCATTTATGTTGTAGAGAAAAAGCTTTACTGCGACAATTAATGGATTTTGAATCAGCATAGAGCAACAGAAATCAGGAAAGACATAAGAGGGTTACATATTATTCTGTCTTGACAAATCTGATCATGTATTTTGGAGAGAGCGAGATGGATTGTGTGTGTAGGATAGCAAAAGCTTTTCGCAAATTTGTTGTTTGTCCAATAATGAGTCATTGGACATGCTTTTATTTTTTATAAGTATGGTGAATTTTCTTAGGGAGGCTAAAATAAGTAAAAGTTGATAAATGGAGTTAGAAGGCAAGCTGCAAATACTTATATAATTTCGAAAAATATAACCGTCTTGTCAATTGCTGATTGGATGTATTTTAAGAGCCATTTTAGCCAAAATGTGCACACACTGATGAAAGTCAAGATCGCTTAAAAAGTAATCAAAAAGTGGTATCTCCCCTTATATGTGGGTGGGTCTTCTTGTTGTTATTGTTGGGGATTGGAGGTAATTAAAAAAATTATCACATGGGGGAGAAAATTCGCGATTCCTCCCGATACGAGGTATTCACTCCGTAAAGGACAGAGTGGAGGAGATTTATTAGCTAATGTCCTTCTTATCCCCTGACAATAGAAAAAGGAACAGGGACCTGGTCTCTCTCTCAGTAAAGAAGTGATTAGCTCTTGCAATGGTGATTGGGTGATCTGTTATTTATTGCTAGTCGAGTATGCATCCGTTTTATTCGCATCTTTGTCTTACTATATAGTTCTTTTGCATAGTGAAGAAAAACTAATGTTGTCCTTAGTAAATTCTACAATTTATTTCGTCTTTCAATCGTTTAGGAAGATTGTTTATCAATAAAGAGTGAAATCATAGGCAACTTCTCTGTTGTTTGTATTTTTCACTTGGGGCCATATTTTGTTAATTGACATTTGTAAGCTAATATGTTCATGCTGTTGTAGGAACTTCTGGGTTGAATTGGAACTGTGTGAGGATCGAGAGTATGAATTTCGCAGCATCATTTTGTAGGAGAGTTAATATCAAGGAGCTTACTACCAGCATCCCTGTTTATAACAGTGCCAGTGGTAGATATCTCTCTCTCTCTCTCTCTCAAACACGCACACACACAGAGTTCTTGCGATCTGCTAATGCAATAATTGCTTCCATTGTCTTAAGATGCATCTGGCAGAGGATTGAGTTTGCTCTTCAGGCGTTGGGCCACTAAGAAGTCGGCTGGATCAACAAAGAACGGAAGAGACTCAAAACCGAAGAATCTTGGAGTGAAGAAGTTTGGTGGAGAGGTAAGTGACTAGCGATTCAGCAACTGCAGGACCACCATAAGAAATGGAAGGAACACGTTGCCTTTAAAAGGCTAGTGGTGAAAAAGTGATTCTAGCCCATCACTCTTTCTCATTCTTTTGATTTTTTTTTTTTTTTGGTGGCTAAAATCTTTCTTTTTCTTTAGTTGATGACATTTTCCTATTGATAACTCTGCAGAGAGTCATACCCGGAAACATAATTGTTCGACAGCGGGGCACTCGATTTCACCCTGGTAACTACGTTGGAATAGGGAAAGATCACACCCTCTTTGCAATGAAAGAGGGGTCGGTGCAGTTTGAGAAGCACAAGCTCAGCGGACGTAAGTGGGTGCACGTTGTTCCAAAGGATGGCCACATGCTTCACCCCGTGTATGGAGAGGCTGCAGCTGCACCTGAGCTGAAGACAGCTACTTGAACGACCCACTTTTGCTATTTCATGGATGAATTCTCAGCGTAACTCCACATTTCACCTCTTTCCAGGTCCTCAGTCTCGTGGCCAACTCAAATGTTATAACAATCGTCTTCTACTACTAGCGAGAAGATTTCTCTTAAATTAAAAGTTTGTATCTTCAGAATTTTTCCAATTAACATCAAAGATTTTTCTTAAACATTCGCACTTCCTATCTCTATTAACAAATGCATGGGCGTAGAGAATTTTTGAATTCTTACACGTGGGATACTACAGGAGTTCAAAAAATCGCTTGTTTGAAATGATGATCACTTGAAAAATTTTTAAAGTACATGGATGATCCGAAAGGCACAGAATGAGCGAAAGTCAACTATATATACACACACGTTAATGTCACCAACTCTGTTGATCTTATCATTAGATTATTCTTCTGTTCAGAATAAGAAGTATTCTTGTGTAGTACATCCCGTGGTTATATCGCATTTTGTAGTGTCAAATATTGCAAATTACATATAAAAAAAAAAGTGTTTTTGTTCAGATAATTGCTTGAGAACAATGGAAAATACATAAAAGGTTTTTTTAAGAAAAAAGGGAAAAAAAAAACTTGGAAGTGGGAGTAAAAAGAGTGAGTTTGGCAAAAGATTGACTAGCTTGACTAATAAAATAATGTTAGATAAGTAGCTAATAAAATATTTATGGTAATCCAACTTAAAAATTAGGGGAAAAAAAAAAGCAAAATAAAGAAGAATATATTGTCTGCAACAAATTTGGGACCCTCGTCTAGCCCGGTCGTGGCCGGCGTCAAGCAACGAGGTGCTAGATGCCGGGAAGCGCGACACCGGGTGATGTGGTAGGTTGGTTGCATGTTGGGGTTGTCAAAATGAGATGTTGCTAGCTGAGATCTTGCTTGTCGATAATTACCATTCCAAATTTGGCAAGTTTGGGATTTTACGCGACCAATTCGGAGGTTAATAGGGGCTTGGAATACTTGAAATCTAGACATATTTCATCACTCTCTCTCATGCTTTGTTCGGTCTTTCTGGGAAAAATTATCAAAAAAATCATAAACCTATTGTAATTGTGCTGCGAGATACTATTTTAATATTTCAAACATTCTCCCTCGTACTTAGTTCGATCTTTCCGAGGAAAATTAACAAAAAAGTCCTAAATCTATTGTAATTGTTCTAATTCAATCATATTTTTTTTGGCCAATTCAGTAATAAACTTTTTGCAATTGTGTTAATTCGGTCAATCCGACCAATTTTTGCCGACTAGCGCCGACGTGGATAGCAGCCAACCGACAAGATAATATTTTAATATTTTTTTGAATTCATTTGAATTATTAATTTTTATTTTTCCTTTATTTTATTTTATTTTTCTTTCTTCTCTCTTCTTCCTCTAGCCGATCGCCGGCCTAAGGTGACAGCAGGTGAGACTCGGTCTAGTCGTGGCTGCGCAAGGTCAAGCCTAACCAGATTTGGGTTGGCGAGGCTCGCCCTCGTTAGTGGCCGGCGAGGGCGAGCTTAACTTGAGGTTGGTGAGGTCGACTTCGCCGGCCAAAGAAAGAAAAAGAGGAAGGAAGAAAAAAAAAAAAAAAAAAAAAGGAAAAAAAATCAAAATTATTTTAAAAAAAAATTTATCACCGGTCGGCGTTCACGTTAGCGTGGGCCGGTTAAAATCGGCGGGATGAACTAAATTGGCACAATTACAAAAGCTTTAAAACCGAATTGGCAAAAAAAAAGTGTATGACTGAATTGACATAACCGCAAATAGGATCTCGAAAATTTTAAACTCCGGACCTTTTTCTTGGATATCATGTGAGATTCTGTGATATCACTGCTAACTGTTTAAAAAGCTCAATTTATTATATGAATGTGTTATTTAATATTTAATTAAGAGTCGTGTGAACCCAGGCAAGATCTCGCGAGTGTCCACGACCTCTGACTGGACTTCGTTGATGTCGCAAGACCCTTGGCAAAGCTTCTCTGGCATCTCGAAGCTCTCTCGTCGGGTTGGAGAGGCTCTCTCGTTGGATAATAACTCAGCCTTTATGAAATCATAGAGATTATTAATGTAAGACTTCAACGGTCTCCGGGGATTGGATGCATGTTCTCGCTGGTGTTTGTAATCAACAATTCTCTCTCTCTCTCTCTCTCTCCGATTTTTTTTTTTTTATAACGAATGCTTGATGCAATAGTTTGATAGTTCATTTATTTTAATTAGACGTGAATCAAGACATTATGTTGTGTAATTAGCCATTCAACAGTCGGGGAGATGAATATGAATTTGAGATAATTCAGTATAAATATCATGTTTCCCTTTGGAGTCCATATACTTCTTTTTTATCTCTCACATATTATATAACATAATTTAATCGAGAAAATTTTAGTTTATCATGTTTGGAGTACTTTTAAGATCATAAAAAATGCAAAAAATAAAATAAAATATTATAGAAAAGTGTATTGAAAGTCCTAAAACTTATAGCAAAAATGCAATTAAGTCTAAAATAGTACAATTAGATCTTAAAACTTGTCAAATTGACCTAATTTAGCAAACAGAAAATACTAATATTGCTTATTTTATTATTTTATTTTAGATACGTCGTGCCAATCAAGCCTCCATTTAAGAAAACAATTTGAAAAACGGATTAAAAAAGTTAAAACAAAAGGGGAAAAAAAGATAAAAGAAAACCATTCCTACCTTACGCAAGAAAGTCCTCGAGTGTTGTCTCACCCAATGAAGGCCACGGATCTTGTTCGATATCGTGTTGATATCTAGTTTTAATTGACAAGTCATAAAAAGGTAAAATTCTGAGATTAGAGTTTTTGACCGAGACATGACCCATTTCTTGGCCGGAATAGAATTATTTTGGTGTTCTTCTGTTGACACCAAAAATGATTTGTCCATCCACACCTGCGCCTAAAGCGTGAAGGAGAACCAAAGCATGAATAGGTCATGTGCATGGCACGTGGACATTATCGTGCATATATTGACCTATTGAAGGATGTTCACGTGCTAATTGACGACGGCATATATATTAACGCCACGACGACGATGGAATTGAAATAGTCAATGATTTTGGCACCAAGAACATATCGTGCCGCCAAGGATTTGGAATAGTTAGAATTAAGTGCGCGTCAGCAAAGAACGGATCGATGATGGAACGGTCATCGACGGTTGTATAAGTCCCTACACGTTATAAAGATATCCACCCAAGGGTCTGATCGTGGGATCTGCAAAGAATAAGGAACGTGGGAATAATCGATAAGAGTAACTAGAAGGATTTAAGCTGTTGAGAATCGTCAAAAGCCCATCAACAGTTATATGATCACCTACATATGTTAGAAACAACTATCCAAGAACGTGATCGAATGGTTCATGAAGAATAGCAGACGTGAGAGCAATCGATGGAAATTAATCGCAACCGTCAAGGAGTGGTTATCACAACAACTGTAATTTATCAAGAAGATATTATATTAAGTATAGTTTGGAAACCATGGAAATCATTTCAGATGTTTCTCCAACAATTATAAAGACTCAATTGGACACTTGATTAATGGTCAAAATGGGGGAAATTTATCCCAAGCTTGAAAACTCAAAATTGGTTCAACAATTGAGTGCGGTATGACTTCTACATCAAATGTTGTGAACGAAATTTTTCTAGAAAAATTACTAGAAAGGAAAATATTTTGAATTTGGCCAATCGAAAATTGAAATTCTTAATTTCCATGAAAGTCGATTTCCGATCAATTTCTATAAATTTGATGATACAAAAATCAACTTAAGGTAAAAAAAAATTCCAATTTTTTATTTTGTTTGGAAAATGTTGACCAATAGTTGACTTTAGTAATTGATGAAAAAGTCAACTCTATAGACTTTCTTGGATTATTGGGGAAATTAATGTCTTGACTTAGGCAAAACACAATGGAGCTTGAAAAGCTTTGGAAAACACTAAGATGACTTTTTTTTTGCCAAGAAACAGGCCTTCCTTGTTGTGATCACGAACCCTAACCTTAACATGTCATAAAATCAGGTGTCAACATGCATTATCCCTAAGTTCTTCTTATCCCGTTTCCTCAAAAGCAAACCCCAAAAGTAGGGTCACAACAGCTACTCCCGTTAAACTTCTCAATTTCTTTGGACCAACAAAAAAAAATTTCTCAATTTCTACTTTGGCCCCGCACGTAATTGCTACAACCGAATATCCAGATAATAATCAAACAAGCAAAAGCTCCACATCAAAATCAGAAAATGCTATCATCAAGCTCTAATACCAATTGCTCTAAAATGACGTGGAAATTAACAAAATCTGTAATTAAATCAAAACAATAATCACCATGGAAATAAACAAGGAACAATAAGGACACTAGAGCTTTACATAGTTCGGTCCGCTTATCGATACCTACTCCATAAGGAGAGCAAGTAAAAAATGATCCACTCATAATCGGAGAATTAGAGTTATAATCGCTCATACGCTCGGGTTTCTCCCACACTAGATTAAGCCCAAACCCATAACATTTTCATATAGATAGTTCAATTAGATATAAAGCTCACTTCACAAAATAAAGCCTTATGTCAGCCAGAAGCAAGAATGTCTTTTATGTTATTTGTCTTCTCTGTGCGGTGTCTCTTCCACACGAAGGAACCCGCTAGCGGCTTTCGCAAGAGAAGGATGAGAGAGGCAAAAGTAAAAACCCTATATTTTACTTTGTTTTCTGTCTTCTGACAAATACCCTTTCATCCCTACAATAAATATGCAATTATAAAAGGAAAAATGACACAAATAATCCCTCAGCTTTGTCCAATGTGTAATATGGCTCGTAAACTTTTAATTTGACCAATATGGTCTCTGAAATTTAGCCCAATATGTAATGTGATCCCTGAACTTTCAATTTGTTCAATGCGGTCCTTAAACTTTTGGAATATTTCCTACTTAGTATATAAACTATAAGAAAATGTTCAACGTTGTCCCTAAAACTTGAATCAATAGAAGACTACATTGAACATCTTTCTTATTGGGAGCGAGCGTAGCAAAAGTCCGATACTTTTACCCAATGAAATTGCCAAGAGGGAGCTCAAGTCCGAGCCCATCAACATATCCAATTGGACCCATCTTCACTCAAAAACTGAAACCAATGAATTATGGATCAATTAAGATATATTAACTACTTCAAACCACATTTATTCTCCGATGTGGTACTTCCCTAACACAACTTACATTGTATCTTAACAATCTTCCCCTCACGTGTGAGCTCCAATTGTGATGGTCTGAATTTTCATTAGTTTGTTTAGCGTACGAGATGGATTATGTAATAATGCTCATGTTTTGAATATGAGATTATATGATGCTAAATAAAGTTTGCCTTTGAAACTTGGTGTGATGTTATAAGTTTTGGGCAATGACATGAGGTTTTGTTTTGATCGGGTGGAGTTTGTCCGGAAATTGAGCACGAACGAAACCGACCATCTTTGGACCATGAACGACCACCCCTATATATACTCTCTCTCTCTCTCTCTCTCTCTCTCTCTCTCTCTCTCTCTCTCTCTCTCTCTTCTTCTTCTTCTTCTTCTTCTTCTTCTTGCACACACCTTTTTCCACCCCTCGTGGAATGCCCCCGACGCCCTGATCCACGCCGTCGCTCCTCATTTGGGCTCAAGACCGGCAACAGCCTTGGCCCCCTCACGAGTTCAGCCCCTCCGTTGGCCGTTCGAAGCATCGCCTTGTCACACTTGGACTCGCGATGCCATGAAGGAGAGGAAGTTGGTCCGAGCTCATTTCTTCTTCGTTTTTGCTTCCATCTCTTCGTACACGCCTCAAGGCAAGTGAAGCCTCTAACTCTTCTACTTGCTTGCTGATTTGTTGTTTGATAAGCCGTGACATGATGTTATGG
Source organism: Rhodamnia argentea (assembly GCF_020921035.1). NCBI lineage: Eukaryota > Viridiplantae > Streptophyta > Magnoliopsida > Myrtales > Myrtaceae > Rhodamnia > Rhodamnia argentea. The sequence continues at coordinate 21,125,638 of NC_063154.1, forward strand.
GTATCTAGAACTTAAGTTTGTCTTGCATGTGAGGCGAACAAAGTTGATTGTACAATCTATTGCTTGATTTGATGTATGTGAGTCTTGGGCATGCCGATTGCGTGGGCTAATCATGTGAATTTTCATCGAAAGGGTTTGAATTCGAATCTCCTAGCTTGTGGGTGTTTGGTTGTGTTCCTTTAATGGGCGTGATAAGTGTGGATGTGGATTTTCGGCTTTGTGCTTGATCGTGTGCGGGAAGTGTGGTGTCTTATAGTCGTGGAATTGTCCTGTTATAGTGTTGAGTTGCATTGCATTTAAGAATCAAGGCATGAGTTGTGTTATGGCTTGTGAAAGCATATAGTCAAGCTTGTTTGAGATGCTTGATTAGTCATGAGTCGGTTGTTTTGCATTTAAATATGAGTAATTGAACCGAGGATCCCGTCGGCCCGTAGCTCGATGAGAACGTTTGATATCCTCCTATGTCTAGATAATACCTCGTGAGAGCCCGAGTGAAAATCGAGAAGCCAACGACCTATGTCCCGTTGGAATGAAATGCCTAAGACCTGTGTCCCTCGAAAGCCTTGGAATAAGGGAGAAATTGAGGCATGATCGGTGTCTCATCGACAAAAAGCTAAGGTGTTAATCCCTTAGAATTGAGGCATGTGTCCCTCGAAACGAAATTGAGGCATGTGTCTCTCAAGGAATTGGAAAAAAGAAGTGAAAATTAAAAGTGCACATCAAGTCTCACGTATGTCCACGTGCATGTGTAGTAGTATTTGGGTTATGTGGAGTCATCATCGAGTCTCATTCTTGCATGCTTTGAATGTTGAGTCCTGCACAATCGAGTGATGAATTGCTTGTCGATCGTTGAGTTATTTGTTTCACTGCTAAGCTATAAGCTCACTCTTGTGCTTAAACTATTTTTTTTCAGATAGCTAAGTATGTCGATTCCTCTTGCCATCCCCACCCATAGTTATCATGTACATGTTGACTTTGTACATACGTGGAAAGAGTATTATGATCCTGAGTTTCCTGTAGAGCAATTTTGGTTGTTGGTTTTTGTCCTTTGGAATGATGTAGGGTTGCTTGAGGTGCTAATTCCTCTACGTTTTGTATCTCTGTTTACGATGGACCTATATGGCCATCTATCTAGCCCATTACCGTTCATGCCATCCGATGAAGACAGTGATGACAACCATGTAGTGGAGTAATGAAAGCGTTTAGAGTTATGGGAAGGCTAGTTTGTACAGGTAGGCTTTTGGTGATGGCGTGGCGACAGACACTATTTGGTTGGACTACAAAGTAGTGTGGTTATGCATGGGGGATAGTGGCGATGGAGGAAATAGTTAATGTAGTGGTGGTTGACTTTTGTGGGTATCCCAATTGTCTGGCGTGGCGACAGACACTATATATATATGTATATATATATATAAGTTTAATTGGAAATATGATACTCTATTTTGTATGGATGTTATGATAGTGTGACATGTATGTGAAGTAAACCCCTAAAAAGGTCGACCCTTGTGCGTGCGTGCCTGTGTTTGAGTGTTTGCATGTTTTGTTGGGATGCTTCCACAACGTTTCTCTCATGTGCCTCTAATTTATAATTAATAACACATAAAGTGAGAGCCCGTTAGAAATGCGGCGGCCTGGGACGTTGTGGTGCCCTCACACCGATGCTAGGTTTACTCTCCTTTAATTCAAGTATTTTTCTGCAGCAATATATCTCAACTTAAATCTGCATCAACGCCGGTCCACATTACTACATCACAATGCCCATCGGCCCGAAAAGTCACCAGTCAACCATCGGCTCTAATACCATTTGTTGGGAGCGAGAGCAGCAAAAGTTCAATACCTTCACCTGGGGAGATTGCCAAGATGGAGCTCAAGTCTAAGCTCTTCAACATGTCCAGTTGGATCTACCTTCACTCAAAAACTTAAGCCAATGAGTTATGAACCAACTACCATATATTAATTAATTCAAACCATATTAATTCTCCGATGTGGAACTTATCTAGCATAACTCGCAAGTGCATCTTAACATTTCTGTAGTTCATGGACTAAATTAAATATGTTCCAAAAGTTCAAGGATCATATTGGTAATACTAAAAGTCCAGGAACCACATTAAATATTGGATTAAAGTTCAAAGACTATATTGATTAAATTAAAAATTTCAAGGACCACATTGAACATTGGATTAAAGTTCATGGCTATATTGGTCTAATTAAAAGTTCATAGACTATATTACACATCGGATCAAAATTTAGAGACTATTTGTGTCATTATTTCATCATATATCCTGTGTTGGCTTTCTTCAGGGAGCTTTTTCTTTCCCTCTTGTGGGGCTACACATAGGAGTCGAACAACAACACATCCCTTTTGACCAAAACCGAATAAGCCAATAACCTTAGCCCCTTCGTTGCAAAACCAGTCGAGGAAACTACATTGTCTGATGAATCCCAGTCCAAATAATAAAATGGATTTGGAGATTTCATGAACAGGCTAAAACTCGAAACATAAATTAACAAGAGCTCTATCGTAAAAGAGTAGCACTAGTCTCAGTCAGAAACCACTTTCCTCTTGGATAATTGGGGAGTCATTTTCCACTTGTGCCGTGGTGGTTTACTTAGATCGACAATGGTTTCAAGTTGGCCATTTAATTTCGATGTGCCAAATACTAAAAATCAACTTACAATATTTTTTAAAAAAAATACTTTTGGTGAAACAAACATGTCCTAATTGCAACACTTAACTCTTCGTGGAAAAGTTTCAAGGTTTTTAATTGAAACGATTATCCTCAATTGAGGTGGCCCAATCAATTAAAAAGATACTGAAGTGTTATCGATTAATACAACGGCCATGTTGAGTTTCATAGCTATAAATCACTTTCTCGAGACATATCCGATTGTTATGGGACTTGGAGCTACAAACTTTTAGAATTTCAAATTCCATCACATGCAGCAAAAAAATATTAACACTTTGCTTTGGAACTCCATCACAATGTCCGCTTTTCTTATAACTTTATTGAAATGATACATTTACCAAGACCTACTTTCACTATAAAGTTACACTAAAATGCTTATCACTTATTTCAGGCAGAAGAACACCTCAAGCGAAATATTTGTGTACAGGGCTTACTTTAGTACCAAAATTTTTCGCCGGCTCACTTAAGTGCCAAATCGGAGAAAAAATGATCACTTAAGTGTCAACGGCGAGAGATTCTGGACAAAATAAATTCGTGGCATTTTTATTTAAAACAAGTTAGTGACATGGTATTTTTAATTCAAACAATTTAGTGACATGGCTTTTTTAAATAAAATATCAATTACACGTGTGCAAAGAGAAAGACGTCGCTCGGTTAATGTAGCTGGAATGTCTTATACTTATAGCACTTAAGTGATCACATTTTACAACTTATGGCACTTAAGTGATCATTTTTAGAAAAACTTGGCACTCAAACGATTATAATTTACAACTTATGGCACTAAAAGTCATTCCACGAAGTTGGCTAAACGATATCATTTGTGCTTTGGAAGTCGACTAGGATCTCCGCGAGCCACGTAGGATTAGTTAATTAAAAGTAACATTATGAGAAATATGAATGAGGAGAAGTAGAGGTATGAGGTGGGTCAAGACAAGGATCAGCCGAGAAGTACATGAAAGGAATAGGAGTAGAAACCGAAGGCGTAATGGTAGTAAAGAAGTAAGGAACATGCTCATGAAATGTGACATTATGAGAAATACGAATACACTAAGCAACCGGATCATAACAATGATAGCCCTTGTGTTTGGTGTTGTAGCCCAAGAATGCGCACGACATGGATCAAGCAATCAACTATGTACATTCAATGAGAGGGAGAAGCACAAAACATGTGCACCCAAAAACTCGAAGATGTGTATAAGTAGGAGAGCGAGAATGAAGTCATTGAAAGCGCCTAGCCCGATGAAGAACAGGTGAGGGAAGGTGGTTAAGGAGATGAACCACAGTGGGAGGAGCCTCAGCCCGTAACTCGGTAAGAACCAAAGTAGAAAGTAAAAGAGCATGAGTGGTTTCAAGAATATGTCGATGCTTACATTCAGCAACCCCATTTTGAGTCGGGACAACAGGACAGGGGAGGTGTGGCAATGTCCCGTCACTAGCTAAGAGAGAAAAAAAGCACCCGAGAGATATCCCCCTTGGGGTCGGAGCGAAAGACCTTAATTTTCTTTTGAAATTGTGTAGATGTCATGGTAGTGACAACCCGGTTAATGGTAAGAAAATCATTGCGCCGACGCATAAGATAGACCCAAGTATAGCAAGAATAGTCGTCAATAAACGAAACATAATATTTGAAACTACTCTTGGATTGTCGCGACCTAAAAATCAATTTTAGGTTAATCGATTACCAAATTAATTAAATTAACTAACCCAATTCGAGTTCTCCTAAACCCAAATCTCAATTTAGGTTTAATATTTAATATGCAAAAATTTTCAACGTAAGTCACTATTAATCATTTATGGTAGGTTGATTATTAATCTAAATAAAATAGCAGGATAAATAATTTTATTTCTACGAACCGGAGATTAAAAATTCGGGGACTTGATTACATTAGATTACTCTAATGCCCTTTCAGTACCATTTCATTTTCTAAAAAAATTCATTTATTCAAGCAAATTCAATTGATTTTGACCTAAGTTGCTAACATAGGTTATCTTGCGGATGCACAATCGATTAAATTAAACAATCTGAACTCAAGGTAATTGCAAGAAGCATGCACCACAGAATTATTGTGCTTTCTTTTGGGTTTTCTCTTTTATGAAAATGAAATGCATGAATTCTATTCTAATGCAACTATTTAAACTCAGGCTATCCTAAGCTAATGCATATGAAGCTAATTTAATTAACTACATGACTAACCTAGATGACATGCAATTAAATTAAATTAATATACACAGTTATGTTATGGTTTAATTAAATCGATTACATGATGTTTGAATTAATTAATTAACTCAAGTATGCAATTCTACGTGCAATGAAAACTAACATGCAATTTACATGACGTGGCAAGAGTGATTTATAATGCATGACAACATGGCAAGGATGGATTATTTTTGCATTTTCGGAATTATTAATGACCCTAAATAAACTATGCCTAAACAATAATTATCTTTCATATTTTAGGGTTTAAATTTGCCTAAACCCTAACCTACTAATGACCCTAAATAAATAAAGATGCAATCTACATGACATGGCACGTAGCTTTTACCGTCCGAAACTAGACGGCTATACTCCAATGCACATCTCAGGGCTCCTACTTATCGTGGTAATCCTTCATTCGTTCATGAGTATGCGAGATAATTCTCGTAGAGAAGGTACTTTCCATACTATACTACAGTTGAGGAGTTGCAGTTGAGGATCGACACTGCCTCGACGATCTCTCAGTATTTTTGCGTTAGCATCGCGTAAGCACTTCTCCCAATGCCGACGGAAGTTCACGTTCTTCCTTTCGAAAACAATTGCAGTAAGGAGAGCTCCGTGTGTTGTCTGCCGTGTCTTGGAGAAGATGTTCACGCGATCACTGTAATAAATCAGGGTTTCTTGAAGCCCGTTGCAGTTTCGCGCACGAGTGTGTTTCCATCAGGATCGCCTCTAACAATACGAGAGCCTTAGATGCATATATAGAAAAAATGGAAAATGCTGGTCTTGCTCTGGTAATAGTTCCAAATTCCGTAAATGTTCTTGGGTCTGACAGTTTATGCTAAAAGAAAATCTTCTGCTCATTTTCCTCCTAAGGTTTGTGATTGGTGGTTTTCTCAAGATCTTTTGATCGGAGTTGTGGTGGACGCATAAATTTTAACTATCATTTTAATCATTTATTTTGCATAAAAAAATCAGGGATGAACTTTAATTCTTACCAAATCATATTTAATTTTTTTATTCATGTATTGCATTTGCAATAATTTGGACCGATGGCGGGAAAATTAAAAGAAAAATAGACGCACAGTTGGCGAAATTTCACAAGATAAATTCGATAGAATCAAAGGAGCAGGTGCCGGAAATTCAAGAGGCTTCGAGGCCTAATTTTTTAGCTTAATTCAGCCCACTCAAATTTAATTAAAAGAAAAGGTTTTTAATTCATCAAATTAAAGTCCAAATTGAGCTCGAAAATGTGCGATAAACCCACCACCCAGATGAATTTCAGCCGGTCTCATATGTACACACTAATTGCCGAAAATTTTATCTTGATTTAATGCAATTAGGCCCTTCGGGAATTAATCCAAGACATATTTTTATCAGGGGGTCTATTTTGCGAATGTTAAAAATTACAAGCCTCAAGTTTGTAACGTCTTTGCCTATACAGATGAGGTTATGCCTAGAGTTAGAAAAGCGAAAATTACTCAGAAAAATTTGGAGAATACATGTGAGAATTCATGGAGAGAAAAGGAGGGCGGTCTTGAGAAGCCAACAAACCGGAGCTCTCTTCCCTGCGATCCTTGGTGGGATTGTGCAATCATCCAAGTCGTGACACCATCATCACCTTCATTCCCTAGCATATGTCACGTCTTCGCGGGGTGGGGGGCGAGACTATTGCGGATACGGCCACAATAGGACATTTAATCTGTGAAAACGAGGTATATCCATCTTGTGATGTATTTTTTCGATCAATGATTTAAGTAAGATTCTGAACATGTTATTGTCCACGTAATCCGCTGTATATGTTGTGGGATGCATTCCCTTCAGTAATAATTTGGACCGATGGCAGGAAAATTAAAAGAAAAATAGATGCATAGTGGGCGAAATTTCACCAAATAAATTCGATAGAATCATAGGAGCAGGTGCTGAAAAATCAAGAGGCTTTGGGGCCTACTTTTTTAGCTCAATTCAGCACACTCAAGTTTAATTAAACGAAAAGGCTTTTAATTCATCAAACTAAAGTTCAAATTGAGCCCGAAAATGCGTGATAAGCCCACACCACATATGAACTTCAGCTGGTCTCATATGTACACTCTAATTTCTGAAAATTTTATCTTGATTTAATGCAATTAGGCCCTTCGAGAATTAATCCAATACATGTTTTTATCAGGGGGTCTATTTTGCGAATATTAAAAATTATAAGCCTCAAGTTTGCAACGTCTTTGCCTATGCAAACGACGTTATGCCTAGGGTTTGGAAAAAGCGAAAATTACTCAGAAAAATTTAGAGAATACACGTGAGAATTCATGGAGAGAAAAGGAGTGCGGTCCCAAGAAAGCCAACAAACCAGAGCTTTCTTCCCTACGATCCTCGGTGGGATTGTTCAATCATCCAAGCCGTGACACCATCATCACCTTCATTCCCTAGCATCTGTCACGTCTTGGGGGGGCGAGACTATTGCAGACACGGCCGCAAGAGGACATTTAATCTGTGAAAATGAGGTATATCCGTTACGTGATGTATTTTTTCGATCAGTGATTCAAGTAAGATTCTGGGCATGTTATTTTCCATGTAATTCGCTGTGTATGTTGTGGGATGCGTTCCCTTCAACAATAATTTGGACCGATGAAGGGCCAATTAAAAGAAAAATAGATGCACGGTGGGCGAAATTTCACCATAAAAATTCGATAGAATCAGAGGAGTGGGTGCCGAAAATTCAAGAGGCTTCGGCCCCTATTTTTTTAGTTTAATTCAGCCCACTCAAGTTTAATTAAAAGAAAAGGCTTTTAATTCATCGAATTAAAGTCCAAATTGAGCCCGAAAATGCGCAATAAGCCCACACCACATGTGAATTTCGGCTAGTCTCGTATGTACACACTAATTGTCGAAAATTTTATCATGATTTAATGCAATTAGGCCCTTTGGGAATTAATCCAAGACATATTTTTATCAGGGGGTCTATTTTGCAAATATTAAAAATTATAAGCCTCAAGTTTGTAACGTCTTTACCTATATAGACGAGGTTATGCCTAGGGTTTAGAAAAGCGAAAATTACTCAGAAAAATTTAGAGAATACTCTGTGAGAATTCATGGAGAGAAAAGGAGTGCGGTCCCGAGAAGCCAACAAAACGGAGCTTTCTTCCCTGCAATCCTCGGTGGGATTGTTCAATCATCCAAGCCATGACACCATCATCACCTTCATTCCCTAGCATCTATCACGTCTTGGGGGGGGCGAAACTATTGCAGATACGGCCACAAGAGGATATTTAATCTGTGAAAATGAGATATATCCGTTCTGTGATGTATTTTTCTGATCAGTGATTCAAGTAAAATTCTGGGCATGTTATTTTCCACGTAATCCATTGCATATGTTGTGGGATGCGTTCCCTTCAACAATAATTTGGACCGATGAAGGGAAAATTAAAAGAAAATAGACACACGGTGGGCGAAATTTCACCATATAAATTCCATAGAATCAAAGGAGGAGGTGCCGAAAATTCAAGAGGCTTCATGGCCTATTTTTTTTAGCTTAATTCAGCCCACTCAAGTTTAATTAAAAGAAAAGGGTTTTAATTCATCAAATTAAAGTTCAAATTGAGCCCAAAAATGCACGATGAGCCCACAACACATATGAATTTCGGTTGCTCTCATATGTACACTCTAATTACCGAAAATTTTATCTTGATTTAATGCAATCCTCGGTGGGATCATTCAATCATCCAAGCCGTGACACCATCATCACCTTCATTCCCTAGCATCTATCACGCTTTTTTTTTTGGGGGGGGCGGCAACTATTGCAGATACGGCCACAAGAGGACATTTAATATGTGAAAACGAGGTATATCTATTCCGTAATGTATTTCTCCGAGGTATATCTATTCTGTAATGTATTTCTCCGATCAGTAATTCAAGTAAAATTCTGGGCATATTATTTTCCACGTAATTTGTTGTGTATGTTGTGAGATGTGTTCCCTTTAGCAATAACTTGGACCGATAGCAAGAAAATTAAAAGAAAAATAGATGCACGGCCGGCAAAATTTCACCGGATAAATTCGATAGAATCGGAGGAGCAGGTGCCAAAAATTCAAGAGGTTTCGGAGCCTACTTTTTTAGCTTAATTCAGTCCGCTCAAGTTTAATTAAAAGAAAAGGCTTTTAATTCATCAAATTAAAGTCCAAATTGAGCCCGAAAATGCGCGATGAGCCCACAACACATATGAATTTCGGCTGGTCTCATATGTACACTCTAGTTGCCGAAAATCTTATCTTGATATAATGCAATTAGGCCCTTCAGGAATTAATCCAAGACATATTTTGATCATGGGATCTATTTTGCCAATATTAAAAATTACAAGCCTCAAGTTTGTAACGTCTTTGCCTATGCAGACGAGGTTATGCTTAGGGTTTAGAAAAGCGAAAATTACTCAAAAAAATTTAGAGGATACTCGTGAGAATTCATGGAGAGAAAAGGACTACGGTCCCGAGAAGCCAACAACGTCCTCTTCTCTTCTTGATCATTAGAATGGCGTCTTCTTGGCTCGCGTCGGCAATCATTGTGTCCCTCATGGCTCCGCCTTCGCAATCTCTCTCTTCCGAGCTCAATTCGGGGATCCCCGCCACCACCATGACCTCGTCCTCGCCGCCGCTGCCATCGGACCCTCTCGTGCCTCCTTTCCAAGAGCTCTCCCCGGACATTGCCCCTCTTCTGCCCTCCCCGGGGGGCGCCGCGCCAGCCTCCGGCAGCTCCTCCTCCGTGCCCACCATCCCCTCCAACCCGAGCCCGCCGAACCCGGACGACGCCCCTCTCGGCCCGGGCTCTGCAGTGGCGCCGGAGGACCCGTTGATGGCTTCCTCAGCAATTCGCACAAAGCCAATTGAAGCCAGGAACGTGGTTGCATTTCCTATGTGGGCAGCATTTTGGGCAATGCAGCTTCTGGAAATGTGAGCTTCTTTTTCCTCTTTTTGGGTAATTACTAGGAAAATTAAATTTATATATGGGTATGGTAGCTGCTCAACGAAAGAGATCACATTCATCATTCTACGATGTACTTCTGGTTTTGTATACATTCACACTCTCTCTTGTGCAGTAATTTGCACTTATTTAGGCCAAGAGAGTTCCACGGGGTTTGCCGAATCACATAATTCCTTCCGGTAGCGACGAGGTGGTGTCGGGCTAATTTTCGCGCACCAGACCAAGTCCACTTGTATTCTCAAAGAAATCGAAAAATCCGAGATTTCGCGGTTCTCGAGGCGAAATTTGCATTTTTGTAGTGAATTTTGCTAGCATTTCCGAAGGTCATTATTTGGGAGCAAGGGAGAAAGCGAGGGTGAATTTAGGTGTGGACCAGATAAAGCAGGGGGGAGCCAGCCACATGAGAGAGAGACAGACAGACAGACAGAAAGAGGGACAGCAGAAAAAATAGTCAAGAAGAGAAGAGGACGATAAGTTCACGTGGTGGGTTCGAGACTGGAGAGCGGAAAAAAAGTCAAGGGAAGAGGACGATAAGTTCACGTGGTGGTTTCAAGACTAAGGCAGTAACGTTCAGTAAGTGGGAATTCCCAGCAACTTCTCCTTCACCATCGGTACAGCTAAGAGCAGTCCCATCAAGTTCCCCTCTTCGACCGAAGCCCTCGCACCTTCGCGGTCCCGCCGGAGTTGCCACGGAGCCGTCGGTCTCGCCATCAGTCTCAAGCCGTGCAACCCCAGCTTCCAAGCTAGTCTGTGATACACAAAGCTTGGTTTGGAGCCAAAAAAAAAAAAAGGGGAAGAAAATTCAAATTGAAAAGATTTGCAATTCAAATTTAAATTCACCCATAAAAAATAAAAAATAAAAAATCATAAAATTCTAAAATTGAAAAAAAAAAAAAAAAAAGAATCATTCATGTCTCACGTTTTAATTCATCTTTCAATTAATCTCACAAAATCTCAGAAAATTTAAAAAGTAAAAAAAATCTAGCAAGATATGATTTCTTAAAAACATGTCTCATCATTTTTTTAAGAAAGATAAAGATTCTTTTAAAAGATGTAGACACGGGGTAAAAATATTTTCTTAAAAATTTTGGGGCTTAATGTAAATTAAGTCCAAAAACTTTAAGATAATCTTGAATCGATTCACGTTTTTTTTATGATTTGATGTTTGTGGTTACGGGGATGATAATGTTTGTTGACATTCATGTGCCTTGAGGCTATATTTAGGGCTGCCGGACGGCTTTTGTTGTCTGGCTAGTGGTCCAAACATTGATTTGTGTAAACTTTGTGGGCCCACAAACCTCAAATCATAAAAAACGTGAGAAAATTATCCAAACAATCCTAAATTTATTACACTTTTATCAAATCAGTCCTAAATTTTTTAATTACTCCGATTGAGTCCTAAAATTTTTCATATTTGCAAATTAAGTCCATCCAGCCAATTTTGCTCACCAAAGTAGACTGTCATGGATAATTTTTAGTAATATTTTTTTGAACGTTTTTTGCTAATTTAACTTTTCGTTTCTTTCTTTGTATTGAATCTAACTTTAAAAACTCAAAAAGAAAAGCTAAAATTTTATTTAGAAAAGCAAAACTAAAGGAAAAAAAAAAACAAAGAGAATGGCAAGCGCCGGAAGGGCATTACCGCTGCCTCGCCCATTCCCGGAGGGGCCGGCGAAGGGCGCAGGCCATAGGCAAGGGTGGCCAACCCTCCACCAGACCGGCGCTCGAATGGGCCTAGCGAGGGTTGCCGGCCCTTACTTGGGGCCAACGAGGCCTCGCCTTGGCCTAGAGGTGGCCCGACAACCTTTATCGGCCCGTTCGACGTCGAGCGGCAACATCTACCCACCGGCGCCTTCCAATCTCTTTCTCTTTCTCTTTTTTTCAGTATTTTTTTTCTAGATAAGATTTTAACTTGTCTTTTTTACGTTTTTATCTAATTTAAAAACAAACAAAAGAAATCTATAAAAAAAAATAGATATATTATTAAAAATTATCCACGAAAGTACCGACGTCCACGTCAATAATTTTCGGTCAAAATTAGTCAAATGAACTCAATTGGAAAAATACAAAAAGATTGAAACATCAATTATCAAAATTAAAAGGTTTAATACTAAATTGACAAAAAGTGTACTAGATTTATGACTTTTTGGACAATTTTCCTCTAGAGACTTTTTGGCACATCTATTTCTTTGTTCTTTTTTATGACTTTGTGCGAGTGTGACTTAAGATATTTTTATGAGCAAGTGAAGACAATTCCTTCTTTCTCCGGGAATTGGCAAAGCGTGACTCTCGTTTCCAAGATATTTTTACATGGTTTCTGACAAGGGTAAATAGATCCAAGAACGAAAACAGACGTGACACTACGATTGTTGTTGTCTACCTACTGCACTGATTGTACCAACGAGAAATACAGGCAATCTTGAAACGACTATTACTTTCAAGACTTAAATGTCATCCGGAAACTACTTCAAATCAAAGCAAGCCCTCAATGTCAAAATGACAAAACAGTATCTATAAAACCAGTATTTCACTGGACAGAACTTGCCCATTACCATATTCACCATCCTCGTTTCTCTATATTGCTTCCATAGTTGTACTTCCACACATAATCTTGAGAAGCAACCCAAGCATGAAGGTGGAAGTACAGTGGAAGAAGTTGGTCAAGCCGTCAGTGCCCACGCCGAGCAACCGGCGAAAATGGAAGCTATCATCAATGGATGAGCTTCAAATGCCAAATTATGTGGGCGTTATCTTCTACTATAGAGATGATGCTGAGAACCCCGGAGTTGATATCTCTAAAAGGCTTCAGAAAATGGAGGAGTCACTTTCCAAAACTCTAACGATCTTTTATCCTATGGCAGGGAGATATATCGAGGAGGACGGTTGTTTTATCGACTGTAACGACCTTGGAGTCGAGTTCGTCCATGCCAAAGTGGATGGCCAGATTGATCAGCTTCTCCATGGAGATCCCGACATGGACTTGCTCGATATTTTGTCACAATTCCCGACCAACTTAGTAGGCAATCCGCTGGTTGTGATTCAAGTGAATACATTCGATTGCGGTGGATTAGCGATTGCCCTGCGATCTACACACAAGATCAGCGATGTGTACACGATGGCCATGTTCGTTAATTCCTGGGCTACCGCTTGCAGAGGTAACATAGACATGACAATCTGTCCAAGTTTCGAGTTGTCATCTCTCTTCCCGGCGAAAGCGTCGACGGTCCCGAATTGGCCTCCACCACGCACTATTGGCGATAAGGAATTAGTCATGTCTAGGTTCAGGTTCAGCGGTAATGCTATATCGAAGCTAAAAGCCCTAGCTAGGGATGATGCGAAGGATTCAACGCCCAACAATTCCCAGCCTTCAAGGGTGGCGGTTGTTTCGGCGCTAATAAGTAGGGCTCTCGCCAGTATTGATCAATATAAACACGGCGAACAAAGGTCTTTCGTGATTTACATGACGTTCAACTTGCGCGAGAAAATTAATCTAGCGATCCCTGCGAATTCTTGTGGCAATCTGTTCGCCATGATTTTCGGGCGATCCTGTGAACCCATAGCAAGCAAAAGCAAGTTGGAATTCAAGGAGATGGTGAATATAACAAGCAAAATGATATCGGACGCCAGAAAAAAATATGCAGCAGTAGTAGACAGGGAGGAGTTCTGCTCAATGGTGTGCAATTCTATAGCCGAATTTGTCGAAAATGTGTCCTCAGGCGAAGAGTGTCCAATTGCCTTCAGCAGCTGGTGCCGGTTCGGGCTATATGAGATCGACTTCGGGTGGGGAAGGCCGGTTCTTGTGCACAACATATCATTGAATCTCAAATCCATCTTCCTGATGGACCACGAAGAGAGCGGAGGAATTGATGCATGGATAACCACCAGCGAAGATGAGATGATTCTTCTTAAACAAGATCCGGATATTCTGGCATTCACTTCCTAATGGGGGACATAGAGAGGTTGCACGAATATATCGTTCGCAAAGTCACCGGATCTTACGATATTGTGGACTAGGAAAATGAAAATGGACTTAGGTCTTTAGTATTTGTTGCATCTGTTTGGTTTCTTTGAGAATGGTGCTCCTGTACACAAGGTCTACTCTTAAGTAATGTTTGTCAACTTATTAAGTGTCTTATCATTGTAGTTCAAGGTTTGATGTAATTGCAATGTTGCATACTATGATATGATAGCGGTAGAAGTTCACTGGTTTAATGTTTTGAGTTGGTATATATAACAAATAAAGGATTGGGAATGGATTAACACCACAAATTCACATCTTCAAAGCTTGCGTTTATTTCGTGAAAAGCGAATAATTTTGATAAAATTTTTCTAAAAATAATCACTTTTCTAGTTTACAAAAATGAATAAACGAAAAAATATTTTTATCGTCCACAAATATATTTAAACAGGTACCGTTATCGAGATTTAGAGTATCTTTTATTGACTAATTTTTTCAAGCTAATAAATAATTATTCTTAACAAAAAAAATTCAAACCATTCATTTTTCTCGAAATTAAGGCACCTAAATGAATGGCCGGAACACCGGACTTACCAAAATGCCCCTGCCTTCGGTAGAAAATCACATACCAATCAAAATGTCTTTCCATGTATCGCCCAACAATCCGTTTCTAGCTCGCCTGCTAGGTTTTCCTTCCTATCCTCGCCTATCCTCGTCCCTTTGCGTCATTCATCGCTATCCAGCTCCATCCACACACAAACAGAGAGAGAGAGAGAGAGAGAGAGAGGGGGGGGGTGGGGGTGTCGCAGCCAAGGTCAACCAGAGACGGCAGCTCCGGCGACCGGAAGAGTGTCGACGAGGACTAGCGGTAGCTGCAGCGGGCGGGCGGGCTGGCAACGGCACAACAGGCTCTGCAATCGTCAGACCTGCATTATCGAGGTTGGCGGAACAGAAAGGGAGAGGGAAGAGAGGTGGAAAGAAAAGGTGGAAAGAAAAGGTGGAAAACCCAAATAAAAAGACTAGAAATCTCAACCATGAATACCCAATCGTTGAGGGGATGCTCATTGAACGGGGAAAATTTTAAAAAGTAAATTGGGATCCCTATCCATAAATAAATGAGAATATTTTAAATAAAGGCATGAACTATCTTCATTTTCTCAAATAAAGGCTTGAATTGATTATGTCAATCTTAGAAAAGGGTCTGACCTTGTTGGCTAATCAAGGAAACTTTCGTCTTTTATTTTTTTATTTAAAAAATCTAAAATGTTTTCCATAAAAGATAAACTCAAAAAAAAAGAGATAAAAGGTTAAAACTTAATAAATAAAAAAAAGAACAAAAAAAATTGAAAAACCCAAGCCTTCCGCTTGTGGTCGACGATGGCCAGCGGGTTCGCCGATGACCCTTGCCATAACTCGGAGAAGGTCATCGGCCAGAACCCACCGGTGACCCTAGCCAAAATTGGGAGAGGGTCCCGGGCCCTCGACTAGACTTGGGCGAGGGCCGAGGACCCGACACCCCACCGGTGATGGGAAGGCGGCCACAAGCGGGTGGGCTAGCTTGTATTTGCTTTCTTTCTTTTTTTTATAAAAATTTTAGTTTTTTATTTTATTTTTCATCTAATTTAACTAAAATTTAGGTTTAAATTATGTTTGGACTAAATAGCTCTTGACCGGACAAAATATCTAGCATGCCGGCAAGATTAGGCCATTATTTGAAACAGGCATAACTACTTCAAGCTCTTATTTGAAATAAGGTTCACTTCAAACCCTTTTTTGAAATCTTTTCTGAATAAATGAACAAATACAAAAAAAACCCGAACCCTTCTCTCACTTAGCCCCTAATCTCACCAACTCTCGCACTCTGAACTTGCGACCATGGTCACTCTCTGAACATGTGGCCATGGCCACCATACCTAGATTAAGCCCGTGGTGACGGAAGAAGAGAAAGGAGGGGAAGAGGTCGACAGCAATGGCGGACAAAGGTGCGTGGTGGAGGAGAGATTGGAGGTTTTATGAGTGATGGAGGTTAGGAATCATGGGAGAGTTTGGGAGCTTCGAGATTTACAAGGTGGGGCAATGTAGTTTTTATAGTATAGTTTTATTGGACTGTCAAAATGAGTCAAAGACCTATTTACGAACCCGTATTTGTTTAGATAGGTCGTAAATGGATCATTTTTTTAATTCAAGGGCGAGCCATAATGGGTTTTAAAAATAAGGAGCCGAAGATATTTGGGTCTAAAATAAGTTTAGTCCAAAATGAAATGTGTGGATTTGAGGTTTTCCATTAAGGTACATAAGAGAAGAAATGAAGGAGACTCGGGGTTTCGGCTTGCACTAAGTCCACAATTTATTTTATTGGAATTTATGTGGATTTTTTTGGTGGATAAGCCTGGGTTAGTGTTTATTTGCCCTGATTTTATGAATTCACTGCTAAGTGCCAACTTGCTTTTATTTTCAGTTGTGAATCAATACAAAAATTGAAAATTCTATGCAATGTTGAAAGCCAATTCTTTAGCATTTTATAGTCGTAATAATGATTTTATCGGGATAATATACGCATATAAAGAGGTTGAAGTAGTTTGACTAGGTTGATATGGATATTCATTTGTTAAATTATATATAAAGTATTTTAGTAAATAGGGTTGGGTTTGGGTTACTGAATTTATATTGTATATAAATTGGTCACGATAGGCAAAATGGGTCAATTTAGGTCAATTTCGATGAATCGATCCACCCAATTTTTTTTTTTTTTTTGTCGAACTGATCCACCCATTTGACAGCCCTAAGTTTATCAAGTTATACGGTCAGTAAGTATTTTCAAAATAAGAAGTAGAGTTGCTCTTTGGGCAAAATATTAAGTTTGAAACTGGCATAATTTCGGAAGATATACCTGCAAAGCTTATGGAGTCGGATTAAAAAACATAAAGGAAAATGCTAGCGCCAGTGAAAAATGAATAGGGAAGTGATTTTGTGATTCCAAAGGTAATAAGCACAAGACATGAGCCCAGAAGGAGCTTTTTGAAACTGGAATTTCCTTCCTAAGGGCATCAACGCACAATAGCACGACTCTAACCCTATATGAAATTACCGAGGGAAATTCGAACTCGACACCGCATGACTCAACTCAAAATTAATACCGTTGACACATTTTCACTTATATTTTGAAGAAATATACTAGGTAATCACATCGGAACCTTTTCATAAAGGCTTGAATAGCCAAAATACGAACGCGACACGCAAACAAGAATTACCAATCCTGCAGATTTATGTTTAACCATACGCGAGGATGGATTAAGATGTATTTATCCTTGAATTTTCAGCATATATCCGCCCTTTTTTATACAGCATGTCATAATTCATAGTAATTCATTGTCCTGACATTCATAAAAGGAGAAAATAAAAATCGACCAAGGGAGAATATGTTGTTTTCCTTACAAATAAGCTACTTGCATAACAATTAGCGGACAAATTATGATAATCTTCACAATTCCTTCGTAACTGTAAATGAAATAAACAGTAGTCGCCGGTATCCTGAACCACTTCTTCACGCTCCACTCCAGCTTTGTTACTAGGAAGATTGCAAATGCTCCAAACACGCTTAATTTCACATTAAATTGCTCTATTAAGCAGTTACACTATGTTTTAAGGATGCGATTGCCCGAATCCATCAAAGGATAGAGGCAACTCGGCACCTTTACCCTGTAGTCACTCGTACTCCGTAGGCCGCCCTCTCTCGATACATTTACCGGCCCATTTCAAACTCAGGCGAGGGCTCGAGCGCTTGAGCCCCCATGACTTGAGCTGCAAGTTACCACACCTTGCACTAATTCTCCGCTTGCGTGGGTGGACCGAGTGCTGCAACCCTTGGCCACAAATTCTGGTACCCAAAGGAAGAACCTGATGTTTATAAACCAGCAACCCTGAAAGGTCACAAAAATGGCAAGAAGTAGATATGCCAGGAAACTCGTTGGAAAACATATTGCTGCCAAAGATGAGACGAATGATACGAGCACTACAAGCTGCAATAGCCAGTGGTAGTGCCCTTCAAGTCCAACATGATCAGTGGAATGGAAATGAAGCAAGAGAAGTTCTTGACCAAAAACAGATGCAGCAAGAACTCCCTGAACTCCCGATAGTCTCTGCTTTATGGTTGATCTCTGCCAAAAGACCGAAACCAGAGAATATAGCCAGGTGGAGAAATGTGGAGGGGTGCCCGATATTATCGAGCTCAAAAGCAAGGTGGATGAAAGGGAAGTCGAACACTTGCACATGAGAACACTAGTACGAGCTTGGAATGCTTGAATATGGGGGGGCAGAGACGGTGAACGGATACCAAAACCATGATTTGAAATTGCTTGATCCTGTAAGGAAGTAGTTTCTTGATATGTTTATGATGTGCCAAAAACCAAGCGAGGTGAGGGCGAGTCCTGGCACCAAGTGCAAAAGAAAAGTTCCCAGAAACGGTAGAGAGTGGTTCTTGAGTTTGGAGTCTTGGACAAGGTTTCTGAATTTTTCCTGCAGACATGTATATGCAGAGGATCTTCATATAGCGACGGGAGCCCAATCTGGTTATTTGTCCCGTTGTTTCAGTGCTTGTTGCATGTGTTTCCACAAAATAAACATTGCAGAAAAAGACAACATAATCTTTGCACACTCAAAAGCAGAGGGTTGAGGAAAGCGGGCTGAGAAACCTTTGCTTTAACTAATGTAAAGGAAAGTCGATCTCCAAGCTGTGTCAAACACTTTTAGTCATGATTTAATCAAGTGTCCGGAGTCGATGAAAATCAATCGACACCAAGCCAAGATCCCAATCATACTACACTAGATTAGAGAAGTCTCAGGCTTGTGCTCTCTCCACAAGATCTGACTCGAGTCTGCAGGGAATGAAGGTTGAGCAAATTCCGAGTAATATCAGCATTTCAGGAAAGTGGAGTGAACGTTGGATCCATTGAATTGCAAAGTTGTGGCAATTCCCCGCATATGACCACGCGTACACTTCAAGAAGGTGTGCGCACAACTCTGGCAATCAAAAAACTGGTAGACCATACAAGATCCCTATACTGAAGAATCAACACTCTGTGAATAGACTGACGAATCGTTTAATATGTTGTTCCGATCATGAAGGTTCGCAGGATATCCTCTTTCTGATCCTATGAATTATGCCAACCTCACAGCAAGTAAAACAAACTTCCTCCACTATCGCAAAACTAGGTCAACTTCGCAAATGTATGCGATAGGAATCTCATGCCGCATTATGGAATAAGTAGAAACAGAATGCGAGGTTTCTTCACCTCCAACCAATAATAGCCTACAAGATTCAAGAAACAAGGACAGCAGACACATGCAGTCAAATTAACCTAAGAAGTCCGGAAAGAAAATGCCCTTGGCGGTTCATGTATAATGCGAGCACTCTGAAAAAAAATCAAGTTCGGATAATGTTTTCAGCAATTCTTCTTCAAGAAAGTGATGAGGTACATCTGGAAACAAAGCCTCTAGTCACTCGGAACAAACTTCATCTATATCATGAGGAACCCCACAAGCAAGCTTTTCTCCAGATATGATTCCGAATCACCTCATGTCTACTAGGTTTGATTCAAAATAAAACCTATAATTTGGAATTTATAATGTTCAATTAAAACCATGCAACATAAGGATTAAAAAACCAACATCCTTGAAGTACTAGAAACACTGCCAGTCTATTTATGGCATATGATACTTCCAGAGGCCATGAGGTGATTCTTCTTGCTTATTCAGCACAAATAGCCAATATATGTAAATGGTACTTCTCGAAAGACATATGTAGATAGCTCACTCAAAGAACTGCAAGTAGATCACAAACCACAATTGTTCACTCACATATTCACATTTCCTATTTTCTCCTCCCTTCGCATAGACAGGTAACCACAAACAGAAGCATCCACACATTTTCTCCATATTCACAATGCAGCTTACAACAGTTGACAACGCTGGCCATCTAGAACTTCAAGCAAATTTCTAATTGTATTCCTTTCTGGCCATACAAATAGTAGTCATTAAGTTTCTAAGATATCTGATACCACCTAGAAAGAAATGAGTTGATTTGAGGGGAAAGAAACCTACACAACAAGCATAAATTTAAAGAGAAATTCTTATTAACGGCATGATACATCTGACCGCATAATGCAAAATGGCCGGAAAAGATGGAGCCAACAACAGAAAATGACCAAGAGTCGATGTTACCACGAAGATCACCATGGCCATACATTCGGTCTGATACAGTATTTTAATCTACATTACGATTATTCCCTATAGTTGTACATCAGAACATAGCAGTAACAGAACTTTTTTTTTTATAGGCACATAAAGGATTTTATTAAGTTGAAAAATTCAAGTACATAAAAAATGTTCAAGAATTAAAGAAGTAAAGAAAAGCGAAAAACAAAGGAAAACACCCAAGACTCCTATAAGTCAGACCAAACCCCGAATGAAAGAGTACAAGATAGAAGCAACCCAGGATTCTAAATCTTCTTGATAACTAAAGAGGGCCTACTGAACATTATACTCAGAGGTTACCACATGCTCATGATGAAAGATGTCTCAGTAAGAATGAAACATCAATGAAAAAAAACGCTACTCTAATGCGTAGGCCTCACAAACAATAGAAACGACCCCATGAAATACCGAACAGAAATGTAGATAAGCAAAAACCACGGACATTGTGAAGGTGTAAAGAATAAAGAGTGGCCTGTTACACAATGGATTTGCTTATTATCTTCAGCTAAAGATGACAATTCTCCTCAAAATCATGATGGATCTTACAAATATCTTCTTGAGCAAGATTGATAAAACAGATCGATTACAATAGTCATATCCGTAATCAGAACAGTTCTTAACCATTCAACACTATAGCCATAGGAGAAAGACCAAATGAGAGAAATTCTCGACAGTAGCAGGTCTCGCAGTAATAGAAGCTACCCTCATGGTTCCCAGTTTGTTTGCATTGACCCCATTGGATCTAAAGATCGCCCTTCCCATATAATCACATCTCAAAGGCTCAAACCCACCGATAAGAAAACTCTCGCCAAGCGAAGCAGAAACAACACACGGGCCCATAACCAATATTCCCACTTTGTCGTAAAGATCAAGGAGGAAGCAACCTCAAACTTGTTCAGTTTCTATACCGGGTAAACACCGAGTGAACCAAGAGCACACGATCCAAACTTAAAAAGTATTCAAAACCATCGAACGTATACATTCCATGAACCTTTTGTACATCAATCAATCGGTGAACTCTTATCATCTGGCAAAATCACGGAGACTTAACAACACACCTCGACCTCAACTAACGCGAACCGATCGTCGACACCTAACAAAACCACCCCCGACCAAAAACCCGAACTGATAATTACAATCACAACAACTCCAAAAACCGACCTCAAATTCAAGCGACGGCGACGGGCTGTTGCTTCGAGGGCTCCAGGTTCATCTTACTCGTGCTGCCGGCGAAGTCCTCGGCGTTGTAGACGACGGTAATGTAGAGAGAGCAGCTGGGGCAGCGAGTGATGTCCTCGCCGAGGCGGAGGTCGTCCTTGGTGATCTGAAAGAGGTCGCCGCAGGGACAAGGGTAGGTGTACGCCTGGAGCTCCTCGCTCCACTCCATGTCCTCTATCTCCACGTCGTCGTACGACATGGTTGCTCGATTCTTCTGCTTCGGGTCTAGGGTTTCTGCCCGCCTCCTTTTCCTTGGGAATCGGCGATGGAAGAGTCGGTGCTCGCAGACGGCGAGGCTGATTAGGGCTCTTGAGAAGTAGGGGCCGTAAAGGTCGGTTCCTTCCTCTCCCTCGCCGGTCCCTCGCCGGCCAGATTCTACCGTCCTCTAAGCAGACGAACGGTAATTAAGAGGGGCAAAATCGGAATATTGGGGAATTGATGAGGGTAATTTTAGAAGGAAAAAAAATCTTGTAGCATTTGGCTAAATGCTGAAAGCCCAATACCGATCTCTACTAACTATGTAGCACCGACGCCGATACACGACACGACACAATACGCCGACACATGATTTCTCAAAAATACGTAATTCTGACACGTCGAGACACGTTGTATATTAAATATATATTTTTATATATACATAATACATTATTATTTTTATGATTGTTTCAATGAAATTCATTTGATTCAAATTTACAAAAAAAAAATCAATAATTAAAAGAAACTTAGAATTGACCCCACATCAATAGCGAGAAAAATAGATAAAAGTAAAATGACTTGATAAGATGCTAACCAAACACTCTAGTGAATTATTATGTCAGAACAATTACAGCATTGATCCAATGCCCCGAGATGAAAGGATTGGAGACCGAGCGAAGATGTGAAAAGAGAAGCTTTGCAATTTGCATTTGCATGAGAAGAAAGTGTGCTAACGTAGACGCTATAATGCCCTTTCCTTCGATTATAGTCGGCAAAGTGACTATCTTTGTCATGTTCAGATAAAGTTCATGTGCTGGAAATCTATGCAAGCAACGATTTATTGGCTTTGTCATCATTTACACTTTGAATCATAAGCTTATAATTGATCCCATAGTCGTAACGAGGGAGAGAGAGATAAACAAGGAAGTCTTTTTAAAAAGCTAAATATGACACTTCGAGGCTTACCTATTGAAGGAAAGAGTCTCGCATTGGTAGCCTAACGAGGATAATAAGTAGGATGGCTTTTTAAAATGCCAAGAAACAGACGTGGAGGCTTATTTCTCTTAGCTTTTAGGCTAAGTTGATATGTAGTTAAAATTTAGTATTTTAGCGAAAAGGCCCACCATTATAGTTGGGCCCTTTCAAGTGTCGCCCAAGGCCGACTCGTTTGTCACTTCGGGCATTGAGTGTTGACCGTGTGTCGGATCTCGGACACACGTTGACTATGTGGGTAAGCATTTGGCTAAATGACAGCCTAAAATTGAACCAAATGTTTCAACATTCTCCTAAGGGGCTGAAAGGCCCTTGGAAAAATTGAATCAAATCTACCCTTAGTCCAATATGAAGCACAAACCGAAACGAAACATAAGTGTGCATTTTTTTATATTTGTCTATTTTTTCACAAAAGAAGGTGATAGTCCAATGATGCTCAAAATGATAAACCAAATGGCTTGTGAAATTCTCAATCTAACGGAAAAATGAACTAGAGAATTAGCAAATCACGTCGCGGGCGCTCAAAACTAAATCCGTCGAAATCAATTTGCGATTCAACACTTGAACCTGACATCCAAAACTTCCTTCTCGGTTAAATGAATCTAGCATTCATTATATATACACACACACAGTTGATTCGAGTTCGAGTATCCACGGGCTAACAAAAAGGACAGAGGAAACCCTGGTTGTGAACTTGGAATGTGGTATAGAAATTGGTCAAATTAAATATTCCTTGTATAAAACAAGTTGATATAATCAGTCCGACAGCAACAACGTGAGGTCCCATGGTCTAGTGGTCAGGACATTGGACTCTGAATCCAGTAACCCGAGTTCAAATCTCGGTGGGACCTTCTGCTTTTCTTTTTTTTTTCTTTTTTATTTATTTTTCTCCTTCCTATTTTCTTTTTGTCATTTCACATCCTCTGCCCGTCTTTGTAAAGATCGAAATGCCTGACAAAATTCAAATGGCCGGACCGAAAAATTATGGCATTCTTGATTTTAGATTTCGTTCAGGCAGTGCAACTTTTGTAATTTCCTTCGCGATTTCATTTGAATATCTGAAAAAACAAAAAAAAAGGAGTTATTATTGAAACCGCATCTTTCGACGTACTCTCAATAATGTTTTTTCTCTAAAAAGTATAATGTTGGCCTTTTCACGCATTATAACTACTGATAACAAGCTGAGGTCGGGAATTTGCACATTTTGTAATTCACTCGCTCTGCGAATTTTTTTCACAAGGATCATTGAGACGACCCTTCGTCATAAATATGTCATATCTTGGCGCATTTTATCGAATTTCCTCTCGAAAATTGTCATAGCATACGGACATTTTACAAAGTTTGCAATGAATTATCGCAATCTATTCTTTTGTGATTCAAAGTCAGCCGATACACGGGGTTGGATCCTTGGGAATTCGTAAGAGCCCAACCATTGGCATTTCTTATATGATTAGATTCAAATTTTTTTTCCTTCCAAATGTCCCAAAACGGCACAATTTACTATAGTCGAGACATTTTTTGACACCTCTCTCTTTCCTTGCTTTATCTCTCTCTCTCAATCCCTCCACCTCTAAGGCCGCGAATGATTATCGTTATGTTTTTCTGCCGCGAATGATAACTATTATGTTTTTCTCTTTTTGTTTATTTTTTTATTCTTGAAAACAGATTTAAAACATGAATTTGTTTGGTAAAATAATTTCATTGTTCTATTTCCGCGATAAATTTTTAGTCTATAAATTGATTTGGAATAGAAATGAGAAACATAAATTTTATACCTTTCCAGAAATAGAAATAATAATTCTTCTCATCGCTCATTCCCCCTCTCTCTCTCGTGTGCGGTCTCTCTCTTGCTTGTCGCCCGACGGTCTTCGATCGAGACCGGGCGGCCGGCCACCGTAGAAATATTATGTTGTAATCAAACGAATTTTTATTTCGAGAACAGAAATTTCGTGTCATTGTCTAGGGTGTTTTTTGCTCAAAAACTCGTCTACAAAATAAAAATAATAATAACAAACTATTTCTAATCGGAAATCGCTTTCATGAACCTAATGGTTATCATTCGCGCTCTAAAGGTCTCTATTCGCCGGTTTGCCTCGCCAACCCTTAGCCACCATCAATCAAACCAGTTTCCCTTTTCATGTCATTTCTTTACTATGCACCCACAAGACAAGTCAGAGAAATTTACTGCTTTCTCCTATCGTCTGTACTCGCTTCCTTTCTTTTCTTTTCCTTTCCATTATATTCCATTCTCTCCTCGCTTAGATAACAAAATAAGGTGTCGGTGAAATCTCAACTTTGGAATTGGGGGAGGTCGACTGTTCATACTTCAGTTCTTGAGATGAAAAAATTATTTACACGGCTCCATTAGTTTCCCGAAAAAAAGAATGATGTGAAAAATAATTTCTTAAAGATGATAGCTCATATAGTTCATAAAGATAACTGAACAAAAACTATTTTTATCGTCCACGAAAATGCTTAGACATAAATCGGAGTCAATGATAAAATTTTTCATTACCTAATTATTTTAAGTAATATAAAATATCATTTCCAAGAAAATATTTTCCCAATCAATTAATTAGTTTTCGGGAAACTAAACACAACCTAAAGGCAACTCCATGGTCCGCCAATGAAGGAATCCTCGGGTCGTAAAGGATCATAAATGCTTGCATCTTCCAGTAACTCTTGTAAAAAATGTTATAATCCACAATTAAGGTTTACTCTCTTTATTTAAAAAAAAAAAAATTAGACGTCGTCCCACCACCACGTCCTTAGAAAAGAGAGGTGACAAAATGGGTCTAAAATCCATATTTAGTAGGGTGGATCATAAATGAGTTGTATTAAGTTTTAAAAATAAACTTAGATGGCTAGTAAATGGATCGCCAAAAATTTCTTAAAGGAAACAAGAACTATATTAATTATTTTGATTTTTTATAATTTTTTCTTTTTCTTTCCTTTTTGTCTTTTTGTTTTGAAATCCAGTAAAGGTCGTCGATCGACCCTCGCCGAAAGCAGACGAGGACCGTGAAGCCCTTGCCCAGACGGCTACTAGGCGAGGGCCCCACCTCGCCCGTGGCCTGCCAAGGCTTTACGGCTCTCCTAAAGGGCCGAACTTAGAAGACATAAAAGAGAAAAAAAAAGAAAATTCAGATTTGTATTGTTTCAATATTTCAATATTTCTTTTTTAATTGTAAAATTATCCATAATGTTTTAGCAATGTTATTCTTAAAAAAAAAATTCTTATAATTTTTTTCCTAGATTGAATTAAATATGGAAGTGTTTTAGTAATATATGTCGGGTTGAAAATGGGTTGAATATAGGTCGAGAAATTTGCATTGCAATATATTGCTTATATTTCTAGCAATGGATTGTGAATCCACCATGTGCGAGTTCAATTCCCGTCATTCGCCCATAAAAAATCAAAAGTTGATCGAACTATTTAGGATTAATACCACAAAAAACTATAAACCGGTACAATTGTGACAAATTTGTCATACACTATTTTTTGACCACGAAATACCCCAAACCGGTACTCATGTGATAAATCTACCCCAAGCTATTTTTTGACTACTAAAAATCATAAATCGATAAATTTGTGATAAATTTACCATAAATTAATTTTTTTACCACAAAAAACTCAAACCGGTATACCCGTTACAAATTACCCTTCGTTAAATTGGGTTAATACTTCGTGATACAAATGTGACAAACATAGGGTAAAAATCCTAAACGGGTACACTCATGAACTGTCACGTGTCATCCAACTCAGCAATCTTACGATTAAATTTAACGAAAACTAACGGAGCGTAAATTTGTCACGGATATACCAGTTTGGGATAAATTTGTTACAAACGTATCGGTTCGGGGTTTTTTGTGGTTAACAAATAATTTGTAGTAGATTTATCACATGTGTATCGGTTTGGGGTTTTTCGTGATATTAACCCAACTATTTATGACTAGATTCATACTCTATCCGACTCACCCTTTTGTTAGTCTATTAGAAAACAACCTTACTATAAAACGATGTGATGCACTTTACAATGTCTATGAAGCTTTATTCTTTTATGCTCTCTTGTTTCAACGGAATCGAATAATGCCAATATTAATGTTGGAAATTGGGCCTAACGGTCCCAAGATTAGGGCTGAGCATGGATTCAAAGTAGACCGAGGATCGCGTCGGATCGATCACCAATTTCGGGTTCACGTGGTTGCCGGTTCGATTCCTTTCCTAATTCCAGAAAAGCGGAATCGATGTCGTGTGATTCGGTTCCCAATTTGTAGATAAGAACTGAATCGGGGAATCGACCAATTGGACGGAGAACTTGGAGGAAGCAGCTATTCGATAGCTTTTAACTGTGAGAAATGACACCAGGGTCGGTGGACCTGCCGAAGGAGCTCATCTTCACATTGTTCATTTGTGGGATGCAAGCTCGTCCTTGGATCTGATAAAGGCGTATCATCTTTTATCACCTCCTGTGAATAGTACCAAAATACCAGAAGTGTGGAGAATTTCTGCAAAATCTTTTTATGCTCTTCTGGACATTATTGCACTTCGAGTTCAGTTGGAGGTCCCCAATACAAATTGTTGGATTCTTGAAACTTGTTTTTTTTTTTTTAAATTTTATTTCTTGTCTGTAGAAAAATGTTCATAAATTTATTTTATAGAGTGAATATGCAAGATTTTTTCAGTGGAAGATTAGTAGCAATTATTGCCGAGTCAGTTGTGATTCATCTGCTATTGACAAGTGAAGATTTATATTATAGTTCATTTTTATTTTACTTAAGGATGTAGTTGTATCACGGAAAATTCAAGATTTATAATTTTTTTTTTCAAAAAATAATCTGTTATATCGCTCACAAAACTGAATAAATACAAAATATTTTTTTTATTACCCCCAAAAATAATTAGACATAAACTGTCACAGATAATGAAAACATTTTTCTCTTAACTAATTTTTTTGAGAGATGTAATCAATCATTTTTAAGACTATATTTTCGGAATTTTCGTTGACTAATTTTTTCTAAAAGATGTAACCAATTATTTTTTAAAAAATATCTTTTAAATCTCGAATTTTTCGTAAAACAAACGAAGCCGAACTAAAAATGAAACAAAAAAAAAAAAGGTGAAGAAGAAAATGACGGTGCGATCGCAAAACGACGTTGCGAGAACCATGGACACGGCAACGGGAACTCGACAGGGCGGGGGCATATCCGTGATTTCACCGTTTAGATATTTTCTCCAGAGGGACCCAATAAAAGAAATCTTCAGCGAAAGTAATAACAAGAGGGAACGAAATATGCCCACCAGCCACCAGCACCGCAGCGTCACTTGACCCCCCCGGGCCCACCGAATCCCCACCGCCTCCGGCTCGATTTTTCTCCTTAACCACGGTTAGTGCCTCGTGCGTCTCGTGTGACTCCGGGTCAACTCCGTCGTTGACTCGCCCGGGGGACTCCCGGCCAACTCAGTTGACGGAGCTCCTTCCTTACGTGCGCGCGTTCTTTCCCCCTTTGTCGTCCTGTCTTCCTTTTCTTTTCGTAGCGACGAGTTTGGTGACGAACTCGCTTTGAATTCGGTGGAGGAGACACGGAACGAATTTTTAAATTTTCGGGAACGAGAGATTTCCGACACTAAGTCGCGACTACTCCGTCAATCACTCGAAAATAACGTTATTTTGAAATTATCACTCCACATCTCGTTAAAAATATTAAAAACATCTATTATCGAAAAATACGGCCGTTCACGCTAATCCAAAAACCCGGTATTTTTTTTTATAGCAAATGCAATGCGATATTTCAAACTCAAATGTAGCCAAAAAAAAAAAAGAAGAAGCATAACATATCAATTTACTCTTTTGAGATAAATTGCAATGATACGCTACGACAAAATCGGTATCATTATATGGATGTTCGACATAATTATTGAAAAATTAGCCTTCATTAACGTGTCACGTGCTAAAACTTTACACTTGAGTCTCCATTGTCATAAAATTGCTGTATATCGTAAACTCATCTCACGAAAATTATTCAAATTTTGACTGATTTTCTATTTGTCCGTGTTTAAAATGCTGTCTATGTTTTTCTCCCCTCCATATTATCCATGTGCTAATCTTGCTAGCAATTGAAATCTGCCATACTTACATTCCATTGACAACGAATTTCTTGCTAATTGACTCGGTTCATTAGCCGAGGCCTCGATGGGTTATCACCAAGTCATAATTTGATGAAATGTCAAGATATTAAACGAACAAATTTAATTAGATTATTGTCTATAAATTTGCCTATTAGTTAAAAGAAAATAAGTCGGCGATGATGTCCATAAAATTTGGCCACGATGTTCCGATAACAAATTAAATATTTTCGAGGGTTTATTGTTGTAATTACACTTTTGGCATCAAATCCACCCATTGTGAGCAATTTCTCGCATCAAAACAATCGCCACCGCAACCATAATCTCAAGCTAATTGTTCTTGGTAGCCCAACTGCTAAGCGAGGTAACTAACTTATTTTTTCTACCATTGACCATGAATTCTTATTGATTGACTTGCTTCACCCATCAAAGAACAGCGATAATAATGTTTCTATGGATTTACTTTTCGAGTGGCGTTGAGGTATTTAAGTGACGAGATAAATCAGTTAATTTAAATTAAAGAGGACAAGAAATGTGTCGGGGCCACATAGGTTGTCACCAAACTTATAATTCTTGTCTCTAAATTTGCCCATTACTTGTTTTTTTCATCAGAAATTTGCCTATTAGTTAAAAAGAAGATTCAATTATGAAGTCTCAATAGCATATTAAATATTTTTCAGGCTTTGTTGTTGTAATCTCGCTGTTGGCATCAAATCCCAACTCATTCCTATCATTTCTCGTTTCAAAAGAGTCGCCACAACAATCAGAATCTCATGCTAATGCTTTCGTAACTAACTTATTTTTTCTGTCCTCAATGATAAATTCTTCAATTAATTGACTCACTTCACCTCGTTTGAAAAAGAAATCACCATAAAATCTTTATAAATGTGTTTTTCTAGTAGTGTCGAGATATTTAAGAGACCCGATAAATCAATGAATTTAAATTAAAGAGAGGAGAAGATCCACATTTCGACATTGGGTCATCCATAAAATAGACAATTAGTGGGAAGTTAACTCAGAATGAGCCGTTTGAATCCTTGGATTGGGCTTAGGACTAGGATTAGGTTGACAGCCTTGCAAGTTTCAATTGTCCCTACCCTATGCCTTCCTGTGGCAGGCATGATCCTAGTTCCCACTCATCCATGCATCCACATCCAAACACCCGCGTAACACTAACCATGGTTAGCACCTTAACCACACTGAGCGCAATGCGCACCCCCAACCTTAACCCTAGTTCGACGCCCCGCACCCGCTATAAATACCCGCTCTCCAGCTGGTCAGGCCTTTCATTGCTCTCCACCGGAGGCGTGTAAACCCTAGAAACCGCCTCTCTCTGGCTCTCTCTCTCTCGAAGGGTTCTCTCGATTTCTTCAATGTCTTCCGCAGAGGTTGAGTATAGGTGCTTCGTCGGCGGTCTCGCTTGGGCCACCGACGACCAGTCCCTCGAGAGGGCTTTCAGCCAGTTTGGGGAGATCCTCGAATCGAAGGTCCGTTTGTCGCAGCAGGAGATCCAGATCTGACCGCGATCCGAATCGAATCCCGATCCGTTCCGATCTGATCTGATCTGTTTGTGTTACTTGATACTATGTTCTCTCTGTGTTACTCTTGAAAAAATTTTTGTTACTGTGACTCGAATCGGTACGTCCATCTTCATCTTTTTCGCCAGAGACGGAAGATCGATCGATAACACAGCTTTGTTTTTTCCTTCTCCCCCACGGTGCGCTTTGGTCCCGGATCTGATGCGTACGCCGTTGAATTTTTGTTTCAGGTCATCAACGATCGCGAGACCGGGAGGTCCCGCGGGTTCGGCTTCGTTACCTTCGGCAACGAGAAGGCGATGAGGGACGCGATCGACGGCATGAACGGCCAGAACCTCGACGGGAGGAACATCACCGTCAACGAGGCCCAGTCTCGCTCCGGCGGGGGCGGAGGAGGCGGCGGCGGATTCAGCCGCGGCGGTGGCGGCGGGTACGGTGGCGGCCGCCGCGAAGGAGGCGGTGGGTACAACCGCGGAGGCGGCGGCTACGGAGGCGGCGGTGGCTACGGAGGCGGCGGGTACGGCGGGAGCCGCGACCGCGGGTACGGAGACGGCGGTTACGGCGGCGGCGGTTACGGCGGCGGCTCCAGGTACTCCAGGGGCGGCGGTGCCTCCGAGGGTAACTGGAGGAACTGAACTGAGTTTGTCGGTGCTGTTTTTAATTTTTTTCCCAGTTGGCGCATGTGATCTGAGCCTAGGTGGGTGTGGTGTCGTGGTCTTATGGTGTCGTGGTTTCGTCGTCGTGTTCGAGTTCTCTGCTTTTTTGATCGATGGTTACTAAGCAACCTGTCCTTTGCGCATAGATGTCAAAGCAAATGGAAGTATAGTTCTTCGCTCTCAACAATTTACAGCTTTCCTTCTCCGCCACGATCTTCTCCCTCTTCTCTTCTCCGTCATTGCTGATGCTTTAATTGTGGAGTCGCTTTCGATAGGCGTTGCGTTTCTCTGTGAATACTCTGTGGCGGAGAGACGTGTCAACGGAAGCGTATAGAAAATTTGCAACACCAACCTCCCACTTGCAGACTGTGGTCCCAGTTCATTCGATTGGTCGCAGAATTTTCCTTTGGTTGGATTGTTACATTGTTTTTAGTAGTAGTTGCAAATTGCAAGTTGGGTTCCTGGGCAACCAACTTTTTTTGGTTTTGAATTTTTTTTGTCCTTTTCAAGGCGTTGTTGCTTCCTAATGGTGAACTCCCTCGAATAAAAAAGATGAGGGATGATTCAAGTTTCCGAAGCATAGATGGAACAATTATCATTTGAGTCAGTGTTAAACAGCGTCGGTGTCCTAATTCGAGTTGCGCTGGCGCTACCTGTCTGCTGATATATATTTTTATTACATCTGATTT
Organism: Rhodamnia argentea; assembly: GCF_020921035.1. Classification (NCBI taxonomy): domain Eukaryota; kingdom Viridiplantae; phylum Streptophyta; class Magnoliopsida; order Myrtales; family Myrtaceae; genus Rhodamnia; species Rhodamnia argentea. The sequence goes on from NC_063154.1 coordinate 21,157,113, forward strand.
CTCAAAAGCCTTGCAGAAGTTCGTGGTTTTTTTTTTCCCTCCTTGATGGCTTCGCAAAAACTCTTGGGGGAAGGAGTTTCTTAAATTTTACGGAAATATTGAATCTTTTGTAGGCCCCGCATTGTTTAAGACTGGTAGAGCCTAGCCTGTAACGCAATGACAACGTCGAAGTAAATAATAATAAAAATAGTTAGCGATGTGCGGAATTGGACTTAGCGAAAGGGTATATGCTTTCCAGCATATGCCTAGATAGCGTTGCGTTTTAGGGCGGCGATGTAAAAGTATTATCTCCGTCCTTTTCCGTCTCTGTTATATCAGTTTGATACTGAAGGATATGTTTCGGAGGTCCCCGGTATCTGCGGAGTTGGTGGGATAAGTTGAAAAAACGGGTGCTCCATTCTCAAGTCTTTCCGTGAAATCAAAGCTGAATCTCGATTCCTTTCAATGTATCAAATCAAGTAATTCGAAGTATTTGGTTTGATTGAACTTTCTTGACGAGACGGCGGACTGTTTTTGGTTAATTACGTGGCTATGGGTCGTACACTTTAGGCTGAGTCCTACGTTCGTAAGTCCGGATCCGATCTCGACGTCGTCGTGTAGATTTCGTCCCCTATCAGACCGATTGCTTTGGATATTTAGGGGCCTCCATGTTGTCTCATTATTCGATCCTGGACTTGGGTGAGAGTTGGTTCACGTGACGAGGCCAAATCCTTAAAAAGCCCGAGCTTTTGCGCTTGTGATCAATACGATACAAACTTTCAAATGTTAAACACCCCACCACCCAAAAAAAAAAAGAAGGGGTTCCTACCTTTGACCATGTCGCGGATTTCGTCGATTCTCACAATTAAATCGACGTGCTATGCTGGTGACTATATAGATAACCGAATTAATCATGACAAATCCTAATTTTGTTACAAATAGGCCAATGACATGGCTCGTAGTGAGAATGGGCGTAATTTGTGATATGGGTGTCGTCGTTCTCGTTCCATTGGTGAAATATTTGAGTTTTGGTTTTCTCTGCAAAGGTCGTGCTACTATTGTCTCTGGTGCGAAATGTTAGGCATTTCCTTTCACGTTTGGAGAGGTTTGTGTCCATTTCATCCCATTGCATCCCATCCCACAACATACCTGCACTCATACCCGTCCCACCAATTTGCCACCCGCATAGCTTCATCAAATTTCATTAGCCGCCCTGTATTTACAATGCTTTCTTTCCACAGTTTTTAATGGTACTTGTCGACGGAACCTTGACTGAGTTTAAATGGGTGATACACGTATGAGTTTGAAATTTTTTATGTCATAAAAAATAGTTTAGGGTAAATTTGTCGGCATAATTCGGCATTATTTTTTGTGACTTTTTTCCTTTCAGAAATTGAGTTTGCATCTTCACGAGCAAAAAGACCATCTTACCCCTCACTCAATCACACATGTCAAGAGGAAACTTCTTTCCCCTAACAATTAGACTCGTTAAAGGGGTGGGTCAAGCGAGGTTTGGATCGGGTCCCAAATAGATCCATTTAACTCGTTCATGTATAATTTATTGCAATGCAAAATTAGTTACCCATATACCCAACTTGACCTATATACCCAAAATATACACATATTCAATTCAATTAAGAGAACTTGTTTCTTATAATTTTTAAATATTGCTAAAATATTTCCATCCAAGTTTAATTAACAATATTCGTAATTTTTATAATTCTTTAAAAAAAATCATATTTTTTTATATTTTCTTTTATATTTTCTTTCTTTAATTCTTCCTTCTAACTCTGAGGCTCGCCAGCCGATCCTCAATTTGGAAGCCACATGAGTAGTTGAAGCTAGACTCTCAAATAGGAATTACACCAAACACTTCACATACAACCAAACTATCCTCATCAAGCTCATTGACCACATGCATCAAACCGTCAACTCTACTTTCAGCAAGCAAAATCGCGCATACGCATTACTAGAGCACCACCATTGTTTAAGAGACGGACGACAAAACCAATCAACCCCTCGCGGAGCTACGATTAAGGAATGAGCTCACAGGACCGAAAACCTTGTACCCATCCGTCTAAACCTGAATCCCAACAAGCTCAACCAGTTCTTGGACTACTACCGAATTTGACGACTGCGGTTCCTCTTGGAGCTCCTCATCAAGAACGGATGGTGAAATGAAGAAGAAGAGGATGAACATAAGTGAAGAATTGTGAACAGAAGTAGAGTAAATGGAAGGACGGAGGCAAAATTGGAAATGGGCTTCCTGTTCTTCGCAGGTCCAGAGTGAACGTGTTCTGTCGGTGCAAACCTCGGCCCCCACACGTTCCATGGCGTAGAGCTCTGGCACCAGTAGTAGAGGAGATTCCTCGATTGCTTGGCGACAAGACAAGGAAGTTCGTGCCGTGGACTTTGGAATCACAGTCCCAGCATAGGTTTGCTTGGTCCGACTCGCAGAACATGGCCACGAGGCTGTTGCAGAGCTCACATGACTTCTTCTTCTTCATATCTCTTTGTGGCTCGCTTGCTTGTTTTAGTTTCAGACTTCCAATGAAGAAGAAGATGAACAAGAGTCGCAAAAGCGACGGTTGTAAATTGGTTCATTATTTTGGCCTTTCATTTTGTAAACCCATTATGGCTGGCCTGCGAAATTAGATGTGCCCTATTTATGACCCATTCCAATAATTTTGGATCATTAAAAAGGCTTTGGACCCATTTTGACAGGTCTACTAATCACTCACAAAACAGACCCACTTATCACCCACCTTGCCGTTGTCCACTCCCCGGCCACCTTGGCCACTAGCACCAGAGCCAACGCCACTATCATCACCTCCCCTTCCTCCCTCTCTATTATTGACTCTCGGTTCATCGATTGTAATACTTGCGCACAGTGTGGAAAATGTCTAGATGCGCAACCTCGGTCTAGATTGTACTGGAGGTTGTGATTGTTGTTGTGTGTGAGAGAGAGAAGCTTCAGAGGTCTCTGTGACAGTGGAAGAGCTATGGCGGACGATGGAGCTGAGCAAGGCTACCACCGTCGTGCCATTACTGGAGGTCTGTTGGTGACAGAGGCCGGCAATGACGCCACAGGCCATGAGCAAACTAGTAATGTCAAAGGGCTTTCGAGTTGAACAGGGGGAAAGAGGAGGGTGGGTTTTGGGGGGGGAGGGGGGGATGATGGGATGGCGATTTGAGTTGTGACAAATATTTTCAGGGAAAAATGACAATTTTGCAAATAGAATGACAATGTTATTTGATGTTAGGGGCAACATTCATATACTCAAACGCAAACTTACGGTTTATAGAAATAGAGCAGACAAAAGGGAAACAGGGGTAAGAGTCAATGAAGATCATTGGAATCTTTTCAGATCACTTCATCCTAAACTTGTCAAACATCTTTAAGAGGAAGATAGTGCCAAATCCATGTTCATGATACTTTCAACTTGTACGTATGGTTTTCTCATCACCTAATCATATATCTATCTTGTGGAACAATACTCGCAGAGAGCAGGTTAGTTTGGTTAAAACCATAAAACCCACAATTTCCACAGGCCTACTAATCTGAACTAACCAGACTTCAACTCACAGCAAGACGGGAACAACTAGGAACCCATCACATTTTAAGTGTTGATCACGAAATGTCATTGTGAAAGAAAAAGTGAAGCATCAACAGGGAAATCTATGTCAATAGTCAGGAGTATGTTCTAGTCTGATACTACCGTTTTAAGAGGCAGCGAACTTTCAACTTCCTGGGCAGAGGCGTTCTTCTCTGCAACAATCTTTGACATTCCAAACATCTGTATGAGGAAAACACGGAAATAAGTTGGAGCAAGGGGGAGGAGACTACATGATGCATCAAGAGGGTAATTGCGAAGCTAGAGTGCAATCGAGGAAGATGATACCTTCTGAATTGTCTTTGTGAAACAGCTCTTGTGCTCATCCATGGATGCATTGATGAATTCATCAATGTGATCCGTTATGTCCTCCAAAAAGGTGGCATCATCCTTCTTCTTCTTTCGACATGAAGTTAGAGGCGGTGCAATGGGGGCAGCGGCGGCGGCATTGTCCTGTTTTTCCATCTCACTCATTCCTGAGATAGAAAGTGAATTCATGAGATAGAATAGAAAGTTACTTTACTGGCTAATTCGATGAAAGAGAAACACAAAAAGCATTGTCAGGCACTAAACATATACATATTTTAGTGTGCTACTGCCAGCGTGAGATAACCATAAGACAGCACAAAAGCATTCTTCGAACTACGATAATTTACTACAACAGAAGAGTAGATTGTTCTTTGTGGAATAAAATGGCAAGCGAAGTAAGTACCCCAACACAAACATATAAAGCTGTAAACTTTCAAAGAGCATAACTAAGTATACCAGAAAGTTTAGTTACCGTACATCTTTTTGGATGCACCGTTCTGTCTGATGCACAGATTTGGAGTTCAAAATCAATGACCAAGTGATCACAAAATAACATGACAAAAAGTAACAGACTTTGAGCTTTGAAGTCAAACACAGAAGAGTTAGAGAACCTGAACAAATAAACATCTTCAACAACAGATGACAACTATTGCTTTGCGATTCTTCTAGCAATCAATCAAAAGGATGGGTTAACAAAAGAAAAACTTCCGAGTGGCCAACAACTTATAAAGGAGGCGCCTTGAACATTGCATCTAGGGATAGATAACATGAAGCAATGTTTGTTGCTGAATGCGGAGATGGCTGTCCTATTCAAAGATAGGAACAGACCTTGACATATTGCCTTTTCAGTGTAGTTATGTGGCTACCAAGAAGGGAGACATGCGTTGATTGATCAAGAGGACGAGCATTCAAACAGCAACACTGATATCTTTTGTCCCTTGCTCTTCCAATCGCTAGTTGGTAAAACAATAGAGGTAAATTGAAAAACCAGAACAACAGACACTAAATGCACAGAAAATGGCGAACTTACAAATTCTTGAGATCCCATGGTATCCATTGAATCATTATTCAATTTGAAATGCAGATAGATCAATCATTCATGAACTAACTACTAATTTAGAAATCACTTGATTTCCACCCCCATGTATGCCTCTGATCATATCCCTCCCCACCTCTCTTCCCTCCTCCCGAAAAATATATGGTCGACCATTATAGTACTACGGTTTTCACAGTAGATCTGCATGAGAAACATGGTCCTTCCAACAAAAGCCAAAAATTTCCTCTTCTCTCCCCTTTTTCACGAAGAGAAAAGATACCTTTGATCAAATTGCACAAAATCTAGTTCAACTTCAATACTAAAGTCAACTGAAGCCATAGTGTATTCTTATTGGCATCTTCAGCTGTAAGAGTTGCATGAAAAACCACATTGGAACATCAGAGAAAGAACCTCTGAGACTATACCGTTCCTCGTCGCAAAGAACAAGTCGCTTAAAGACACCAACATATTTCTCCCCGTGATGAGTTCTACAATGATGATAGCATGAAATTTCTGTCTCCCCCTTTAACCTCATTGGTGTTTTGCTTTAGGCAAGAATCACTAAATACCATCTGTCTCCCTCTGCCCTCAATTTTTAAGCCTCATAAGCGACGGATCAAGTACATCTATGCAGTTGTCAAAATGCATCTGCCGCTTGCTCAGATGGGCTCAATCAACATCTCCCATTAACGAACAAACCATGTAAATAATCCCGGTTCTCAACTTCATCTTCTCTCGAGATCATCTATTTCATACCAACATGGGCCACACAGCTCCAATAGCAGCTGCCTATGCACTTATCAGGGATCCATAAAAAACTACAAAAACCCAGAAAAAAGTATCGGATTAGACACGGCCCAAAACATCGCTGACCATCTTACGAGCCAAATTGACTCTCTCTTAATTCTTCCACAGAGTAAAAACTTTCCCATCACTCTCAACCAAACCTACTAGCCGAAGACCAATTGCAAACCCTTATGATACACGAAATCAAGGCCAAATGCTAAGAGTTGGGGCGCCCTGAAAATGTGGGTCTCTTCTAAGGTTTCTCTTCCTGAGAACCCACAAGAAAATAAGCAGCGAGTGGAAACTTTTCTAACGATCGACAATCAACCATACAACCAGCAGATGCATCAATCACAGCCACGCCAAATCAGAAGAAAAACTGGCGAACACACACGACTTTAGGCATGCGCTCACCTGGAAAAGGCAAAACTGAAGGAGAAACTGAGCAGAGAAAGAGGAGTTCATTTAGTTTCGGTGACCTTCGGAGCCAAGCGAGGAAGGTCGTGGTCGAATTCTATGACATCATTTTTACTCGATTGTCACTTAGGGCAATACCCTCAAGATATCCACCAAGCACATTTATACTGCCCGTATCGGTAAAACAACAGTTAGGGTGTCAATATTTATGTACGTCATTTACTTTGATATTAATTTTCTTTTTGATTACTTAAATACAAAATTTTTTTAAACGGTTATTTAAGTCCCAACTCTGGTGACCTTCGTTGAAAATCATATGTATCATCTATGTGGCTCGCCGAGGATCCTAGTAAGCAAAAAAATAAATTTAAAATCAATAAAATTTCATGTAATATTAAAAAACTTAAAAACTAAAAAAACAGGGAAGCAATTGCAACGGCGAGGGCTATCGCTACATCCCGGCCACCCCCTCGAGGTTTCGCCGGGGTCGGGGAGGCCCGGCCATGGCCGGCCTTGCAATCCCATGGTGAGGCCGGCCTCACCCGGCGACGGCTCGGCCGACGAGGATAGCCTAGCCGACCATAGCGAGACCTTGGTAGGGTCACCGGGGCTCTGCGAACCCCCTCGACTTGCGAGGCCGGCCTCACCTAGCTATAGCTCGATGGGCGAGGTCGGCCTTGTCGACTACGGCGAGACCTTGGCAAGGTCGCTAGGGCTTTGCGACCCCCCTTGGCCATTCCCCACCATTGACGGCCATTCTGGGCGAGGTCGGCCTTGCCGTGGGTTTGTGAAGGCGATCACGGGTCGCCGAGGCCTCGGCGAACCCCATCGGCTAGTTCCTACCCTTGTCGGCAATAGCCGGCGATGGTAGGGCGGCGGCGAGGGCTAACTTCTACTTCCCTTATTATTATTATTATTATTATTATTATTATTATTATTATTATTTAGGTTATTTTTTCGTTTAATTTTAATTTTGAAAAAAATAAACTATTTTTAAGTTGAACAGTCCATGTGGACGGCACGTGGGTTGATTTTTTTTTCAAATTGCCATGTAATATTAAAAAATTAATAAAAAATGCCATGTGTCTTGTTTGGAAGGAATTGTCACTTAAGTAATCGTTTTTTTCGGAATTAACACTCAAAGGATCGTTTTTTTTTCAATTTGGCACTTAAACAATCTAAAAAAATATTAATAATAAAGTGAGCGCTGTACACAAATATTGGCACTCCAGATGTCTTTTTGCCCATTTATATCAAATTATCTTTCATTTTAGAGAAAAATCAAGGATCTTTTATTAAAAAGAAAAAATAGTTTGAGACAAATGGCGATTTTGAATTTTTGAGATAAAAATTAGCTTGTGGTAAGCTTATCATGAGAGGTATTAACTATTTATTTTTGAGGTAATGATATTAGTAGTCCTTAAACTTTTGCTTATTGTTCAATTCATTCTTGAACTAATTTTTTTTATGTAATGCCGTCCCTAAACTTATGAAAAATGATTCAATGTGATCTTTCCATTAAATTCACAAAATCTACTAGATGTAGATGGCATATTCCGACTATAGTTTTCCTCAATTTCTTCCTCACACTTTGTTTTTTTTTTTCAATTTAGTCCCTGCATTATTTTTTATTCTCTGTCAATTGCACCAATGAAAAATCTAGGTTTAATCCCAATGAAAAATGTGTATCAATTATGTCACGAAATTAAAATTCAAAAATAACAAATTAATTTAATAGGTTGCATATATCAAAATGTTTACTTGTGTTCAAATTGTGTAAGCATTTCTAAGTGTAACTAAAATGTCATGTTAGCATAAGGAGCATTTTAAATTGATATTCTAAACTTACCTAAGTGCGTCATAAACACGTAAAAAGGTGAGTTTATACTTGACTTGTTTATTATTTATTATGAGTAAAATTGAACGAACAAGTTAACAAGTGTCGTGTGTACGTCTTGTCAAGTTAAAAAATAACTAGTTTAGAAATGAATCGAACAATGAGGAATTTTGTTTTTTGATCGGAAACAATGAGGAAAATTTCAAAGACTACATTTTCCTTGGAAAGTTTCAAAAATCATTTCCAATTTTTTTTCTTGATGTCAATTCGCATCATCAATTTTGGAAATCCACAATTTACAACTTCAAACCAAATCCACAGTCTAAGGATATTTTGGGTGTGTCTGGTTCGGTTTTGGAAATAGATTTTGAGGAAATACAAATACCTTCAATCTAAAGGGTTTTGGAGAAATGCAAATTATGTTTGATAAAAAATGCTTTGAAAAGTAACTATGGGCTAATGAGTATTTGTGAAAAAAAAATTTGCAAGGGTCTTTGCTAAAATATTTTTTTAAATAAACAAATGAAAATGAAGCGGCGGTCATCGGCCGAGGCCACTAGGAGTCGCGAGACCCCATCGAGGTTAGCCACGGGGTTTCATTTTTTAAATATTTTTTAACTAAAAAAAATAATGTAGCATAGAATATGAGGGGCAAAACCGAAATTTGAAAGAATTGGTGAGGGTAATTTTGGAAGAAAGAAACACTAGGCCAGCATTTGGCTAAATGTTGATCCTTGCTAGCATTGAGATTTCGGCCTTCCCAAGGCTAGCATTTGGCGAAATGTTGTCTTAGCGGCATTGAGCTTTCAGCCTTCCAAAGGCTAACATTTGGCTAAATGCTCCTTGAAAAAACTTGCAAGTACCCCAGCATTTTCTTAATGGGCTTTAGGACTTCAATGTTGCTTGAGAAAGCTGAACCAAATGTGCATGCTTCGTTTTGTAGTTTATTGTTTTTGGTTTTTGATTATATTCTTCTATTATAGTTTTACTAGCATCTTTTGCTTTAATTTTGTGAATATATACGTATTAAATTGTATCTAAAAAAACAATCAAGGTACCGTTATAGATAAAATTTAGATGGCGCCACTTGTGCTAGATAAAAAAATTGGTAACGATTCCCTTATTTTTTTTTTATTAATTTACAGTTGCGGATCACATCAATTATAGGGACAATTATCTAAAAAGTCCTAAACCTATTATATTTGTGTCAATTTAGGTCTAAATCTTTTACGTGTGTCTATTTAGTCTTAAATTCACATTTTTGCCATTTCAATCCATTTGACCAATGTTTGGCCATAATTCGCTTATGTGGACGTTGGCCATTAGACGTAACATGTCCATCACCGACGTGAATATTTGTTAAAAACATTTCAAATTTTCTCTTTTTTTCTTTTCTTTCGTTTACTTTTTATATTACCAATAGTCGGCAAGGATCGCCGACTAGCTCTCGCCGGCACTAGGCTAGGGGACTGCGACCCTCGTAGGCAATCGCGAGCCTCGCAGGCACTCGCGAGGGCTGCAATGCCCTCGCTACGGCCGATGAGGGCATGGGGAGGGCTGCGATGCCCTTGCCCGATCTAGGCAAGGCCACGATGCCTGGAACAGGCAAGGGCGTCCCGGCCCTCGCCCGTGGCCAATACGTGACCAGTGAGGGTTCCTTGATAAAATTAAAATTTTTTACGTCAGCATTGGCGATGTCATTTTACGTAAGTAATTTCCGGTCAAAATTAGCTGGATATACTCAATTGAAAAAATATGAAAATATTTATAATTAAATTGACATAGTGAAATTGTTTAAGACTGAATCGGCATAAATACAATAAATTTATAATTTTTTCGATAAATTTCCCTCGATATTTCCTGTCGACAGCCCCTTTTAGGTTGCTTCACATATGGGCCTGAATGTGCTTGTGGGGCAGATGAAATTATGTCGAAAGGATAAGGTTCACGCAACATGACGAGGGATATGTCCCGAAATTAAACATGGTCGTCCCACTTCTTGAGCTTTAAAAGACATGAAATTTACAAACGATACACTATCTTCGGAAAAAAATATGGTCAAATGCAACAACTCATCAAAACCCCAAATCATTACCCCCCCAAAACAAAACCACAAAAAAAAAAAAAAACTTGACCAAAATCTTTTATAATTAGGTTTTTACTGCACCGAAGGGTATTGAAGCAACAAGTCAAATAGCAAATTATGGGCATGTTATAATGTAAAATCTTCGAAAAATGACACAAATGATCCTTGAATTTTGGCCCAATGTGCATTGTGGTCCCTGAAATTTCAATTTGTTCAATGTGATCTTTGAACTTTTGAAGCGGGTTTAACTTAGTTTCTGAACTATAGAAAATTATTCAAAGTCGTTCATGAGCTTGAATTAATGGAAGGACTGCATTAAACTTTTTTTTTATTTTATATTTTAGGGATTAAGTTGAAAGTGTTTCAAAAGTTTAGAGACCACATTGCAGATTGAATTAAAGTTTGAAAACTATATTGATCAAATTAAAAGTTTAAAAATGACATTGCACATAGGATCAAAGGAACTATTTGTGTCGTTTTCCCTAAAATCTTCCAGAAATTAGTACGAAGATAACACATCAAGCGGGTCATTCACGAGCTAATCATTTAGAGATTCAATTTCCATGTAGATTTAGGGGTTGTCCAAAAAGTACTTAACTTATTGCACATTTGGCCAATTTAGTCCCAAACTTTTCAATTGTGCCAATTGAATCATAAATCTTTTTATGTTTATGCCAACTAAGTCCATCCGGTTAATTTTGATCGAAAAATGCTGAAGTGGCGATCCGGTCGGTCTTGATTGTTCCATATGACTTACTAGCGTCGACATGGACAACTTTTTTATAACATTTTTTCTTTTTTTCTTGTTCCTATTTTTTTCCTTCCTTTACGTTGGTGGCCGGCTTCAGGTGATGGCTAGCCACCGATAATCGCCAGAGAGGGTTGGATGAGGTTGCCCTTGACGACCACGATTAGGAGTTGGTTGGCCTCACTTGGATGGGGTTCACCCTCGCGTAGTACTGATTGAGGGTTGCCAGCCTTTGCCTATGGTCGGCGATCTTTGCTAGCACTCAGCAAAGAAAAGCAAAGAAAAGAAAAGAACTATAAAAATTAAAAAAATCGAAAGTTAATTAAAATGTATAGGCCAGCTTAGATCATGCCACGTAGGACGATAGGCATCCACATCAGCAATTTCATGGTACATGGTGCAAAATCATACATTAAAAGGTTTTCTTTAAAAGAAATTAAAAATACATTTTTAATTAGTAGAAGGAAATTTCAAGTGATAATATTTGTGTACGGCGCTCACTTTGATGCCAAAATTTTTCACCACCTCACTTAAATGCCAAATCGTAGAAAAAGCGATTACTTAAGTGCCAACGATGAGAGATTCTAGCTAAAATAAATACGTTGCATTTTTATTTTAAAAAATTTAGTGACATGTCATTTTTTATCCAAACAATTTAGTAACATGGCTTTTTTAAATAAAAATCAATTCTACGTGTGCAAAGAGAATGACGTCGCTTGGTCGATTTGGCACTTAAGTTATCATATTTTACAACTTATGGCACTTTTGTGATCACTTTCAGAAAAACTTGGTACTCAAACGATCATAATTTACAACTTACGGCACTAAAAAATCACTCCGTGAAATTGGCTAAATGATGTCGTTTGTGCTTTGGAAGCCGACAAGGATTTTCAACGAGCCACATAGGATTAGTTAATTAATAAAAAATTATCACGTATGATTTTCGGCCAAGCTCATCGGAATTGGCACTAAAATAACTATCTTTCAAAAAAATTGGCATTTATAAAAAAAATAGTGGCATTAAAGTGAGCGCCGTATATAAATATTGACACTTAAGGTGCCATTCTGCCCTTTTTAATTCTTTTAAAAGAAAGCATATGATAGCACAAAAATGACTAAGCCATCGATACACGGCCATGTGCAAAAAAAAAAAAAAAAAAAATCGATACACGGCCATAACAACAAGTTTCGCTAGGCACATGACTAATCCCTGGGAATAAAAGTGACATCGACACTTGTGCTAATCAATAATTAATTACTGACCTGTGACGACGACGAATGATCAAAGACAATTGGTAAACGTATCGATCGGTGGGAATGAGTAAGTCAGCAGAAGATCGAGAAGAAAGTGGACAAGATAAAAAAATACGGTTACAAGTTCAGAGCCACAAAAGGACGAAGTGATTGCAATCGTAGGGCAAACGACAGGCGGTATTGGAGGAGAAGCCGCTTTGGAGCAAGATCATGGCATCGTGACAACATGGATCCAAGTATTGGAAACCGCTCAGGAGCAGTAACAAGAAAATCACTATAAAAATCATTGCCTGTCACTGGAGAACCCCTACGCAAATCAAGCGAATTTACTATCTTCCAGTATCTTTACTATATTGCATTCTATCCCTATTTTTTCAGATTCATGTCATCGATTAAATTCGGCGTATTTCTTAGCTATTGTAGTTTTCAGATTCACATCGTCTTTAAATTCTGGCATAGTTTGTTTACATAAGTCCTATTATGAAGTTTGTATTTTCCATGCCTTGTCGTTGATTAAATTCTGGCTCAGCTTGTGTCTGCATAATCCTACTGAAATTCAAGTTGATGATTTTGCTGTTTGCCTGGATATTTCCTGTCCGGAGTCTCCACAAAACTTGTTTCCTTTTAATTAAAAGCCGAAAAATAATTTTCGGTGAAAGATATTCGACGAAACTACATGACACAAAACGTATTTTTCTTGAATAACAAACTTATTAAATTAAAAAAATAAATACTTGAATTTCTTTCTATTATGTAACATATATAATGTATGTATATACAGTATATGTATTTCATACTGTTAACACCAAAATAATAAGTCCTGAAGGGGTGTCATCGTCAATACATCTTGAAGTCGGTAAATCAAGAGCAACAAATGATTTTTCGAAATTCGATAAGTTGGCCGTAATATGCTGAAAGTTGCAAGAACCCGACATTCGGGAAGTGGGTAGCAAGGTCATTAAGTCCAAGATTCGGTAAGTGGTCATGATTCGGGAACTTCCCGAAAATCATAGAAGGTCAACGATGGAGGGGTGCAGGCATAAAGAGGGCCATGGAATAGCTAAGTTAGCCACGTCAATGGGAAGTTACAAGCGGGAAACGAAAGTAATGGGCACGAACAAATCATGGGAGGTTATTCAAAACGATTCAAATTCAAAGTCATTATGGCAGTTGAAGATCAAATTTTGGCGGACAAAAGCAGTGAAGAACATGGGCAAAAAGGGGTAGTTATTGAAGGAGCCAAGATTAAAGATTTGAAAACACAAAGATAACTAAGCGAGTAATTACGGGGTGAAAGGAGATACAAATATCAAGAAGACAGAGGAGAACAACAAGATGAACACATATATAAAAACACTCAATTTCCTCTCTGAGTTTAACTTTTGTCTCACTTTAAGTTCTTGCACTTTCAATTCTAGTAGCCAAGTTTATTTCCTAGTCATGTACTGCTTTCTTAGGAGTACCGTAACTTAACTCTGACCTTTGTTGATCTCAAGTCCACTTTCAATCCATCTATTTCAAACCCATTTTCACACCTTCTCTTTGTGATCTGTTCTTCATCGGATACCTCCTCGAGAATTGAACCGTAGAACCTTCTTAATAAAAATCGAAGAACGAATTGAGGTGAAAGATTTTCATTGTTGCAAAATGAGCAAACATCTTTTTGGCACGCCCGTTGGGACTATCGTGGTGAGATTTGGAGAAATGGTGAGAACTATGAATCAACCAGGAAGAGCACAAGTTGACAAAGTCAACAATCCGGATGATGGTGCACGTTCAGAGCACTTAGTGGCTAATCATGCTGAAGAGGTACCCCATCGCAATGCCGATATTCCACGGCGGTTAATTGGAGAACAGACTCGTACTTTAGCAAGCGATGCTACATTGGTGGCTACGATGAAGAAGATGTTTGAGAAACAGCAAAACGAACTCACCAATTACATGGTGCGACATGTAACCGACGTGATAAGGCCTATGGTGGTCAACGCCATAAACGAGGTAATATCGCATCCTAGTTCGTCTTCTCAAGTTCCACCTTTTTATGTGAATTCTCCGGGTACTATGCCATTTCCTCTAACATCGGGACCTCCCATTGTTGGATATAATGATAGTGGGGGACAGAATCTACAACCCTTTGTGAGAATTGTACCAAGGCCAAAGAATCCAACACCAACAAACCTAATGAATGGAGTGAACGGTTATAATTTCCCTCAAACCGGCCCCATTGAAGTTAATGTGGTCAACCCCTTTGTTCCAAATCCACTGCTAGCACCGAATGTACCAAATATGGGGCCTATGAAATCTCATGCAGCCCAACCATATCCACCGATGAGAAGGAATCCTTTGTATAGGCCAGGGCCACTAATTAACTTCAATGTGGAACATCAAGGGATAGATAGACCCCAACCGGTTAACTCTAGGGGGCAAGATCCTTGGATAGGCCAACAGAACTTGAGGCTATGGAATACGGACGCGGTGGGCAAGTTGGTGCAACAATTGGGGGTAGAAAGAGGTGCTCCAAGACTTGTGTATAGGAAGCCACATCTCGATTGGGTTGACAATATCCTATACCCGAGGGGTTTCAAGACACCGGACTTTGGTGTGTTCACGGGAGAGGAAGATCGATCAACAGTGGAGCATGTAGGCTGTTTTCTAGCACAATGTGGGGAGGCTGGAACCAATGAATATCTAAGGTTGAGGCTGTTCCTATTGTCCTTATAAAAAACAACATTCACTTGGTATACCAATTTGCATGCAAACTCTATTCAAACATGAACTGAGATGGAAAGATAGTTCCATTCTCAATTTTACCGATCGGTACCAGAGGTGACATGGCTGATTTGGCAAGGATGTAACGGTACAACACCAAGACAGCTGATCGGTTTATTGCTCGTTTCAAGAAATCCAGGAACATGTGTTTGGCTTCTCTTACCAAGAGAGAATTCATTGGTTTAGCCTTCAATGGGTTAAAGTTTAATTTGAGGGAAAGGTTCGATGGACAATCCTTTGATGATCTTTTTCAATTAATCGCTTGAGTTTCCAAGTATGAGCATTTGTTGAAAGAAAGAGACAAGAAGCCGATGAAGGACAATCGGTAGATAGTGACTCTTGCGGAAAGTACCGAGTTCAAGGATTACGCTAAAGAAGAGAATAAGAAAGCGATTACAACTATGGTATTGTAAAAACCTTATGTTTATCCAGCTCTTAAACCGACAAGAGTCGGATACGTCTTAAAGTTTAAAGCTAAGGAGATAAACAACTACTCTTTTGACATCTTTAAATTGGATGCGATATTTGACTTGTTGCTGAAAGATGGCCTAACCAAATTGGTTGAAGGTCAAGTAATCCCATTTAAAGAGAAGTTGGTTGACAAGAGGTACTGCAAGTGGCATCATTCTATGACCCATGATATCGTGAATTGCATTGTCTTTAGAAAGACAATCCAAGAGGCAATTCGGCAAGGCAAGATTAAGGTTGCTGAAAACAAAGGCAAAGCTGCAATGGAGGTAGACACGGATCCGTTCTCGAAGATGACATGCATGATTAATATCCATGAGCCATCTAGATATGAGGAGATGGGACTTTGTACTCGTTGTCACCAAGAGTTGATAAATAGGAATCGGGATGTTCCAAGGTTTCAATTTATGAGAGGAACAAGAGGAAGATACAGATTGGAATCGTTCGTTCGCAAAGACAGTAGACCACGGATAAGGTCCGAGATAGTATCAACTAGGCATTCTTCTGTTTAATCAAGAAAGAAAGAAGCCCAACCAAGACAGCTAGTGCTAGTGCTTGAAGGGAAAGATATCGATGATCGGGCTGATAGGAAGGAGGTTTACCCTAAGCTACCAAAACAAGTTCTTCTAGCCCAAGAAATCGAAAGGCGAGCTCACAAAGAAGAGAAAACCCCATGAAAGCCTGAGAAGAAGAAGAGTTTGTAGCAACGTTATAAAGAATGAGATCCCATAGTAGGCCTGTTGGGAGAGTCTAGTGGGAAGTTTGATTATGTTGTGTACTATGGGGATACATTCGATTATCCACCCCCGTCACTGCCAGTTGAACCAACGGGTTGGGGAGATGAGTCCGATGTTCCACCACCAAATCCAGTTCCACAAAACATATAGAAGAAGAGGACGGTTAAGGTTCCACACAACCCTCATGAAGAGAAATGGTCAGTAACTAGGCCACCTGGTTAAGCGTCTTACCGAACCATTAAAAGACACTTTCGGCGAATGAAAGGCGGACGGAGGAATTTCGGGAACAACCAAACATGAGGCATGACATTACAAAATTCAACATCCAGGCCTTATAGTAGAAAAGACAATTGGGTTTGGAGACGTAGTTCTATTGAGAAGGAACCCACTAAGGCGGAGAGAGTTACCTCCACATATGATTCGGGAAGTTACTCTCGTCTAGAATTTGGAAGAGGAAAGGACATTCAAGACACACCTCGAACAATCAACTTTGGGTAGTTCATTGTAGCACTTAGCCTAAAGCATAAAGGAAAGTCAAAATAAAGGAATCATAAGTTATCGCGGGAGGATAGCAAGAGTTGCTAAGCGAGCCAGTCTAAGATCTTGAAAAAGTCTCTCTCTCCAATAAGGATCAATATGGTTCATGCAAAGCTCCCACCCGAGTACGGGGCATGTTCAATAGTGGAAGAAGATCTTGAGCACATATCGAAGAAAGAGATAGCGATGGAAGAATTTCAGTTCTCTGATAATGAGGCCATCAAGTTTGAGAAGGTACCATTGGATAGAGCCAAGCACTTGAAATCTTTGGTTATCTCAGGGAGAGTCAATGGTCGTCCCGTCGGTAAGATCTTTGTAGATGCATGAGCATCCTTGAATCTTATATCTTACAAATATTTCAAGAAGTTGGGGAAAGACGAATAGGACATCATCCCGTCGAACGATCGGTTGTCCGACTTTCTTGGAGAAGTCACCGAAGTCAAGGGGGCGGTTGTACTTGATCTAACCATAGGGTCCAAGACGTCAAAGACCACCTTTTTTGTAATAGAGTCATATAGTTCATATAACTTGCTGCTTGGAAGGGATTGGATACATTCCAATCAATGCGTACATTCAACTCTCCATCAAGTGTTAGCATTTTGGAAAGATGAGAAAGTGGAATACATCGAGGCCAACTCGGGACTTGCTCCAATGGGTTGGATTGAGATCCATCAAAGGTGTCGGGATCATCAATGTGGAAATTATGTTGTTGAACTACCGAGGATGGACTTACAGTTCTTTGCTTATTGTTGCTTCGGGGATAGAAAGACTAAATGGATCCCTAAGTCAAGCTTGGCATTAGGTGAATTACATACTCTATATGGAAGACGAATCCTTATTACAAGAAGTTTGTGAGAGGTACTTTGCATATTTGGCGAAAATAGCTCAGCAAAGTGTTGAAACTTCAGATCGCATTGAATAGTGGAAA
Organism: Rhodamnia argentea; assembly: GCF_020921035.1. NCBI lineage: Eukaryota > Viridiplantae > Streptophyta > Magnoliopsida > Myrtales > Myrtaceae > Rhodamnia > Rhodamnia argentea. Next base: position 21,174,618 of record NC_063154.1, read on the forward strand.
GAATCACCAACTAAGGAAGACAATAAAGCGATAGAGGCTCAAGATCCATTGCTGGAAGTTGATAGTGGAGAATCCGGGTGTCACCTCTTGGTATATGTGAGTACTTTCCTACAAGGGGGCATGAAAGAAGACTTGATCAACTTGATTAGAAGGTACAAAGATTGCTTCGCATGGGATTATCATGAGATGCCTGGTCCGTCAAGAGATATTGTCGAACATCGCCTTCCAATTAAGAAGGGATTTCACCCACACAAACAACCGGCGAGGAGATTCGCCCCGGATGTAGTTGATAAAGTCAAGGAAGAGATATAAAGGCTGCTGAAGGCAAGATTCATTGAGACAACTAGGTATGTGGAGTGGATCTCGAATATTATTCCCCTGAAAAAGAAGAATGGAAAGTTATGTTAGTGGCTAGTGATTTCATCTAGAGGGGGGGTGAATAGGTGATAGAGTGTGATTTTAAGAATTTATTGCGAAATTTAGATCACACGGCGTAAAATAGAGATCTCGGATGATGGAGACAGAGTGTATCACAACGAGCAAGTAATTCAATTGACGCATGATATGTAATGTGATCAATGCACGCTGTTCGTGTACAGTTTAGCTATCACAATATATCTAGAGTGATCAAAGAAAGAGATAAGGAAAAGCGCATAGAGGGTTTATAGTGGTTCGGCTTTAGTTAAACCTACGTCCACTTCTTTAACCGACACCCAATCGGCTGGATTCCACTAGTAAGCTACTCGGAGGTTACGGATCAATGATCTCCTTGACACGCAGGACTTCACACCTAGCACTCAACACTCGTGTGTACACCTCCTCACAATTACAATGGATAGATCAAGAAGTGTGTTGAAAATGGAGTTCACTCTATCTAAGAATTATGAACACTTTTCCCTCTTAACGTCGATCTCTGTTTCCCTTCGTCTTCGAGATATCTTTTGTACTCTTTCGCCTCCAATCTAGCTGTTGCAAGGCATCCCGAAGAGATCTCTCCAAATTTACCCTTTTGGACGAGATGATTACCAAAAGAAGATCTCTTAGTCGTTGGGGATCGCCAAAGGAAAGTCTTCCTCGCTTGGATCAAATCGCCCATACAATTATGATCCCGGGTTTCCATAAATGGTTTCTTCCATTTGGAAAGTCTTTGTTTTTCTTCTTGGTTTCGCATCCTTGATTGATCTTCGTCACCGAGAATCTTCAAGAATGATCCAGCTTGATGGTGTCCGTTGATATGCATTAATTAAGCTCAATTTGTATTCCTCTTGAAGTTTTGATTATTACTCGTGAAGTACTTCTCTCGGAGCTTAAGTGTCATTGCAACGTTTGAGCTATCCCCGCTCATCGTCTGAGCTCGAACTAGAGTTTGAGACTCTCGGAAACAATATCTCGAGCCAAATCCTTTTGCCGATTCAATCCCGTGCATCCCCGCACCAAAGGATAATATGCAAAACAAGTAAATCACGGCATTATCTCAAAACATAAGAGAACTTGGATTGTTTTGTCAATTTCAAAATCGTCTAGGGATTTTTCTCAACAATCTCCCCCTTTTTGATAATGACAAAACAATCCACAATAGTAACGAGTAATTGAGTTAAAAAGGTGAGCAACTCTAGCAAAGTTACTCTAGTGAGGATCTTGCTAAGGAATAATTTTAGTGGTTCGTTACTTGTACTTTTAGCAAGAATAAGTTCTGAAAAAAATGCAATTATATACGATGATGAGCGGTCTCGGAACTTGTGCTATCTCAATTGATGAGTTTGTATTCTAAGTGCATATACTTATTGAGATGTGTAATAGTTTCATATACGATGCGAGTATGAAAGTTGTAACTCCTCAGAGCATCACATTATGTTAGATGCTCGGAGCTTGTCCTGTTTAGCTAATGCTTTCAAGTTTAACCCGTCAAGTGAAATATGTGATTTTGAGAGAAGGGAACTTGTTCACTTACTCAGCTTAGGAGAAGGTACTCCTTTTCGGATGATGTTTCCACAGATCATGCTTAACTTGAGATCTTGTATTTGAGGGATTCTTGCTAGAATACGCACGCATATCACAGATTGATTTTACACGATTCATTCACATATTTTTCATATCACATCACGACATTACAAGTTAGTCATATATCTCACATATCACATCACGACATCACAAGTTATAACACAATTATGTCACACATGTCTCACAATATACCATTCTCCCCCTTTTTGTCATCAGCAAAAGGGAGTGACCTGCATAGTCGGATACGAATTGTAGAGATAAAACGTTGCTCCTCTTGAATTCGATGCCTATTCGGGTCATCTATGCAATATACTCAAATCAATCATGCTAACATTCGGATATGAAATTTAGCAGAGAATAATGAATCATTCAATCAAATGAATCGGAAGAGAAAAGGACAGTGTTCAGAGTGAGATTCAGAATACAGATCCAAACATGAAATGTTGTAAAAAAACAGTTTAAGGTTTTGGTGTTTGGTCCGGTTGATAAGATGATGGGGCTTGATCTGAAGTGGAGGCTTGGTCCGTAGATAGTTGAACTAGGACAAACTTGGATAGCCGATTTAACTTAAGGTCCAGATCCCGCTTCATAGTGAGGATCCTGTTGTCCAAGAAGCCCAGCTGAGATTCCGAATAATCATGGACAGTTTTCTGAATTTTTGCAACCTCAGCATCTACCTTTGTACTCGGGCTTTCAACTTACGAGCGTAGAGAGGTCCAAAGCTCTGACCATTTTTGGTTCATCTCTTGTTTCCTGTGTGCTATCTCCCTGAGAAGGTCCGAGTCATTAGCACTGTCTGTTTCATCCGTCCGAGTGCTCACATTTGTTGACTCCCCCTGAGTCCTTACATGGTGCTTAGATGATGAAGCAGATTTGCCTGGGAGATTTGCTATTTCAGCAGCATTAGTATCTGTTTCGGTTTGCTCCCTCTCGGACGTTCCTTCTTGTGGATGTGCCCCCTCGGTCTTTGTTCCCTGTTCGGGAACAGATGACATTTCTTCTCTCGTTGTATCTCTTCCTTCTTCTGTGTCCTCTCTCTCCTTTTTCTGCTGCTCCGGTTGAGTGGCAGTCTCATCCTCATATGTTGATCTGACGATCGTTTGGATCAGCTCTTCTAATTCTGTATCATTTGTTGCTGAGCTGTCCGAGATGTGCTCCTTTTCAATTCTATCAAGTAGCACCTTAGCAAGTTTTCTTCTTTTGATGCTAGGTCCGGTTGATTTGTGAGCAATCATCTTGATCCTCCTCTTTCGAGTGGATTACGAGGATGTTTTCGCAGATTTGTTATGTGGAGTTTCAATAGCGGGCGCCTTTTGAGGAAGATCTATAGGGATCACCTTCTTCTTTCTATCTCTCCAGCTTCCATCTTCAAATATGTAACCCATTTTTGTGAGCATTCTCTCGACCACACTTCCCCGATGGAGCTCTACGGATCCGAGTTCCAGAGGTACCACTATCTGCCGGTACTCAAAGATTTTGCTTATCGGAGATCTATAGGGCAGGTGACCCTTATTCTTCTTCACTGCTCTTCTCATGTGCGGAAAGATTAGGTGAGGCGGAAGAAAGGGTTTTCAATTTAGAATGGCCTAGATAAGCTTTGCCTCATACCTTGAGATATCCGTCTTTGAGGATCCCTTTGGCCTTGGGCAGTTGATAACTACTTTATGCGGTATGATGGTCCTCGGAGGGAAGTGGTGATGCTCAACGTGTAGCTTGTTGGCTCTTGAGAGATCGGGGTTGCCAGACAGCTCCTTGTAAACATCTTCATCTGATATAGGAATTTTGGTGAAACCGAATAGCTCGGTCCGAAGAATGTCTGCCAGGTCTTCAGCAATCGGAATGATGTTCTACTCCCCGTAAGAAAATTGAATTGCATTTCTATCGATCATTGTGAAGTTCGAGTAGAAATAGGCGATCGATTCAGTATAGGTTGGAGTGGTTAAGGAGCAGAAGTTATGGAGCTGCAAGTTGGTGAGGGGATAGAGGATCTGCAGACCATTCCTTTCAAAAAAGTCTGAATCAACAGGTCTGTTAGGCATAATGCCTCTAGCACGTAGTGCCTTGTAGCCTTGTTGATGTTCTTTCGATCCGAAGACCCTATCTCCCTCTTCTTCATCAGCCAAAAACTTCATCGGTACAGGCTTGAAAAAGGAATAAATCAGTTCATCATCATCATCCCTCAGATGTTCGATCACGAAATTTCTTCCTCCTTCACATCCTCCTTTTGAGCACTTCCCCGCTCAATCTCTACGGGTTCTCCAACCTTTCCTTTTCCCTTTCCGAAGGGACTACTCTTCCGAAATTCGGTTCCTATCCGGTAGCTAGCCCTATTTATTTTCGAGTGAGCATCTCGGAAAATTTGTACAGCTCTTTCTCATTGAAGAACCTATTCAATTTTACAAATTCCAGAATGTTACTTTCATACCTACCATCAATCCACATCCCTTTAATGGCATTCGATACACCCCTAGCTAGCTTTATCCTTTTTTCAATAGGCAAACTAGCGTTTTCCTCGGGGGTTCGGATTACCGTGGAAGAGATTCGTTCTTGAATCTTCTTGCGTTTCTCTTCTGTCATTCCTGTTGGCGAAGTCTTTGCCATGTGAGCGATCAATCTCTATGCCTGCTTTTCAGCTTCACTCGGCAAGGTGGTGAGGTCGTAATGGGTTGGAGCATTGCCGGATGCTCTCTGTTCTTTGGATCCTAGACGAACAGAACGACGAGAGCCAGCAGCTGATGATTTCTGTGCCGAAGGATTCTTGGGCCCTATGAGGAATGAGAATTGTCGGGCGATTCTGATCGTGGAGCTTTGAGAGATTTAGGGTTTTTTGGATTTCGTAAGATTGAGTGAGCGAGTAGAAAAGGTTTAGGGTGCGGGAGGCGGTTCTTATTTTGATAAAATAGGAAATTCTTTTGAAAATATTTTGAGAATATTTCAGCTCAATCAATTTAATTTCAATCAAGGCAATCAAATATTCAATCGGAACAATAAGCACAATCACATAATATTTGCCGAATATTTAAGAAGATTGTGTTGATGCGTACCTTATTTGTTGCCAAAAATAAAAACGACTTACGCACCAAGATTTCGAACGATCAAATCTTTTGTCGTATCCGCTCGGAAGATGTTGTCTTCGGATGGTCCTCTAAGTTCCGAGATCCTTGAGTTCCTTTAGATGATGCTTTCAAGCTCGGAAGTCGCTGAAAGTCTTGAGATGATATTTTTAAATTACGAGGCAATTTCTCCTGTCTAGATCACAGCTCAAATGGGAATCATGGTAATACCCAATTCTTGTTTAATGTACTCAAATGTATTTTTGTCAAGTGCTTTAGTGAATATATCATCTAATTGATGTTTAGAATTAACAAATTGAATGTTAACATTACAGTTATACACATGATCACGAATAAAATGATGCTTGATTTCAATATGCTTAGCTCACAAGTGCAGAATTGGATTCTCCGTGAGGTTGATAGCACTTGTGTTGTCACATTTGATTTCCATGTTGTGAGTTTCAACACCAAAGTCCTTCGGTTGTTGCTTCATCCATAGGATTTGAGCGCAATAGCTTCCTAGTGCTACATACTCAGCTTCTGCAGTTGATAAAGCTACGGTGTTCTGTTTCTTGGAGAACCATGACACCAGCATAGATCCCGGAAGTTGACATGTGCCCGAAGTACTTTTTCTATCCAACTTACAACCTGCAAGATCAGCATCCGAATAGCCATGTAATACAAGATTTAATGTTTTGGGATACCATAATCCTAAATTTGGATTAGTTCCTGTGTACTTGATGATTCTTTTGATAGCGGACATATGAGATTCTTTAGGATCGGATTGAAATCTTGCACACATGTACACGCTGAATATAATATCAGGTCGAGAAGCGATAAGGTATAACAAAGAACCAATCATGCTCCTATATAGCTTCTGATCAACCTGTTTGCCTTGTTCATCCTCATCCAAATTGGATGAGGTAGACATCGGCGATTCTGTTTTCTTGCGGATATTTTGACCAAACTTATTCACTAGTTCCAAGGTATATTTTTCTTGATGTATGAATGTACCCTGATTAGTCTAATTCACTTGTAGTCCTAGGAAGAATTTGAGTTCTCCCATCATGCTCATCTCGAACTCATTCTACATGGTTTGAGAGAAGTTCTTACAAAGATGTTGGTTAGACGAGCCAAATATAATATCATCAACATATATTTGGATAAGTAGAATGTCTTTACCTTCCCTTCTGAAAAAAAGAGTTGTATCAACTTTACCTTTTTTGAAACCTTTTTTAGTAAGAAAATTACTTAGCCTTTCATACCGGGCTCGGGGTGCTTGCTTGAGTCCGTAGAGAGCTTTCTTCAACTTGTACACATGATCCGAGTTCTTCGGATCTTCAAAGCCTGGAGGTTGTTTGACATAAACTTCCTCTTTGATATATCTATTGAGAAATGCGCTTTTAACATCCATCCGGTACAACTTGAAGTCATGGTGGCAAGCGTAAGCGAGTAGCAATATGATAGATTCTAGTTTTGCTATTGGTACATAGGTTTCATCGTAATCAATCCCTTCTTCCTGTGAGTAGCCTTTTGCAACGAGCATTGCTTTGTTCCCGATTACTTTTCCTTTATCATCCAGCTTATTCTGGAAGACCCATTTGGTTCCAATAACAGGATGATTCTTTGGTTCGAGTACAAGTTCCCAAACTTCATTCAATCTGAATTGTTGTAACTCTTGCTGCATAGCTTCGATCCGACTTTCATCTTCAAGAGCTTCTTCGATTCTTTTGGGTTCAACTTCGGAAACTAGAGCAAAGGCATTTATCGTATCTTTGAGTTTGGATCTGGTTCTTACTCATTCATCTATATTTCCAATGACCTGATTTACGGGGATGACTGGATCTGTATTTCCAGCTCCTATTTGATTTGTGACGTTCGGTCTCGGTGAAATCTTCATCATTTGAATCTTCAGATGATGTGCTTTGCGGAGTATTCTCCATGTTCTGAAAGGTTTCATCCGGTTCTGCGTCTTCAGATGGTGGTTTTTCCTTCTCGGATGATGATTTCTGATTCTCGGATCTTATTATTTCTTCAGCATCTATCGTCCGAGTAGTTCGCTCATCTTCAAATTTTACGTTTATTGATTCCTCGACTGTCCGAGAGTTCTTGTTGAAGACTCGGTAAGCATTACTTGTTGTGGAGTATCTCAAGAATACACCTTCATCTGATCTTTCATCAAACTTACCGGTTCGATCACTTGCATTTTTAAGAATATAACATTTACATCCAAACACATGAAAGTATGAAATATCTGGCTTCCTTCCCTTGTAGAGTTCATAGGAAGTTTTCTCAATCAATGGTCCGAGGAAAACACGATTGATAGTATAACAGGCAATTGAAACGGCTTCAGCCCAAAAATGGGGTGGTGCTTTGCTTTCAATTAAAATAGTTCATGCCATTTCTTGCAAGGATCTATTTTTCCTTTCAACAACTCCATTTTGTTGAGGAGTATATGGAGAGGAAAAATTGTGTTGAAAACCATTTTGATAACAGAATTCTGCAAAGTAGTGATTTTCAAATTTACCTCTATGATCGGTTTTGATGCTAGTGATTGAATAACCTTTTTCATTTTGAACTTTCTTAGAAAAGGTTTTAAAGAATGAGAATGCATTACTCTTGTGAGTAAGAAAGAATACCCATGTGAATCTAGTATAGTTATCAATAATAACAAGACAATACTTTTTACCTCCAATACTACGTGTTCGAGTAGGTCCAAAGATATCCATGTGCAACAGCTGCAGAGCATGGGTAGTGATGACTTCTTTTATGGATTTGTAGGAATTTCTTATTTGCTTTCCAAGTGTGCATGCTTTGCAAAGTTTTGTCTTTTCGAATCTGGCATTTAGAAGTTTTCTCACAAGCTTTTTTGTGGAAAGTTTGTTGATTTGCTTGAAGCTTATGTGTCCTAACGTCCTGTGCCATAGTTCTGGATCGTCTTTAACGGATAGAAGACATTTTTCATTCTCGGACGATGTGTCCGGAAGGTACATGTTGCCATATCTTCGTCCGGTAAATGATGACTTGTTGTCTTGGCTTGTACACGAGCACTTGTTTTCTGCAAAAGAAACTTTGTATCCAATATTGCATAGTTGGCTAATACTAACAAGATTGAAGTTCAAACCCTTGACTAATGAAACATCTTTGATGAGTAGATTGCCAATCTTCACGGTTGCTTTGCCCATAATCGTTTCGTTGTTGTTACCTCCAAAGGAAACGTTTCCTCAATCAAGGTTTTCAAAATCAATGAACATAGATGAATTACTAGTCATATCTCTAGAGTAACCGCTATCAAGGTACCATTTGTCTCTTCTTTTGTTCGGTACCTGCAATGATAAAAGATTCTCACTTTTTCTTTGGTACCCAAATTTGTTTGGGTCCTTTGAGGTTAGCCGTATAAGTGTATCTAAGAATGTTATGTGTTGGTCGATTGATCTTTGAGTAGTAGCTCCTGGAATGTTTCGGATCACCACAATTTGAACATCTTGAGAGACGTTGTCTTTCAAATCTTACAAATTGTTTCCTAAAGTGACTCACGTAAGCGCATTTAGAAGGTCTTTGCTTAAGTCTTTCTTTTACTGTCGGAAAATAATTTTTCTCATCACTTTCCTTTTGAAAACCAAGTCCTGACTTGTTGTAGTAGGGAACTTATATAGAAAGTATGTGTTGCAAAGTTTTTGAATCGGATGAAAATTTTTTGTGTATCTCCAAAACTACCTTTCTCAAAATGGAGTTCTCTTTTTCGAAAAGATGTTTTTCCTTTTTCGGAGAAACGTTTTCCTCTTCAAAAGGATTTCTTTCCTTTTTCAAGAAATCTTTTTCCTTTTTGAGAGCTTCCACCCTTGATTTCAATTGCGCATTTTTGCAAGATATAGAGTCGGATTTTTCATTTAGTTGACAAAATTCTTTTTCGAGAAAACTGATTTCTCATTTAGAGTCGAATTTTTTGTGTATCTCCAAAACTTCCTTTCTCACAAATTGTTTGCGTATTTTTCATCACTTTCACATTCGGTGTCGCTCCAAGTCTCTGCTTTCAATGCTTTCTTGGATTTCTCATCCTTGCCTTTCTTCTTTAATAGTGGGCAATTGGGTTTGATGTGGCCTCTTTTCTTACATTCGTAACAGATGACTTCTTGGCTTTCATTTTTGGTCTCAGATGATCTTCTACGATTGTATCGTCCGAGATCCATTTTGTCTTTGAAGTTCCTACCTTGTTTAGCCATTCTTCTGAATCTTTTGACCATGAGCGCTAGTTCTTCATCATCTTCGTCTTTAGAATCTGGAACGTCGGAATCAACATTTGATTTTAAGGCAATTGACTTCTTACCTCTAGTTGTGGTTTCATCATTGATTCTTTCTTCTTTATAAGATTGAAGAGTTCCAATGAGCTCGTCCATTGACAAGGGAGATATTCTTTGAGTCTTTCAAATGGAAGTTTTAACGTTGTCCCATTCCTTTGTAATAGCTCGGAGTAGCTTGTTGATTCTCATCGGTCCGGAACTGGTTGTCCGTGATATGTGAGACCATTCACTATTTCAGTGAACCTGTCAAACATTTCTTTCACTATCTCTTCAGGCTTCATTTTGAATGCTTCATATTGTCCGAGTAGAAAATTGACTTTTGTCTCCTTTACTCTGTCTGTTCCTTCTTAGGTGACGTGAAGCTTATCCCATATTTCTTTCAATGAGGAGCAATCTGCAATACGTCTATATTCGGTAGGTGATAATCCTTTGTAAAATGAATAAATAGCCTTTGCATCAAGAGCATCTCTCTTGGTTATCTCGGTTGCAGATAGAACAGCCGTCGGCGTTGTGTTGTCCCTTGCACTTGTAGTCTCTGTCGTTGGTTTTATTCCCCTTTTGTATGACATCCCGCATTTGGGGATCCCGGTATCTGACGAATGCTTTAAATTTATTTTGCCAGTAGCTATGATCTTTTCCTTCAAAGTATGGTGGCCTGTTATTGCTTCCACCTTCGATCCAAGAAGGAGAGAAATTGCTAGCCATAAAGATCGTTAGCTCAGAAGTAAAAACACTTCACAAAATATGAGCACCAGGCTACGATATCAATTGTTAGTGGCTAGTGATTTCACCTAGAGGGGGTGAATAGGTAATGGAGTGTGATTTTAAGAATTTATTGCGGAATTTAGATCACACGGCGTAAAACAGAGATCTCGGATGATGGAGACAGAGTGTATCGTAACGAGCAAGTAATTCAATTGACGCAGGATATGTAATGTAATCAATGCACGCTGTTCGTGTGCGGTTTAGCTATCACAATATATCTAGAGTGATCAAAGTAAGAGATAAGGAAAATTGCATAGAGGGTTCATAGTGATTCGGCTTTGGTTAAGCCTACGTCCACTTCTTCGACCGACAGCCAATCATTTGGATTCCACTAGTAAGCTGCTCGGAGGTTACTGATCGGTGATCTCCTTGACACACGGGACTTCACACCTAGCGCTCAACACTCATGTGTACACCTCCTCACAATTACAATGGATGGATCAAGAACTGTGTTGAAAATGGAGTTCACTCTATCTAAGAATTATGAACACTTTTCCCTCTTAACGCCGATCTCTGTTTCCCTTCGTTTTCGAGATGTCTTTTGTACTCTTCCGCTTCCAATCTAGCCGTTGCAAGGCATCCAGAAGAGATCTCTCCAATCTACCCTTTCGGATGAGATGATTACCAAAAGAAGATCTCTTAGCCGTTGGGGATCGCCAAAGGAAAGTCTTCCCCGCTTGGATCAAATCGCCCATACAATTATAATCCCGGGTTTCCATAGATGGTTTCTTCCATTTGGAAAGTCTTTGTTTGTCTTCTTGGTTCCGCATCCTTGATTGATCTCTGTCACCGAGAATCTTCAAGAATGATCCAACTCGATGGAGTCCGTTGATATGCATCAATTAAGCTCAATTTGTATTCATCTTGAAGTTTTGATTATGGCTTGTGAAGTACTTCTCTCAGAGCTTGAGCGCCATTCCAACGTCCGAGCTATCCCCGCTCATCGTTTGAGCTCGAACTAGCATTTGAGACTCTCGGAAACAACATCTGAGCCAAATCCTTTTGCCAGATTCAATCCCGTGCATCCCCGCACCAAAGGACAATCTGCAAAACAAGTAAATCACGGCATTATCTCAAAACATAAGAGAACTTGGATTGTTTTGTCAATTTCAAAACCGTCTAGGGATTTTTCTCAACAAGTTACGAGTCCGTATTGATTTTCGGGATCTCAATAATGCTACTCTAAAGGATGAATATCGGATGCCTATGGCAGACATGTTAGTAGATTCGGCATTGGGAAGTGAGATGTTATCTACGATGGATGGCCATTTGAGGTTACAATCAGATTTTCATTGCTAATGAAGATGTCTTGAAAACAACATTCATATGTCCTAGAGGAATCGGGACTTTCTAATGGATAGTCATGCCTTTTGGACTGAAGAATGCAGCAGCAACTTACTAGCGAGCGATGAATTTTATCTTTCATGATATGATTGGTAAGTTCTTCGAAGTTTATATTGATGACATCATGGTAAATCAACTCAAAAGGATCATCTAGACTACATTGAGCAAGTTTTTATTAGGATGAGGAAGTACAAGTTGAAGATGAATCTAGCCAAGTGTGCTTTTGGAGTTCGAATAGGAAATTTCTTGGGTTTCCTAGTCAATTAAAGGGGGATTGAGATTGATAAAAATAAGGAAAAAGCTATCATGGAACTTCCTCATCCTACATCAAAGAGACAACTCCAAATGGTACTCGTGAAGATTAATTTTCTCGGAAGGTTTATCGCAAACTTATATGGGAGAATGGAACCAATGACACAACTCTTGCGACTTAAGACTTAAGATGAATTCATTTGGGGAGAAAAACAACAAGTGGCATTTGATGTAATCAAGGCGTATTTGATCAATCCACCTGTTCTTGTGCCACCAAAAGTTGGCAGGCTATTGAAATTGTATTTATCTGCTACCGATACAACTATCGGGAGTATGTTGGCACAAGAACATGAAGATGGAAAAGAACAAGCGGTATATTTCTTAAGTAGGACACCAACTGATGTTGAAAAAAGATATACTGCGATAGAAAAATTATGTTTATCTTTCTACTTTTCTTGTATGAAGTTAAAACATTATTTGTTGTCAACTATTGTACATGTGCTTGGTAAGACTAATCTAATAAAATATATGTTGTCACGGCTTGTTACAAAAGGACGTATAGCCAAATGGGCATTTATCTTAACCGAATTCGATTTGGTGTACGTGCCAATGAAAGAAATCAAAGGTCGGGCTATTGCCGACTTTCTTACCGAATACCTATGTTTACAAATTGAAGAAAATGAATAGAATCTCGGTCGGGTTGTACCATGGACAATGTATTTTGATGGGTCTTGTACCAACAATTCAGCTGGAGCGGGTTTGGTGTTGATCTCTCATATAGGAGAACAAACAAGGTGTGTTTGTAAGTTAGATTTGAATGCTCTAACAATCAAGCTGAATATGAGACACCGATAATAGGTTTAGGAATATTGATTGACTTGAGAGCACAGTTCATCAAGACATGTGACGATTCACAATTGGTGGTTAAGTAGGTGAAAGGAGAATTTCAATGCTCGAATGAAAATTTGATTGGCTATTATTATTTAGCCAAGAAGCAATTATATCGGTTTAAAGATTATGACATAGTTCATGTTAAAAAAAAAAAAAAATCATGAAGCCAACGAGTTAGGACAGATGGCTTTAGGTTATAAATTATCAAAAGAGTTGGCGAGCACGACAACCACCATTATACTCTCTGTACCTTCCATTGAGCAAAGAGAGATGCCGATAGTAGTTAGTGAAGTGGTTCGAGAAAAAGATTAGAGACAACTTATCATGGAATTCTTGAAGAATCTTGATTCAAGAGACCAAAAGCTGAGGAGACAAGCTTAGAAGTAGATGATAGTAGGAGAAGAATTGTACCGAAAGTCTTCGGATGGATTGCTGTTGTGATGTTTATGTGAAGATGATATAAAGTTGGTCATGGCAGAAGCACACAAAGGCATATGTGGAGCGCATCAAGTTGGAATTAAGATGAGATGGTTATTGAAGAGATATGGATATTTTTGGCCAATGATTATGCATGATTGTATTGATCACGCTAAGGCATGTCACTGATGTAAAAAACAAGGACCACTACAACATGTATCACCGCTTGAACTCCATTTTATTATAAAGCCATGGCCGTTCGGAGGATGGGCGATGGACATAATAGGCAAGATTCATCCACCTTCTTCTTATAAACATAGTTTTATCCTTACGGCTACGGATTACTTTGCCATAATATATCAAATCGAAGTTTGAGATGTAGCCGACAACTCTCTAGAACATCATTCCATGGAATATAAACGTTTTAGCCCTTAAAGTCACATAATAGTAAGATTGTGCATTCTGACCCAAGAATGAAAACACGTTATAATGCACCACAACATCAGCCAACACTCATAGGTATGCAAAATCAACGTCACAATGATATATTCAGTAATCAATCAACAACCATCAACCAACAACTATTGCCTCCGATTCTCCTCATATTTCGGCTAAATGCTCGTCCTCTATTCATCTATCCTATGCATAAAATCGCTAGCATCAAGATGTTTACCTTTTGTGATGAACTTTGAAAGTCGATGTTGAGCTTGCTCGGTAATCTAGGCACCGAAGTTGCGGCTCAAACTCTAAAAATGGATGGAGTATTAAGGATGGTTAGTCTTGGTTCTAAGATAGAAACCTAACAACAAATAGAAGTAAGAGAAAACATAGGTAATCTGTATGAGATTCAAGTAGCTCCAGCCATGGAAACTTCGAGGAAATGTCAAGGAAAGGTCATCGGACTGTCGGATTGAAGTTCGGTGCCACTAGGGAGCACTACCCATGTAAAAACTGGTGATGAAGTTGAGAGGGTCTTGGTGCCAGAGGGGGCTCGGCGGGTGGTGGGAGGCTTAGCGGTTCGTATGATGGTGTAGGGAGGGACTAGGGGAAGGTCATAGTGGTGGTGGTTGGCTGAGAGGAGCCGTCGACCGACCAATAAGGCAGTGGCAAGGACTCAATGCGGGGGAAAGCAAGAGATAGAGAGTGTGTGCGTGTGCATGTGTGTGTTTCTCTTTCAAGAATGAGCTTCCCCTTGAATTTTTGGTAACCCTCTCCTCATTATGGCCGAATGACGAGTGTCCTTTTTAAAATAATCCTCTCTTGCACAAACTTTCATGACACAAATCCCTAGAAATCCCTTTGTACCATTGTCCTTGAAATGATATTCCTTATCCACTTTTTTTTGGTTGAAATTCCTTATCCACTTGAAAACTTACCTATTTCATCCTCACCTCTATTTTGTCTTGACATGAGAAGATTCTAGAGCAATTTCTCTTCTTGAGATAATCCCAATTAAGATGATGATTAGCATGAAAATTAGTGAAACTAACTATACCCGAATAGCGAAATAGGATTGACCATGGTAAATTTAAAAGCCTTTGGATCAAATGTCAAGACCGACTCGAAATAATAAAAACGATAGGAAAAAGGTCAATTTTTTAGCTCGATCAAGGGATGAAATCTAATGGTTTAGAGAAATTGTTAAATTATGTCTCGAGTTTGAATTCATTTATGAAATTCAATATTTATTGGACTCTTGCGGAATGGTGTCAATTTTGTAAATATCCAATGTGATCAAGATGAAACACTCCACCGTACAAGAAAAGGAAATAAGAAGAGGGCCCACGTTCTTATCTCAATATTCTGTCAAGAGAGGAAAGAAATAAAAAAAACAAAGAACATATAGGGTTTTTTTGTAACGACCCTAGGACCTTTTCCCCTTATCACCCTGTTTATATTTTTCTTTAACTGTTTTCCTTATTTTCTGCCAACCTTTATTTCTAACGGTGGACATATGAAATAGCAGACATAGCAACCTCCATACATAAACACACATAATCTTATGTATGCTTCAATATATCTTACAATCATCATATAACCTCCTATTTATTACTTTATAAATAAAATACGAAAGTGGTACATACGCATATGGGTGGATTGGCCAAACAAAGGAGGTCATGGTGGGTCTATCAATTTCCTGAAAAAAAATAAAGGGATGAATGAGCAGCCCAGTAAATGAAATTACTAGGACTAAGGCGGAAATGTAAGCTTTATACTCAACAAAGCTATCCTGTGATCTATTGCAAACATGAGCACGAACCTTCATTTGTAAATCATCAAATACGTAGAATCCACCACATAACTTTTGTTCAAATGCCATGAACACATCAATCTATGCAAGTCACATTAAACGGCCATTCCTGGCTCGTCAATTTTCGTGCCTGTCCGGGCCATAATTAGTAAGACGTATCTCGGGAACGCTCACTTGTGGGTTCAACGTCGCCAAAAGGTGAACGTCTAGCATAATCACTTTCATAGGAACGACGGCTCAATATACCCACAATATGAACCCTTGAGACTTTAAGGGAACGTTTGCCTATCCGAGTCATAACAATTGCCTATCCGAGCCATACGTCGTTCCTCGGATGATCCGCACAAACACATTCTTACAGGCGCATGCATTAAATCATATTAATGCAAGAAAATATCGTCGTTGCTTGATGCAATAACACTCGTGTTGCACATGAAATGTAAATAATTCATATCAATCTAATGCAATACTTCGTTTAAGTAACAAACGGACGTTACCGCATTAGATTTAGTAATCCCATTTACCTTTTACCGAATTATCATATTTCACTATGATTAACGAACGAAACCCAAACTAAGCCAAAGGAAGAGGCGGTAGCAGCGTGATGGTGACAGCTTGAGGCGACGGTGACGGTGGCGTAAGGTGAGGGAGAGAGAGAGTCGGCGGTAAAGAGAGAGAAAAGAAGAGAGAAAATGATGGATTTTTGTGGTTCTAAAATGGGAGACCATCCTCCTTTTTATAGCCTAAAGTTTTTATCTTTTATGCCATTAATACACATGCTTCTTGTCCTAATCTTATTGGACCACCTAGAAAGCCTATTATTCAATATGTTATCTTATCTTTAGAGTAGCCACTTATCTCCATTTTATTGGGCCACCATGCACCCTATAGGTCATCTCGGTATAGATTAGCTACATATCGAAATCCTATTGGTCCATCTTAAACCCTAGGTATCTTAGATTAGCCACTTATCAGTATTCTATTGGTCCGCTTGTTTAAGCTATTAATCTTAGGTTTCTAGAGTAGCTACGATCCTTATTTGATTGGTCCATTTGTATGGTTATTATTGAACCTTATCTTAGTATGTAATGCTTGAAAATGACATTGATCTTATCCTATCATTAAATGGTTGAAAACGACATTGATCTTATCTTTTAGAAAATTGACTTACCATTGACTTAATATCAATTCAAGAACTATTTCTTCATATTATATTTTCTAATTCAATTTTTTCAAAAACTTCCCAAATAAGTTTTTTTTTTGGTCCAATCCCAAATAAGTTAAGTAATAGCTTTCTTGAGAATTTTTGAAATAACTTTCTTAAGAAGTTACGAAGTAACCACTTATAAAAAATTCCTTAAATAATGGTTGAGAGAATTTCTTTTACTTTCTAATTATTTCTAATGTAAGGAAAATCCGGGATGTCACAATTCTTTCCCCCTTAAGAAATTTTGTCCTTGAAATTTGGACATACCTGGATTATCGAATAGGTGTGGGTACTTGCACTTCGTTTTATCCTTGCTCTTCCAAGTAGCCTCTTCCATGCCATGTCGTTGCCATAAAACTTTGACCAAAGGAATTGTCTAATGCTTTAGTGCTCGTTCCTTTTGATCCAAAACTTGTATTGGTTCCTCAACGTACGACATCTTTTCATCCATGTCGATTGTCTCGAAATCTAGTACATGAGTCGGATCGGGCTCATACTTTCTTAGTATAGACATGTGGAATGCGTCATGGATTTTGGAAATTTTCGGTGGCAAGGCCAATCGATAGGCTAGGTTTCCTATCTTCGTTGAGATTTGAAAAGGCCTTATGAATCTCGGGTTCAACTTACCTCTTTGGCCAAAGCATAACACACCTTTGATAGGGGAAATCTTGAGAAATACATGGTCGGACATGTTGAACACTAAAGGTTTCCTTTTTTTGTCAGTGTAACTTTTCTATCGACTCTGAGCCATCTTAAGTCGATCTCATATTACTTCTACGGCGCCGGTCATTATTTGGACTAGTTTGGGTCCTGTCAATTGCTTCTCGCCGACTTCACTCCAATAAATTAGAGTTCGGCAGGCTCTTCCATATAATGCTTCAAAGGGTGCTATTCCAATACTCTGCTGGTAACTGTTGTTGTAAGCGAATTCCGTGAGATGCAACTATTCATCCCAATTTCTTTTGAAATCAATGGGGCATGCTCGTTGCATATCTTCCAAGATTTGATGGTCCTTTACGTCTGACCATCGGTTTGTGGGTGATATGCCGTATTATGCTTTAGCTCCGTTTCCAATGCCTCTTGTAGACTCCTCCAGAAAGCGGATGTAAACCTCGGATCTCGATCGGATGTGATCGATACAATAACTCCATGTAATCGCACTATATGTTGAATGTATAGCTCGACATATTTCTCCATTGAATAATCAGTCCGCATAGGTAAAAAGTGGGCAAACTTGGTCAAACAATCAACAATTACCCAAATGGAGTTGTGATCTCGTCGAGTCCTTGGCATTCCTAGAATGAAGTCCATGGTTATATGCTCCCACTTCCATTCTGAAATTTCTAACGGCTGTAGCATTCCGCCAGGCTTGCAATGTTGAGCTCTGACTTGTTGGTACGTCAAGCATTTTGCAACGTGTTGAGCTATATCCATTTTCATGCCATTCCACCAATAATGTTGTCGAAAATTCTGGTACATTTTCATGTTTCCTGGGTGGATGCTATAACTACTCCAATGGGCTTTTGATAAGATTTATTCCTTCAATTTTTCATTGTTAGGAATGCAAAGACACTCACGAAATTTTAAGGCTCCATTACTAGATACTTGGAAGTCTGGTTTCTTCCCATTCAAAGCTTCTTCTTGAAGTTTAGCTATCTCATGGTCGTCTTCTTGTAATGCCTTAATCCTTCGTACTATTTCTGGTTCAATTCGAAGGGTAGCGATCAAGCTGGAAAGTTACCAAACTTCAAACTTAAATTTCGTATCCCGAACTTTCTCCAGGAGGGTCCACTCTTTGACCATCGTGTGAGTAATGGCCAACTTCCGATTGAGAGCATTCGCGACTCTGTTTGTTTTTCCTACGTGGTATAGTATCTCGCAATCGTAATCTTTCAATAATTCCATCCAGTATCAGTATCTCATATTCAGCTCCTTCTAGGAGAACAAGTACTTTAAGCTTTGACAATCGGTGTAAATCTCAAACTTCTCTCCATATAGATAATGTCTCCAAATTTTTAAAGCAAAAATGATGGCTGCAAGTTCCAATTCATGAGTCGGATAGTTCAACTCATACGGTTTTAGTTGCCTAGAGGCATAAGCGACTACCTTGCCATGCTGCGTTAGGAGACATCTGAGTCCTTTATGAGACATATCACTATAAATGGCGAAGCCTCCCAATCCTGTCGGTATGGTTAGGACAGTCTTTGTGACATCGCGAAAATTCGACGTTTGTAAGATAAATGAATTCGATAGATTTTAACCATGAATTTCAGTTTGGTTGATAATATTGGATTTTCGAGGATTAAGGGACAATCGTTATACGTTGATTTATCGAATTTAAAAGGGTATTGAGTAACCTTAAGGCATTGAACAAGGGAAATCAAGCCGGGATAATTGAGTCGTCGAATCGAAGCTCCGAGACAATTCACGCCCGAGCCTAATCCTCGCCGAACCTTAGAAGTGAATTTACCATTTTGCCCTTAAAGGTAAATTTACTGTTTTGCCCTTTTGCCTTGAAATGACTATTCTACTCTGTGACGTCCCAGGTCGCCACATTCTAGCATGTTATAGTTTATCCACGTTTCGTCCAGCTTAGAATAAAATAGTACATGTAGGATTTATAACATTTCGTGACCTGTCATCCGACCTATGTAAACTACATGGACTCAAAGCTAGAATTCAAAGTAAAAGGTTCTCTAGAAAAGTCCACTTCTATATTAGATTCATTTACAACAGTCATTATGACTTCCAAAAAAATCTTCGGCATAGCTAGGAGGTTTGGGATGACTACTCCTCTTTATTTACTTACTGCCGAACTCAAAAGACATCATACGAACTATTTCTCTCTAGCACTAGTCCCCCTCCGAAGCATCTCCCTCGGAAGTGTCGCTTGCCCGCTCAAGGTTCCCTGGGTCAAGTGGCTCATCCGTGTCGTCCAGAGCATAGTACGAGAACGGGCCTATAAGCTGCCCACCTACGGGTATGTAAACAGCATGAAAAATGTGAGGAACTACACCGGACACAAAGCCCTCGTCTACCCATAGGGTGAACTCATACACTACTAGCTTCGGTTACGGCGTATCTAAGTGGATCATGTCGTAGTTCTTCACTTCGTATTCTAAGGGGACTTCGAAGTGACCTACTGGAGGGGTTGCCATTGTTTTCTAATCCGAAAAGAGAAAATAACACAAGAGTGAGCTCTAGGCCTAACAAGAAAAACGTCCAATCTCGTGTTGTTCCTAAGATTATCCCTTAATAGCTAGATCAATTGACTCAAGGCGACAAGGTAACAAACATATTTATATGCAATTTTTCCAATAACAAACGAGTTATTTCAAATCCAAATAATGAATTTCATTGCACGAGAATCACTTGTTTTAAGTCACGCATATGTAGTCAAAATGAGTGATGAACATGTATGTACATGATATCATGAACGCGAGTTCGTCTCTACCGATCCTTCCACCAGCCACAAAATTGATTTAGCATTGTGACACCTCCCTCCGAGGCAAATGCCTCCCTCCGAGGCCTCCTTGCAGTGACCACGGCATCCCCGCATACAGCTCGGGGTTAACGCAACTCTTTTTCCAAGGCATCCTGAATTCCACGTAGAGATTACTCATGTCAACCACATTGCTACTCTATGCCATAATATACGTGAATGTATAATGCGTGAGATATTTTAAATCCAGAACTTCTTTCCTTATGCTGCAATTTCTTCTTATGTTAGTCAACAAATTCAGACGAACTTCAACAATAGTAACGCAAGAACTAAAATCTAAGTTACCTTCTTATTTGTACATCCTCACCTAAGAGACTTATCGTATCGACCTGGTTCTTAGGTGCTCGATCAGCCCCCGAAGGTACATAGCTCTATTAGTTCCCCATACACGCATTCTTTTCTACCCGAAGACCCTTGGAGGCATTTTTAATTAATCAGCCCGTATCCGGAAAGAACAGCATAGCAATAAGAACAACCAACAATACAATACTACAAGCTACTCAAAGCCTCAATCAATAATTTGTGCATTAGGATAGTAAGCAAGTCATTGGGTTCTATTTGTTTCCCCTAACTATAGTTCACGGTCCACAATCGGTTATTGTCTATGGTTTCATAGTCCTCATTCACCAACAAGACAATTCTTCATTCCTTTAACCTCCACCGAATAGCATTCCTCTCTAAGTCTTACCATTTCTAGCCAAATACCATTGTGGCGCTCCCTAATCGGTTGTTCATCAAGTCCTATGACTAAGGTTAGTAGTCTTCCTCTTTCAATTTCATCCCAAATCAGTATCCTTAAAACTCAAGCTCTCTACCTACTTTCCGCCCAACCTAACATCATCTAATCTACTCTGTTCAAACCTCCTAGCAACACTACAAAACAGGATTGAATGAGTTTCTTGCCATAGTTCCAAGGATGAACTGGAGACAGCCGCTTAGTCTTTCCTATCTTCTTCATGGTCACTTGCGTCATCCAAGAGAGCGTCGACGGAGCTGCCCCAAACCCAGTGTTCTCTCCTCTCTCTCCCTCTCTCTCTCTCTTTTTTTTTTTCTTTTCGAGTGGGTCTTCGATGTGAATGACAAGGAAGATGGGAAGGAGGACTCTTCCCTATACATGTGTCGTTGCGCATGTAGTAGAGGTTTGGTGGCTAATTCCCCGATTGCCACTCTCCTCCACTAATCTTCCTTCTCATTTGCCATAGATGCTACGTGTTTAAGGAAGAAGCAGCTCATTGGGATTAGCTGCATGCTTTCCACATGCGAAGAGGCATTGCCAATGTCATATATTATTTATGTAATCTTATTAATAAAGTTTAATAGCCAGGTATGTAGTGCTGTCCACCTCAATGATCAGTCCACAACTCATGTTAACTCAGCCTTCGGTGACCTTAATTGCGTTGCTGGAACCCGTAAACAGAACCTCTCCTACACGTCCAGGCTAGAATTGAAGCTAATACTTTCGGCCCCCTAAGTACTATCATATAATCTCAACTATTCATCCCTCATTTTCCAGAATTCTTCAAATGTCTTGTTAATTTTCAACTTCAATAACAATAATCTATTCTTTTGGTATAACATGCAAATCCATTAAATATTGTACGAACCTATGCCCACCCATATCTCAAGAGGAGATCACATGTCACCGCTCGAACTCGTTGGTTCACATGTGCTTTCCGCTATCCCGACTCATGGAGGTGTTAATCTAGATACATGAATCAATACACCAGCTAAATTGAACAACCTAGCCTGCTCTATCCGAATACTAGCTAGACTATAAGACAGGGTCGGATGGATTCCTTGCACTTGCCGAAATCCATCATCACGTGGCCGGATACGCAAGCCCCAAAATGCTCGATAATTGTAACGTGGGGCTTCCCTTGCGTACGAACAAGTAATCGCACACGTATTCAAAGTTCCCTACCGTACACGGTTTGGGTAGCTACGTCCTCAACTAATTTCCCTCTTCGCGTGAATCTCCTCATCACAAGTCAGCCTTCAACCTATTTCGGTTCTCTTGGCCATTTGGAATCTATCAAAAGTGGGATGTCACAGTTCCTCCCACCTTATAAAATTTCGTCCCCGAAATTGGAGTACGATTATGAGATTGGAGGCTAGTCAGAAAATCTCTTCCCTCCGGATTAGTTAATTGTTGTATTAGCGGTGACTGTCATGTCTACTTTTTAAGGAAGTTCTTGATCCCTCTCCTAATAGTAATTCCTCATAGGAGCTAATAAGGAGATACTGCAATGCCGAATCAACTATAGAAATACACTAGTAGATCACCAATAATTTTTGTACTTTAAACCAAGAGGATAAAAAAAAAATAAAAAAAAAAAAAAAAAAGAAAGCATTGAAGTGATAATGCAGCATGTCTAATCAAGAGTCAAAGGCCTGACTTATAATTCAAACAGATGAGGATATCGTTGTTTCATTAATTCTTCGAGTTCCCAGGTGGCTTCTTCCATGCCATGGTACTGCCACAATATCTTTACCAATGGGATGACTCGATTTCTTAAGACTTGCTCCTTACGGTCCGTAACTCGTACTGGTTCCTCGATATACTTGACTTTTTCGTCCACTTCTATTGTCTCATAATCCAGTTCATGGTTAGGATCAGGTTGGTACCTCCTTAACATAGATACATGGAAGACATCGTGTATATTGGATAGCTTTGGTGGCAAAGCTATCCGATAGGCCATATCTCCTACCCTTTCTAGGATCTCAAAAGGTCCAACATATCTGGGACTTAACTTCCCCTTCTTCCCAAATCTTGATATGCCTCTAGTTGGCGAGACCTTCGGGAATACATGATCGCCCATTGTGAATTCAAGAGGCCTTCGACGCTTGTCGCCGTAACTTTTTCGACGACTTTGGGCGGTTTTGAGCTTATCTCGTACTACTTGTATCACCTCGGTCGTGACTTGCACAAGTTCCGGTCTCGTAATTTTTCATTCTCCTACTTCATCCCAACATATAGGCGTTCGGCACTTCCGTCCATACAAGGCTTCAAATGGTGCCATGTCAATGCTTTGTTGGTAACTATTGTTATAAGCAAATTCCGCCAAGTGTAACTTGTCATCCCGATTACCTTTAAAATCCAATATGCACGCTCGTAGCATGTCTTCTAGGATTGTATAACTCTTTCCGTCTGCCCATCTGTTTGAGGGTGAAAGGCTGTACTAAACTGAAGTTTAGTCCCTAAAGCGTCCCGAAGTCCTTTCCGGAGTTTTGTCGTAAATCTTGGATCCCTGTCCGAGGTGATGCTTACCGGTACTCCATGCAATTTTACTATATGCTGGACATACAAGTCTGCTAGTTTCTCTAAGGAGTAGTTTATTCTTATGGCCAGGAAATGAGCGGATTTAGTTAAACGATCGACCACAACCCAAATGGAATCATATCCTCTCGAAGTCCTTGGCAACCCTTGTATGAAATCCATAGTAACATGTTCCCAGTTCCATTCGGGAATCTCTAGGGGTTTTAACATTCTTGCTGGTTTGAGATGTTCGGCCTTCACTTGCCGACAAGTCAAACATTTAGAGCCATATCTAGCAATATCTCTCTTCATTCCGTTCCACCAATAGTTTTGTCGGAGATTTCGATACATCTTAGTACTTCCAGGATGGATACCGTAGTTACTTCGATGAACTTCTACTAAGATTTCTTTCTTCTGATTTTCATCCCCTGGCACGCAAAGACATCCTCAAAATTTGACAACTCCATCTTTTGACACGTGAAAGTCTGGTTTCTTACCTTCTAATGCCTCATTTCGGATCTTGGAGATCTCGGGATCTAACCGTTGTAACGTCCCGATCCTTTGCACTAATTTAGGTTCGATTTTAAGCGTAGCAAAAATACCTATAAGTCCATCCACTTCAACCTTAAACTCTGAATTTGAGATCTCGCTTAATAATGTCCATTCCTTACCCATCATATTAGCCATATACAATGTATATTTCCTACTAAGAGCATCGGCTACCTTGTTTGCCTTACCAGGGTGATATAAGATCTCACAATCATAATTCTTCAATAACTCCATCCAACGCCTTTGTCTCATGTTCAACTTCTTACGTGAAAATAGGTATTTGGGGCTCTTGTGATCTGTATAGATTTGGAACTTTTCTCCATATAGGTAGTGCCTCCACATTTTCAATGCGAAAATAACAGCCGCCAGTTCCATATCATGCGTTGGGTAATTCAATTCATAGGGTCTTAGTTGTCTCAAGGCATATGCAACCACTTTCCCGTGTTGCATCAAGACGCAGCCTAAACCTTTGTGTGATGCGTCACTATATACCACGAATCCTCCGGATCCCGACGGTATTGTTAATATTGGGGCAGAAGTTAACCTCTTCTTGAGTTCTTGAAAACTTTGCTCACACTTCTCTGTCCATTCAATCTTGGCTCCTTTTTGCGTTAGTTGGGTCAACGGACCGGCGGTACAAGAAAATCCTTCCACAAATCTTCGATAATATCTTGCAAACCCTAAGAAACTTTGAATTTCTGTAATCGTCGTTGGTCGAGGCCAATTTACTATTGCCTCTATCTTAGCCGGATCAATCGAGATTCCCTCTCCAATTATCATATGTCCAAGAAATATGACTCGATCTAGCCAAAATTCACACTTGCTAAATTTGGCATATAACTTGTGCTCCTTTAGCGTCCGTAGCACCATTCTGAGGTGTTCCTTGTATTCCTTAGGTCCTTTAGAATATACTAGTATATCGTCGATGAACACTATCACAAATTGGTCCGGATAAGGCTTAAACACCCTGTTCATTAGATCCATGAATGCAGCTGGAGCATTTGTTAGACCAAAAGGCATGACTACAAACTCATAGTGACCATATCTTGTCCGAAAAGCTGTCTTAGGAATATCCTCTTCCTTAATTCCTAATTGATGATAGCCTGATCTCAAATCAATCTTCGAGAAGACCGAGGCTCCTTGCAACCGATCAAACAAGTCATCAATTCTTGGCAAAGGGTATTTATTCTTTATGGTCACCTGATTTAGTTGTCCGTAATCGATACAAAGACGAAGCGTTCCATCCTTTTTCTTGACAAACAACACCGGTGCACCCCATGGTGACGTACTTGGCCTAATAAAACCTTTATCCAGTAATTCTTGCAACTGTGCTTTTAATTCTTTAAGCTCCGCGAATGCCATCCGGTACGGAGCTTTAGAAATCGGTTCCGTTCCTGGAGCTAATTCAATCGTGAATTCAACTTCTCGCTTAGGAGGTAAACCTGGCAATTCTTCGGGAAAGACATCTAAAAATTCCTGAACTATCGGAATATCTTCTATCTTGTCTTCCTTTTTAGACAAATCTTTAACACACGCTAGGTACCCTTGACACCCATCGCTAAGGAGTTTACGGACTTCAATTGCAGAAATAAGAGGTGCTGGCACCTTCGCTCCTCTTCCTAAGAATTCAAAGTTATTCTCGTTTGCGGGACTAAACCGAATCACCCTTTTAAAAAAATCTACATTGGCTCGCATTTTACGTAGCCAATCCATACCTATGATAACATCGAAGTCAACCGGATCTATCATTACCAAGTCAATCATCTGGTCCTGCCCTTCTATAACAATTTCACAATCTTGGCATACTAGAGTGGTTATCACCTTATCCCTCGGTGGAGTAGTCACACTAAGTGGCACCTCAAGTGGTTCGGACTTTAATCCACATAATTCCACGAATTTGGTAGATACAAAAGAATGTGTCACACCCGTATTGAACAGGATGTATGCATTTCTATTGCATAAGGAGACCGTACCTGTGATTGTAGTCTTGGAGGTCTCGCGCTCCCCCTGAGTCATTGCCTGAATCCCGCCTTGAGCTGGGGGCCTTCGTTGAGCTTCTGGAAATTTAGTTCTACCTCTTTGGGGTTGTTGGGTCGGTGCAGTATGTTGAGGCTATTGCCTCCCTTGTGGGCAATCCCTTATCAAGTGTCCTACTTGTCCGCAACCAAAACATTCCCTTCCTCTAGGACAAGGTGCATTACCATGTGTCTTACCACATCGACGACGGGTTCCATTCGGGCGTGAAGCTTGTCCTGTCTCCCGACCGCCTCTGGTCCCTCTATAATGTCCGAAGTTACGCCTCTTATTAGGACCATTGAATGTTCTGCCAAATGACCTTGGCCTCTTATTATCATACCTCATATAATCCTGCAAGGTTTGGTGACTTGATCCCACCTTCTATTCAGCCTCAGTCCTTTCTTTCAATAACACTTGCTCCACCAGCTGAGCTCGTTCATAGAGTTCGGGGTACTCTCGGATTCTCAGAGGAGCTAACTACTTCTGGATCTCAATCTTAAGTCCATTCAAAAACCTCTTACACCGACGCTCTTGTGCCTCAATCAACCGAGGAGCAAACCTAGAAAGCTCAGAAAATTTTGCCTCATATCGAACCACAGTCATGTCACTTTGAGTCAGATTCATAAATTTAGCTATTTTTTGATCTCTTGCACAATCAAAAAAATACTGCCCATAGAAGGCATTGACAAAGACCTCCCAAGTTACCTCTACACCTTGGGAAAATACAGTGTCCTTGCTTGCATACCACCAATGTTGGGCGTTGTCCTCCAATTGATATTCAGCCAGAGCTACTCTGTCCACATCATTGCAATTTAGCAATCTAAAAATCTTTTCCATACTCTTAATCCACCTCTTGGCATCCTCGGGGTGTCCTAATCCTGTAAATTTTGGTGGTCTTAACTTTAGGAATTGTTCTACTAAACCCCGCAAACGGTATTTGCCTCCTCCAACATTTGTACCAACTTGTGGTTGCTGCGCTTGAGCTCCTATCGCCGTGCCCAAATTAGCCAAAGCTTGCAAGACTTCGTCAATCCGGTTGTCCGCTCCTGCATTCCTGCCTCCCACTGTTGATGACCCTCCGGTCCTTACCATTGTGAACTTTTAGTCCTCTGCATGTTGATCCATGTCCAATCATGATTACTATGATTAGCCTTATAAGTAACGGATGTTACCAAAGCCTATGAGTAACCTAATGGTTACTTATTTCGCAACAAATACAACAATCACAAGCATTAGTGTTTTAATCGCGTGCGTGTCTTAATACCCTAAACGCTTTCACACCTTATCACTCCAGGTAAACCTATGCTACGATACTAAAAGAGCCGTGACGTCCCAGGTCACCAC
Source organism: Rhodamnia argentea (assembly GCF_020921035.1). Taxonomy (NCBI): domain Eukaryota; kingdom Viridiplantae; phylum Streptophyta; class Magnoliopsida; order Myrtales; family Myrtaceae; genus Rhodamnia; species Rhodamnia argentea. The sequence goes on from NC_063154.1 coordinate 21,201,767, forward strand.
ATTCTAGCACGTTAGAGTTTATCCACGTTTCGTCTAGCTTAGGATAAAATAGTACATGTAGGATTTATAACATTTCGTGACCTGTCATCCGACCTTTGTAAACTACATGGACTCAAAGCTAGAATTCAAAGTAAAAGGTTCTCTAGAAAAGTCCACTTCTATATTAGATTCATTTACAACAGTCATTATGACTTCCAAAAAAATCTTCGGCATAGTTGGGAGGTTTGGGATGACTACTCCTCTTTATTTACTTACTGCCAAACTCAAAAGACATCATACGAACTATTTCCCTCCAGTACTAGTCCCCATCCGAAGCATCTCCCTCGGAAGTGTCGCTTGCCTGCTCAAGGTTCCCTAGGTCAAGTAGCTCATCTGCGTCGCCCGTAGCATAGTACGGGAACGAGCCTATAAGCTGCCCGCCTACGGGTATGTAAACAGCATGAAAAATGTGAGGAACTATGCCGGACACAAAGCCCTCGTCTACCCACAGGGTGAACTCATACACTACTAGCTTCAGTTTTGGCGCATCTAAGTAGATCATGTCGTAGTTCTTCACTTCGTATTCTAAGGGGACTCCGAAGTGACCTGCTGGAGGGGTTGCCATTGTTTTCTAATCTGAAAAGAGAAAATAACACAAGAGTGAGCTCTAGGCCCAGCAAGAAAAACGTCCAATCTCGTGTTGTTCCTAAGCTTATCCCTTAATAGCTAAATCAATTGACTCAAGGCGACAAAGTAACAAACATATTTATATGCAATTTTTCCAATAACAAACGAGTTATTTCAAATCCAAATAATGAATTTCATTGCACGAGAATCACTTGTTTTAAGTCACACATATGTAGTCAAAATGAGTGATGAACATGTATGTACATGATATCATGAACGCGAGTTCATCTCGACCGATCCTTCCACTAGCCACAAAATTGATTTAACGTTGTGACGTCTCCCTCCGAGGCAAATGCCTCCCTTCGAGGCCTCCTTGCAGTGGCCATGGCATCCCCGGACACGGTTCAGGGTTAACGCAACTCTTTTTCCTAGGCATCCCGAATTCCACGTAGAGATTACTCATGTCAACCACATTGCTACTCTATGCCATAATATACGTGAATGTATAATGCGTGAGATATTTTAAATCCAGAACTTCTTTCCTTATGCTGCAATTTCTTCTTATGTTAGTCAACAAATTCAGACGAACTTCAACAATAGTAATGCAAGAACTAAAATCTAAGCTACCTTCTTATTTGTACATCCTCACCTAAGAGACTTATTGTACTGACCTGGTTCTTAGGTGCTCGATCAGCCCCTGAAGGTACATAGCTCTATTAGTTCCCCATACACGCATTCTTTTCTACCCGAAGACCCTTGGAGGCGTTTTTAATTAATCAGCCCGTATCCGGAAAGAACAGCATAGCAATAAGAACAACCAACAATACAATACTACAAGCTGCTCAAAGCCTCAATCAATAATTTGTGCATTAGGATAGTAGGCAAGTCATTGGGTTCTATTTGTTTCCCCTAACTCCAGTTCACGGTCCACAATCGGTTATTGTCTATGGTTTCATAGTCCTCATTCACCAACAAGACAATTCTTCATTCCTTTAACCTCCACCGAACAACATTCCTCTCTAAGTCTTACCATTTCTAGCCAAATACCATTGTGGCGCTCCCTAATCGATTGTTCATCAAGTTCTATGACTAAGGTTAGTAGTCTTCCTCTTTCAATTTCATCCCAAATCAGTATCCTTAAAACTCAAGCCCTCTACCTACTTTCCGCCCAACCTAACATCATCTATCTACTCTGTTCAAACCTCCTAGCAACACTACAAAACAGGATTGAATGAGTTTCTTCCCTTAGTTCCAAGGATGAACAGGAGACAGCCACTTAGTCTTTCCTATCTTCTTCACGGTCACTTGCGTCGTCCAAGAGAGTGTCGACGGAGCTGCCCCAAACCCAACGTTCTCTCCTCTCTCTCTCTCTCTCTCTCTCTCTCTCTCTCTCTCTCTCTCTCTCTCTTTTTCTTTTCGAGTGGGTCTTCGACGTGAATGACAAGTAAGATGGGAAGGAGGACTCTTCCCCGTACATGTGTCCTTGCGCATGTAGTAGAGGTTTGGTGGCTAATTCCCCGATTGCCACACTCCTCCACTAATCTTCCTTCTCATTTGCCATAGATGCCACGTGTTTAAGGAAGGAGCAGCTCATTGGGATTAGCTGCATGCTTTCCACGTCCCAAGAGGCATTGCCAATGTTATATATTATTTACGTAATCTTATTAATAAAGTTTAATAGCCAGGTATGTAGTGCTATCCACCTCAATGATCAGTCCACAACTCACGTTAACTCAGCCTTCAGTGACCTTAATTGCGCCACTGGAACCCGCGAACGGAACCTATCCTACACGTCCAGGCTAGAATTGAAGCTAATACTTTTGGCCCCCTAAGTACTATCATATAATCTCAACTATTCATCCCTCATTTTCCGGAATTCTTCAAATGTCTTGTTAATTTTCAACTTCAATAACAATAATCTATTCTTTTGGTATAACATGCAAATCCATTAAATATTGTACGAACCTATGCCCACCCACATCTCATGAGGAGATCACATGTCACCGCTCGAACTCGTTGGTTCACATGTACTTTCCGCTATCCCGACTCATGGAGGTGTTAATCTAGATACATGAATCAATATACCAGCTAAGCCGAACAACGTGGCCTGCTCTATCCGAATACTAGCTAGACTATAAGACAGGGTCGAATGGATTCCTTGCACTTGCTGAAATCCATCATCACGTGGCCGGATACGCAAGCCCCAAAATGCTCGATAATTGTAACGTGGGGCTTCCCTTGCGTACGAACAAGTAATCGCACACGTATTCAAAGTTCCCTACCCTACATGGTTTGGGCGGCTACGTCCTCAACTCATTTCCCTCTTCGCGTGAATCTCCTCATCACAAGTCAGCCTTCAACCTATTTCGGTTCTCTTGACCATTTGGAATCTATCAAAAGTGGGATGTCACATACTCCTTTGCAAAATTACCCTATTACCCTTGATGCTAAATTACCAAAGTACCCTCAATCATTTGTGCCAAATGACTAACTTACCATTGCTTATGAAATGACTAAAATACCCTTCTTGCTTTATGACGAAAAGCCAAGAAACCATCATGAGAGAAGACTTTTGTGGCATGGTCTTGATGGAGGGTTTCTTATTTTGAGCTAGGCTTGCTCAAGACGCCAAAAATGAGATAATCTCTCTCTCTCTCTCTCTCTCTCTCTCTCTCTTGCAAATTTCGGCCAAAACTCCCCTACGCTCGAGAGCCCGTCTTCTCGGATTTCTGCGCCCGCCGGAGAAGAAATCGCTCGTTTGAGCTCGTCCGGAGGGCGAATTGAGCTCTGTTTTTTCTGCGACCATAAGATCGAGGGTTACTTGGATCCGTGGGGCTGATTCTCAAAGAAACCCTGGAATTTTCATGGGTTTGAGGAGAACAAAGGTTGGTTGGTAGAGACCCGATTTGTTCGGCGCCGATTCAAGCTTCGTCGTTCGTCGTTCGTTGCCTCGCCGCCGTGGATTGTCTTCTCCAAGCCATGAGCTCAAGTTACCGACCATTGTGCCATGCCGAGAGGCCGAGAGCAGCCGAGGATCGCCGTTGTTGTGCTCAAGTCGTCGTCGCCGATCGTTCATCGTCGCTAGCTATTATTTGTGGGTTAACCCCTAATCTCTGATCAGGTCATTAATTACGTTTAGGGATATATTAGTTTATGTTAATGGTTAGTTTAGTTAATGATGGTTGGGTTAAGTTAATTGATTACGGTTGGGTTAGTTGACTTCTGTTGTCGGGTTAGTCAACCCTGGTTAGTTAAAGTAACCGTAGTTACTTTTCATTAACCGCAATTACTTATAGTTAACTATAGTTACTTTTCGTTAAGAGTAGTTACTTTGTGTTAATCATAGTTACTTTTTGTTAATCATGGTTGGGTTAGTTAACCTTGGTCGATAAGCTATCGGTTTGGACGATAAACTATCGAGGTTTTAGACGATAAGTTATCGAGGTTTGGACGATAAGCTATCGAGCTTTTGGGGATAAGCTATCGAGGTTTGGACGAAAAACTATCGAGGTTTGGACGATAAGCTGTCAAGGTTTTAGACGATAAGTTATCTAGGTTTGGACGATAAGCTATCGAGCTTTTGGGGATAAGCTATTGAGGTTTGGATGATAAGCTATCGATGTTTTAGATGATAATTTATCGAGGTTTGGACGGTAAGCTATCGAGCTTTTGGTGATAAGCTATCGAGGTTTGGACAATAAGCTATCGAGCTTTTGGACGATAAGCTATTGATGTTTGGACGATAAGCTATCGATTTATTATTTTACTAATATTATTTTGTAGCTTTAGTATTCGTTTGTGATTGTTCTATGATTGAATTGTGATGTCGATATTGGGAATAGCCATATAAATTGGCTTATGTAATAAATTGATTGGCAACTTTCAAGGTTAGTGATTGAATTGCGTGTAGGTGATCACGTGCAATTTATTTACTGCATGTTTGATCACGTGCAATTTATTTATTGCATATTTGGCATGAAAGTTGTGATTAGTGTTCTGGTTGTGAGCCTTGATTTGTGTGTAGTTCAATGCCATATTGAGTACTGTATAATATGTGAGCTAAGGTGGGATAAGTAGACATATGATTGATGGTTAACTGTTGAGTTGCGCTTGATTATGTGGTAGCTAGAGCGTTGCGAGAGTAGCACGCTATTGATCCGTTATCGACATTGACCTGCATATTTAGGTTGCCTTGAACGAATCAGCGCCCTATTTGGACTTAGGCGTTGACTCACGGAGATTTTATATCTCACCCATTGTTGTTAACCATTTTTCGGGCCCTTAGCTATGGAAAGCTGAAAGTGGACGTGGATCCCTTTTTTTTTTTTGGTTGTAGGAAGTGGCCCTGAGATAGGGCTTGTATGTATGTATTTCCCGGGGTTAACGATATAAATAAATAAAAGTGTTGTTTTGCTGATGTTGATTGATTTGACTGCATGGTGTGCTATCCCTACTGTTGTTTAAATGTGTCTGGGAAAGTAACACGTTCCGCATGCGCTTAATTAAAAGATAAAATTTTAAATGAGTCGATGACGCGTCTTGGGACGTTACAACTTAATGACCAAGAAGAGATGTTGACATGCCCGATGGGTGCGGGGGCATGACAAGTGCGGTTGTTAACCCCCGCTTAAGCTCTTGAAAGCTTTGTTCACATTTGTGAGTTCATTCAAACTTGACATCTTTCTTTGTAAAATTTGTTAGAGGGGCATCTATACTTGAAAACTTCTCCACAAACCTTCCGTAGTATCCAGCTAGACCCAAGAAACTTTGAACTTCTGTCACTATCGTTGGTTTTGGCCGGTTGGTTACTGCTTTCACCTTCATTGGATCCACGAATATCCCTTCATGTGTCACTACATGGCCTAAGAATACCATGCGATTTAGCCAAAATTCACATTTACTGAATTTGGCATATAACTTATGCTCTTGAAGTGTTTGTAATACCATCCTCGAGTCTTGTTCATGGTCATTGGGGTTTTTCGAGTACATCAAGATGTCGTCGATAAAAACCATTAAAAAAAGATCCAAGAATGGCTTAAACACCCGGTTCGTTAAATCCATGAAGGCTGTGGGCGCATTAGTAAGACCAAAAGGCATTACTAGGAAGTCACAATGACCATATCGAGTTTGGAAAGCGGCCTTTGGAATATCCTTAGGTTTGATTCTTAGTTGTTGATAACCGGACCTTAAATCTATCTTCGAGAATACCGATACTCCTTGTAATTGATCGAACAAGTCGTCAATTCTAGGTAATGGGTACTTATTCTTGATAGTTACTCGATTTTGCTGCCGATAATCAATGCAAAGACGCAATGACCCATCATTCTTCTTCACGAACAATACGGGTGCTCCCCACGGTGATGCACTTGGTTGGATAAAACCCTTATCGAGTAATTCTTGTAACTGAACTTTTAATTCCTTAAACTCCGTCAAAGACATACGGTAGGGAGCTTTGGAAATGGGTTCTGTCCCTAGAGCTAGCTCAATAATGAACTCTATTTCCCGCTCTAGAGGCAGCCCCGGTAACTCTTTTGGGAAGACATTTGGAAACTCTCGCACAATAGCAATATCTTCCAACTTCAACTCCTCCTTTGACTTGTCTACTACGGTTGCTAAATATCCTTAACAATCGTCCCCAAGAAGTTGGCACACTTCTAGTGCTGATACTAGAGGTATTGAAGGGTTTCCTCTATTTTCCAAGAACTCGTAACTAGGGTGATTGGGTGGGTGGAACCGAATGACTTTCCCATAACTGTCTACCTTGGCTTGTTGAACACTAAGCCAATCTATGCCAAAAATGACATCATAATCGTACATAGCTAATACAAAAAGGTCCACCACTTGTTCTCTCACGGTGATGATAACTCTACACTCCTCACATATTAGTGTAGACGGAAGGACTTTTCCTAATGGAGTAGAAATACTAAGGAGTGTTTCAAGTGGTTTAGGTAGTAATCCAACTGGTCGTGCAAATTGTACAGACACAAATGAATGCATGGCACCAGTATTAAATAATACATGGACACTTATATCGTGTATTAAGATCGTAATCGAGATAACGGTCTTAGCAGCCTTTGCCTCTTCTTGGGTTTCTGCATACACTCAGCCCCGAGCCGGTAGTCATTGTGTATTTCCTTGTTTAGCATGTTCACCTTGATTCGGATGTTCGGTTGGTGCAGGTACTTGGACTCGCAGAGGGCAGTCTCGTGCCATGTGACCCCACCGACCACATCTAAAGCAGGCTCCGGTCTGAGTTCTGCACGGCACATTACCATGTTATTTGCCACAAATTCGACATGTCTCATTTTACATCGCTGGTTACTTAAACCCTCTATTGTTGCCTTTAGCGAAGAATCGCTTCTTGTTTTTGTTACGTTGAAGAAAGGAATGCCCTCCTTGAGGTACAACCCTGCGGGATCTCTCCACGAAATCCCTTCCTACTAGTTGGGCACGTTCATATACCTCATTGTAATCCTTCGGGTTCAATGGCACCAGTGGACTTTTGATGTCGGGCCTCGGTCTATCTAGGAATCTTTTCACCCTATTTTCCGGACTTAAACCAACTTAGGGGCAAATCGAGATAATTCGGTGAACTTTGCTTCATATTGATCCTTTGTCAAATCATTTTGCTTTAGATGTAAGAACTCCTTCGTCTTCTGATCACGAGCGTATTGAGAAAAGTACTTTCCGAAGAATGCGTTAACGAAAGCATTCCATGTGATTGCATCATCAGCAGGGAAAAACTATTCTCTTGGTATCTCTCCACTAGGAATTGGCATTTCCCTAGAGTTGGTACTTTGCCAGAGCTACCCTATCAACGTCAGAATACCCCGAGAAGGTGAGGATCTTCTCGAGTTCATCAATCCAAGTTTTTGCCTCACTAGGGTTTTCTATATCGACAAACTTTGGTGGCTTCAATCTCAAGAACTATTCAACCAATCCTTGCAAATAAAGTTCACCATTTATTACATTAGAGTTAGTGTGTTCTTGGGCTTGTTGGTTCACCAGATTTCCCAAGTTTTCAAGTATCTGCAAGATCCCCTCCGGATGGTGGTCATTCATGGCCTTTCCTTTTCCCGTAGAGGTTCTAGCCTTAGAACTCATCTTGTACAAAAAAACTGTAATTTACTAAATTAACATTAACCTTGTTAGTCCAAGGGAGGAGAAAAAATATTTTTACGATTATACTTTATTTACAATCTATTCACAATGATGTTCTCGGGGATTGAACCTCAATCGTTCTCGGACCCACTTCGGTTCCTTACTACCAGGCTATTGCGCTAATGGCGACATAAATCTCTTTCTTTAGAATTTTATTCCTTAAGACTCATGACTTAAGAAATAGCAATCAAATCACAAAATCAATAATGCCACAATCAAAATTTATGCAATTGAATGTACATACCTTTCTAATGAGTCCAGCTATTGGCATGCCACCTTCATATGCATTTTCTCAACGCTTATTCCAAAGACACCGATATCACTAAATGATCCTTATCACTCTAACCTAACCTGGCTCTGATACCACTAAAACTGGAATGTAACGACCCTAGGACCTTTCCCCTTATCATCTTGTTTATATTTTTCTTTAACCATTTTCCTTATTTTTTGCCAACCTTTATTTCTAACGGTGGGCGTATGAAATAACAGACATAGCAACCTCCATACATAAACATACATAATCTTATATATGCATTAATATATCTTACAATCATTATATAACCTCCCATTTATTACTCTATAAATAAAATACAAAAGAGGTTAACTACTCACTCTCATACTCTATCTCTCTTAGCTACTATCACCCACATCTCAAGACTCCACAATGACAATATCACTCTGGTACATATGCATATGGTTGGAGTGGCCAAGCAAAGGAGCTCGTAGTGGGTCCATCAATTTTCTAAAAAAATAAAGGGATGAGCGAGCAGCCCAATAAATGAAATGACTAGGCCTAAGGTAGGAATGTCAGCTTTATACTCAATAAAGCCATCATGTGATCTATTCAAACATGAGCATGAACCTTCATTTGTAAATCATCAAATGCGTGGAATCCACCACATAACTTTTGTTCAAATTCCATGAACACATCAATCCATGCAAGTCACATCAAACGGCCATTCTAGGCTCGCTAATTTTCGTGCCTATCCGAGCCATAAATATTTGCTTTTCCGGGCCATAGTTGTTGCCTATCCGAGCTATAATTAGTAAGACGTATCCCGAAAAAGCCTACTTGTGGGTTCAACGTCACCAAAAGGTGAACGTTTTGCATAATGACCTTTATGGGAACGACGGCTCAATATATTCACAATACGAATCCATGAGACTTTAAGGGAACGTTGGCCTATCCGGGCCATATGTCGTTCCTCGAATGATCTGCACAACTACATTCTTGCAGGTGCATGCATTAAATCATTTTAATGCAAGAATTTTTTTTTTTGGTAAGTTAATGCAAGAAAATTTCGTTGTTGCTTGATGCAATAACACTCGTGTTGCACACGAAATGCAAACAATTCATATCAATCTAATACAATACTTCGTTTAAGTAATAAATGGATGTTACCGCATTAGATCTAGTAATCCCATTTACCTTTTACCGAATTATTGTATTTCACTACGATTAACAAACGAAACCCAAACTAAGCCAAAGGAAGAGGCGATGGCAGCGTGATGGTGACAACTTGAGGCGAAGGCGGCTTGAGGCGATGGTGTAAGGTGAGGGAGAGAGAGAGTCGGCGGTAAAGAGAGAGAAAAAGAGAGAGAAAATGATGGATTTTTGTGGTCCTAAAATGGGAGACCATCCTCCTTTTTATAGCCTAAAGTTTTTGTCTTTTATGCCATTAATACACATGCTTCTTGTCCTTACCTTATTGGACTACCTAGAAAGCCTATTGTTCAATATGTCATCCTATCTTTAGAGTAGCCATTTATCTCCATTTTATTGGACCACCTTGCACCCCATAGGTCATCCTAGTATAGATTAGCTACTTATCGAAATCCTATTGGTCCATCTTAAATCTTAGGTATTTTAGATTAGCCACTTATTAGTATTCTATTGGTCCGCTTGTTTAAGCTATTAATTCTAGGTTTCTAGAGTAGCTATATATCCTTATTTGATTGGTCCATTTGTATGGTTATTATTGAACCTTATCTTAGCATTTAATGCTTGAAAATGACATTGGTCTTATCCTATCATTAAATGCTTGAAAATGACATTGATCTTATCCTATCATTAAATGCTTGAAAATGACTTTGATCTTAACTTTTAGAAAATTGACTTACCATTGACTTAATATCAATTCAAGAACTATTTCTTCATATTATATTTTCTAATTCAATTTTTCGAAAAACTTTCCAAATAAGTTAAGTAGTATCTTTCTTGAGAATTTTTTAAATAACTTTCTTGAGAAGTTACGGAGTAACTTGTTAAAGCCCACAACGTCCTAGGCTTGCCACATCCACTAGCGTTTACTAATAATTAATAATTATAAGAAACATGCAGTTGGATACACAAAACATGACACTTATTTATTAAAAGGCCGATAACTGTTGGGTTCGTTTTACATACAACCTAGGAGATAAACATGAGGTGGCTTTCAAAAAGTGGCCCATCGCCCTACCCGGCTATCAAAAGGAACCCAAAGCCATAACAACTAATCCCGACAAAAACTCCTATAACCACCCGACAAACAACACTGCTCTACAAGGATTTCAGCCGGTGCCGTACATCATCGACTTACTATTCTCTTGCTACAACCCCCTAGGTCATCACATAGTGGAAGGGCAATGGGCCCATAAAACCAAGGCCATCCTCTAACCGGCCATAGATCGCAACGTAATCATGACGGACCTCCTCCACGTCTAAGCCTCCATCTATCCTTAGGGTCACTAAAACTCTGACGAACTCAAGTCCCGATAGCCTCGGGATCTCAAAGGGTGCCACGCTCCAGCTCATACGAGTTGGCACCCCATAGGTAATAGCAGGTGGATTAGCCATTGTTACCTAAAAGAGGAGTAATAACAACGGGGTGAGAAAACTCAATGAGTCGAAATCTCTAACATACTGACTAACGCATCAAATACAGAATCAAGCAACAGTGAGTAAAGAATTGTATAACATTTGATCGTCCAACCACATCGCTCCCCATGAGAAACTTTCACCCCTAGACGTACAACATGTTACGACCGAGTAATACATAACACACACTCTTGATAACGTCTCATTCCGCTTCAGAGACCGGCCCGGTCACATAGCTGAGCCGCCCAATCATATAGCGGGGCTACCCGGTCACACAACAGTGTTTCCCCATACACTATATGGGGTATTTATTTCACTTACAGAGGTCTCGATTCACGAGTCATATGCAGTTCAAGCTTTCAATATACCGTTGACACCTAAATTTTGACTAATCTATTTTTTGCATAAAAATTAGAACTAATTTTAGTTCTAAATAAAAATCATCTCACATATTTATTTTTAGTGTACATTGCATTGGCATATAATTGGGCAAGCAGAGCACTTAATTTATCATGCGTCTAGACTAGACATGGGGTGAAAAATGTACCAAAAATATTTGGGCTTGAAAGAAATATTTTCTCGGGGACCGTATTGCAAATACTAGAACTTCAGGGATTGTATTGCAAATACTAGAACCTCGGGGACTATATTGCAAATACCAAGAGAAGAGGAGATGATGAAGAGAAGATGGAGAAAGGAAGATGATGAAGAGAAGATGGAGAAAGGAAGATGATGAAGAGAAGATGGAGAAAGGAAGATAATGAAGAGAAGGTGAAGAAGAGAAGATGAAAATGGAAGATGGAGAAATGAAGGTGAAGAAGAGAAGATGAAGATGAAAATGGAAGATGAGGAAATGAAGATGAAGAAGAGAAGATGGAAATGGAAGATGGAGAAATGAAGATGAAGAAGAGAGGATGAAAATGGAAGATGGGGAAATGAAGATGAAGAATGGAGGATGAAGAATTTTGTTTATAAAAGAAGAAGAGTTCTTGAAGAGGAAGGGGGCTTTCAGAGGTGTTTTTGATTGGGGGAGAAAATTTAGAGAGCTCTTGAGGGGAATGGAGGTGATAGAGAATTTAGAGAGCTCTTAAAAGGATTTTTAGAGAGAAAATTTGAAGAGAGTTTTGGGAGGGTATGAAAGCCTTGAAGCCCGGTGATACCATTGTCAATTTCTACACCGACCAACACAAGCCACGAGTTTATCCCCAACGTTCAAGCTCGGCGCAGCAAAAGAAAGCTAAGTGATTTCCTAATTTCCTCTAAGTTCGGATACAAATCAGCTCACATTTTCTACACTAATTTCTCTACGTTTTATGTTAAATAACAGTTGCATATCAACGATGAGACATAAATGGTACAAGAATAGAAGGAAAGCAAAAATGGAGAGAAGATCAACGCTTAGATTGCATTCGTCCCGATGATTAATTTGTTAAAACAATTTCCTCTACTAAAGCTAAGTCCTCTTACTTTCTCTAGCTTGGTTCAAATTAATCGCACTCAGTTTAGTCTTTTCCTAATTTGTAGAGCCTCATGGAATTATAGCAAGATGAGAAAGAAGCATGAAAGAGAGATAGGACCAAGAGACTTCTCGGTCTAACAAGCCACCGAATTGGTCCAATGGTCAAGACAAGCCCGGAGCATAAGTTTGGTGCGCTCGCTCAAACTAGGGAGTAATCTTAAATCTATTTAATCTCAATTTCATGTAATTTCTTTATTTTGAAAATACACAAAAACTAAATAAATCATAAGAAGAAAAACAAAAAAAAAATGCACCTTTGATCTTCAAGTAGAATTCATCAAATTTGTCAAATTGAATATTTTCATGAAAATGGTACCGAAAGGGCATTAATTAAAAAAATTAATGTAACCAAGTCCCCGGACTCTTAATCTCCGGTTCGCAGGAATAAAATAGTTCTCCCGCTATTTTATTTAGGTTTCTAATCAACCTACCAAAAAATGATTAGTGGCGGCTCCAAAAAATGAAAAATCTTTTGCGGGATAATCACATGAACCATAAGTTGCGATTTGGTAGAGCTTGGGAGAGCTCAAACTAGGTTAATTAATCTAATTAATTAATCCGGTAATCCATTAACCTAAATATGGAAACCTTTTTTTTTTAGCTGTCGCGACAGATTGGCGACTCCATTGGGGAGGTAAGGAGGACTTAGGCCGGATAATTTCATGAAAAAGAAAATCACTTGGTTTGGCAATCTTGGTTGAATTTTAATCTCTAGGTGTTAAATGGTTTTGCGGGAAGGGAGTAATAAGGGGAGGAGTTTGTGGCTAACCTCTGTTTTGCAGGCTTGGTGATGAGAATTTTAATTTTTGAACTATCGAAGTGTTGATTGCTTTTAAAATGTCGTGCATGCCCCTAATATAATTGCACTACACCATATCAACTTGTGACGGAACCCGGGTCACCCGATAGTTTTAGGATGGTATTTAAGTGGTTCTTTAACCTTGGCAGTAAGGCTTTGCTAAAGGTTGTCCCACTTGGATCCCGAATTCTTCAAAAAATGGCTCAAGGGTTGTTCTCATGCACGTGAGGCTATGATACATGAGAGTTGCCCTTGTCGACCGAACCAAGCCGAAATGATTGGACTCGACTAGTCAAAACTATGTATGCGAGGCGGCATCTAGTCATGATGAATGTGCGCGAGGTTGCGACATGCCGTTTCGTCTTTCATTTCACTTTGCTAAAAGAACTAAAATATGAATCCAAAATTCATGCGCATGTCTTTGTGATTGACATTTTCTTCCTATGAACGGTAATCCCTTGTCCCTTATACCCTGTCATCTCATTTTTATTTTGGGTTGGTCCATGATTTAGGTGGTTTTATTTGGCACGTGATCTATATACGAATGGGTCGCAACGATATCCGTTTCGTGTCTACTCCGAAGCTAGAGCTCAAGAAACTATGGGGTCGGTTGAAGCCGGATGGTCGCGATGACGTGCTCAAGCATATTGGGTTCATGTTGCCGATTTTTGACATCGATGTTCGGAGCGGGATCATGCAAGCACTTGCTCATTTTTGGTGCCCCGAGACGACCACATTTGTGTTAGGAGGCTGTATGGTTCCGAGTAGTTAAGGCTCAACTATGCCATGGCGATCAGAAGCCCGTGCCTCTGATGGGCATTTATGGAGTAACCAGCTACCAGCCTCTTTGAGTTGCACGATAATTTCGAGTTACGTAGAATGTCCCGCCTTCGCTTGGGCCCAACGGATTCCAAGTTCAGTTTGAGAAGGACGAGAACTACAGAGCTGAGCTTAGACGTCATTCCGAGGCTTGGCAAAAGTGTTCTAATCAGAAGCTGATTTGGCCCATATAAGAGCTCATCGGAAAAATAAGGAGTCACTTTGCCACAACCCAGTATATTCGGTCTCATACCATCCCCGCTTAGATACTCCCGAAGATCCCGATCGTGACAATGCGGTATACCCGTTAGGCTCAACTCAAAATCAGCGAAGAGAAGGCGATGAAGGCCCAAGAAAAGGTAGATGCTTTGGCTAAGGAGGATGCACGATTACGGCGTGCCTTGAAGGCCCATTCGTCTATAGATCATGTGGCCTCTAAAAAAAGAAAGACCGTTTGATTTCTTGGTTTGCTTAAATTGAGTCATGTATTTACTTTCATAGATTGATTGTTTAGGAATCTCATTGTCATGTTTCCAATTTCACACTTCGCTTCCGTAGTTTTTACAATAATAGTAATTCTATCGGTTGTCATCAATTCTGATTTGGCTTGTTCCTGTTGTGCGATTTTCACTAAATTCTACGATCGAGCTTTGAGTAAATGCCAAAAACGAAAGTTGTAGACCTATGTTTCAACTAATATCCTACAAAATTTCAAAATTAAATTCATAATTTAAGATGGCCCTTCGTTCTTTCAACTACATGCGGTTATAACAGTTTTCTGAACATGATTTTTCGAAAAGACACATTAAACTGATTTGATCCGCTCATTTCTAGTCCGATTGGCCAACATAAAAGTTGTTCATCATCTTCTCAACTATAAGCTCGTAAAATTTGGACGTATTTTTATCAACGTGCGAATTAATACGGATTTTTTCGTAAAAGCGAACAAACTGAAAATTGCCTGTTTCAACCCTTTGGTTGTACCTACTTTGTTCATTTGAGTCTAGAGGGACATCATGGACCGGCTCGCTATTCTTGCTCACTGTACTCATTTTGGTTTGTTACTGTGTGCAGGTAATTGATCACGGATCCTCTATACATTACTCGATCGGTTGTAAAGAAGATAGCCGACATCAACGCCACCGTCAGAGCCGCCCTAGATGACAAACTTGGCTCTTTAACCGAGCGCTTTGAAGGGATGATGTCTCGAAAGATGGAGGAAATGATGGCCACCTTCACCGCCAAACTTCAATCATCCACCTCCAGCTTGCCGTTAGCCATTCCTACTTCGATTCCTCATGCGGACAATTCCGGCAAAGCCTTGGAAGCTGCTCCCTATCAGACAATGCCACTAGAAAATGTGATCATCATAGGCATGAGCTCAAGCATGTCACCCTTAGTCCAAATCCCCTAAGCCGACCTTGTGGCCCTCAAATTGAATGATGATATGGCCAAGCTGTTGGCCCAAATGGAACAAAGGATCCGAGAAGTCGAGGGGACTCACAACATACCTCGGATCGATCTTTCTGCCTTTTCAAAGGTCAACGTGCCTAAGAAGTTCAAAATGTCCGATTTCGAGAAGTATGATGGCACTTCCAACCCAGTCTAACATGTCCAAATGTACCAAGCCAGGATGAACAAAGTACGCAACTAATGGTCCCCTGGATAGTTCAAACTTTTCAAGTCGGTCCGAAGGATGCGGCTATGAGGTGGTACACAGATTATAAGACGTACAGTATGGAAGACTAGGAAAAGGTGGCCAACGAATTTGTCCGGCACTTCGGTTTCAACATTAACGTTGTTGTCACTAGGGAAGATTTGGAGCAGTTAGAGATCAAGAAGGGCGAGACGATTACATAGTACGCTACCAGGTGGAGTGATTTGGTGATATCTCATATGTCCAGGACTCATAATTAGTTCGCTGATGCATTGGTTGCCTTGTCTTTAATGTTACAAGTTACCAATGGATTTGAGGCATTAAGAAAGCCGATGTATTTCATGACCGTGATCGATGAACTCGATGGCAAGCCGTGGTACCATGACATCAAGACTTATATTTAAAAACAAGAGTTTCCAGAGAAAAATACTGCATCTCGCCAAAAGTACATAAAGAAGACAGCCTCGAAGTTCTTCCCGAACGGAGAGAATTTATACAAGCGGTCATTCGATTTTGTCTTGCTAAGATGCGTTGATTCAATCGAAGCGAGTTCGTCGATGGTGGAAGTACATGAAGAGATCTATGGTCCGCACATGAACGGCCACATGTTAGCTAAGAAGATTATGAGGTTGGGTTATTATTGGCTCAAGCTTGAAAGCGATTGTATTCAGCATGTCCGGAGCTGTCACAAGTGTCAGATTCATGGTGACAAGATTAACGTTCCTCCGAATGAGTTGCATCGATTATCCGAACCATGGCCGTTTTCTATGTGGGGCATTGATGTTATCGGCCCTATCAACCCTAAAGCATCCAATGGGCATCGATTCATCTTGGTGGCAATTGACTATTTCTCCAAATGGATTGAAGCCGCATCCTATTTAGTGGTCACAGCACAAAATGTCGTGAAATTTATCCACCGGGATATCATTGCTCGATACGGTTCACCTGAAGCCATAATCACTGACAATGGCTCGAACTTGAACAACAAGCTAATGGACGAATTGTTTAAGAAATTCAAGATCAAGCATCTGAACTTTTCCCCATATCATCCTTAGATGAATGGAGCAAGAGAAGCCGCCAATAAGAATATTAAGAAAATCTTAGTGAAGACAGCTAAAAATTATCGTGATTGGCATGAGAGGTTGCTATTTGCACTTATAGCGTATCGGACCTCGATCCGAACATCTACTGGGGTAATCCCGTATTCTCTTGTATATGGAATGGAGGTTGTTTTACCGGTTGAAGTGGAGATTCCTTTGTTGCATATACTGTCTCAAGTTAAGCTAACTCAAGCTGATTGGATCCAACGAAGAACGGACCAATTGAATCTGATCGACGAAAAGAGACTTAAGGCTGTATGTCATGGCCAATCCTATCAATAGAGGGTTGTTAAATACTTCAACAAAAAAGTTCGGCCTCGATATTTTCAGATCAATGACCTGTCTTACGGAAATTGTTGCCAATAGTTCCACTCCCAGCGGGGAAGTTCGCTCCAAACTATGGTGGTCCGTATATTGTGAAGAAGGTACTTCCTGGTGGTGCTCTGATTCTAATCGAGATAGATGGTCGTATCTTTACCAACCCAGTCAATTCTGATGCTGTAAAGAAATATTACACTTGATTTACTCGGACATTTTCATGATCGAGTTGTAATGTTAAAGCAGATTCGCGAGTTGTTCACATTCGGGCATTCGTTTGCTTCCTCTTTGTTGAGAGATTATTTCAAATAGGGGAGTCTCTTTGTTCCAGTCGAATTGATCATCAAGACGACGAGAAAGAAGCTATACACATCCCATATTGTAATCCCCAAAATCAGAAATGTGAAATTTACATACTCACAAAGTAAAGGGTTATCTCGCGAAAAATATAACGACCAATATGAAATGAGTAAAGAGCTTCTTCAATCTGTTAACATATGGAAGATGGAATAACGTGAAAGCAAGACGCAAATGAGTGAAAACTTTCATTCATTTCATTCAGTGGAAAACCTTACAAATAGATCATCGAGGTGGGAACGTAAAGCCAAACCGAGCCCTAATGAGCATCACAAAGGAGTTTAACCGACTCTCCATACTATTGATGCTCCCCCGACACCGATCACTACGCAAATTGAGGTCCACAAGCTTAAAAAGAAGGCGCTCACATTTTTCCTTAAGCCTGGCCACTTTGTCCTCATGATACTCGGCAGCAAGTTCCGGGTTAGGGACCAGTATTCTCCCGCGGGCTATATCCATGGTCGGATCATCAAGCCTTTCTTCTAGCCATGTGCATTGGAATCTCGAAACAATATTGAGCGGATCATGCTCGAAGACGGTCTGGAACATGGCCAAACGTTCCACCAAGTTCCCCCTCTCACGAATCAGCGGTGAGACTTGATCATTACCATAGTCAAGGGCCTTCTTGTGATTGTTAGCTACAAGATGGGCTAACATCAAGCTGTCACCCCAATTCTAATAGCGAGCTCTCACGACATGGGCTAAGGTAACCTCTTGATGAGCGACATGGTAAGCCTCCGGGAAGTTAGTGAAGAGAGTCGGGAAGATCCCGTATTCCTCTTCTAACTTGGTACCTTCAATAGAAACGGTGTCCATATCCGTAAACATAAGATGGATTTCAGCTTGAGCCTCTGGATGGTTGGCTATATAAGAGTAGCCTTGACCCAGGAGATTATAAAGTTTCTCTCATTTGGCCAAAACTTCAGTCGAGAAGATGTGTGCGGGGAGGGAGGCCATTTTTCTTGAAGCGGCTGAGAAAGAATGGATGCGAAAGAGCGATTAGAAGGTTAAAGATGGAGATATGAAAGCGTTAATCGTCTCGGCGTTAAATCCTAATTTAAAGAGCAGGAAAAGTCGTAGCAATAATTCTAGTGGGGATCGGGTTAATTATTTGGGTAAAACTACAAACGTTTCGTCCGTGAATCATGGATATACCATCTCGAGCCTCACAAATCCAAAACGACTTAAAGGTCCCGCCATATTGAAAAATTAATAGAGGGACAAGCATACTTCTCGAGAAAAGAAAAAAATCTTGCAGAAAAGATTTGAAGGGTCCCACCACATTGAAAGGAAGAAGACAGAGCGGGATACACGAAATCTCGGGAGAAGCGCCGGCTTGGTGGTTTTCATCTACTATAAAAGGAAGGCTTTGGAGCATACGCGATTACTCAAAAGAAGAAGAAGAAGAATTTAGAGAGAGTAAGCATACAACGGAGAGTAGAGATTCTTGAGTGAACAAAAGGCAATAAGAGATATTTCAATCCAACATGTTTAAAGGCTACCATCACTTAATGGGGGCGACCAACCTAGACATCCCCGAGAGCGAATTGCTGAGAGGCATTGAAGATTTCGAGGCCAAATCTAGTGCTGAAGCCATGAAACCCAACCCCCTCGGCGACGAAGTTCAAGATCTTGATAGCAACAACAACAGCAGAAGCAGCCGTAGTCAACCCCAAAAAAGAAAACATCACCACGCTCGAAGGCAAATAAAAGAGCTCGAAGCTTCCTTCAAGGAGTGCCCTTACTTGGACAAGGAACGAAGAAATGAATTGAGCCTGAAGCTAGGAATGGAACCCTTGAAGGTCAAGTTTTAGTTTCAAAACAAGCGGGCCCAATTGAAAGCTCGACATAAAAGTCATGAACTTGCGTTTCTGTGGGAGGAAAATGAAAAGCTTCGAGTAGAGAACAAGAGGTACATGGATGCTCTTAACACTGCTGTTTGCCTTATCTGTAGTGGTCCCATCACCCTTGGTGACATGTTCCTCGATGAGCCACATTTGAGCATTGAAAATGCTCATTTATCAGCTTATCCCCCGAGCAAGTTCGCTGCACAATCAGATTTTATTGGGAATACGTCCCAGGAAATCGGTCTTGCAGAGGCAGAACCAATGCCCTTCGAGGGAAGAGACATGCATTACTACAATGGGAGTTTCCTTGATGACGAGTTTATTGTCATGGTTGGCCGGTTCAACGCCGATGGAACTCCGAATTTGTAGCCTACATGAAGCTTGAGCTGTTGATTATGGGCCCTCAAAATATCGCTCTTTTAAGCACTACTGGCCAATCCCTACGAATTCTCAAGAGAAATAGGGACATCCACGAATGAATGTACTGTTTGTTACAAAGTCCCCATGTGGGACATTCTTTTTTTACGCCTAGAGTTAATTCAAGGGGCAAAGAACAGATCTGTCCACGAATATTATCATGCTTAAATGCGTGAATTCCTTGTCAGATTTGATGAACGCCGAAAAGAAAAGCATTGAAAGCCTTCACATAGGTGAATGCGAAAAGATTTGAGAAAAAAAAATATATAGCCGCCTCGTTCGTAGGAGGAAGCGAAAAGATTTGAGGAAAGAAATAACTTCCTCGTTCGTAGAGAAAGCAAAAAGATTTGGGAGCTCCTCCGTATCAGAAAAGAAAGAAGATGATAGATTGAGTGAGAGGTAAGAGTTATTACGAAATGGATCCGAGGCACTAAGAACCGAAAAGGAGAGAAAAAGATGTCCTCTTTTATAGAGAAAGAGAGAACCTATCTGTGAGACTAACGGATCGGAAAAAAGTTTATAAAGAACTTGAAGTCTCCATACACCTAGCGATCTCCGGAACCCGTCACGAAAGGCCATTATCGCTTCTGTGATTTCCGGGCAATTTGTTTTCGCAAGTCCAAGAACATCTAAAGGTGGTTCTTTCACCTAGCCTTTCGCCTTAAGCCTCGAGTCACTCCCCATCCTTTGAGACCATAGCATACCAACGCCCGGTCCCCGGTCAAAATACCAATTCTCGGTCCGTAATGTGTTCGTTCCGGGCGAAAGCGTGGGAAGCTTCCTATCCTGAAGATCTGCGAGTCATGGCCATTGATGGCAACCCCGTTTCCCTCTCGGTCCTTGTTGCTATGCTGAGAAAATACATGTATAGGGTTTGAGCTTATGCGAAAGCAACGGAAGCCTTAGAAGTGCTAAGGCGGAACAAATATGATTTTGACATCATCGTCACTACCATGGTAGGGATCGACATGGACGGTCTCGGTCTCTTGAAGATCATTGCCTCTGAGTCGGACGTATCGGTCATCGTAGCATCAGCAAGTGATGATCAGCAGTTCATAACGAGGGCCATATTGCATGGAGCTCGAGACTTCCTAGAGAAGCTAGTACGTGTTCGAGTGCTCCAAAACATTTGGCAGCATGTTGTAAGGAAGCAATTATTTGAACAAAAGAACGATGGCCAAGCTAATGACGACAATTTTGTCGGCAAGAAAGCAAGGTCCCTTTGGACCCCCGAGCTTCATTCTAAATTCATTGACGCAGTTTGTGAGCTAGGAATTAATTCAGCACGACCAACGGCGATATTCGAAATGATGAAGGTAGACGGACTCACTATACGAAGTGTCATGAATCACTTTCAAAGATTTGGAGAAAAACTGAAGAAGCAAGATGCAGCTTGGAACCAAGGCGACCGGAGCAGAATTGACTGGAAAATCAATACCAGGAAAACCTATGGAGTAAAAAGTACCCGGCAACTTCCCAATATCAATCAAGAATATCGGCCATACTAACCTTCCGCTGGTGTTTCTAGCAGCAGACTAGTTGATCATCCCTACGAGTTCCCGAGCAACGGCGAAGGCTCAAGCTCAAGGAGTCGGACTACTCATGGCGAAAACAGAGTGAGAAATCTGTCGCCGGTGTTAGCAAGTAACAACGTCCAATTCGAGCACCAATCGCTCGAAGAATCGGAAGATTACTTTGATGATGAGCTTGCCACCCTCATTAGCTAGTTCAGAACTGAAGGACCTCTAGAGCTTTGACCCGAAGCGGGCGATTATAGGTCCTCAAACAACGATCATTGGTGTTTGATCCAAGACAAAATCAAGCGATCATTGGAGTGGCCAGCAAAAGAGGTGGAACCAATCTTGCATGAATGCACCTTCAATTCCATGTATGGATCCCCTGCATGGGATATATTTATTACTTTCTATGTGTCTAGAATTTATCCAGAGTTAAAGGGCGAATTTTCTCTTCTCTTATCAAATGCGTAAGTTCCTTGTTAAGCTAGGCCCGTAGCAAATCAATTTGTAGACGACGCCCCTGAACGCCGTAAAGAGAGGTTCTGAATAGCCTTACATAGGAGAATACGAATAAAAGACCAAGCATGCTCGAAGATGGGTAACTCCATATCGTTCCAATTGGTTTTCAGTCGTTTCAAACTCTAATTTATGCTTATTTCATTCTCGACAGGGGATTGCCAACTGCTTTGAGAACAATATAGGGAAAAGCGAACCACCCGTGGACGCCAACAACACTACTGCCTAGTGGTTGGGGGAATGATAGTGGTCCGAGGCGTCTCGGGTTCGATCCCAGGATTTGGCATCAATGTACAAAGATTAATAAAAAACATTTTGCTTGGCGAGTCCAGTACAGTTGAAGTTCAGCCCGGATGGCTACAAAACCTGGAGAGATAACATCCCGGACATACAATCCGATCCGGATGAACCGATCTTTTCAATTCAAAGTTCACAAGAAATACGTACAAGGGTAAAGCGGTATCGTTTCAACTCTTTTAGAACATGAGAACGTACATTTACGCTTTCCCTTTTGATTTTTACAGGGGTCCTTGCCTTTCCAGATGGGGAAGTATCCCTTCTCCTTAAAAATTAAAGAAACGAGAAATTCTTGAAGCCTTTGACAATCTTATGTCTCGAAGTAGACAATAAAGTTTTGCAACTCATTTGCACGACCAGGGGAAACTCACGATCCACACCCTTAAGAATTTTCTTACGTGCTTGCGAATTCTGATCGCCAAGATAAAAAATTGCTGCATTTTGTATGCTCGAAAACACTCATACATTACATGGTTTATGCATGATTGTTCCTAATGTTTAATTTACCAACTCTAAATAAGGAGCATGGACTACATAAGATACATCAAATGTACAGAATGGGGCGGGACGGAATGATGAAAGGCAATCCTTTTCCGGACACGTCCGATTTTTTCAGGCGAGATGAACGGTGGCTAAATTCCGCACTCCTCGAGGTAAAGAGTTTTCTCGTAAAAGGTACGATAACCAAAGTGATAGAGGCATTCATTTCTCTACCCTAAACACTACAAGTTATCCGTTGATTAACCCATTTGAGTGGAGGTTTCACTTCTACAACCCTGTCAAGAACCACCCCATGTTGGGGCAAAACAGAGGTAATTCAGTCGGCATCATGAGACAAATGTTAGAAATTTTCTTGCTTGAACTAACATCAATCTTCGGGTGATTTTTTGCATTGTATTTGCGCTTTAATTCAAGTGCCTTAGGATGACGAAGAGCATTTGTTCCTTTATCCTACACATTTATATCCATTTGCACAACCCATTTGAGCCTGCAAAAGCATTTCTAAAAAACCTTATTGATGACCATTGTTGTCCCAAAGCAAAAACGGCCCATCTTTGAGTAGGACTTGAAAAGTCGGATCAACAGAAAATCCCCGAACGAACTCATCAAGATACTGAAAAATGCAGCAAGTATAAAAAAAAAGAGCAAAGGTTGATTCTACAGAAAATTTTTGGGCATTTAAAAAGCAAAGTGCCTACCAAAAGTAAGGCCAATGCCCATTCAATTCATTGTTCATTTGTAGAACACATATAAATTTGAATGCACAATTCTCTTGTACATTTCAAGAGGGGTTCCCATTAAGTGTCAAAATTGCAAAATGCAATCCTCAACTCATACCATCATCAAAGCAATGGTGGCATTCCAAAAGGCCAAGATCGGTGACAAGATTGCAATGGTCACCAACATCAAGCCGCTGCTCATACATTTTCCGAGTCAAAACGAATCCTTTCTTTTTAAATCCCCAAATCATAACCTACGTTACAACCCTTCAAAAGTATTTTCTGATTAGGACACTTGAGTTAACGTAGAATTAAATGATTTTAAGCATCGCTTGAAGAAGTTCGAGCAAGATTATTTCTCTCTCATTTTTACGGGGTTCTTGACTTGTAAACCCGGAGTAGATAACGAAGAAATTCATTTCAACAGCCTTGACTCAACTAGAGTCCCTTTTGTAAACCTTTGACCTAGCCCTCATTACGGTCATAATCAAGACCTCCAGATCAACTCGGTCGTATCAATTGCGAGATTACTCGGATCTTTGTCAAATGCGATGATGGTAAGATTGAGTGATTTCTCTTGAATCCTGTAGACATGATAAATAGCTTTTCTTGCGAGTGAGAGAAAGCCCTTTTGGATGAAGCCCCCCCATTCAGCTCACATTTGAGGTATTCATAATGTGAGAACCTCCCTGACAGAATTGGTAATGCAAACTTGATAGAATGGTTATACATGAACCATGGTATGAGTGATTGCATCATACACATGTTATTTCTAATCATTGCAAGCTCGGCAGAACATTTTTTGCATGAACTCATTGTTGAATATGTTTGCACATGTTACCTCTGACATTCTATGATAGGTAATGCATTCCCGATGATTCCCTCCCAAGGTCTCGAAATTCATCCAAGAATTATTGAATGAGCAAGTTTTGCTGGCAAATGCCTACCAGGTAATCTTTCAAACCCTCGGGTAAGTATCTCTTCAACCTGAACCCTTCCATGGAAGTGAGTAAAGGTTCATTTTGACAATAGGTTCGTCATTTAATGCGATTATGTTTTGTTAAAAGGGCCGGACATGGCTCATTATTGATAAAATTCCCCAATGGAGTTTCGTAATATAAACGAAAATTCAAGAATTTATGGACGTATCATGTTGTGTTCACGATTAACCGTGTTCATCTCAAGTGTTTAAGCGGGTACGATACGAGCAATCTGTTTCGTTCCTTGATTAATCGTTCGGAGAATCCAGGTAAGTTTTCTGAACCCCTTTTCAAATTAACAACTCTTCTGATGATAGTTGTTATGATTCAATTCGGGCAATATGCCCTTTTTGTACTTATCGATTCCATTCAATGGTGCTCCTATCAAATATTGTTCAACTCGGGCAATATGCCTCTTGTCGGGTTGTGAAGACATATGCACTGGTGATCTTGACATCTTATCAAATCATAACGACGTAGTTCTTATGATTTCGGTCTCAAATCACAAAGACATATGCACTAGTGATCTTGACCTTTAGTCGGCTCATAATGACATAGCTCTTGTGATTCTCGGCCCTTTTATCATATCATGACGACATAAGCACCCATGATTTTGATCCAAACCAAATCATAACAACGTAGCTCTTATGATTTTGGTTCCCCTTTGTCAAATTGTGAAGACATATGCACTGTCAATTTTGACATTTGATCAACTCACAACGACATAGCTCTTGTGAACTTGATTTCACTTCTTTTGACTAACAACGACGTAGCTCTTGTGATATCAAAGGACACACATATCTTGCGTTGTCTCGCACCAGAAAGATCTCTGGTAACGGATAAGGCACCGATACCTTAAAATCCTTGCATCTGCAAAAAGAAGCTTGGAAATTAAGAGAACCATTAGCTTATGAGATATTTGGTAAAACAGGTATTCTCGTATGCGATCCATGTGGAGGTTACTTTAACATGAAAAAAAAGAGAAGTTTTGGCACATGTTATTTACAGTCTTGCATATCATGCATCACTTCATTACATAAAAAAATGGGATTAAAACTCCCGCCAAAAAGTTGATCCATGATTTGTACTATCAAAATTTAGGGTTCAATTTTGTCTTTGTGCGAAATCTCTATGAGCCTCCACTCAAAGAGGGGCAACTGTTGACACCTAAATTTTGACTAATCTATTTTTTGTATAAAAATTATAACTAATTTTAGTTCTAAATAAAAATCATCTCACATATTTATTTTTAGCATACATTGCATTGGCATATAATTGGGCAAGCGTAACACTTAATTTAGCATGCGTCTAGACTAGACATGGGGTGAAAAATGTACCAAGAATATTTGGGCTTGAAAGAAATATTTTCTCGGGGATTGTATTGCAAATACTAGAACTTCAGGGACTGTATTGCAAATACTAGAACCTCAGGTACTATATTGCAAATACCAAGAGAAGAGGAGATGATGAAGAGAAGGTGAAGAAGAGAAGATGAAAATGGAAGATGGAGAAATGAAGGTGAAGAAGAGAAGATGAAGATGAAGAAGAGAAGATGAAAATGGAAGATGAGGAAATGAAGATGAAGAAGAGAAGATGGAAATGGAAGATGGAGATATGAAGATGAAGAAGAGAGGATGAAAATGGAAGATGGGGAAATGAAGATGAAGAATGGAGGATGAAGAATTTTGTCTATAAAAGAAGAAGAGTTCTTGAAGAGGAAGGGGCTTTCAGAGGTTTTTTTGATTGGGGGAGAAAATTTAGAGAGCTCTTGAGGGAAATGGAGGTGATAGAGAATTTAGAGAGCTCTTGAGAGGATTTTTAGAGAGAAAATTTGAAGAGAGTTTTGGGAGGGTTTGAAAGTCTTGAGTTTATCCCCATCGTTCAAGCTCGGTGCAGCAAAAGAAAGCTAAGTGATTTCCTAATTTCCTCTAAGTTCGGATACAAATCAGCCCACATTTTCTACACTAATTTCTCCACGTTTTATGTTAAATAACAGTTGCATATCAACGATGAGACATCAATGGCACAAGAATAGAAGGAAAGCAAAAACGGAGAGAAGATCAACGCTTAGATTGCATCCGTCCCGATGATTAATTTGCCAAAGCAATTTCCTCTACTAAAGCTAAGTCCTCTTACTTTCTCTAGCTTGGTTCAAATTAATCGCACTCAGTTTAGTCTTTTCCTAATTTGCAGAGCCTCATGGAATTATAGCAAGATGAGAAAGAAGCATGAAGGAGAGATAGGACCAAGAGACTTCTCGGTCTAATAAGCCATCGAATCGGTCTAGTGGTCAAGACAAGCCCGGAGCATAAGTTTGGTGCGCTCGCTCAAACTAGGGAGTAATCTTAAATCTATTTAATCTCAATTTCATGTAATTTCTTTATTTTGAAAACACACAAAAACTAAATAAATCATAAGAAGAAAAACCAAAAAAACTGCACCTTTGATCTTCAAGTAGAATTCATCAAATTTGTCAAATTGAATATTTTCATGAAAATGGTACCGAAAGGGCATTAATTAAAAAAATTAATATAACCAAGTCCCCGGACTCTTAATTTCTGGTTCGTAGGAATAAAATAGTTCTGCCGCTATTTTATTTAGGTTTCTAATCAACCTACCAAAAAATAATTAGTGGCGGCTCCAAAAAATGAAAAATCTTTTGCGGGATAATCACATGAACCATAAGTTACGATTTGGTAAAGCTTAGGAGAGCTCGAACTAGGTTAATTAATCTAATTAATTAATCCGGCAATCCATTAACCTAAATATGGAAACTTGTTTTTTTTAGGTCGTGACATATACTTAACCATGTTACCTTTCTTAGTCGGACATGATATACGATAATGCACGATATAACCCAAGATTACCAGCTCACCCGAAGTACAAGTAGTATTTTACATTCACAATCACGGGATTACTACCCGAATCACCCACAAATAAAAGTAAATGAACTACCCCTAACTCGTTTATGATCTCGCACACAACATTGCATTTAGTGTAACAATTGAACGGGTAACTTTTATTATCCCCGCTCAAAGCCTAGAACCCAAGACCTCCACTGTCCCAAGTTACTGCATGGTAACCCACCCAATTTATGTCCCCTTTCACACGCCCATGCTCTGCTCATCTCTCTCTCTCTCTCTCTCTCTCTCTCTCTCTCTCTCTCTCTCTCTCTCTCTCTCTCTCTCTCTTGTTTCTTTTGCACCAGCACCAAACGTAATCCATAGGCCCTCGGTTCTTGCACCTATATATCCCCCGTTGAGTGAAAGAAAGAAAGAAAGAATGTAAAGTGGTGCGACTCTTTTGCACCCGCCCTACTCAAAGCAAATCAATCCCATAACAAAGCGTGAGGCTATAGAACCCAACACGGAGACCCGACGACCCTCCGACGCTGAAGCACTACTCATCTCGACCCCACCTGACACCCGACGACCCGGACCCACAACGCATCCGAGCAATTTTTTTTCCTTTTTGCAAAATAACCATCAACATGTTATGTCTACGATAGCAGCTTGACGTGCACAAACCCAGGCTTCGTTTTCAACTACCGACCACCCAGAAACCGGAATCGACTAGCCACTACTCCAACCCGTATTTGAGGAATTAGGTAGCGGGTTAGAGAAATGACTCACCTTAAACTTGTGGAAGTGCCACATTTTTTTTTATTCACTGGCCAATGTCGGACCGAGGAGTTGCTGTCGAGCGTTGAAGCAGGGATGCATAAATGGAAGTGCCGTTCGTTTGGTACTCGTGCTGAGGAAGAAGACAAGCTAGAGATGTTCCAAATTTCGTGGGTCTTCGTCCTACTTTTGCTGTCCACATTTGGGCCGGAATAGGAAAGAGTATACAAGCCCATTCATTTAGTAAAGCTGAGGAACTCGAGCCTCTTCTTCCCATGGCCTACGGGGAAAATAAAGAACCCGTGGCCGACTGAATTGGTCGCCTATCAAACGGGCTTCGTCCTTTTCGGTCCAAAGGTAATCCCATGGCCTGTTAAACAGCGAGGCCGAAACAGGCTTCCCCCGGCCCATTATGGCCGACGGAGACAAATAAAAGGCCGGTCTAGTGCAAGTGGGCCAACTCTTAAATAAATGGCATTGCCTCATCTTCCCAATGGGCCGGTAATCCAAATGGGCCTCTCATACGACCAAGCACACAAAGCCGAGATTTTCACAAGCCCGTTGCTCTGAAATTACAATGGGCACGTTAATTTCTCTAGTGACTAAATCCAAACCATCCACTCATTCTCATCGCATGAGTCAACTTTCCAATCCGTTTCGTCCAATTCCCATCGCATGAGATGGATCTGCCTAATATTTCCTCAACATCGAGGCATGGAAAACATTGTGTACATTAGACATTTTTGGTGGAAGTGCCAGTCGATATGCTATCTCACTAATCCTTTCTAATATTTCAAAGGGTTCCACATAGATCGGACTCGGTTTCCCTTTCTTTCCAAACCTGGATATTCCTTTCATCGGGGACACCTTCAGAATTATGTGGTCGCCTACCTAAAGTTGCAAAGGACGACGTCGGTTGCCTGCATAGCTTTTCTATCTGCCTGTTTTGCGCTGTCCGGAGACTCTCTCGGATTATAGCTACGGCATCCGAAGTAATTTGAACCAACTCGGGTCTTGTCGGCTTCTTTTTGCCCACCTCGGACCAATACGTAGGTGTTCTACAGGCCCTTCCGTATAACGCCTCGAACGGTGCCATGCCAATACTCTACCGATAACTATTATTATAGGCAAATTCTACCAAAGGCAATTTTTAGTCCCAATTTCCTTTAAAATCAATGGCCCGGGCATGAAGCATATCCTCAAAGATCCGAATAACCCTTTTAGTCCGTCCATTCGCCCGAGAGTGAAAAGTAATGCTAAATTGCAACTTAGTCCCTAGTACTTCTTGTAGACCTTGCTAGAAATTAGACGTTCAAATCTCTATCTGAAGTAATAGTAACTGGAATACCATGAATCGTACAATATATCTAACATACAACTCTGCATACCTCTCCATTGGGTAGTCCACTTTTATTGCTATGCAATGAGCTGATTTTGTCGGACGATCAACTACTACCCAAATAGAATCATATCCACTCGACGTCCTTGGCAATCCTTGAATAAAATCCATAGTAACATGTTACCATTTCCATTCGGGAATTTCTAACGGTTTCAACAATCCTGTCGATTTTTGATGCTTTGCCTTAATCTGCCGACATGTCGGATACCTTGCCATGTATTGAGCCACATCTCTTTTCATTTCGTTCCACCAATAGTTTTGGCAAAGATTCCGATAAATTTTAGTACCTCTAGGATGAATACTGTATTTGCTCCTATGAGCCTCATCCATGATTTCCTCTTTCAACTCTTTATTTTCTAGCACGCAAATACGTCCTCGGAAATAGACAATTCCATCCTCCGGCACACTAAAATCTATTCATTTTCCTTTCACTGTTTCATCCCGAATCTTCAAAATTTCATCGTCTGTTTGCTGCAAAGCTCTAACTTTTTGTACCACTTCAAGTTCAATTCTAAGCGTTGCCAGAATACCAATTACTTCATCTATTTCAACTTTAAATTCTAAATTCGAGATTTCTTCGAGCAACTTCCATACTCGTGTTTGTAGGCTAGCTATCAATGTCGACTTTCGACTCGGAGCATCTACTATCCTGTTTGCCTTTCTAGGGTGATATAAACTATCACAATCATAATCCTTTAATAACTCTAACCATCTCCGTTTCCTCATATTCAATTCCTTTCGAGAAAATAAATACTTGAGGCTCTTGTGATCAGTGTAAATTTCAAACTTCTCTCCATACAGATAATGCCTCCAGATTTTCGGTGCAAACATTATTGCCGCTAATTCCAAATCATGAGTGGGATAATTCTGTTTATAAGGCTTTAACCGCCTAGATACATAAGCGATAACTTTTCCATGTTGCATCAAGACACATCCAAGACCTTTATGTGAAGCATCACTATAAATCAAAAATCTTCCAGATTTCGATGGTATTGTTAATACCTGTGCCGTAGTCAATTTTCTCTTAAGTTCCCGAAAACTCCTTTCACAATTTTCGTTCCATTCAAACTTCACATTTTTCCTAGTCAACTAAGTCAAAGAACCAGCAATTCTTGAGAATCCTTCCACAAATCTCCTGTAATATCTTGCTAATCCCAAAAAACTATAAATCTCGGTGATCGTAGTTGGTGTTGGCCAATTAAGGACTGCTTCTATCTTAGTCGGGTCCACTAATACTCCTTCTCCGGTGACCACATGTCCTAGGAAAATAACTTGATCCAGCCAAAATTCACATTTGCTAAATTTGGTATACAACCGGTGATCTCTCAAGGTTTGCAACACTTACCTCAAATGCTATTCATGCTCCTTCCTATTCTTAGAATAGACCAATATGTCATCAACGAACACAATCACGAACTTATCCGGGAAGGGTTTAAAGACTCGATTCATTAAATCCATGAAAGCGGCTAGAGCGTTAGTTAGTCCAAACGACATTACCGGAAATTCACAATGGTCATACCTTGTCCAAAATGCCGTCTTTAGGATATCTTCCTTTTTAACTTGCAATTGGTGATACCCCGAGCGAAGATCGATTTTCGAAAATACATAAGCTCCACATAATCGATCAAACAAATCATCCATCCTTGGGAGTGGATACTTATTCTTTATTGTCGCCTTATTTAACTTCTTGTAGTCAATACACAATCCCATCGATCCATCTTTCTTGTTCACAAATAATACGGGTGCACCCCAAGGTGATGTACTAGGTCTTATGTACCCTTGATCCAACAATTCCTGCAATTGCACCTTTAATTCTTTCAATTCTCCCGAGGCCATCCTATATGCTGCCTTAGATATAGGCTCTATGCCTGGCGTTAATTCTATCACAAACTCTACTTCTCGCTCCGGGAGTAATCCTGGCAATTCCTCGGGAAATATGTCCAGAAACTCTCTGACTATTGGTATCTCCTCCAGTTTCCTTTCCCCTTTTCCTTATCGTTAACCACCGCCAAATATTAATAACACCTATCATCTAACAATTGACAAGCTTCAACTGCAGAAATGAACGCCCTTGTAGCACCTATCCCATTTCCTCGAAATTCAAAGCTGAGTTAATTTGATGGATTAAAAGATATCAACTTTCCATAACAATCCATTGTAGCTCATTGTCTATTCAGCTAGTCCATACCAATGATAACATCAAAATCATACATAGCTAACACTATCGGATCAATCATCTGTCTTCTCCTTTCAATCTCGATCTCACAATTTCTACGGACTAAAGTCCATAGCACACTTTCTTTCATCGATGTTGAGACGGTCAATGGTACTTCTAACTGGATATGTTCTAATCCATGCATCTTCACAAATCGAGCAGGTATAAAGGAATGTGTGGATCCAGTATCGAATAAGGCATACGCTTTATGACCATATGTAGAGATGATACCTATGATGATGTTCTTAGAAGCCTCAGCTTCCTTCCGAGTAACTGTGTACACCTTTCCTTGAACCGGTGGCCTCTGCGGGTTCCGTCATCCTCTACCTATCGATAGTCCTTGAGGCTATTGTGAAAGAGACGTATGTGTGTGGGGTCTATTTCGGGGACAATCTCTCACCATATGTCTCGTTTTTTGCAACCGAAGCACTTCCTCAACGACGGACACGGAGCGAATCCATGATACTTGCTGCACCGACGACACGCTTCGCTTGAGTTAGGTTTCCTTTCTACGATCCGTACCCACCTTATTTACCAAAATTCCCTCCAAAACATTTCTTATTAGGATTGAACTGGAATTGACTCGGCTGCATCGGCCTTTTACCACGTCGATCATTATCTCGGGTCACCGGAGGCATTGACTCAATCTCATCTCCAACCATTTCTTATTCTACATACTGCGCTGGTTATACACCTCTCGATAAGTCATTGGTCCAAACAGCACTAATTGCCTCCATATTTTCTTCTTTGAACCTTTCAGAAACCTCTTCTCCTTATCCTCAGCATGTTCAACCGGACGAGGGGCGAACTTGGACAATTTCGAGAACTTCGCCTCATACTCATCTACCGTCCTTTCGCCTTGCTTTAGTTCTACAAACTCTATTAGCTTCCTGTCCCTAACACAGCTCGAGAAATACTTTTCATAAAAAGTAGTGATAAAAATTTCCCGGACAATCTCTGCTCTTGCGAGGAACGCCGTATTCTTCGTTGCTTGCCACCAATACATGGCATTCCCGTCCATCCGATACTTTGCTAGGGTCAACTTATTATCTACATCGCTACAATTCAAAAGCCTGAATATCTTCTCCATCTCGTTTATCCATCACTCTGCCTCCTCGGGCTTTCCAATTCCATGGAACTTGGAGGGTTTTGGTTTCAGAAACTGCTCTACTAGTCCTTGGGTATGACGTTCACTAATGTTAGCATTAAGCGTCGCATGATGCTGCACCTCTTGTGCCATTAGGGCTCCCATTTGATTCAAAGCTTCCAGAATACCATCCACCCTTGGGTCGGTAAAAGTAGCTCTAGAGGGTTGTTCACATGATCCACTCATCCTTGCTCTCTGCAATCACCACTTCTTCAATAAGTAACAAGTACAACTTTTCACTGCTAATAAGTAACACAAACGTTACCGTGACCTAGCTCAATATCACTAGCAATCACTTGCGTAGTCACTTTAGGTCGTAAAGTTTTAGCGTACCTTTTCACCCCAGGTGAACCTAATACTACGATACCAACCAAAGTTGTCAGAGCCCGCGGCGCCCCTGGCTTGCCACGTCCACTAGTGTTTACTAATAATTAATAATTATAAGAAACATGCAGTTGGACACACAAAACATGACACTTATTTATTAAAAGGCTGACAACAATCGGATTCGTTTTACATACAACCTGGGAGATAAACATCGGGTGGCTTTCAAAGAGTGGCTCGTCGCCCTACTCGGCTATCAAAAGGAACCCAAAGTCAGAACAACTAATCCCGATAAAAACTCCCACAACCACCCGACAAATAACACTGCTCTACAAGGATTTCGGCCTATGCTATACATCATCGACTTACTACTCTATCGCTACGGCCCTCTAGGGCATCACATAGTTGAAGGGCGGTAGGCCTACAAAACCAAGGCTGTCCTCCAACCTGCCGTAGATCGCAATGTATCTGTGAGGGACCTCCCCTACATCCAAGCCTCCATCTATCCATAGGGTGACTATAACTCTAACGAACTCAAGTCCCGATAGCCTCGGGATCTTGTAGGGTGCCACGCTCCAGGTCATACGTATCGGCACCCCACAGGTAATAGTAGGTAGGCTAGCCATTGTTACCAAAAAGAGGAGGAACAACAAAGGGGTGAGAAAACTCGGTGAGTCGAAATCTCTAACATACCGACTAATGCATCAAATACGGAATCAAGCAATAGTGGGTAAAGAATTACATAACATTTGATCATCCAACCACATCTCTCCCCACGAGAAACTTTCACTTCCAAACGTACATGTTACTACCGAGTATTGCATAACATGCACTCTTGATAACGTCTCATTCCGCCTTAGAGATCGACCTAGTTACACAACAGGGCTACCCGGTCACCCGATAAGGTTTCCCATGTATTATATGGGGTATTTATTTCACTTACGGAGCTCTCAATTCACAAGTCATATGCGGTTCACGCTTTCAATATGCATAACCATGATACCTTTCTTAATCATACATGATGTACGACAATGCACGATACAACCCAAGATTACCGGCTCAGCCGCAGTACAAGCAGTATTTTACATTCACAATCACAGAATTACCACACGAATCACCCACAAATAAAAGTAAATGAACTACCCCCAACTCGTTTTTGATCTCGCACACAACATTGCATTTAGTGTTAATAATTCAACAAGCAACTTTTATTATCCCTGCTTAAGGCCTAGAACCCAAGACCTCCATTGTCCCATGTTACTACATGGTAACTCACCCAATTTATGTCCCCTTTCACACGCCCATGCTCTGCTCATCTCTCTCTCTCTCTCTCTCTCTCTCTTTTCTTTTATACCAACACAAAACGCAATCTATAGGCCCTCGGTTCTTGCACCCATACATCTCCTATTGAACGAAAGAAAGAAAGAAAAAAATGTAAAGTGGTGCGTGTGACATCCTCGACCCAACCTTCAGGCCCATGATAGGTAATATAAGTTCTTTTAGGGCTCTCGATCTCTTGAATCCCTCCAAGAATGCTATGGCTTTTAAGCCGTTTATGAACCGAGACCGTGCGAGGATCGTAAAGTCGTGACGTTGCGGGGAGGACATATGGTGTCCAGGTATACCGTCTTCAAAATCGACCCTTTATTAATTCTGACTTCTTGTTATATTACACGCGGAACCGATTGTATTTTTAAACTATTCCTTAAGTGTGGAAACTAAAGAAGACATTTCTACACTATATTATATGTCATTTCATTATATAACATTTACATATCCTTCATAAGCCTTTCTTTTTTTACATACATCACGGGCTTGGGAGACTACTTCCGTACTATAAGTTGCCCTCAAAAAGTGGTATTTGGGCTTCGGGAAAGTCCTCCAAGCATCTCGATCACCTAAGGGTTACGTGCCATCCATCTCCATATTCCACTTCTTTACCAAAAACTTCCACCTTTGCATCACCCTTTTTCGGTGCATGTGTGGTAATCCTCAATTTGCAAAGCCCAGTGGACTTGCGGTGTCGGAGAGTGGTCCTACGAGGTTGCCATTTAAGATGAGGTACCACGCGATATACTTATGAGGCACGAAATCGGGTAGACCTTCGTTTACCCAAACGGTAGTCATATAGCGCATAAGAGTTACTTCATTATCCAAATCATCAACATTGACACAAGCAACTTCCGTGTACATCACATCACAAAAAATAGGAGATGGTGGATTAGCCATTACCTATAATTCTGAAAATTTAAGGAGTGAGATATAACTATCTCGGTAAGTAAATATCTAAACCAACATAGGAAGTAAGCTATAGGAACAATTCATAATGCAAGCAATCATATCATATATGAATCGTTTCCAATTCTTTTTCATACATGCATAACATCTCCTCTTTTCATATCATATCACACACATTTTAAGGCCCTCTCACCCTTACGGATGAGGCATATAAAGATATCATATCATATCATGTATTGTGGATCCACTCTTTTCATATATGTGCGTGGCCCTCTCATTCTTGCGAATGAGGCATATAACATATCATATCATATTGTGTAATTTCACCACCAAAGGTAGAAAGACCAAGGAAAGTATGCACCACATGTAACTTTTCAAGTAAGCATTAGAGTAGCTAAAGCTTTAAGTCTTAGATGAGGGTTAGATATCACTTACTTCCCGTAGATGAATGTAACAAATAAAAGAAATAGTTGGTCATCTCATGCGTGTGCGGTCTTGAGTGCGGCTTGTAGTTGTGCTTGGTGGCCGAAAATGAGAGAGTGATAGAGAGTTGGCGTGAGGTGAGAGAGAGAGAGTAAGGAGAGGGAGTACCGAAAATTTGAGGGGTTAAAGTGAGGTGAAGTTGTCTTGAGGTTCCTTTTATAGTGCTATTTTTCATTTATTTTATTTAATTTTCTTGCTACTTGTTGCCCAAGATAAGCTTAGGTGGCTAATGTTTGTCTTGTTCTTATCAATTATTGGCCTCTCACAATTTTTCAGGAGCTAAGGATAAATTGCCACATTGGCATTCTAGATTTTTCCATTAAACACTTGTCTTATTTCTAACTTGCTATATTTTCTATTTAATTTTAACATTAGCCTCTCATAAACTATATAGTCCAAGTGTCATTTATTTGCATATTCCACATAGCTATAACCTAAGGCTAACTTGTTTAGGCTTGATTATGTGTCCTCTCTACTCTAGGCGCCTAGGATTATTATTGTTCCTCATTCATTTGATTTTTGCCACTTGGCTTCATTCATTAATTTTCCTTATGATTACCCTATTGTAAGCTAGGCTTTTAGGCATGCTTACATGGCATATTTCTAGAACAATTTTTATGTCTCATGTATATTACATTTCTTGCCCCCCAAGTTCACGCCTATCTGGGGAATTTTTATTCTTTTCATTTTATTTTTCTCATTTATGTTCAATAATTAATAAGGTATTAATTTCTTTTGTCTTTTCTAAATGAATCATTGGCATAGAATATTCTAGAGATGCTCTTAGATTTGCCACATAGCTAGTCTAGGATAACCTAAGATCCTAGGCTATTTTTCTTACTCTCCAAGCCAAAAATTAGACATTTTTATTTTTGTTTATCCTAGATCACTTTCTTGTTTCTCAAGCCAAAAATTATACTATATTCTTATTTTACTTGTCTTATAAATGTGTCTTGTTTCCCAAGTTGGATTTGTCTTATTCACTTTTCACGTGTCGTTATCTTATTCCTACTTGTTTTCTAAGCCTATTTTGTCTCTTTGTGTTAACTTACTGTCCAACCCAATTATTTCTAAGCCTATTTTGTCTCCATGTGCTAGCTTGCTCTCCAAGCCAATTATATATGTTTATTTTATTTGCTTGAGAATATTCTAGATCCCCTTTCTTCTTCCCCAAGCTAATCTTATAGAAAATTTATACCGTTTTATGATGCCACGTGTCTCACTTTTAGCTTTTCTATAATTCTATAATATATCATCTCTTTTCCTCTATAGTTCACACGCCTACTTTATGAAGTTTACCTGTCTTATTTTATTTTAAATTAAAATAGAAATTTAACACATAAATCTTAGTACCCTGGGTATCGCCTCATTCGAGAGGGTCCTTTGGCCTCCCTTCTTATTCTATGGATACCAATCATTACTAATGCTAATGGCAATTTGGACATTCTATTTACATGGATAAGGTTGTCTAATATTTCAAAATGCCGCTTATCAACTATCGGTACATCTAAGCAATTCCTCTATTTTGGGCGCCAAACAAGCTAGAGGTCGAACCGCCTATTCTGCTGAACAAAGTTTGCTCATGGCTGAGCACATCAAGAGGTATGGCCAAGCTTGGAACTTGGTACGCTCAAGATTGTGTCTTGTTGTTGATCGGTTCAAGAGCCACCCAATTTGTCTTAGTTTAGGGTTGGAACCACCCATTCCTAAACTCATAATATAATTGAACGCTATCGAGTTCACCTCTCATGACCAATTAAAATTGATGCAGGATTGGTTCAACTTGACCCGTAGTCTTTAACACATATTACACAGTCCAGGGTGATCGGCCCTTAGCTGTGCATGGCTGGTACGGGGTTCTAATACGAATCAACCCTCATCGAATCCATGTCTAGTTTAGTTGTTGACCATTGTCGGCTTGCAAATCGTTCCACGGATCCATCCCTAATAGACTTCGGGGTTATCTTATAGTCGTTTCACAATTAAGCGAGGTCGACCGTAATCGATCCATGTTTGATTTAAGGTTGCTACATAGTTGACCCTCAATCAATTGCATAATCGATTGGTTCACCAAGCCACGATTCATATCGAAGGCAATCTCTATTCCGTGGTGGCTATCTCAACCCCTGGTAGCTATCTGTAATTAATCCGAACCCTAAGTTTCGAGGTGTCATAACTCTCTTCCCTTATAAAATTTCATCCTTGAAATTTGAAATGTACCTAGTTGCTGGAATAAATGGGGGTATTAGCTTTTGATCGATTCTTCACTCTCCTATGTTGCTTCTTCCGTCCCGTGGTACTGCTATAGAACCTTGACTAGGGGAATTGTCTTATTTCGTAAGACTTGCTCTTTTCTGTCTATGATTGGCACAAGCTTTTCAACATATGATGTTCTATCATCTATCTCTATTGTCTCATAATTGAGAACATGTGACGGATCGGCTTCATATTTCCTTAACTTCGAGATGTGAAACATGTCATGGATGTTAGCTAGTCGTGGCGATAAGGCCAATCAGTATGCTAATTCCCCGATTCTCTTTAGGATCTCAAAAGGTCATACGTACCTTAGACTTAACTTTCCTTTCTTCCCGAAACAGGATACGTCTTTCATAGGTGATAATTTTAAAAACACGGAATCACTAACCCGAAACTCTAACGGTTTCCTTCGTCTATCGGCGTAACTTTTCTGTCTATTTTATGAGGTACGAAGGTGATTTCTTATAGTCTGTAAATTCTCTATGGTTATCCGTACTATCTCGGGGCCTGTGAGCTTTCTTTCCTCTACTTCATCCCAACAGACTGGAGTTCTACAAACTTTACCATATAATGCCTCGAATAGAGCCGTCCCAATACTTTGCTGGTAACTATTATTATATGCAAATTCTGCCAAATGAAGATGCTCATCCCGGCTCCCTTTGAAATCAATAGCACAAGCTTGTAACATATCCTCTAACATCTATATAGTTCTTTTTGTCCGACCATCGCTTTGAGGATGGTAAGTCGTTCTAAATTGGAGTTTAGTTCCCGGGGCTATTTGAAGACTCTACTAGAACTTAGCGGCAAATCTAGGATCACGATATGATATGATCGTAATAGGTACTCCATGTAAACAAATAATCTCTTTGACATATAATTCGGCTAACTTCTCCAAAGAGTAATTCTTTCGAACCGATAGAAAATGGGCAGACTTGGTTAGCCTATCGACTATCACCCATATAGAATCATTTCCCTTTTTAGTCTTTGGTAACCCCGAAACAAAATCCATGGTAATGTGTTCCCATTTCCACTCCGGTATTTCTAATGGATTTAGTAAATTTCCAGGCTTGTAATGTTGTGCCTTTAATTGTTGGTAAGTCAAGCACTTAGCCACGTATTTTGCTATATCGGCTTTCATACCACTCCATCAATATTGCTTATGGAGGTTTTGATACATTTTCGTACTTCCAAGGTGGGTACCGCAATGACTACGATGAGCTTCGGACAAGATATCCTCTTTAAGTTGCTCATCGTTAAGAATACAGAATATTAAAATACCATCATCAGTTAATTGAAAGTCGGATTTCTTTCCTTCCTCGACTTTACTTTGTGTTTTTAATAACTCTGCATCCATCTTTTGCAACACTTGGATTTTTTGTCGTATTTCCGACTCGATTCGCAAAGTAGCGAACAATCCACATAGCTCTTCTTCTTCA
Source organism: Rhodamnia argentea (assembly GCF_020921035.1). Classification (NCBI taxonomy): domain Eukaryota; kingdom Viridiplantae; phylum Streptophyta; class Magnoliopsida; order Myrtales; family Myrtaceae; genus Rhodamnia; species Rhodamnia argentea. The sequence continues at coordinate 21,240,872 of NC_063154.1, forward strand.
AATTTAAATTCGGACTCTAGAGCCTCGACCGGCATTCCCCATTCTTTAATCTTTAGTGTGGCAATGGTGGACTTACAACTTAGAGCATCAGCGACTTTATTCGCCTTTCTGAGATGATAAATAATGTCGCAGTCATAGTCCTTGAGTAGTTCCATGCACCTTCATTGCCGCATATTCAATTCCTTTTGAGAAAATAGGTATATAAGACTGTGATGATCCGTATAAATTTCGAACCTTTCTCCATATAGATAATGTCTCCATATCTTCAAGGCAAAAATAATTGCTGCTAGTTCCGGATCATGAATGGGATAGTTAAATTCATAATGTTTAAGTTGTCTCGACTCATAGGCTATTACTTTTCCATGTTGCATTAGGATACAGCCTAGTCCCTTATGCGATGCGTCACTATAGACAACAAATTCGCTCGATCCGGAAGGTATTGTTAGAATAGGAGTGGTTGTCAACTTTCACTTGAGCTCCTGAAAACTTCGCTCACATTTTTCCGTCTATTCAAACTTAACGTTCTTCCTTGTAAGCCTTGTTAAAGGAGCGGCAATACTTGAGAATTTTTCGATAACCTCCTATAATGCCCTACCAGGCCAAGAAAACTATGAATTTCCGTAACAGTTGTAGGTCTCGGCAAATTCACCATCTCTTCTATTTTGGTTGGATCTACCAAAATAGCTTCGCCCGTTACTACATGACCCAAGAATACTACCCAATCTAGCCAAAATTCACACTTGCTGAACTTAGCAAAGAATTTATTTTCTCGAAGTGTTTGTAATGTCCTCCTTAAATGTTGAGCGTGCTCTTCTTTACTCTTTGAGTACACCAATATGTCATCAATAAAAGCGACGACGAACCGATCCAGAAATAGCTTGAACACCCTATTCATTAGATCCATGAAAGAAGTGGGTGCATTTGTTAATCCAAATGGTATTGCTACGAATTCATAATGCCCATATTGAGTCCTAAAAGCCGTCTTTGAAATGTCTTCTTTCCTAATCCTTAATTGGTGGTATCTCGACCTTAAATCTATCTTAGAAAATATCGATGCACCTTGACGTTGATTGAACAAATCGTAGATCCACGACAATGGATACTTATTATTAATGGTGATGTTGTTCAATTGCTGATAGTCTATACATAGTCACAAAGATCCATCATTTTTCTTTACGAACAAGACCGATGCTCCCCAAGGTGAGGTACTTGGTTGGATAAACCCTTTATCCAGCAGTTCTTGTAACTGCATCTTTAACTCCTTTAATTCCAATTGAGCCATTTGGTAGGGAGCTTTGGAAATTGGCTCGATACCAGGAACTTGTTTAATTGTGAATTCGATTTCCCTTTTCGGTCCTAGTACATCCTTTGGAAAAATATTGGGAAATTCCTTAACAATCTAAATATCCTCTAACCTAGGTTCCTCTTGCGACTTATCTTCTACAGTCGCTAAATACCCTTGATGACTATCACTAAGAAGTTACGCTACTTCTACTATTGAAATTATAAGGGTCGAACATACTCCATCATTTCCAATAAATTCATAATCAAATGATCCCGGAAGTTTAAGATAAATTATTCTTTGGTAACAATCTACATTGGCCCGTTGTTGATGTGGCCAATCCATTCCTATTATGACACCTATTTCAATGCTACATGCCTCACACGACAACGTAGATAACATTTCCTTCTTAAAAGGCGTCGACACACTCAAGGGCACCTCTAGCGGTTTAGTTTCTACTCCAAACAATTTCACAAAACGCCTAGCTATAAAAGAATGAGTAGCTCCAGTGTCAAATAATGCATAGGCTAGGCATCCATTAATAAGAACCGTACATGTAACGACGGTCTTAGAGTTTTATGCTTCCTCTTGTGTCACCGCGTAAGCTTGTCCTTGTGCGGGCGGTCATTCTACGTTCCCTTGTTGCCCGACCTGCTGAATTTGCTGCCTATTCAGCGATTGCGATTCTTGTTGTGAACAGTCTCTTATCCGATGGCTCTGCTATCTACATTGAAAGCATGCTCCACTCAATATTTAGCAAGAGGCATTACCATGCCATCTCCCACAATGTTGACATACTTTCGTTTGATTACCACCTAGCACTCTCTTCTTTTTATTTGGGACAAATGGTCTTTTACCCTTAAACTTTTTATCACGATTCATCTTCTGGGGAGGAGTACACTCATGAATTGACTTAGATGATGAACACTCCATAGTGTACCGTTCTATCATCTAAGCCCTTACATATAGCTCTTTGTAATCCCGAAGGTTTCACGGTACTAACGGATCTCGGATGCTAGGTTGCAACCCTTTTAGGGACCATTTGGTCTTGACTACTGGTTCCTCTACCGGTTTGGGCGTATAACTAGACAACTCAGCAAATTTCTCCTCGTATTTGTTTCTTGTCTTATTATCCTATTGCAACTGCATAAACTCTATCATCCTCCTATTACGTAGACTTTCTGAGAAATTATTTCTCATAAAAGGCCTTAACAAATGCACCCTATATTACTTCAGCACCTATGGAAAATATTGTTCCTTTCATAGCCTTCCACCAATAATTGGCATTAGCCTTATTCAGCCAAGGCTACACAATCATGCTCCGAGCATTCTAAGAATGCTAATATTTTCTCAAGCTCATCTATCCACCACCGAGCTTTCTCCGGAATTCCTATACCAGCAAATTTGGGAGGCTTTAACTTTAAGAACTGTTCCTTCAAATCATGTATACAACGTCCTCCATTTCCTATACCATTTCCGGACGTCGAAGCATTTATTGAGGCATTAGTAGCTTGCTGCTGCATCAAATCACCTGTTATTGCTAAAGCTTGTAGAATCCCATTCAATTGGGTATCCCAAGTCGATCTTGCATGACTACTCATATTGTTCTACTCAAGTAAACTATAGTCAATGAATTCACTATCAATACTATCCAAGACAACATAAACACTAAACAATCGACCATAACAATCTAATCATCAACCACATGCATAAAATGATATCTTTCCTATTCATCTAACCCGTTTCCCCATCGTACCTTATCACTCCATGTAGTATAAACCCTGCTATGATACCAAATAAGCTATGATGTCCCCGACCCGACCCTCAAGCTCGTGATAAGTAACATAAGTTCCTTTAGGGCTCTCAGTTTCTTGAATCCCTCCAAGAGTGCTACAGCTTTTAGGCTTTTTATGAACCGAGGCCGTGTGAAGATCGCAAAGTCATAACATTGCGGGGGAGGACATATGATGTCCCGGGTGCACCGCCCTCAAAATTGATCCTTAATTAATTCTGACTTCTTGTTATATTACACACGGAAGTGATTGTATTTTTAAACTATTCGTTAAGCGATGAAACTAAAGAAGACATTTCTACACTATATTATATGTCATTTCATTATATAACATTTACATATCCTTCATAAGCCTTTCTTTTTTACATATATCATAGGCTTGGGAGACTACTTCCGTACTATAAGTTGCCCTAAAAAAGTGGTACTTGGGCTTCCGAAAGTCCTCCAAGCATCTCGGCCACCTAAGGGTTACCTGCCATCCATCTCCATATTTCTACTTCTTTGCAAAAAACTTCCACCTTTGTGTCACTCTTTTTCAGTGCATGTGTGGTAATCCTCCATTTGTAAAACCCGCTGGACTTGTGGCATCGAAGAGTGGTCCTACGAGGTTGCCATTCGAGATGAGGTACCACGCGATATACTTATGAGGCACGAAATCGGATAGACCTTTGTTTACCCAAATGGTAGTCATATAGCACTTAAGAGTTACTTCATTATCCAAATCTACAACATCGACACAAGCAACTTCCGTGTACATCACATTACCAAAAACAGGAGATAGCGGATTAGCCATTACCTACAATTCTGAAAATTTAAGGAGTGAGATATAACTATCTCAGTAAGCGAATATCTAAAACAAACATAGGAAGTAAGCTATAGGAACAATTCAAAATGCAAGCAATCATATCATATATGAATCGTTTCTGATTCCTTTTCATATATGCATAACATCTCCACTTTTCATATCGTATCGCACACATTTTAAGGCTCTCTCACTCTTACGGATGAAGCATATAAACATATCATATCATTTATTATCGATCCACCCTTTTCATATATGTACGAGGCCCTCTCATTCTTGCGAATGAGGCATATAACATATCATATCGTATCGTGTCATCTCACCACCAAAGGTAGCAAGACCAAGGAGAGTATGCACCATATGTAACTTTTCAAGCAAGTATTAGAGTAGCTAAAGCTTTACGTCCTAGATAAGGGTTAGATATCACTTACTTCCCGCAGATGAACGTAGCAAATAAAAGAAATAGTTGGTTGTCTCATGCTTGTGCGGTCTTGAGTGCGGCTTGTAGTTGTGCTTGGTGGCCAAAAATGAGAGAGTGAGAGAGAGTTGGCGTGAGGTGAGAGGGAGAGTGAGGAGAGAGAGTGCCGAAAATTTGAGGGGTTAGAGTGAGGTGAAGTTGTCTGGAGGGTCCTTTTATAGTGCTATTTTTCATTTATTTTATTTTATTTTTTTGCTACTTGTTGCCCAAGATAAGCTTAGGTGGCTAATGCTTGTCTTGTTCTTATCAATTATTGGCATCTCATAATTTTTCAAGAGTTAAGGATAAATTGCCACATTGACATTCTAGATTTTTCCATTAAACACTTGTCTTATCTCTAACTTGCTATATTTTCTACTTAATTTTAACATTAGCCTCTCATAAACTCTACAGTCACAGAGTCATTTATTTGCATATTCCACATTGCTATAACCTAAGGCTAACTTGTTTAGGCTTGATTATGTGTCCTCTCTACTCTAGGCGCCTAGGATGATTATTATTCCTCATTTATTTGATTTTTGCCACTTGGCTTCATTCATTAATTTCCCTTATGATTACCCTATAGTAAGCTAGGCTTTTAGGCATGCTTTCAACGCATATTTCTAGAACAATTTTTATGTCACATGTCTATTACATTTCGTGCTCCCCAAGTTCATGCCTATCTAGGGTATGTTTATTCTTTTCATTTATGTCCAATAATTAATAAGGTATTAATTTCTTTTGTCTTTTCTAAATGAATCATTGGCATAGAATATTCTAGAGATGCTCTTAGAATTTGCCATATAGCTAGTCTAGGATAACATAAGATCTTAGGCTATTTTTCTTGCTCTCCAAGCCAAAAAATTAGAAATTTTTATTTTTGTTTATCCTAGATCACTTTTCTTGTTTTTCAAGCCAAAAAGTATATTATATTTATATTTTACTTGTCTTATATATGTGTCTTGTTTTCCAAGTCGAATTTGTCTTATTCACTTTCCACGTGTCGTTCTCTTATTCATACTTGTTTTCCAAGCCTATTTTGTCTCTTTGTGCTAACTTACTATCCAACCCAATTATTTCTAAGCCTATTTTGTCTCCATGTGCTAGGTTGCTCTCCAAGCCAATTATATGTATATTTTTATTTTATTTGCTTGAGAATATTCTAGATCCCCTTTCTTGTTTCCCAAGCTAATCTTATAGAAAATTTATACCATTTTATGATGCAACGTGTCTCACTTTTAGCTTTTCTATAATTCTATAATATATCATCTCTTTTCCTTTATAGTTCACACACCTACTTTATGAAGTTTACCTATCTTATTTTATTTTAAATTAAAATAGAAATTTAACACATAAATCTTAGTACCCTAGGTATCGCCTCAACCGAGAGGGTCCTTTGGCCTCCCTTCTTATTCTATGGATGCCAATCATAATTAATGTTAATGGCAATTTGGACATTCTATTTACATGGATAAGGTCGTCTAATATTTCAAAATGCCGCTTATCAACTATCGAGACATCTAAGCAATTCCTCTATTTTGGGGGCCAAACAAGCTAGAGGTCGGACCGCCTATTTTGCTGAACAAAGTCGGCTCATGGCCGAGCGCATCAAGAGGCGTAGCCAAGCTTGGGACTTGGTAGGATCAAGATAGTGTCTAGTTGCCGATCGGGTCAAGAGCCACCCAATTTGTCTCAATTTAGGGTTGGAACAACCCGTTCCTAAACCGATAATATAATGTAACACTATCGAGATTACCTCTCATGACCAATTAAAATTGATGCGGGATTGGTTCAACTCGACCCGTAGTCTTCCAACACATATCACATAGTCCAAGGTGATCGGTTCTTGACTAGTACGTAGCTGGTATGGGGTTCTAATACGAATCGACCCTCGTCGAATTCATGGCTAGTTTAGTTGTCGACCGTTGTCAACTTGTAAATCGTTCCACGGATCCATCCATGGTCGACTTCGGGGTGATCTTATGGCCGTTTCATAGCTAAGCGAGGTCGACCGTAATCAATCCATGTTTGATTTATGATTGCCACACAGTCGACCCTCAATCAATTGCATAGCCGATTGGTTCACCGAGCCACGATTCATATCGAAGGCAATCTCCATTCCGTGGTGGCTATCTCAACCCCCGGCAGCTATACGTAATTAATATGAACCCTAAGTTTGAATTGGCCCTAAGTTTTCGGGTGTCACAGTGTGACTCTTTTGCACTCGCCCCACTCAATGCAAGTCAACCCCATAACAAAGCGTGAGGCTATAGAACCCAACATGGAGACTCGACGACCCTCCAGCGCTGAAGCACGACTCATCTCGACCCCACGCATCTGAGCAATTTCTTTTCCTTTTTGCAAATAACCATCAACACGTTATGTCTACGATAGCAGCTTGACATGCATAAAACCAGCCTTCGTTTTCAACTACTGACCACCTAGAAACTAGAATCAACTAGCCACTGCCCCAACCCGCATTTGAGGAATTAGGCAGCGGGTTAGAGAAACGACTCACCTCAAACTTGTGGGAGTGTCAGATTTTTTTTTTGTTCGATGGTCGATGTTGGATCGAGGAGTTGCTGTCGAGCATTGAAGCAGGGATGTAGAAGTGGAAGTGTTGTTTGTCTGGTATTCGTGCCAAGGAAGAAGACGAGCCAGAGATGTACCAAATTTCATGGGTCTTTGTCCTGCTTTTGCTGTCCACGTTTGGGCCGGAATAAGAAAGAATATACAAGCCCATTCATTTAGTAAAGCTGAGGAACTTCGGTTTCTTCTTCCCGCGGCCCATAGGGCAAACAAAGAACCTGTGGCCAACTGAATTGGGCGCCTGTCAACCGGGCTTCATCCTTTTTGGCCCAAAGGCAATCCCATGGCCCGTCAAAATAGCAGGCTGAAATAGGCTTCCGCCCAACCCATTGTGGTTGGTGGAGAAAAATAAAAGGCCGGTTCAGTGCAAGTAGGCCAATGCTTAAATAAATGTCATTGCCTCCTCTTCCCATTGGGCCGGTAATCTGAATGGGCCTCTCACACGACCAAGCACGCAAGGTCGAGATTCTCACAAGCCCGTTGCTCTGAAATTACATTGGGCCCGTTAATTTCTCTAGTGGCTAAATCCAAATCACCCACTCATTCTCATCGCATGAGTGAGCTTTCCAATCGTTTCATCCGATTCCTATTTATTTAGATCTATTTGTGGGGTGTTACATAACCACCTATAAAAAATTCATTAAATAATGGTCGAGAGAATTTCTTTTACTCTCTAATTATTTCTAATGTAGGGAAAATCCGAGATGTCACATTTTTTCTTTCTTGTGTCGGGTGGTTCAAGAAGTCGTCAGAGGGGTTTTCTTTTCATGGAAAGAGAGCCGTGCACAGTAGTGTTCAAGCAAGTCGACTCGCGAAGACAGAAAAAGAGGTGAACACACTGTTATGTTCTCTTGATCGTGCGAGGAGCCTCGAGCATAGTAGATTTGTAAGCGACTTTATTAATTATATCCAATTAACAGGAGATTCACAACAAACTATAATAGGATTCATAGTCGGAGAGATATTGTGACAGAGAGTCGCGGATTAATGGTGAGTCGCGATGAGTTCGCTAAAAGTTGAGTGTTTAGTCATGGCGGCGGCCGTCGTTGAGATGCAAAAGAGACGTGCTCTCTTGACTCTCTCCGTGAATTCTCAATTGTCTCCTCTCAACTCTCCGCTTTCCTGTGTTTTTCACGGGTCTAGACCAAGAGAGGGACCTTCGTCGGTGAAGGGTCCTCTTAATAGGTGGGAGGGCCCTGGTCACAAAGAAAGAAAGCATTTATTAGTTCCTCTTGTGGTTGCTTAAAAAAATATCATACCTTTTATTTTATTTTATTTTATTTTTTTTTTCACTTTTGTTGCTTGTTTCCTTTCTGCTTACGCCTTTGGACACGGGAAGAACTCCTTGATAGTGCTCTCTTTCTTGTTTTTAATAAAAAAAAATATATTACTCAAAATATATTCTCCGATTGATCCAGTCCAATTCCCAACTTAAAACCGAGAATTAGACCGCCCATCACCTGTTTTAATTTTATAGAACCGGAAACCGGATCGGCTCTCTTGAGCGCTGTCCCGAATCGGCTGGTCAATCCAGTTCGGGCGGTTCCTAGTTCGAGTAATTCTTGTTGCACACCCCTACGACTTACCTTGCATGGGAGCTGAGGCTAATCCCCAAGAGAGAGGGTAGATTAGGTAGACAAAAAGGAATCTCTCTATTTTCAAAACGGTTGATACTAGAAAAAATCTCAACTTGGTATATCTCCAACAAATTTACCCCAATTTAATTTTTTGACCACAAAAAATCTCAAACTGGTACAATTGTGATAAATTTTACAACCATGATAAATTTTTCCTAAACCGATTTCTTGATCACAAATCCCGAATTGATACACATATGATAAATTTATCTCAAAATAATTTATTGACCATAAAAAAAATCTCAAATTGGTACGGTTGTGACAAATTTACTTTCTGTTAGTGTCCGTTAAATTGATTTAATACCATGAATAACCTCAAACCGATACATTTAAGACAAACGGAGGATAAAAAATTTAAACTGTTGCATTCGTTAACTACCACGTGTCATTCAACTCAACAATTTAATGGTAAAATTTCACGAAAACTAACAAAGGTAAATTTGTCATAGGTGTATTAGTTTAGAAAAAAATTGCCAGAAGTATACTAGTTTGGCTTCTACGTATGCTGGGGCTATCTATTATAATTGGATGGGTTGAAGGTCCTAGCTACGTCATGCATCCAATACGAAATCTGGAGTACATATGAGAATTCTTAATTGGCTAGTTGTAAATAGCCCCACCCCAGGACTATGGGATAAAGGGTTATCCCGGACCTACATTAAGATATTAACGATGATTATTAAATATCGAATAACAGAATGTGACGATGAGATAAAATGTAATAGACATAAAGACATAGGTTTTCATGAAATGAACGGTTATTCATTCAAAAAAGGTTTGATCCAGCAATATCGCATGAGTGAAGAAGGGCAATGGTCAAAAAATTAATTTAGAGTAAGTTTGTCATAAATGTATCAATTTAGGTTTTTGGCGCATTCTTCTCATCCTTATCAATTTCTTGGCTGGCCGATTATAGGAAATAATCCCCCGCACGGTCGTCCACATGATTTATATTGCAGTTGCATTGGCATGGCCCGTGACAAATGCATGTGATTGGCCCAGCCCATGCTATAGGTGTGAATATCAATGTCGCGTGGATGGCCCAGGTCCTGTACCGCCACATAAATTCAATGCAAAGACATAACTTTAGTATTTTGTTTAGGGATAGGATCTATCCTTAATTTTCTTATTCCACAATAAATAATTATGAGAGCCAAAATTTAGGTGTCAATATGTTCATGCTCTCATCACAACCCACACCACCAACATGAAGCTCGGCATTGTATCGAGCTTTGCCACTGGCGACAAGCTCCACAGCAGCATCGACTGACATAGACAATAGTAGAGGGAGTGCTGGTGCATGGAGATGGGGCAGCAAAGGCAAAGGGAAAGTAGTCGCCGGTGGCCATGGTGGGGCGGTAGTCTCGAGGATGAGGTTGCGGTGGGCTCAGATCTGATTCCTTTGTTTTTCTGTTTGATTTTAGAGCTAGTGATAGTTGCCCGTTGTGGCAGCTCGTTTATGGCCGTCGGAATCTTGACCACGCCGGTGGGGGCCATGGACGAGCCGGTCGTTGCTAGATACCAAGCGGTCTCGGATTTCGAATTGAATTCTGCGTCAAAGTTGGACAGCTCCATGTACCGGGTGGATAGGGAGCCCCGGGGGGGAGGGGTTTGGTGGGGTGGGGTGGTTGGGCAATGGAGGAAGAGTCTGAAGAATGAGGGGCATTGGAGACACGTTTCGATCACTGAATGGCCCGAGACCAGACGGGAACTACTCAATAGTTCATCAGATCATTAACTATTTTGGTCACTGAAACAAATTGCTTGCTTCGCTTAAAATGGACAGCCGTGCAGATTTGAAACTCGTTTTACCATACTTTAGCTTATGAAGAGCATTATCTTCTGCCTCTACGCTAAGTGGGAATGGGGACTGAATAGGACGCGACATCCGTCTTTTGTCCCGCAGCGAGAACCATAAATGACCCACTGGACGTGCATGGCGAAGAGAGACGACATTGTAGAGAGAGAGAGAGAGAGAGAGAGAGAGAGAGAGAATGGTGAACACCCTCGAGCTCTACAAGCCCTTGCTGCGAGTGGCCATGAAGCTCGCCGGATTGAGACCTCAGAAGATCGAGATCGAACCAGGGACCGTACTGAACATCTGGGCTCCGGCTCGATCCAAGAAGAATGCCAACGATGCTAGAAAGCCCGCAGTCGTCTTCCTCCACGGCTTCGTCGGCGACGGCATCCTCATGTGGCAGTTCCAGGTCCTTGCCCTCGCGCGGGACTACGAGGTCTACGTGCCGGACCTCCTCTTCTTTGGCAGCTCCTTCACCGTCGATGGGCGCCGGACGGTGGGGTTCCAGGCTGATTGCCTGGCGACGGGGCTGGCGAGGCTGGGGGTGCGGCGGTGCACCGTGGTCGGGTTCAGCTACGGCGCGATGGTGGCATTCAGACTGGCCGAGTCGCGGCCCGAGCTGGTCGAGTCGGTGGTGGCGACGTGCGCCGGCCCGACGCTGACGGAGTCGTTGAGCCGGGAGTGCCTGGAGAGGATGGGGTTCCCGTCGTGGCCGGCGCTTCTGCTGCCTGAGTCGGCGAGCTCGCTGAAGAAGTTGCTTCAGATTGGCAGCTTCCACTTCCCTAGATTCCCCAAATGTGTTTTCAAGCACGCTCTAGAGGTACGTGCCAACCCAACTTTTCTGACATGGGGTTTTAATTTTTCGATTAGGTTTAATGATATTTGACAAAAAAAAAACATATTAGGCTTAATGATCTGAACGATACCAAATCAAAAAATAATCTACTTTTGACCACAAGAAAATAATAATAGTCTTTGATTTTTCTATTAATAATGTTATCCATTTATCAAATTACATAAGTTTTTGTCCTTTTGCTAGCATGAATATCCCATGTTGATTGTTTGAGATTATTTTACCGTGATTTTTCGATTATGACCGAAGCGACACGTAGATACTTGTTACTCTTGTTCGAATGCTAGAGTCGTATTAATGAAACAAGGGCAACAAAATTTATGTTCGCTTGAGTACGGCTCTCTTAATTAGGTACTAATCATTTGTTCCAAGCTTGAATATGACACCCCATAATTAGGTGTAGGAATTTGATATATCATCGGATGCATTTATTTTATGGAAAATAAAAAACTTGAAAATTTAGTTTTTTGAAAATAATCGATTGTGTTACTTACAAAATGAAAAGAATGATTTTTTTTTATCATCCACAAAAATATATGGATATAAATTATTGTCACTAACGAAAGTTTTTTTCATGGGCGAATTATTTTAAAAGATACGAGCAACTATTTTAAAAAAATTAAAATTTTAAATAATTTATTTTTTCACGAAACAAACCTTGATAAATCTATATTTCTTGAAATTAATTAGCTTGGATGAAGCTGTAGGCTGGGCTTTCTTGGTGCTTTTGTTTTTTTCCCTTCTAAGCTATCACAAGCTATAATACGAGGTTGACCAAAAAAGGAAAAAAGCAATAGTGCAAGGAATGGTGGTTGAGGATTCTTCGTTTATATGTTTTCATTTGGGAAAATTACCAAAAAAGTCTTAAACTTATTGCAATTATGTCAATTCAGTCATAAACACATATTTTTTACCGATTGAGTCCTAAACTTTTTATAATTGTACCAATTCAGTCCATCTAGTGAATTTTGACCGATCGGCGCCGACGTAGACGCGTGCCGCCTGGCGACATAATATTTTAATTTTTTTTTCATTTTTTTTTAATTTTTGGATTTTTTTTATTTCCCCTTCCCTAGCCCAGGAGGTCGTCTTCTCCGCGATGCTTTTCCTAGGGTCTTCTTCATAGGTTCTCCCTCTTGGACCTACTCCAACCAACTCGAACCATGAGGACCGAGCCATAACACCGCAACAGGAGAAATAAAGGCCAAACGACTTACCCGAACGTATTCGACCGCACATGATGCCGTCCGTGTTGGGATCGGATATACATAACATGTATAGGTAAATAAAACATAAACACAGCGAAAATAAATAAACCCATACATGTATCTCCGGAGGCGTTGTTCGAGCGTTTCAATCGAAAAACTTAATTAACGAATTGAGTTAAAGGATTACCTCTTGCAGCGTGCTTGAAACGAAAAGGCTCATACGTTCTTCGATCCGAGCTCCACAAGTGTCGAACCTCTAGTTCAGACACATCACTAATCGCAACGATGAATGGAAGAACGAACATGCGAGAATTGCCACTTAATTGTGCTAGCAATCTCGTGGCAATAATTCTTCGCACGCTCAATTTTCTTTTGGTCAATCCAAGAGCGCAAGTATGAAGAGAATTTTGTTTTCTTATATCTCTCGCACTCACAATGCCCTTTGTCTCACACAAATGCATGCCCGAGAGAAAACTGTTTTCACTCGTTTCCCTTTTTTTTTTTTTTACGGACAAACCTTTTTTATTTATTTAATATGTGCACCATGATTAGTATCGTGAGAAGCACCCATGATCTGATCGTGGGCGCATTGCACAACGGCCAGCAACCGACGTTGCTGTCCATTGTGCATGGGCACACGATGAGCAACATTTGCTCATCGTGTGCCACGCACATGGTCAGCATTTGCTAAGCATGTGTGTGCAATAATATATATATATATATATTGGTTTTATAAATAATAATAACCATTATTATTATTATTATAAAAACAAAAAGGGTATACCAACATTATATGTGCATATTGGACGTATAGCATATGTCTATGTTGAGTATACGTGTGCATAATATGCACGTGTGCCTATGACCGAAAAATAAATAAAAATTAAATTAAATCATATTTAATCTAATTTCAGTCCAACTAATTCAATAGTCGTGATTGCAAACATATTTGCAATATCATCTTTCCCGTTCAAAGTCATCCTGAATTGGTTGTGGTATGTGACATTCCTAAGTTCATCACTGAGCTAGTAGTAAGACGTGCACTAACACATTAGAACATCCAAGAGAATTGATTGTCCCGATCAATCTCCATGTCCTACAAGCCATGAGTGACATCTAGCAATATGTCATGGCTACCCAGACAGTGTGAATGCTTTAAGAACATAATGAACCTATCAGCTTTGGCTACGGTGTAATTCAATCCCTCTGTTTTACTATATCTCGATCGAACAAAGACCATGAAATATTTGTCAAGTCGCCAATTCGATCATATGCACAAATCTAATCAACGTGCATTTATACAAGACATGACCATTTCATTCTCGGTTACAACCCCGATCGAGAATTTCAATACATTGCCATAATTAGATCGCATAAGACATCATACCTTGCTTGTAATAAGGAGACAGATTCCATTTTGCGCACACGTGTGACTTCGTCCGTGCATAAACTATGACCATCAAGTACAGAGACGGATCAACGAACCGCCAATATGTGCACTTGTGAACTATAACCATCCAATATACAAGTCAACACCGTGCCTCGGGTCTAAGGATTATTTACACAAGACCAAAGCATGAACGATTAGACATTGACCACGCTAAAAGTTTCAATGTCGCTAATCGTTCAATGCGTGTCACGTTCAGTGAACTTGTCTATCCCTAAAAAGGAGCCGAAGTTCGATATTCTTATTTGGAGAGATCTCTAAAAGGGAGTCAAAGTCCGAGGGTGTTAACATATTTAGTTGGGCTCATATTCACTCAAAAAATTAAGTCATCGAGTATCGGACCAACTAAGATATATTCACTACTCCACATCATACAAATTTTTTTATGTGAGACTTTTCTAATATAACTCATATATGCATCTCAATAATCTCTTTTTCACAGTGAGCTCAACATCAAGTTTGCTTCCATTTTATTCAATTATCCTTCTGCATCAACATACTTCAATTTTAATTTCCAACACTTGCTTTCGTCCTTTTCTCCGCACCGAACCACAAAGGCTGCCATCGAGACTGATACCTTAACTTAGGGATATCACCAAAAAGGATATCAAACCTGAGTTTGTCAGCATATTTAGTTGGACTTACCTTTACTTAAAAGCTTAAACTAATGAGTTATGAGTCAATTATAATTTATTAACTACTCTACACCATATTAATTCTTTAATATGAGACTTTTCCGATACAACTTACACATTATCATCGTTTTTGCGTGAGAGAGAGAGAGAGGGGTTTTGCACATGGATGTGGTGGCAAAGAGAGATCGTGGTGTTCAATCATTTTAAACGCCAATAGAGCTTGCTTCATTTTGATTCTTTCATTAGAAGAATCTGATGAGCGACACGGGTTTGGGTTGGTTGATGGCACAACGTACAAAAGCCCTATCCAACAATAGCAAGAACGAGATGCAAGAACCCGATGTGTTGGCCTAGTATCATCATGTGGTTGTGGTGGCGATTTCCCTGGAACAAATGTTATCACTACAAATTCATAGAAAAAATTACCAAAAAAGTTCTAAATCTATTGTAATTGTGCCAATTCAGTCCTAATTTTTTTTTGCCAATTTAGTACCGAACGTTTTGCATTTATTCCAATTCACTCCTAAACCTTTTGCATATATGTCCATTCAATCCTAGGTCTTTTGTATTTGTGCCAATTCGGTCATTCCAGCTAATTTTGGCCGAAAATTGCTAATATGGCTAATTTTTAGTAATATTTTCCTGTTTTTTCACATTTTTTTATGTTGTTATCCTTCTTTTCCTTTCTTTCTTTATCTTTTTTCCTTCTTCCTCCGAGTTGGATGCCGAGCTCGACAACTAGCCGGACGCGAGGGTCGGTGAACCTTGCACGGGTGAGCTTTGCTGGCCCTCACCTCGGCCCAGGTGACCGGCTGGAGGAAGAAGAAGAAAAATAAAGAAAATATAAAAAGAAATGAATAAATAAAATAAGAAATTTGAAAAATATTACTAAAAATTGCCACTTCAACAATGGCTGCGCCACATGAGCGATTTCAAGCCAAAATTTGCTAAAAAAGACTGAATTGGTACAAATGCAAAAGGTTTAGGACTGAATTGGCCAAAAAAAAAAATTAGAACTGAATTGGCATAATTTTAATAATTTTGTGAATTTTTTGGTAATTTTCCCCTAATTCATAAGATTTGCAAATTGTTTTGTGGGCCTCTCTACGTAGCCAAGTTTCTATGCTCGTACCCCTAGATCATTAAAAAGATATTTTTTGCATATTCCGCATCTTTCATTGTTGATATGATTAACTATATTGTTTAGTAAATAACTCACAACTTACATCAACATTAATAAATTGTGGGATGTGTAGGAATATAACTACACATTCTGTATACCCAATAATTATCCAACCAAAAGACCCTATTCTCCCCCTTCCTTCCTCTTGAGTACTCTTGACTGGTCAATATTTCTTCTTGGGAGGCCATTACAATAGGAGGAAGCTAAATGGTGGTGTCGTATTCTTCCAAACACAAAAAAGTGGAAAAATAAAATAAGAAATTACACTTAACAACTACAACGATAAAAATTAAACAAACGGGCCTCCAAAATTTTGATTTGGTAACAAAAGAATCCATCATTTAAATTGTACTTTTGGATGTAGAAAAGCTACTTTTACTATGAGATATATAGATGTGATCCCAACTCACATAAACCCAAAAAGAATAATCGTCAGCTGTGGTTAGTCTGTGTAACATCTTCGTGTATTCTCTTCTAGCACCGTTGATGTTGTTAGTCATAATCTTAGCAACTAAGTAACTAATTAAGTCAACGGTGATGGTTGTGGAATATGTAGAAATTTGGTTATGCAGTTCGTGTATCTAATATTACCATCAACAAAAAAAAAAAGAGAAAATTCCTGATCTTTTATGAATGAATGCCTCTTCTTTGAAAAGAGTAAATGGATACCTGAGTTTTTGCCGATGATGGTGGTCACAAGTTTCGTGCTGGTATTGATGGTGGGCTAGGGCGTGTAGAAGCAGAACAGAGAGAGAGAGAGAGAGAGAGAGAGAGAGAGAGAGAGAGAGAGAGAGTTATTTTCCACGTTAAGATGAAGTGTTTTGCCCTAATTTTTGCCTTTGCGGTTATTGCGTGGTAGGTCATGTTTGACTACAGAAAGGAGAGAGCCGCATTGCTGGAGGCTTTGGTCATTCCCGACAAGGATTTCGCTTTCCCAAACTACTCTCAGGTCTGATGAAAGCTTCTCCTTTAATGGTTGTTTTCTTTCTAAACCCTCAACATTCGTTACCAAAAAAGAAAAAGAGAAAAAGAAAATAGTCTTCGCATAAAAAGTCTGTTTATAATCATTTTATGGATGGAGTGATGAACCAAACAAGCGCTTACAGGAGAAAATTTAGTTTTGTTGTCTGCACTATAAGATGAGAACCACTATTTCTTTCATTCTTTGTTGATTTTGTCTAACATGAAGACTCTAGGTATAATACTTTGATTGTGCAAATATGCATGTTACTCTAGTATTCATTTTGTTGTGGTAGTGCAAGACGTGATTGCAACCTAATCAAGGGGATAAGTACACTATCGGTGCCATAACTTTTGTATGGCGTTTACTTGAGTGCCATCACTTTCAAAACATTCACTTAAGTGCTATAACTTTCAAAAATCGCTCACTTGAGTGCCATTACTAACGTGGATGTCGAAAAGCTGATGTGGACGCTGAAAAACTGACGTGGTACTTCGGAAAACCGACGTGGCACGTCGGAAAGCTGACCTGGCATGCCAGAAAAGCTGATGTGAACGCCGGAAAAGTTGATGCAGTACTCAATTGAACGATTTTTTAAGTTATGGCACTCAAGTGAATATTTCGAAAGTTATGGCACTCAAGTGAACGATGTACACAAGTTATGGTACTCATGGTGTACTAATCCCCTAATCAAGTATGCATAAAGAAAAAATAGGGCAAAAATGCCGGTGTTAAGTAAATAATAGGCAAACAGTCTCGTTCACCTCTTATTCGAGGACTTTAACCATCTATCTTCTCGGATCAATAATGTATAAAAGGTCTTGTATAATTTTTTTTCTAACACCGACGATGTATGTTATAATTACTCTACCAAAAAATAGTGCTTAGAGCCCTTATCCTTGCAACCTATTAGAATTACTTGTCGTGGTTCTCATTAAATCCGAAGGTAAATAATACATAGTAAGTTCATAACATGTCTATGCAAGATGTGCATAATCGGCTTGATCTCAATCCTTCGATCTTGTCAAACCATGCGAGGCTTACGCATCTAACGACTAAGATGATTCTATCTATTTAGTCTAGGCTAGAATCTCATAAGTAATTACGTGTGTATGCGTTTAATACACATGTATCATGGAAATTGATAGTTTTCGTGTTAAATTTTAATATACCCTAGCAAAAATGCTAGGTATATTGACATCGATATGTAAAGTTGCTATACTTCTTATCCGATGCTTGAACAATATCTAGTTGTTGAATGCTCATTCAAGTTCTCTCACATCACTTATTACATTAACGATCTTAATATACCTATTACTCTCTTTTCGTGTGATCTGAAAACTTACATCTCTTATAGTAGGAACCTGTACAGAGTTTGCGGTCCACTAGAGGGCATAAATGGAAAAAAGCCAAAGAAAGTAAGGGTTCCAGATGACTACCCGAAAAATTCTAAAATGCACCTGGTGCATGTGAGCCCACTTAATGTTGTTGCCAACCGTTAGATCGTGTTGCCCCACGTGGAATCAATACAGGACTTTACTAGCATAATAGTCTTTGGGTATTTGTGAGAATAACCTCATGTTGTGGTCATAAATTTTTAAAGGAGTGGACCCCACGATAATTTTTAATTATTTGTTATCTATTTTTTGTGGCTCACAACATGCTGTCAATCTCATAATAGATAAAAAAAAAACTGTCACATAAGCATATTCTATATGTACAACATTGTTTGGTTATGGTAGTGTCAAATATATTACATGTGGATCGTGTACTAGAGTTTAATCATTCTGTCAATGTAACGCCCCGCTTACCTTACGAGCATGTACATCCATAACACGCCGTAAGTACTATCCTAGGATACTCTTCATGTACGGCGAATGAAATGAAACTTGCAAGCGAAAAGCGAAAGAAAATAAACCCAACTCCAGTCCATTGTCTCAATACATCCACTTAATGAGATGCGAGGAAACTAAAAGACTTTATCCATAAAAAAATACAAATAAATAAATACATACATGTCCGTACAAACGATACAAAAAAAAACTAACAATATACACAACTGAGGTCAAGGAGACAAGACGGCAAACCAAAAATGAAACCACCAAGCCCTAACCTAACACCGTCTCCAACAAAAAGTAGCATCAAAGTCGACTAACAACGGAGACTCTAGAAAGTACTAGTGTTCTCGGCTTGACTCGCGTCCTCGTCGGGATCATACTCAGAGAAAGACTCCAACTGCATTTCGATTGAATCCTCGTCCATCTCGTCATCCTCCGAATCTGAAATCTCTATTACTTCTATATTTTCCTCTCCCACTGGTTCTTTTTTAGGTATATTCCTTGAACCTACAGTGGACGCTTCAACTTCTATCTCATCTCCGGTAGGGTGGCACCAAGAGGGTACAACCTCTTCTAGCACATCTTGGGGCCTTAACTGTTCAGATACGACCCCGTTTACTCTACGGAACCATGCCTCGAACCTATGAGGCTTATAAGATGCTTCGGGCTCATCTACCCAAACCACGGTCGTTCTTCTAATATATACTACATCTCCCCCTTCAGGAAACTCCTCAATATACCTAGTCATTTCTTGGGGTTCACCCAATCGAACAGGCAACATCTTCAATTTCTAGGATCCGAAAAAGAAAGGTCCCACGATGGGGTGAGATTTACATCTCAGTAAGGCAAGTCCTATCCCTAGGTTAGACCGACGGTTCATTCGGGTAAAAGTAACATAAGCTCAATGTGCACGATAACGTGATGCATACAACAACCATACAAAGTACATGTATAACGATAAGTATCAATTACTCAATCATGGCAATATATCTCATCACTTTACTTAAGATGGTGCACATAACGAAACCAAGCCACGCCTTCCTTTCTTTCCACCTTTGTTCGATTCAAGCCCGCGTGTGAAACGCCTCAGGCTAGGTCCGCGTACTTACGCATCAGACCGTCTCATCGATAAAACCCACGTAAAACACCTTAGGTTTTCAAAATCATCTTAGGCCTGTGTCGATACATCATAATTTCCGTCTTGCGTCATTTACGCATCGGGACGTTGGTCATTTCCACCCCGCGGTTTTACGCATCGGGGTACCACAAATTCTCAAGCATGCCAGCAATTCATCATAATCATGACTTTAAGTTCAAATATAGCTCACACATAGAGCTAACAACAAAAGGCATGCGAGAACATAAATTTTCAACAAACAAGAGGCAATCAATACATATCAAGGCTATTCAATGAGTCTTTAAGCAATTAGCACAACACGATATCATATATCAAACAATATCACCGTAACTCACCAAAATTTGCACAATCCTCATCGTATTCACTCAATTGAGCCCAATCGTTCTAGCCAAGGTATAAGAACTTTCTTACCTTAAGCTTAATCAACAAAACACTTCTTTCCTAGCCCTTAAACACCTCGGCTCCCACAATTTCAGAACAGGGCAGCAAGCAGCCTAGAGAAAATCAATCAGTTCATCAATATTCCTTCGCCTAAACACCAAATCATCGATCATACACTTCCTCAACATATCACTCCACACCCTAACATGCCTCAAGGATCAAATTAAATCTCAATTCCATCACAAACAGCCCCCTCTAACTCAATAAGAACAGAACCGAAACAGGGTACCCCCTGTTCTGTTTCAATCCAGCTCAAACAGTCCGCAACTCAACCTAATCCTTCAATTTATCCATCAATATCCTTGCTAACACCAAGTTCTATGTATTAAGGGGCCTCATCGAAAATTTTGGCTCAAGGCGACACCGGTTGGTCTTCGTTTGGCGCTAACTCCTTCTGATTCGCCATTGGACAGTTTCTGCTCCTTTGAACACAACAGTGGTTCAAGGTCAATATATCATTCTTTTTCGCCCAAAAATTTACAGCAACATCATATACATGTCTACTAAACGTCACCAAAATTTGAACTCAAAATTCGTCCATTTGGTGGTCCAATAAAATACCAACAGCAGCCTACCTCCGGTTGAGTCAGTTTCCGGCGATTAGTGGGAGATTGGCCGTCCTGAATTCCACAGTGGCTCAAACGGTGTAGTTACACTTGGAAAAGTTCGACAACAGGTTGATCTTCGTAGTGGTAGGTGACTCACTGGCTGGTTGTCGACGGTTGAAAGGTTGGACGGCCGGGAAGTTGGCAATCAGAACTGGTCGGGGCAGGCTGTTTTTGTGCGTGAGGGAGTGAAGGAAGGAGAAAATGGAGGTGATGGTGGTGCTGTTCTATTCTTGAACATGAGTATCCAGAAGGTAGAAGGAGAAGATGGCTCATTCTTATCCTAAATTCTCTTAGGTGTCAAACTCATTAATTGAGCATCATGGATTAATGACATTTGGCATTATACACATAATATCACACTTTCCTTCCAATTTTGCCCCTCTAATTTCAGCTTATATAAAGGGAATAATCAAATGACAAGAATGCCCTTGTCCAATTAATAAAAATAGGGTCGAAGCTCCAGGGGCAAAATCGTCTTTTCACACCCTTCGTCCGAAAATCCATTTTTCACTAATTTTCATTCCCGACTAGGCGTCGTCCAATCCAAACTCATTTTTTACAAATCTTCATTTCCATTTTTTTTTCCATTTCTGAGATCCCATTTTGTGATCGATTTCTCATCGTCCGTAATTTCAATTTATCTCGAACTAACGGGCGGCTTTTGCGGACATTACGCGTATTGACTCTGTGATTCTCATCACACTTAGGAAAATTCAAATCACGGCTATCTTGGTTGTCATGAAATCGCAAGGGTTTATTACTAGCCTCGACGACCACGATCGTCATAAATCGATTTAGAGAAATTCGCAAATCATACGTTGGTTATGCGGCATCACCCGCGCCCCAATCGTATAACACTAGCAATGAATCCCTTAATCGTTCTCAGATCGGCCTCGGCTCTAAATATTCCCTCAACGACCCTTATGGTCAAAATGCCGTTTTCGAATTGAATTTCCTAGGTCCACGTATCTCGTCACGCGTTAGCCTTTCCCCTTCGGTTAGTTAACTCGCGATTGATCAGATTCGAGCGAGATATAAGTGAAATACTTCAACGGATATCTTACGGTCAAAGATCTCGAAATGACAAGAAAATCGGACTGTCACGATCAACTATTACTATACGCAGAAGCTGTCGTGCAGAATCAACACGTAATATAATAGATACTATTAGATGAAGCGTGGTTTAATGTTTAATCATCCTATCAACTATTACTGCAGTGAGAAATCGTAATGCACAATCATTAAGTAATATAAGAGACACTGCCACAAGCAAACAATTAAGCATTATCTTAGTTGCCTGCTATCTGATACGATTATCTAAATTTCTATAATTAAATAGTTTATTATTCATAATATAATTAATAGTCATTACTGATTATATTAATCAATATAAAAAAATATTAATTGTTATTTTAATCATACTCTTACCTATGCAATGCATAATATTCTTTTAATAGCATATTAAACGATCAAGCTTAAGTCATAATTAGATATAGTTGTTAATAAATGATAAAAACTTGTAATCTTAATCGTGACGGCTAGATAATAATGGAGAATTACACTCCTGATCGGCCATTAAAGCGATAAATACTTAACTATAACATTTATCTTAAAGTAATGTCGTGTATTCACATGTTATATGCTTGACTTTTGGTTACAATCGTAAGATTATTAAAATAAGAAGAAAAATTTGATACGATAAATAATAAGTCTTAGAATATATTTGAAGTATTAAACTAATGACTAGTTACTATTGACTATTAGAGTGATATTTATTACATTCCCTCTGACTCTAATTTAAGAAATATTTTGTGAATTTTGATCCCATATCTCCCTTGTCATTTATGTGATTCATATAACCAAACGACATAATAGTTAATGCAATAGCTGATAATATAGTTGATATGGAATGGACTCACATTATTCGACTGATGATTAATGGGGTCTTTTTGCAGAAGGTGCATCTGGTCTGGGGCGAGAATGACAGGATCTTCCCCGTGGAAGTAGCCAAATCACTGAAAGAGTATGTTTATAGATCTTCACTTCATAGTCCGTCAATCAATTTTTATTTATTTATTTATTCATGGTAAAGTTTTAAAACCAAAAACATATTTTCATATCAATTTATTTTGCATTAAGACAAGGAGATCGTTACTTCTCATTAGATTGCAATGTCTGTATCCGAGTTTTAAGAGACGAATTTTGATATATAAGCTCAATTTACGACGATGGCAGCGTGATTACTCTTTCACACTGTTCGCTGACCTAATAAAACTATCATAAGTTCTATGAGAAATGGGAGGAATATAGTTAAGAAGTATTGGTAAACTTGTAACGATTTATTTATCTTAATATCGGTACTAGGTTCACTAATAATTTCCCGTTAAATAGGTCTTTTTCTCTCTCCATTTTTTCTGGACCCGATAATTAGTTTCGAAAATAGGCACACTTAGAAGATGTTGTTTGCTCCACTGGGTATCCATTCAATCATTTTCAGCAGAAATTTGACTCATTCGGTTATGTTGTTTTGAATAGGAAATTGGGAGATAATGCAACCCTAGTATGCATTGAGAAAGCAGGCCACATTGCTGCGTTGGAGCGACCCTTCGTCTACAGTAAATGTCTGAAGAGAATTCTGGCCTCTACCTACAAAGCTGGTCGCACAAAATAGTTGGGTCGCAATATTTCCCGACGACTAATATAATAATTAGTGGAATAATTTGTTAAAAAGAGTATAACCTCATTTGAGTTACTAGAGATTATCCTATTACAGACGAAGAGGTTCCAATTTTTTTTTGGATCGAGTATTATGATGTGGTAACTGGCGTCAATTGGTTTGGTTTGTACCTTGAGACATTTGTTTTTGGTTTAGACACATGCACTTTATTATCGCAGTAAATAAAAATTCTCTTTGATCACAATCTTTCTACACTTTTTTCACCCCCGTTGTATAGCCTAGGAATATGTACCTCTTTTCCCTCGGCTCCATATACCATCACTTACGTGAGCATGGGCAAAATGCATCCAAATGATCGCATGCTCGAGTATTCCGCAGATTGTTTGGCCACACGTTCTTTGCAATATAATAACTTCTAAAATATAGAGCTCGTGCTGGATTAACATATATCGTCCCGGCATCTCCCTCATACGCAACAACAAGCTTGTTAGATCGGCGACCTGAAACGAGACATCAATGATGCACGATCATTTTAAAACCGACGCTTTTACTTGTGACCAAACAAATGACAAAATTCTTGATGGTGGTTTAAGAACCTACACAATTACTTGAAAATATCGGCTCTAGTACCAATTTATGGTGAGCAAATCTAGCTCGAGACCAGACTGTTGTAGGAAGGAAGTGGGTCGTAAAAAAATAATAGATAGAATTAAAAATAAATAGCAAGAAAGGAGAGACAATCGGATAAAAGACAGAGGAAAGGGGATGTGGAAAATTGATGATCCAATTTCAAGAAGCATCTGGACCTCTCCTCTCCGCACAAACAACAAAAATCTTGAATATAGTCAAAGAACTTATGGATAAATCGAGTATACGTGGGTGTTGACACTTGATTTTTGATCAAATGTTTCTTAGTTTTATTTCGTAAAATTCACAAAAATTCATAAAAAGTCAAAACTTTGAAAAATCAAAATTTGTAGCCTTGGCCAAGCATAAGGAACCATTTTTGAACAAAAAATAAATTTTCATATTTTTCACATTTTTTTAATATTTTCGAAAAATAGGAAAATACAAGAAAATTCACGAAAAATACTTCCCGAGGTCACAAAAATACAGAAAAATGTTCCATATTTTTATTTTAATTCCATTCTCATATTGGCCTCAAGAAAAGTTAAAAATTGAATTCAATTTTAGGTGTTTCTTCACAACACTTGGAATTGAATTTGCCTAAAAAAAAAAAAAATACAATTTGAATCTTTTTATTTGCAACTTTTGCATGTTTTGAGACACAATATTCAATTATGGTCATCTGCAGTTTCAATTTGACCAATTTCTCCCTCAATTGCACGAATTGCAAGGATTGGGCAAAATACCCAATTATTCTTTGTAATTTAGTCCTTGGGATTTCTAATTTTTAAAATTACTCTTAATCCAGTGACTTTCATAACAAAATTGGACTGCCTCCCAAGGTTTTCATATGTTCTAAATCGATTGGCAGGGGTAATTTGATCCAATTTGATCATTTGGGCGCTCAATTGAACTTTTCCCGGATTTGCGATTTTAGAAAAATTTGTGGTTTTTATAGAAATTAATGAGAACTTTTGAGCAAAATCACATTTCTTGATAATATTTGGGCCCCTAAGTTCAATTTTGAGGTTTAATTGCAAAAATTCCACACGGATTTAGGTTAATTTTGAAAATTGCAGGTCCGAACCGGTTTAGATCGGTTTAACCGCCGGTCAAACCGGCCCAGAACAGTGTCATCTTCTTCCCCGAGCTCGCTCCATTTTGCAGATTGAATGATGAATTTTGACGATCAAATTGGACAACCAATTGGCTATAATCCGGCAAGCTTAGGGAGGCGTTTTGTTCACCAAGTTAATACGCATCGATTAGGCCCAAGGTGGGAGCCAATGGTCACCGGAGGAGCGCCGGTGAAGCGGTCAAAGCCCCGGCGGTGCAGAAAGTCAACATTCTCACGGAATGGACTAAATGACGTCCAATTCGCGCACGTCAGAGCACGGGATGAGTTGGACGGAATTCCCCATCGTCGCCGTTGCGGTTTTGACCCCTTCGCATGCATGGGCACGTGCGAAGGAAGGTCGCCGAAGCTCCTCCCGACGCGCCAATTTTCAAAACCGGTATAAAAGAGCTCGGGAAGCTTCACGAATGAAGGGGAGGCTCATTCGATTCGCAATGCACTCAGAGAGCTAGAGAGAGAGAGAGAGAAAGCGAGACAGAGCTCGTTCTCCCGCTCGTGTGGTCGAGAACTTGAGCTCGAACGGTGAGTAGTTCGTCCGCTCAATCCAGATCAAATCGAGGCCCGCGATCAAGTGCAGAAGCTTCGCACCAACTCCAGGAAGCGATCGCACCAGCTCAATCGATCTACAATCTCCGAAATCGGTGAGTTGATCTCTCGAGCTTCACTCTATGCATTCATGGCATTGCGCAATCACGAGCATGATCATTGCAATTAATGTGTACGTTTTGATCCTTGAATATCACCGACCATATCTGCAACTTCTTTTTGCTTCGATTTTGCATAAAAACCACCAATCGAGTCCGTGAACTTCAACCTCCATTATCGGTCACTGTCGAAGCTTGTCTAGACAATCCTAGCCCAAACCAGGTCAATTGGACCTGCGGGTAAGGTTTCTAAACTTCGTTTGAGTGATTCCTATGATTGAATTGATCTATTATACTCTATGTTATGCGATCGAGTTCTGCGACTTCGATACTGTGCGTGGTTCATAACTCACAATTTAGCCGTCAAGATTGTTTGATTTTCCAGTACGATGATCCGGAGATTAAGGCGAGTCGATCGGTGTTGGTTTTGCGAGTTTTAGTTAAGATCTCACCGTTAGATCTCGCCGGAGGAATGTCGGCCGTTGGGTCTATTGTTGTCGAGAGGTTGAAGACGAAGCCGAGCTGGCGGGTCAACGAGTCGGTGTACGAGGTGTCGCGTTGTGGTTGGTCCAAGTCAATGTCCGGTCGGCTTGGCCGTTGGCGTGAATAATCCGAGTCGAATTGATCCGACGGTCCTAATAATTCGATGAGTTTGATTGTGAGCCGTTAATTTAGTTTTTTTTATTTCCAGAATTTCATTTAATAGTTAGAAAATAAGAAAAATGAAAACGGTGTCGTTTAGGTTAATAGGCACGCGACGTCGTTTAGGAAGAGAGTTTGATGCGTCGTCGTTTCATGTTTAGTAGGAATGAACGGTCTAGATCGAGTCTAGGTTTAATCGTGGCCGTTCATTCATTATTCGATGTGACGTCATTTTGCGCATAGAGCGGGCGTGATTCGGTGCGGCGAGACATACGTAGGCTTAATCGAGTGAACGGCCGAGATCAATTCCGGGATTAATCGTGACCGTCCATTAATTTTTTGTACTTTCGGATATTAGGAAAATAGTTTTTAAAAATAAAAAAATATCTACAAAATAGATACGGCGTCGTTTTAGGTCGAGCGGGTCCGAGTTGGGTCGGGGTCGGGTTGACCGGGCGTTGACCGGGTCGACCCAGTCCGAAAATTTAATAAAAAAATTCATAAAAATTTTCTAAAAATCCAAAAAAATCAATAAAATTAATAAAAAATTCTAAAAAAATTCCCAGATTTTCCCAAAAAATTTCCAAAAAATGTTTAGGTCGATTCGGGACTTTTATAGTCTGGATCGAAAAATTTTGAAGTTCCGAGGGTTGATTTACATCGATCCGAAAAATTATTGATTTTTAGAAAATAAATAAAAATTCCAAAAAAAATTAGAAAAATTCCAAACAATTCTGAAAAATCACAAAAAAATGGGAAATGGCCACATTCAACTGGCCCGACCCTATTTTGTGATTTTTGGGTCCCGAGCCTTTGAAAATTACCGGTTTACCCTTCCGAGCACTTGGCCCCAAAAATTCCCGAACCATCCTGGAACTCAAATAGATCTTTCTCTAGGCCGATAGGGCTATACTAGATATGCAATACTCCTCTGATTGTTTGATTTGATTTGTGATTATTTTGATTACGCTTTTCATTCCTTGATTGTAAATGGTAGGATAGTGAATTCCCGTCTGTATGATACCCTAGGTTGTTAGAGCCTACCTCGTTGTGAATTTCAACTGCATGAATTCTTAGGTTAGAAAATCACACAACTTCGGTAACCGAAAGGGCGTCGATGTAAATCTCGGCGTAACTAAGTCCCCGGACCCACTTCTCTGGTTTTCGCAGAATCGAATGGTTTCTCCCGATCGCTCGATAGGGTTCCCGATCATACCCTCCAAAAATTGATCGGTGGCGACTCCATATGCATGTACACTGTACACATGTCACCCGACCATACTAAGGTCAATTTCGATTTCTATATCTTCTTCCGATCGCGATTCGAGTAATGGGTCTTGGGAGGGATTTACGCACGAGATCCACTGTCAACCGGGTCGAAATGCGGCTCGTTAACCCCGCTCGCCAATATTCCCCCAACGTGAACGCCACGGATCGAGGACGAGCAGAACCGAGAGGGTCGCAACAGTGGGCTTGTGTTTTGACCACATTTGCAAGCTCACTCTAGAGATGGATGAGTTGGCAAAATTCCAGCTAATGGTTTGTAATAGAGTCAGTCTGTAGAGGCCTATAAATATGGCTCTTTATATGATAATTGAGATGCAGTGAGGAGCATGAAAATAAACTCCATATCACGTAGCTTCTTAACCAACACATACTCCAAGTATTGTGGTACTAACTCTATCAACTGATCAAGCTATCCTTGTTCCATAAACCTTGCCTATATTCTCTAAATAACCTATCTTACTCTTGTCCATCTTATACCAATTACACGCTGCATACATGTCCACTTGCACATCACTAACCAAAAACTATCATTATACTTCCGCGCAATCCAAATATTTAAGAGAAATGTGCCAAATCTTGAGAACAAATCAATAATATGAATAGCCAATTCATAATCAAGGCTTACAACATCCTTGTCTCGGTCTATATTGTTGGGATTCGCACGACATGTACAGGCAAAAATACCATTAAAATAATCAAATACAGCGGAAATAAATTAAAAACCTATACACGCATCTCCGGAGGCGTAGTTCGTGCATTTCAATCGAAAATCATATATTAATTAAGAGAGTTAAAGGATTACCTCTTGTAGCGTGCTTGAAAACAAATTGGTTCAGATGTTCTTTGTTCGAGCCCCACAAATGTCGGACCTCTAGTTCAGACACACCACCAATCGTATGATGAACGAGAAAAGACGACACGGATAATTACCATAAAAATTGTGCTAGCAATTTTGTGAAGAGAACTCTCCGCGCTCTCGATATTTTTGGTCATAAAGAAAGAGGATAGAGAGAACAATTTTCTGCACACATCTTTCTCACGTTGCACACCCAAAAAGGGCACTCACTTGGCTCTCCACAAATCTGCAAAGTTGTAGATTATCTAGTTGTGCGAGTTGCACAACGATGCACGATCACTGCGGTTACTATTCGTGCACATTGCGCACATTGTGCACAACACACGATCGGTAACCACCGATCGTGCGTGTGCGTGCTGTCAGCAATAGTTGCTGACCGTGTCTTGCACATGGCTAGCATCTATTGCTAACCAAGTGCATGCACTTCCCCTTTATTTTATTTTTATTTTTTTGAATAATAATAACAATTATTATTATCAAACAAAATAAAAGGGTATTCTATTAGCTTATGCGAATAATGGATATATCAATATATGTCCACTTAGAGTGTGTGTTCATCATATGCACGTGCGCTGATGACCAAAAATTAAATTAAATTAAATTAAATCTTATTTAATCTAATTTTAGTCCGACTAATTCGATAGTCGTGATTACAAACATATTTACAATATCGTCTTTCCATTTAACGTCGTTATGTATTGGTTAAGATGTGTGACACCCCTAGGTTCATCACTGAGTTGGCAATAAAACATGCACTAATACGTTAGTACTTCCAAGAGAATTAATTGTCCCAATTAACCTCTAGGTCCCACAAGCTATAAGTGACATCTAGCAATATATCATGGCTACCCAGACAATGTGAATTCTTTAAGAACATAATGAATCTATCAGTTTTGGCTATAGTATAATTCAATCCCTCTGTCTTACTATATCTCGATAGAACAAAGCCCATGGAATATTTGTCAAGTCACCAATTCAATCATATGCACAAATCTAATTGACATGCTTTTATATGAGACATGAACATTTCATTCTCAATTACAACCCCGGCCGAGAATTTCAATACATTGCCATAATTAGATTGCATAGGACATCATACCTTGCATGTAACAAGGAGACACATTCCATTTTGCATACACGTGTGACTTCGTTTGTGCATGAACTATGACCATCAAGTACATAGGCAAATCAACGAACCGCCAATATGCACACTTGTGAACCATAGCCATCCAACATACAAGTCAACACTTTGCCTCTGGTCTAAGAATTATTTACACAAGACCAAAGCATGAACGATTAGACATTGACCACGCTAAAAGCTTCCATGTCACTAATCGTTCAATGCGTGTCACGTTCGATAAACTTGTGCGGTACAAGCACCTGTGTTCTAACTCGAGCATCACAATACCCAATAACTTGTGACTCGTCATTCCCTTAAGTATCCAATACTTAATTGTGAAGTCAAGAACACACCGATCTCAACAGGATCATTGATATCCATTCAATGATCCATTGTTTGGGAACATTTTAAAGATTCGGTTTAATTGTGAACCCGTCACACATATTCTCAATGTCTCAAGAATAGGTTCAGTCACAACCGATCTTATGGAATTTATTTATATAAGTAAATAATTGGACAAATGAATAAATACGGTTTTGCCATTAATTAAATAAGAAATTGAAAATACAACTGAAATACCTACCATGTAACTATTACATAGTCACTTTAGGGCATATCTCTAACATATATCCGTAAGCAGACAAAGTCAAATAGTCAAATTAATTAAGGAAATAATTGATAGGGTGGTTGAGAGAATTTTGATTGCAACAAGACGATCATTATGCGGAAGTTGACATTCTACAAATGCTTTGGTTGGTGGATACCAAGGCCGTCAAATAGATGGGTCGAGTCGAAATTGATCCAACTCAAATTGATCCATTTAAGCGGTTTTGATCAATTTATATGCAATACGAATTTAGCCATATGTTTACTAAAATTCCGTTATATTTAATCCAATCTATGAAAATCTGTATCCACTTGGTTGACCACTTTAAACTCTTCATATGTATATATTATTTGGATAGAATCGCTATTTCAATTATAAAATGTCAAAGAATTGGCTTTCAACATTATATAGAATTTCCAATTTTTGTTTGATTTACGACAAAAATAAGAGAAAGTTAGTGCTTGTTAGCGAATTTATAAAATTACAGCATGGCAACAACTAACGGAAGGAATTGATTCAATAAAAAAAAGTTATTAAATAAGATAATTTATGCTAACCGTGGAGTACAACGACAAGAACTAAGATTAGCATATTACATGAAAATAACAATGCCAAATGCAACAAATGAAAGATATACTGCAATAACTAATAGACGAAACTTACAAGATTAACAAAAATTAAAATAATAGGTAAGAAAGAAACTATCTTGATATTTTCAATAAGGGTGAAGTTAGGCCCATCTTGTGGGCCCACTAAGACTTCTCTATGTTGTTTTGCTAGACCTAACACCTAGAGGGGGTGAATAGGTGAATATAATCAAACTTGATAAAATAATATGTAATTAAAGACTTCAAGTTTGATAGGAACGGATGGAGTTAACAGAACCGTGCAATGCTTCTACTAGACAGTTAATAGAGACAAGTAAATAGTAGAAGACAATGCATAAGAGATTATAGTGGTTCAGCTTTTGGTAATCCTATATCTACTCTCCTATGGATTTCACTAACTAATCAAGTAAGAGATTAGAGAAAGATGTGATTGCTTGACCATAAGCACTTTCAACAGAAGTAAGCTTTGTCTCTATTAAGGTTATTTTACTCTGCACACTTGACTCTGTATACACCTCTCACAAGATTTCAAGTAAAGGCTTAAGTAGACAATTTTATCTAATAAAGCTTTCTTGGAATAAGGATGATGAACTCTGGATTTCTCTCACTAGTTTTTGAACTTAGTGCTCTTTATACTCCTCGTCTTCCAAATTTTTTGCTGGATAAAATCACTCCGAAGATCAATCTCCAAAAACTAGCCATTAGTTGATTGATGAATAAAGATCATGAGTTGTTGAGGTGAGAACATTCAAAAGTTTGAAAGGATTTTTTCGCCCATACAATCAAATCCTAAAATCCATAAACTAAGCATCTAACAAAGACAATTGTTGAAGGGGTGATTGCCAATCAACCAAGACTCATTGTATGGAAAGTCTCAAGAATATCTTTGAGATTGACTAGTCAATCAATTTAACTTAGGAATGCAATCCTAACCAGATAATTGACCGTTAGAGGGAAAATTTAATATGTTAAAATAAGCAAGAATAAGATTGATTAAATAATGAGGATAAATCAAAGATCAAAATATATCTCGTCATGATTCTCGTATCAATCTCCTTTTGCCACGAATCCCGCTTCTATCAGAATAAAGATGTTAATAATATTAAGTATAAAAGGTACAGAGATATATTTGTAGTAAATGCTCAAAGTATAAATCAAAGTCTTTTCAACAAAGTATGGTAATTTTGTTTCCTTCAAAATCAAATATAATTTCCTAACAATTTCCCTCTATTTTTGATGAAGACAAAACCCGTGACATCCTGTATTCCGACTCATTTTTGAAGTTCTGAATGAATGAAATGTCTCATTGATGTATTTCAGCTAAATCTCACTCGAAATTGATCCCTCCCGAGAGGACTAACCAAACGGGAATGACTATCTAAGAAAATTAAGTACGTGAACCTAAGAGCTTGATCTTGGAGTGACTCTTTGGCCATGAAAATTGTCGAGGGAATATTTTGGACCAATATAGGCCGATCCTAGAATGGTTAAGAAATGATTTGGGTAATACCCTACGCTTGAATCACGGGTGATTCCGTTTGACCTCGTACGGGTTACGAACGTCCCTAAATTATTTTCTAACGATCGTGTCCATTGGGATTAGTGATTGACCCTCACAATTATGTGACAACCAAAGTCGCCAAGGCTCGAGTAATTCTTAAACGTGATATTAATCATGGGTCGATATACGTAACTCCTAAAAGCCGCCCGTGTCGAGAAAAATCCCTAAACGGTTTTGAAATTGATAAAACAATCCAAGTACTCTTGTGTTTTGAGATAATGCCGTGATTTACTTGTTTTGCAGATTGTCCTTTGGTGCGGGGATGCACGTGATTGAATCTAGCAAAAGGATTTGGCTCAGATATTGTTTCTAAGAGTTTCGGACGCTGGTTCGAGCTTAGACGATGAGCGGGGATAGCTCAAACGTTGGAATGACGCTCAAGCTCTGAGAGAAGTACTTTACGTACGATAATCAGAACTTCAAGAGGAATACAAATTGAGCTTAATTGATGCTTATCAACGGACGCCATCGAGCTAGATCATTCTTGAAGATTCTCGGTGACAAAGATCAATCAAGGATGCGGAACCAAGAAGACAAACAAAGACTTTCCAAATGGAAGAAACCATCTATGGAAACCCGGGATCATAATTGTATGGGCGATTTGATCCAAGCGGGGAAGACTTTCCTTTGGCGATCCCCAATGGCTAAGAGATATTCTTTTGGTAATCATCTTGTCTAAAAGGGTAGTTTTGGAGAGATCTCTTATGGATGCCTTGCAAAGGCTAGATTGGAGGCGGAAGAGTACAAAAGACATCTCGAAGACGAAGGGAAAAAAGAGATCGGTGTTAAGAGGGAAAAATGTTCATAATTCTTAGATAGCGTGAACTCCATTTTCAACACACTTCTTGATTTATCCATTGTAATTGTGAGGAGGTATACACACGAGTATTGAGGGTTAGGTGTGAAGTCCTGCGTGTTAAGGAGATCACCGATCCGTAACCTCTGAGCAGCTTACTAGTGGAATCCAGCCGATTGGCTGTTGGCCGAAGAAGTTGACGTAGGCTTAACCAAAGTCGAACCACTATAAACCCTATGTGCAGTTTTTCTTATCTCTTACTTTGATCACTCTAGATTTATTGTGATAGCTAAACTACACACGAACAGCGCGCATTAATCACATTACATATCCTGCGTCAATTGAATTACTTGCTCGTTGTGATACACTCTATCTCCATCATCCGAGATCTCTATTTTACGCTATGTGATCTAAATTCCGCAATAAATTCTTAAAATCACACTCTATCACCTATTCACCCCCTCTAGGTGAAATCACTAGCCTCTAACAATTGGTATCAGAGCTTCGTGCTCATATTTTGTGAAGAGTTTTTACTTCCGAGCTAACGATCTTTATGGCTAGCAATTTCTCTCTTTCTTGGATCGAAGGTGGAAGCAACAAAATGCCACCATACTTTGAAAAAAAAGATTATAGCGGCTGGCGGAATAAATTTAAAGCATTCCTTAGATGCCGGGATCCTCAAATGCGGGATGTCGTACAAAGAGGAGTAAATCCAACGACGGAGACTACAAGTGCGGGGGACAACACAACGCCGACGGCTGCTCTATTTGCAAGCGAGATAACCAAGAGAGATGCTCTTGGTGCAAAGGCTATTTATTCATTTTACAGTGCATTATCTCCTACCGAATATAGACGTATTGCGGATTGCTCCTCATCGAAAGAAATATGGGATAAGCTTCACGTCACCTATGAAGGAACAGAAAGAGTAAAGGAGACAAAAGTCAATTTTCTACTCGGACAATATGAAGCATTCAAAATGAAGCCTGAAGAGACAGTGAAAGAAATATTTGACAGGTTCATTGAAATAGTGAATGGTCTCACATATCACGGGCAACCAGTTTTTGGACCGATGAGAATCAACAAGCTACTCCGAGCTCTTACAAAGGAATAGGACAACGTTAAAACTTCCATTCGAGAGACTCAAAGAATATCTCCCTTGTCAATGGACGAGCTCATTGGAACTCTTCAATCTTATGAAGAAGAAAGAATCAATGATGAAATCACAACTAGAGGTAAGAAGTCAATTGCCTTAAAATCTAATGTTGAATCTGATGTTCCAGATTCTGAAGACGAAGATGATGAAGAACTAGCGCTCATGGTCAAAAGATTCGGAAGAATGGCTAAACAAGGTAGGAACTTCAAAGACAGAAAGGATCTCGGATGATATAAGCAGAGAAGATCATCCGAGACCAAAAATGAAAGTCAAGAAGTCATCCGTTACGAATGTAAGAAAAGAGGCCACATCAAACCCAATTGCCCACTATTAAAGAAAAAAGGCAAGGATGAGAAATCTAAGAAAGCATTGAAAGCAGAAACTTGGAGTGACACCGAATGTGAAAGTAATGAAGAATACGCAAATGTCTATCTAATGGCAGACTTAGATGTTGATCTTGAGGTAACTCATTCAAACATCTCACCTACAATATCTGCATATATAGATGAGCTATGTTTAGAATACAAGGCTACTCTCAAGAGACTTTCTGAATTGAAAAAAGAAGTAGCTGTTTTTAAACAAAAGGATATTTCGCAAAAAGATAAAATCAATTTTCTCCTAAAAGAATTTTGTCAACTAAATAAGAAATCTGACTCTATATCTTGCGAAAATGCGCAATTGAAATCAAGGGTGGAAGCTCTCGAAAAGGAAAATGATTTCTTGAAAAAGGAAAGAAATCTTTTTGAAGAGGAAAACGTTTCTCAAAAAAAGGAAAAAGGTCGTTTCGAAAAAGAGAACTTTATTTTGAGAAAGGAAGTTTTGGAGATACACAAAAAATTCTCATCCGGTTAAAAAACTTTGCAACATATACTTTCTATGCAAGTTCCCTACTACAACAAGTCAAGACTTGGTTTTCAAAAGGAAAGTGATGAGAAAAATTATTTTCCGACAAGAAAAGAAAGACTTAAGCGGCGACCTTCTAAACGCGTCTACGTAAGTTACTTTAGGAAACAATTTGTAAGATTTAAAGGACAACATCTCTCGGGATATTCAAATTGTGGTGATCCAAAACATTCAAGGAGCTCTTGCTCAAAGATCAATCGACCAACACGTAACATTCTTAGATACACTTATACGGCTAACCTCAAAAGACCCAAACAAATTTGGGTACCATAGAAAAAGTGAGAATCTTTGATCATTGCAGGTACCGAACAAAAGAAGAGACAAATGGTACCTTGATAGAGGTTGCTCTAGACATATGACTGGTGACTCATCCATGTTCATTGATTTTGAAAATCTTGATGTAGGAAACGTTTCCTTTGGAAGCAACAACAAAGGAGCGATTATCGGCAAAGGAACTGTGAAGATTGGCAATCTACTCATCAAAGATGTTTCATTAGTCAAGGGTTTGAACTTCAATCTTGTTAGTATTAGCCAACTATGCGATATTGGATACAAAGTTTCTTTTGTAGAAAACAAGTGCTCAGGTACAAGCCAAGACAACAAGTCATCATTTACCGGACGAAGATATGGCAACATGTACCTTCCGGACACATAGTCCGAGAATGAAAAATATCTTCTATCCATCAAAGACGATCCAAAACTATGACACGTAACGCAAGGACACATAAGCTTCAAGCAAATCAACAAACTTTCCAAAAAGAAGCTTGTGAGTGGACTTCCAAATGCCAGATTCGAAAAGACAAAACTTTGCGAAGCATGCACACTTAGAAAGCAAGTAAAAAATTCATACAAATCCATAAATGAAGTCATCACTACCCATGCTCTGCAGCTGTTGTATATGGATATCTTCGAACCTACTCGAACACAGAGTATTGGAGGTAAAAAGAATTGTCTTGTTATTGTGGATGACTATACTAGATTTACATGGGTATTCTTTCTTACTCACAAGAGTGATGCATTCTCATTCTTTAAAACCTTTTTTAAGAAAGTTCAAAATGAAAAAGGTTATTCAATCACAAGCATCAAAACCGATCACGGAGGTGAATTTGAAAATTACTACTTTGCAGAGTGCCGTGATCAAAATGGTTTTCAACACAATTTTTCCTCTCCATATACTCCTCAACAAAATGGAGTTGTTGAAAGGAAAAATAGCTCCTTGCAAGAAATGGCATGAACTTTTTTAATTGAAAGCAAAGCTCCACCCCATTTACGGGCTGAAGTCATTTCAACCGCCTGTTATATTATCAATCGTGTTTTCCTCGGACCATTGATTGAGAAAACTCCCTATGAACTCTACAAGGGAAAGAAGCCAAATATTTCATACTTTCATGTGTTTGGATGTAAATGTTATATTCTTAAGAATGCAAGTGATCGGACCGGTAAGTTTGATGAAAGATCGGATGAAGGTGTATTCTTGGGATACTCCACAACTAGTAAAGCTTATCGAGTCTTCAACAAGAACTCTCGGACAGTCGAGGAATCAATGAATGTGAAATTTGAAGATGAGCGGACTACTCGGATGATAGATGCTGAAGAAATAATAAGATCCGAGAATCAGAAATCATTATCCGAGAAGGAAAAACCATCATCTGAAGACGTAGAACCAGATGAAACCTCTCGGAACATGGAGAATACTCTGCAAAACACATCATTTAAAGATTCAAATGATGGAGATTTCACGGAGACCGAACATGACAAATCAAATAAAAGCTGGAAATACAGATCCGGTCATCCCTGAGATCAGGTCATTGGAAATATAGATGAAGGAGTCAGAACCAAATACAAACTCAAGGATACGATAAATGCCTTTGCTCTAGTTTCTGAAGTCGAACCCAAAAGAATCGAAGAAGCACTTGAAGATGAAAGCTGGATCGAAGCTATGCAACAAGAGTTACAACAATTCAGACTAAATGAAGTTTGGGAACTTGTACCCAAACCAAGGAATCATCCTATTATTGGAACCAAATGGGTCTTCCGGAATAAGCTGGATGACAAAGGAAAAGTAATCGGGAACAAAGCAATGCTCGTTGCAAAAGGTTACTCATAGGAAGAAGGGATTGATTAAGAAGAAACCTATGCACCGGTAGCAAAATTGGAATCTATCGGATTGTTATTCGCTTACGCTTGCCACCATGACTTCAAGTTATACCGGATGGATGTTAAAAGCGCATTTCTCAATGGATATATCAAGGAGGAAGTTTATGTCAAATAACCTCCAGGCTTTGAAGATCCAAAGAACTCAGATCATGTGTACAAGTTGAAGAAAGCTCTCTACGGATTGAAGCAAGCACCCCGAGCCTGGTATGAAAGGTTAAGTAATTTTCTTACTAAAAAAGGTTTCGAAAAAGGTAAAGTTGATACAACTCTATTTATCAGAAGGGAAGGTAAAAACATTCCGCTTATCCAAATATATGTTGATGATATTATATTTGGCTCGTCTAACCAACATCTTTATAAGAACTTCTCTCGGACCATGCGGAATGAGTTCGAGATGAGCATGATGGGAGAACTCAAATTCTTCCTAGGACTACAAGTGAATTAGACTAATCGGGGCACATTCATACATCAAAAAAAATATGCCTTGGAACTAGTGAAGAAGTTTGGTCAAAATAACTGCAAGAAAACAGAATCGCCGATGTACGCCTCATCCAAATTGGATAAGGATGAACAAGGCAAACAAGGTTGATCGAAGCTATACGGGAGCATGATTGGTTCATTGTTATACATTACTACTTCTCGACCTGATATTA
This sequence comes from Rhodamnia argentea, assembly GCF_020921035.1. Taxonomy (NCBI): domain Eukaryota; kingdom Viridiplantae; phylum Streptophyta; class Magnoliopsida; order Myrtales; family Myrtaceae; genus Rhodamnia; species Rhodamnia argentea. The sequence continues at coordinate 21,278,967 of NC_063154.1, forward strand.
TATTCGGTGTGTACATGTGTGCGAGATTTCAATATGATCCTAAAGAATCTCATATGTCCGTTGTCAAAAGAATCATCAAGTACATAGAAACTAATCCAAACTTAGGATTATGGTATCCCAAAACATCGGATCTTGTATTATATGGCTATTCATATGCTGATCTTGCGGGTTGTAAGTTGGATAGAAAAGTATTTCAGACACATGTCAACTTTTGGGATCTATGCTGGTGTCTTTATTCTCCAAGAAATAGAACACCGTAGCTTTATCAACTGCTGAAGGCGAGTATGTAGCACTAGGGAGCTGTTGCGCTCAAATCCTATGGATGAAGCATCAACCGAAGGACTTTGGCATTGAAACTTACAACATGGAAATCAAATGTGACAACACAAGTGCTATCAACCTCACGAATAATCCAATTCTGCACTCGCGAGCTAAGCATATTGAAATCGGGCATCATTTTATTCATGATCATGTACATAAGCGTGATGTTAACATTCAATTTGTTGATTTTAAACATCAATTAGCTGATATATTCACCAAGGCACTTAACAAAAATACATTTGAATACATTAGACAAGAATTGGGTATTACCATGATTCCCATTTGAACCGAGATCTAGACGGGAGAAATTGTGTGACATTATGAATTTCCTACCATTTCGAGATTAATAAATGAGAAGATATCTATCAATGTATTTCAGTCTTATCTTGCTCGGATGTGATCAATCTCGAGTTAACCGACCAAAAGGGAAAGGCTAACGGAGACAAAGTACGTGGACCTAAGAAACTCGGATAAGGAATGGCACTTCGACCATAAAAATTGTCAAGGGAATATTTAGAGCTAATAAAGGACGATCTAAGAACGATTATGGAATCCTTTGCTAGCGTTATACGATTGGAGCATGGGTGATTCCGCTTAACCGACGTATGATTTGCAAACCTTTCCTAAATCGAACTCCGACGATCGAGACCGTCGGAACTAGTAATAAACCCTCGCAATCTCATGACAATCAAAGTCACCGTAACTTGAGTAATCCTAAGCGTGATAAGAATCGCTGAGTTGATACGCGTAAAGTTTGCAAGAGCCACCTATTAGTTCGAGATGAGCTGAAATTATGATTGACGAAAAACTGACCATGAAATGAGATCTCAAATTTGGAAATAGGACAACGAGGAATTCCAACATATGAAAGGAATTAGATGTCATCTCATTGAGGGTGGACTGGAAGTGGTCGAAAATCAAGGGGGCAAATGGGTCAATTGGGAGCACGATATTAATTGATAGAATGCCGAGAGTCATTATGTGGATTAAAGATGGTTGGTCACATTATTGGTAGTCTTATCCCCAACCACCTCCTTTATCCTTTTGACTACCTTTGACCTTGATTTTCCCAGACCCTATCTCATTATTTATGGACAGAAGGCTCTCTATCTCCCTCTCTCTTATTATCTCTCTCTCGGAACACATCTTGCTTGGTTCGCTCAGCCGTCCGGTTCCGATGCCCTTCACTATTTTGGCCATAACTTTGTCCTCCGACTTGAGATGGAGACAATATACCCACCATTAGAAAGCTCTTTCTCTTGCTATTCCAACAAGGAATTATGAGCCCAAATCCACCCAGCCGTTTGTCCTGTAGAGCCGATTGAGTGAGCAAAGGTTACTGCTCGACCCTGTTTTGACCCAAGGAGTGTCAAATTGGATTTCCGGGCTTGTTTTGGTTTGATTCTTGGTAAGACCACCTCTCAAGTCTTGTTAAGACATATATAATAGAGTTGTGGGTTGGAGATTGGAATATTTTTGGGTTTTGATGGCTGAATGTTCATGGTTTCTCATGGACAGAATCTGTCCCCCTATTTTAGTTTTAAAACCGAAACCCTTGGAGGTTGATTGAGGTATCACCTTGCTTTGAAATTCTCGGTAAGCATCTTGGGACATAAATCAATGTATTGGCAAGGCGTATGTGCATTGAAATGGGATTTAGAAGAGGAATTGATGGTTGAAATGTGAATTTTCCCTAGGACCGAACCGCTGCCCTATTTCTGCTGAGTGAGGACCGGACCTTGTGGCTGTCATTGGGCAATTTGGCTAGCTCAATTGGATAGGTAAACGACTCCTAAACCTTGATTAAGATGTAAGGATAGTAAGAGACGAGTTTCGGATTCAATTGATTGGTTTATGGATTAATTTATGCACGAATTGTTCAATGTCGAATGAGGTGATCAAGAATCGAATTATACTTGCTGCCTTGCAATGATATTGTGAAATTCTTGATAGGAATATCAATATGCATGTTCGATTGAATTGAGTGGTGATGTGACATTTAATCCCTTGTATGATTGACAAATGAGTGGAATTGATGCTCGAATCGTCAAGAATTGTTTTTACTTGATTGATTGCGTTGTTGTGCAAGTTGTGCCGTGCCTAGTATATTTCCGCCATGGATATTCTCATCCTATAGATTGAATGCTCATCGAATCGAGCTATACTTGATCATAAAGCCACTTAAAGATGAGAATTATTTGATTGAAATGAGGGTCCACGGACAATTGTAGCCTAATGTGTCAGAACGCGGGTTACAAATTTATTAATATCCCGATACGTCGTAACGCGGGATTATGAATCCATGGACAATTGTAGCCTAATGCGTCAGAACGCGGGCTACAAATTTATTGATATCCCGATGCGTTAGAACGCGGGATTATGAATTAAGTTAGCCCGATGCGTCAGAACGCGGGCCTAACTTTTGAATTGGAAGTTTGATGAAAATTAAAGTAATCCTATATTTATGGATGACATGGAATTGTTGTGCTAGTACATGGAGCTTGGTCTTGAAATATTGAATGCATGGAATAATGTGATTGTTTGATTTGTTAATGCCTACGCTTGTTTGCCTTCACGCGCTTGCCTACATCATGTTTATACGGGATCTATTGACTTCACTGTGTATCTTTGATTTGAAAATGGTCTGGAGGTACTAATGGCTTAGTTTAGGGTTAGGGTTAGTTTATCGGGATTTATTCTCACCCCGTCGTGGGACCCTTTTTTTTTTTCAGACCCTAAGCCGTAAGTCATGTTGCCTATGCATTTGGGTGACCCAAAGGACATGGTCACAAATTTTGAGGAGTTTCCTGCGGATCGGGGAGTAGTGTATATAAGGAAAGGGACTACTGTTTGGGTGGACGATGGGGGAGATCACTGGAAGCCTCACCGTTACGAGGCTTGTTTTCGTCGAGTCAAAGATTCTACTACAGGTCCTTTGAAGCCTTCTGAAGTCCCTAGGGATGCAGTGCACGAGTGGTGTCATCCAATCCGTGACGAGGTCGAGGTAGAGGCTTTTGTAGTCGAGTAGAGTAACGTTCCTGAGAAGACCTCGACAATCGAGGAGGATATAGAGGTAATAGAGATATCTATGTTCGAGGATGAGCTGGAGGGAGACTACGTGGATGTTGACCATGTTACCTTCTCCCATCACGATCTTGACGAAGACGAAGCTGAAGATGACGATAGCAATGCTGACTAGCGACCTTAGGAGACGCTATATATATTTGTTTTTGGCTAGTCCCTAACCCTGCCTGTTCCACAGTCCTTATTTATCAGTTTAGACCTTGATCTTTTGTAGACTCCTTTGGTTTTATGCTACGTGTGGATTTTGATTATCTTTTATTTCGGTGTTGGAGTAATTATCGCTTTCCGCATGTGCGTCATATTTCATTTATGTGTCACTACCGTTCGGATCCGGGGATTACTTTTGAATGTAAAGGAAGTTTACCTCGAGGGTTGTAGTGCGCTCGTAAAGGAACTCGGGGCGTGACATCCTCGTTTGTTTTGTTTCAGAGCAAGGTTAGCCCGATTTAAGTTGGTTGAGGACTGGAGTGATAAGGAGTAATGACTTTGGTGGGATTGGGTAGCAATACCTTAGGAGGTTCACTATAATTAGGTGCAAAATGCATGTCATTTGAATTGGCGCATGTGATTGGCATATTGAAATGGCATCACCGTGGGTGATTACTAGAATACCAAGCTCCGTACTTAGCACCGAGTGTTGCTGTTGAATTGCCTGGTTAGTGATTCGGTGGCTAAATGAGATTGTATTAAGTTGCGGATGCGTCTGGACTTGAGGTATGATTGTCAATCCACGATTGATGTGCTCTTGATTGCTAAATTTGTGATTGATGCCTTACTGTGTAGCGTAGAATCGCTGGGCTTGAGTAGTTGACTTAGGCCTCTAGTTCCATGATGGAATTATAGTGACTTAGGTGGTATAAGTTTGACCAAGATGAGTAGCCGACACGGGAGAGCAAGAGGATCGGGAGCGTCGAGTTCAAGGCCGCAAGTAATGGAAGACCCTAGAGTAGATGGGGTCATAAGGGCCTTGGAGCGAATTGGGAACTTGATGGATAGGCAGACCTATGATAGAAATGCTGTCATCGCCCAAGCTGTTTAGGCTGCTATGGCTGCTGCCAATCAAGCCAATGGAAATAATGGAAATGATGGAAACAATGGGAACGATGAGAACAATGGAAATAATGAGGACAATGGCCAAGGCAACGTGGCTGTTAACGTCCAAGGAGATACAAACGCGAATCGACAGATGGGTCGACTAGTGGAGCAATTTATAAAGTTAAAGCCAACTCGGTTTGATGGCACTTGGAGACCCGGAGTGGCACCTAGATGGATTAAGCAATTAGAGAAAACCTTTGGAGTCTTGAGGTGCACAGATGAGGAGAAAGTACTCCTAGCGGTTTACTAGCTAGAGGGTACCGCTAATGACCGGTGGAGTGCTACCAAGGATGGAGTATTTTCGGAAGGTACCGCCTTGACTTGGGCTGCTTTTACGATCGCTTTCAATGACAAGTATTTCTTAGAGATCGCGCGAGAAAGAAAGTTGGTAGAATTCCAACAGCTGCGTCAGAACCAATTGACCGTGGATCAGTATGAGGCTGAGTTTGCCGGACTATCAAGGTACGCGCCGAGGTCGGTTGAGGAGCCGCGGGAGAAGGCGTGAAGATTTCGAGATGGATTGAGACCGGAATTGCGTGATCAAATGGTGGCCATGAATCTAAGGACTTATAAGGAAATATATGAATGGAGTCGGATGATAGAAAGGGACATAAAAGAAAGAGCTACCGCATCCGGGTCTCTGTTTACTCCGTCAAGGGACAATCGCCATTTCTGCAAGAAGCCGATGATAAGTAAGAGATGCTTTCTCCCTCTAGTTAAAAAGAATATTGGGAAACCTCCGCATCGATTGAATTGGAATTGTCGTTTATGTGGAAGAAGACATGGGAACGGGCCTTGCCTGACTAGAACGGGCGCATGTTTCAAGTACGGCCAGCTGGACAATCAGGTGAGAAATTGTTCGAGTCAAGCCCCGGAACCCGGACCTCAAGGACTGCGACCTCAGACAGGACCGCCAGCTGTAACTTCGCGGGATAATTTGATTAGGCCACCAGCTCAAGGAAGGGTCTACGTTGTGGCATGAGCTGAAGCGGAGAAAGCACCTGGTGTGGTCACGGGTATAGTTAAATTGTGCGGTCATGCTGCCTACGCTTTATTTGATCCTGGAGCATCGCATTCATTTGTGTGTGCTCGGTTTGCTGAATTGGCTAGTATGAAATTGAAACCGTTGGATGTGACACCGCATGTTACCACCCTATTAAAGGATAGAGTAATAATCTCACTAGTATGTGTAGACTGTAGCAAAGCCATTAGTAGTAATGAACGAAGAATAGATTTGGTTGTGCTACCTATGTTTGATTTTGATGTAATTATTGGAATGGACTGGCTGAGTAAACAAAAAGCTGTAGTCGATTAAAGTAGTAGGGTAATCCATTTCTATCCGGATAATCACCCTAGATTTGAATTCATAGGAAGTCGAGGAGGAACCTCGATTCCTTTAATCTCATCGCTTGATGTGGCAAAGTTGTTAAATGAAGGATGCCAAGCTTAATTGGCTATAGTGGTGGATACGACAGTCGGAGAACCAAAGTTGGAAAATATAGCTGTCGTCCGTGAATTTGCCAATGTCTTTCCCCAAGAATTACCGGGATTGCCCCCAGAGAGGGAAATCGAGTTCGTGATTGAATTAGCCCCTGGAACGGAGCCAATCTCGAAAGCACCATATAGGATGTCCTTGTCAGAATTGAAGGAGCTTAAGGTTCGGATGCATGAATTGTTAAACAAAGGATTTATTTGGCCAAGCACGTTGCCTTGGGGAGCGCCGGTGTTATTCGTGAGGAAAAAGGATGGATCGTTATGGTTATATATTGATTATAGGCAACTGAATCAAGTTACTATTAAGAATAAATATCCGTTGCCAAGGATCGATGACTTGTTTGACCAATTGCAGGGAGCTTCAGTGTTTTCTAAGATAGACACGCGAACGGGTTATCACCGATTGCGGATAAAAAGGAAGATATACCGAAAACGACTTTCGGGACGAGATATGGGCATTATGAGTTTACCGTCATGCCATTTGGATTAACTAACGCCCCAGCTGCATTTATGGATTTAATGCATCGAGTGTTTAAGGAGTATCCGGATCAATTCGTTATTGTCTTTATTGATGATATCTTGATTTACTCAAGCAGTAATGAAGAGCATGAACGACACTTAAGGATTGTTTTGCAGATTTTGAGAGAACACTCGCTTTACGCTAAGTTTAGCAAATGCGAGTTTTTGTTGAATAAAGTAGCATTTCTTGGTCATGTGATAACTGGAGAAGGAATCTTGGTGGATCCCTCTAAGATAGAAGCAGTTATGAATTGGCCTAGGCCTACTACGATCACCGAAGTTCGAAGTTTTACGGGTTTGGCAGGTTATTATAGACGCTTCGTGGAAAAGTTCTCGTCTATAGCTAATCCCTTAACGAGGTTGACAAAGAAAGATACACGGTTTGAATGGACGGATGAGTGTGAAAGGAGTTTCCAAGAGCTTAAGCAAAGATTGACGACCGCACCGGTATTAACAATCCCTTCTGCACCCGGAGGATATGAGATTTATAGCGATGCTTCGCTAAAGCGATTAGGATGTGTGTTAATGCAACATGGAAGAGTTGTCGCCTATGCTTCACGGCAACCGAGACCTCATGAAATGAATTATCCGACGCACGATTTGGAATTGGCTGCAATTATCTTTGCTTTAAAGATTTGGAGACACTATACGTGTGGTGAAAGGTTTCTGATTTATACGGATCATCAGAGCTTGAAATATTTATTTTCTCAAAAAGAATTGAATATGCGACAACATCGATGGATGGAATTACTTAAGGATTATGACTGCGACATTTTGTACCATCCGGGAAAGGCAAATAGAGTCGCGGATGCACTTAGTCGAAAATCAAGCATTGCGCACTTATTGGTTAAGGGATGGTCCCTGTTCGAAGAGATAAGAGACTCCAAGTTTAAATTGGAAGTTTGCCAATTGTCGAGTCTAATGGCAACTTTGAGAATTGAACCCGAGATCGAAGAAAGGATCAAAGTTTCGCAAGCTACGGACTCGGATATCCAAAAGATCCTTGAGATGGATACAGCGAAAAGGAAACCTAAGTTTCAAGTATCGGAGGATGGAGTTTTGAAATTTCGTGGACGTTTGTGCATACCCAAGGATGATGAGCTTAGGGAAAAGATTTTTTCTGAAGCTCATAGGAGCAATTATAGCATCCACCCGGGTAGCACAAAAATGTATCAGAATCTGCGTCGGCATTACCGGTGGAACGGAATGAAAGTGGACGTGGCTAAATATGTAGCGAAGTGTCTAACTTGCCAACAGGTGAAAGCACAACATTGTAAGCCTGGTGGATTGTTACAACCATTGGAAATTCTTGAATGGAAATGGGAGCACGTGACCATGGATTTTGTTATGGGACTACCGAAGAATCGGAGAGGCCATGACTCGTTGTGGGTAGTCGTGGATAGATTGACTAAGTCCGCGCATTTTATACCTGTACGAAAGGATTTCGCGATGGATAAGTACGCCGAGTTATATATGCGGTAGTTAGTACGACTTCATGGGGTACCGGTAATGATTACGTCAGACAGAGATCCCAAGTTTACAGCGAATTTCTGGAAGGGTCTTCAAGATGCTATGGGAACTAGATTGCGGTTCGATGCAGCGTATCACTCCCAGACAGACGAACATCGAGAGAGAACGATTCAGATGCTCGAGGATATGTTGCGAGCATGTGTTATAGACTTTAAAGGAGGATGGGAAGATCAGCTGCATTTAGTGGAGTTCGCTTACAATAACAGCTACCAACGGAGTATTAAAATGGCACCATTTGAAGCATTATACGGTAGAGCATGTAGAACTCCCGTATGCTGGGATGAGGTTGGAGAAAGAAGCATAACAGGCCCAGAGTTAGTAGAACAATCGGTTGAGGCAGTAAAGGTCATTAGAGAAAGATTGAGAGCGGTGCAGAGTCGCCAGAAAAGTTATGCCGACAAGTGACGCAAGCCTTTGGAGTTTCAAGTTGGCGATCACGTTTTCCTTAAGGTATCGCCAATACGAGGTTTATCACGGTTTGGAAAGAAAGGAAAACTGAGTCCAAGATACGTAGGTTCTTTTGAAATCTTGGAAAGGATTAGAACCTTGGCATACAGGCTTGCCTTGCCACCGAACTTGTCACAAGTTCATAACGTATTTCATGTGTCGATGTTAAGAAAATACGAGCCGGACCCAACTCATGTGTTGGATTATGAGACTATTGAAGTGGATGATCGAGTGTCATGTGTGGAAAAGCCGGTAAGAATTGAAGATCGAAAGGAGCAAGTCTTGAGAAATAAGACGATATCATTAGTCAAAGTAGTTTGGGAACACCATGGAACAGAAGGCGCTACTTGGGAAAGCGAAGAAGTGATGAGGCGTCAATACCCCAATTTGTTTGAGTAATTGAGTTTATTGCAAATTTCGAGGATGAAATTTTTGTAAGGGGGGAAGAGTTGTGACATTATGAATTTTCTACCATTTTGAGATTAATAAATGAGAAGATATCTATCGATGTATTTCAGTCTTATCTTGCTCGGATCTGATCAATCTCGAGTTAACCGACCAAAAGGGAAAGGCTAACAGAGACAAAGTACGTAGACCTAAGAAACTCAGATAAGGAATGGCACTTTGACCATAAAAATTATCGAGGGAATATTTAGAGCCAATAAAGGACGATCTAAGAACGATTATGGAATCCTTTGCTAGCGTTATACAATTGGAGCATGGGTGATTCCGCTTAAGCGACGTATGATTTGCAAACCTTTCCCAAATCGAACTCCGACGATCGAGACCGTCGGAGCTAGTAATAAACCCTCGCAATCTCATGACAATCAAAGTCACCGTAACTTGAGTAATCCTAAGCGTGATAAGAATCGCTAAGTTGATATGTGTAAAGTTTGCAAGAGCCGCCCGTTAGTTCGAGATGAGCTGAAATTATGATTGACGAAAAATTGACCATGAAATGAGATCTCGAATTTGGAAATAGGACAATGAGGAATTCCAACATCTAAAAGGAATCAGATGTCATCTCATTCAGGGTGGACTGGAAGTGGTCGAAAATCAAGGGGACAAAAGGGTCAATTGGGAGCACGATATTAATTGATAAAATGCCGAGAGTCATTATGTGGATTAAAGATGGTTGGTCACATTATTGGTAGTCTTATCCCCAACCACCTCCTTTATCCTTTTGACTACCTTTGACCCTTGATTTTCCAAGACCCTATCTCATTATTTATGGACAGAAAACTCTCTATCTCCCTCTCTCTTATTATCTCTCTCTCAGAACACATCTTGCTCGGTCCGCTCAGCCATCCGATTTCGACGCCCTTCACTGTTTTGGCCATAACTTTGTCGTCCAACTTCAGATGGAGACGATCTACCCACCATTAGAAAGCTCTTTCTCTTTCCGTTCCAACAAGGTATTATGAGCCCAAATCCACCTAGCCGTGTGTCCTGTAGAGTCGATTGAGTGAGCAAAGGTTGCTACCCGACCCTGTTTCGACTCGAGGAGTGTCAAATTGAATTTCCGAGCTTGTTTTGGTTTGATTCTTGGTAAGACCACCTCTCAAGTCTTGTTAAGATATATATAATTGAGTTGTGGGTTGGAGATTGGAATATTTTTGGGTTTTGATGGCTGAATGCTCATGGTTTCTCATGGACAGAATCTGTCCCCCTGTTGTAGTTTTGAAATCGAAACCCTTGGAGGTTGATCGAGGTATCGCCTTGCTTTGAAATTCTCGGTAAGGCATCTTGGGACATAAATCAATGTATTGGCAAGGCGTATGTGCATTGAAATGGGATTTAGAAGAGGAATTGATGGTTGAAATGTGAATTTTCCCTAGGACCGAACCGCTGCCCTATTTCGGCTGAGTGAGGACCGGACCTTGTGGCTGTCATTGGGCAATTTGGCTAGCTCAATTGGATAGGTAAACGACCCCTAAACCTTGATTAAGATGTTAGGATACTAAGAGACGAGTTTGGGATTCAATTGATTGGTTTATGGATTAATTTATGCACGAATTGTTCAATGTCGATTGAGGTGATCAAGAACCGAATTATACTTGCTGCCTTGCGATGATATTGTGAAATTCTTGATAGGAATATCAATATGCATGTTCGGTTGAATTGAGTGGTGATGTGACATTTAATCCCTTATGTGACCGACAAATGAGTGGAATTGATGCTCGAATCGTCAAGAATTGTTCTTACTTGATTGATTGCGTTGTTGTGGAAGTTGTGCCGTGCCTAGTATATTTCCGCCATGGGTATTCTCATCCTATAGATTGAATGCTCATCGAATCGAGCTATACTTGATCATAAAGCCACTTAAAGATGAGAATTATTTGATTGAAATGAGGGTCCATGGACAATTGTAGCCCGATGCGTCAGAACGCGGGTTACAAATTTATTAATATCCCGATGCGTTAGAACGCAGGATTATGAATCCATGGACAATTGTAGCCCGATGCGTCAGAACGCGGGTTACAAATTTATTGATATCCCGATGCGTTAGAACGTGGGATTATGAATTAAGTTAGCCCGATGCGTCAGAACGCGGGCCTAACTTTTGAATTGGAAGTTTAATGAAAATTAAAGTAATCCTATATTTATGGATGACATGAAATTGTTGTGCTAGTGCGTGGAGCTTGGTCTTGAACTATTGAATGCCTAGAATAATGTGATTGCTTGATTTGTTAATGCCTACGCTTGTTTGCCTTCATGCGCTTGCCTACATCATGCTTATACGGGATCTATGGACTTCCTTGTGTGTCTTTGATTTGAAAATGGTCCGGAGGTATTAATGGCTTAGTTTAGGGTTAGGGTTAGTTTATTGGGGTTTATTCTCACCCCATCGTGGGACCCTTTTTTTTTTTTCAGACCCTAAGCCGTAAGTCATGTTGCCTGTGCATTTGGGTGACCCAAAGGACATGGTCACAAATTTTGAGGAGTTTCCTGCGGATCAAAGAGTAGTGTGTATAAGGAAAGGGACTACTGTTTGGGTGGACGATGGGGAGATCACTTGGAAGCCTCACCGTTACGAGGCTTGGTTTCGTCGAGTGGGAGATTCTACTACGGGTCCCTTGAAGCCTTCTGAAGTCCTAGAGGATGCAGTGCACGAGTGGTGTCATCCAATCCGTGACGAGGTCGAGGTAGAGGCTTCTGTAGTCGAGTCGAGTAACGTTCCCGAGAAGACCCCGACGGTCGAGGAGGATATAGAGGTAATAGAGATATCTACGTCCGACGATGAGCCGGAGGGAGACTTTGTGGATGTTGACCCTGTTACCTTCTCCGAGTACGATCCTGACGAAGACGAAGCTGAAGATGACGATAGCAACGCCGACTAGCGACCTTAGAAGACGCTATATATATGTATATATGTATATATTTGTTTTTGGCTAGTCCCTAACCCCGCTTGTTCCATGATCCTTATTTATCGGTTTAGACCTTGATCTTTTGTAGACTTCTTTGGTTTTATGCTACGTGTGGATTTTGATTATCTTTTATTTCGGTGTTGGAGTAATTATCGCTTTCCGCATGTACGTCATATTTCATTTATGTGTCACTACCGTTCGGATCTTGGGATTACTTTTGAATGTAAAGGAAGTTTACCTCAAGGGTTGCGGTGCGCTCGTAAAGGAACTCGGGGCATGACAAATTGCCTCGGAACTTGAAAATATCATCTGAAGACCGTCGGCGACTTCGGAGATTGAAAGCATCCTCTAAAGGAACTCAAAGATCTCGGAACTTAGAGGATCATCTGAAGACAACATCTTCTGAGCAGATACGACAAAAGATTTGATCGTTCGAAATCTTGGCGTGTAAGTCATTTTTATTTTTGGCAACAAACAAGGTACGCATCAACACAATCTTCTTAAATATTCCGCAAATATTATGTGATTGTGCTTGATTGTTCGATTGAATATTTGATTGTCTTGATTGAAATTAAATTGATTGAGCTGAAATATTCTCAAAATATTTTCAAAAGAATTTCCTATTTTATCAAAATCAGGATCATCTCTTGCAGAATTTTTCCTTCTTTCTAAATTGAAATCATCTCTCCAACTTTTAAAAAAAAACTGGCCTTCACACTCATTTTCTTCCAAAGCTCTCTATAGTTCTCCATAACCTCGGAATCCTAAAACTATCAACGCCCTTCAATCCTCATGGACCCCAAAAATACTCCATTCTCAACAAAATACCCCGACCTATCTCAAAGTGATCTAGAGAATGATGATCACCTTCCCCTCGACGAGTTCGTTGAAAAAGTCAGAAAAGAAAGGACGGCAGTCATAAAAGCAAAGCATGGAATATTGGAAGAAGAAGACATCTGTCATAAATAGATGTTGGCAGAATACCAAGACGGTCCGGTTGAAAATCGCGAAGAAGAAACCGATGATCCAACGCAACCAATCGAGAGCCAAGGAGAAAAATCTCAAGGGGAAGACATGGAAACAGAACCGGGCATAGAAGAATAAGAAATGAGTTAGAATAATGACTACGGCCTGTTGGAGGATGTCCTGTACTACCAGATCGAGATGAAGCACCAAATCACTGGAATGTATAATTTTCTCTTTTAGGAGATAGGAGAAATGAGAGAAAGTCTGGTGGAAGAGTTCGGTGCATTGACACGGAACCTCTAAGAGAAAGCAAGACAAACCATCTTCAAAGCCGACAGATTAACTAAGATGATGGATACACATCGGGACTCCATCAACCAAAAGCTGGAAGAATTCTCAAAACTTGTGCTGATGAAATTCCCACAAGACTTTATACTATCCACAGCACCACGTAGCTCCTCACAACCAATAGGGCGGGAATCGACCCGGCGTTCCGAACCGGTAAGATCTCTCACTGCTAAAAAGGCTGCTTTCTACCTTGAAATGAAAATAAGGCTAGCCAAAGTTCTTAGGAAGACAATTCTTACAGCTCGATAGAAAGAAGACGATGAGAAAGCTGTGAAAGCTTTGATAAAGCACAACCGGTTCGTCTTAGAGCAAGAAGTGATCGAATATGCAACCAAGCCAACCGAGGAAGAATTGATGAAGGCTTCACCGAAAGGAGTTCAAACCGATAACGAGTTAAATCTGAATGATTTCCACATTCATGATCTCCTTCACTTTTGTAAGGAAAATAAGCAAGACTTTGCTCGAGCGGAATATGCAAGAGCAGTGGTGGAAGAACGCAAATTGGATCCAAGCTATATCCCGACCGGAATGGAGGCTCTTGAAAAGCTATCTGCTAAGATGAACAAGGATATTGTCCAGAAAATTCAACAAGACAAACATGATCACACTTAGGGAGAATGGAGTCACCTTTGGGAAACAAAGAAACCGAAATCTCTCGACACAAACAAACTATGGGATATTCTATTCAAGCGGGGTGAATGCAAAGATAACTTGAGGAAGTTCAACACACAATTAAACATTGAAATGACTGCAATCAAAGAACAACTAAGTTTGAAGGGATAAACCCTCAAAGAAGATATGAACAACAAATACCATCTCACGGGCCTCAAACTCGAACAGGCTGAAAAGAATCTGCACAAGATAGTAGCTGAAGTCAATGAAAAGCTGTCTCAAATGACACGAGCTGTCGTATTTCGGATCTACTAAAGAACTCTCCAACACCAAAAATTCCTTAGCCTAGACTTCATCTTGACCTCGTTGCCTTGAATAAGATCTTCATCTGTTACACTCAATCCAATTTTTTCTCTTCCGAGTCATTTGATTGAATGATTCATTATTCTCTGCAAAATTCCATATCCGAATGTTAGCATGATTGATTTGAGTATACTGCATAGATGACCCGAATAGGCATCGAATTCAGGGGGAGCAACGTTTTATCTCTACAATTTGTATCTCACTATGCGAGTCACTCCATTTTGCTAATGACAAAAAGGGGGAGAATGGTATATTATGTGATATGTGCGATATATAACTAACCCGTGATGTCGTCATGTAATATGAAAAATATGTGAATGAATCGTGTGAAATCAATCCGTGATACGCGTGCGTACTATGGCAAGAATCCCTCAAATACAAGATCTCGGGTTAAGCATGTTACGTGGAATACAAAAACATAATCTGGGAAGCATGATATGTGAAAACATCATCCGAGAAGGAGTACCTTCTCCCAAGCTGAGCAAGTGAACAAGTTCCCTTCTCTCAAAATCACATATTTCACTTGATAAGTTAAACTTGAAAGCATTGGCTAAACAAGACAAGCTCTTAGCATTTGACTGAACGTGATGCTACGAGGAGTTACAACTTCATACTTGTATCGCATATGAAACTATCACACTTCTCAATAAGTATATGCACTTAGAATACAAACTCATCAATTGAGATAGCACAAGTTCTTAGATTGCTCATCATCGTATATAAATGCATGTTTTTAGAATTATTCTTGCTAAAAGTACAAGTAACGAACCGCTAAAATTATTCCTTAGCAAGATCCTCATTAGAGTAACTTTGCTAAAGTTGCCCACCTTTTTAACTCAATTACTCGTTACTATTGTGGATCGTTTTGTCATCATCAAAAAGGGGGAGATTGTTGAGAAAAATCCCTAGACGGTTTTGAAATTGACAAAACAATCCAAGTACTCTTGTGTTTTGAGATAATGCCGTGATTTACTTATTTTGCAGATTATCCTTTGGTGCGGGGATGCACGAGATTGAATCTGGTAAAAGGATTTGGCTCGAGATGTTGTTTCGAGAGTCTCAGACGCTGGTTAGAGCTCGGACGATGAGCGGGGATAACTCAGACATTGGAATGATGCTCAAGCTCCGAGAGAAGTACTTCACGTGCAGTAATCAGAACTTCAAGAGGAATACAAATTGAGCTTAATTGATGCATATCAACGGACGCCATCAAGCTGGATCATTCTTGAAGATTCTCGGTAATGTAAATCAATCAAGGATGCAGAACCAAGAAGACAAACAAAGACTTTCCAAATGGAAGAAACCATCTATGGAAACCCGGGATCATAATTTTATGGGCGATTTGATCCAAGCGGGGAAGACTTTCCTTTGGCGATCCCCAACGGCTAATAGATCTTCTTTTGGTAATCATCTCGTCCAAAAGGGTAGTTTTGGAGAGATCTCTTCCGGATACCTTGCAATGGCTAGATTGGAGGCGGAAGAGTACGAAAGACATCTCGAAGACGAAGGGGAAAAAAAGATTGGCGTTAAGAGGGAAAAATGTTCATAATTCTTAAATAGAGTGAACTCCATTTTCAACACATTTCTGATCCATCCATTATAATTGTGAGAAGGTAAACACATGAGTGTTGAAGGCTAGGTGTGAAGTCCTGCGTGTCAAGGAGATCACCGATCCGTAACCTCCGAGCAGCTTACTAGTGGAATCCGGCCGATTGGCTATCGGTCGAAGAA
The DNA here is from genome assembly GCF_020921035.1 of Rhodamnia argentea. Taxonomy (NCBI): domain Eukaryota; kingdom Viridiplantae; phylum Streptophyta; class Magnoliopsida; order Myrtales; family Myrtaceae; genus Rhodamnia; species Rhodamnia argentea. The sequence goes on from NC_063154.1 coordinate 21,294,845, forward strand.
GTGGACGTAGGCTTAACCAAAGCTGAACCACTATAAACCTTATGTGCAGTTTTCCTTATCTCTTACTTTGATCACTCTAGATTTATTGTGATAGCTAAACCGACACGAACAACGCGCATTGATCACATTACATATTCTGTGTCAATTGAATTACTTGCTTGTTGCGATACACTCTATCTCCATCATCCGAGATCTCCGTTTTACGCCCTGTGATCTAAATTCTGCAATAAATTCTTAAAATCACACTCTATCACCTATTCACCCCCCTCTATGTGAAATCACTAACCTCTAACAATCCGTTAGTTTTAGATACGCTGAAATTTCAATTGATCGAGATTGATCGGGAATCGAACTTCGAAATTAGACGTCAGACCTTAGGAGTTCCAATAATTAAATTTTGGATGTTACCTCATCAAGAGTACGGTCCTTCGCGATTCGCCTCAAAATGTTCGGAAAAATGAAATTAGGACTGAAATGGGAAAGGACCCATTTACCCTTGGAAAATATCCATTTCTTCACTTTGGCCAAAGGGCATTTTGGTCATTCATCGTCCTTGGCCGAAAATTTGACTAGTCTTTAGTAAAGGAAATTACCAAATTGCCCTTCTTGCATTCAAGAGCAAAAATTGAAGTGCATTATTGGTGGACCCCACAAATACCTCTTCATTTTTCAAGACCAAAATATCTACCCGAAAAATATCCTAACCTAGTATAATCAATTTTTCATCATCTTCTTCATAAATCCTTACCATTTTCTCTCACTTTTCTCTCTCTACTCTACCTTGGCCGAACGCCCCTCACCATTACCACCACCACCAAAATTTCACCAAGCCACCACCGGCCACCCCCTTGAGCCACCGAAGCCGAGCTACCGTTGGATTGCCGTGGAACAGCCTCGGCCGAGAGGGATCGCCGGAGCCGCCGCTTGAACTAGAAAAATTCTCAACTTTTCACCGTAGGTTTTACTCTATTTTTAAGGTGAGCAAGTTTCTAATCCTTGATTAGGTAACTAGGATGCTAATGGACTATAGATTTGTGTAGTTTTGGTGCAAAATTTGGTTGGATTGTGTTCCTCAAGCTTGATGGCCGAAAATGGAGAGAGAGGAGAGAGAAAATTTGTGGTCTTGAGGTGAATAATATTCCATGATTGGAATTGGATGGCCATGATTGAAAGTTGCTTTATTTAGAATAATTATACGGCTATGATTGAATCTTGCTTTGTGACACTTTGATTGTACGGCTAGGATTAATTGTTGCTTTTGATGCTTTAATCATGTGGTGGAGATTAATTGTACGTTAGTGTAATTTAATCGTACGGTCCCGATTAATTGCTACGTTAGCATGATTTGATCATGTGGTACGTAATAATTGTACGTTAGTATAATTTAATCGCACGATGTATATTAATTGCTACGTTAGCGTAATTTAATCGTACGGTATATATTAATTGCTACGTGAGCATAATTTAATCGTACGGTATATAATGATTATTATTTTAGCATAAATTGATCGGGTGGTGTAAATTAATTATTGCATTAGTGTGATTTAATCGGGTGGTCCCGATTAATTATTTATTCAACGTGAGTGAATCACGTGGTCTCGATCGAATATTTCTCCAATATAATTAAATCGAGTGGTCTTGATTGAGTGGATGGGAAAAATTAGAAAGATCGTGTGGTCCCGATCTTTTATGAGAGAAAGTTGGTGAGATCGTGTGGTTAAGATTGATCAATCGGGAGGTTTAATGTGATCGTGTGGTATCGGTCGAGCAATCGAGGGATTATTATTATTATATGGTCTTTATGAGGAATAATTGAGCGGGAGTGCAGAATTTTACCCCGAGGCGTTATTACGCGAGGTTTGTATTTATAAGACCATATTTTACCCCGAGGCATTAAATGCGAGGTTGTGTCTATTATTTTATCCCGAGACGTTAAACGTGGGATACTAACCTGAGGCGTTATTACGCAGGTTATATTAACCTGAGGCATTATTACGCGGGTCCGGTCTATATAATAGCCCGAGACGTTATCACGTGGGTCTGTCCATTTATATTATAGTCTGATGCGTTAAACGCAGGCTTCTCGATAACATGGTATTTTTTTCTAAAGGCGTAGCAAGTTGGGAGAAGGATGGACGTTTATTTCTGGAATTTATCTTGTGGGTTCCATTGACTGAGTGTGGATATTTTGAAAACTGCTCACCTAGGTTGTGTTCGGAGACACTAGTGCCTTGATATAGGATTATGGACTTTCTTACTGAGATTTATTCTCACCCCATCGTGGGTTATCTCTTTTCAGACCCTCCACCTCGACAATGATTGACTCACCTCGGAGATTTGGAATCTCCCGAGACATGGAGATGGTAGTTACAGAGTATCCGGTGGAGGTAGATAAAGTGTATTATAGGCACACTACCACTATCCGGGTGGACATAAGAGAGCTTTTTTGGAAGCCCCACGGTTACTTGGCATGGACGTACCACCATGGGGACTTACTAGTAGGACCGTTGAGGGGTTTTGACATCCCTTACGACGGAGTTGGGGAATGGGACCCCACTCAAGCTGCCCCTCCCGACAGTATAGTGATGAGCCCGAACACCAGCCCCGAGGATTCAAAGTCCGACCCAAAGGACTCGGTGCCAGAAGAGGATGTAGAGATCGTGGAACCGTCGGATGTGGAACTACCACCCGAGATAGATGAGGAGGAGGAGGAAGCTATAGGGTCGGAGACTAATGATAGTGAGGATGGGGCCTAGGGTAGTTGGCCTCTTGACTTTTGTTGAGTGTTTTTCTTCTAGAGGAAGGTTAGGCTTCGACCACTAGATCTTTTTGTCATAGGTGGTCATAAGCTTGTACAGTGGCCTCCGAAGCCTTAGGTTTAACTTGTGTAAACGATATGTGAATAAGTATATAAGTTTTTCTTTTATCGTCCTAAGTTATCGGGTTGTTACTTGTTTCGTACGGGGTTTGTTTTTTCTGCTTCCGCATGTGTTTGTCATTCATGTGAGTTTAGATTTTGTTGACCTTTGGATCCTGGAGAACCGTACAATAACGTGGCCGGATGGGATGTTAGCAAGCTCGTAGGGTTCGGGTCGTGACAAAACCTTTCAAGTGTTCTAACTTTTGAAAAGATTTTGATAAAATGATACTTACATAAGTGAATTTTTCAGTTTAGATAAAAAAAAAAAAAGAATGCAAGTACTACAACTTAGGCAAAAATATGACAATGACAAATAATTGCATACTTTTTACCTTAGCTTTTCTTTATCACGAAAAACTTACTATGGAGCAATTGAGCTTGAACTTCATGTCTTTTCTCTCCCTTTTTGTCAACGTCATAAATAGGCATCAAGACATTCATAGCAATATAGCAACAAATGCACGCACAAACTTATTATAGATTCAGCTTATAGCACCAAAGTACGCTACACAAAACATCCAACAACACCACTAAAGAAAAAGAGTTCAAAACAACTAAAATGAAATGAAGTTCTTTGGAAATATTTTTCATGGTGGTGGTGGTGCGGACAATTAGGGCTTGAAGATGGTGATGTTAAAAGGTGCTAGGATAAGGTTGAATGCGGACAACTCATTCAGTCTTGTATCAAAGATCTTGGTTAGGTTCTTCATTTCCTTGGCCAGTAGAACCCGATGTTGACACCTGATTTTTAATTAGTTTTATTATTAGAAAATTCATAAAAAAATTCACAAAAAGTCAAACAAATTACAAAATCAACTTTGAGAGCCTTGGTCAAGTGTAAGAAACTATTTTTGAACAAAAAATAACTTTTCATAGTTTTTAATATTTTTCGAAAATAGAAAAATACTTGCAAAATCGGAAAAAATAGCATTTCAGGTTGCAAAAATACACAAAAATAGTCAATATTTTTTTATTTTAATTCCATTTTCCTTTTGAAAATTTAAAATTTGAAAATTCAATTCGGGGTTATGGGTCGCTTCATTGAACATAATTTCGAATTGAGTTGAAAAATACATTTTGAGTCATTTAAATTTCCTTTTTCACTTTTTGCAAGTTGTGACATTTGCCTCAAGTCCCTCACATTCATTTTCGGCCCAAAAATTTCATAAAATTGTACAATTGGACTAAAAGGAACTAAATACACAAATATTTTTCAATTTAGTCCCCGGGTTTCAATTAAAATGCAATTAATCAAAATCTAGGGATTACCATGCCATAGTAGAACATCTATCCTATAGTTTTCAACCTCCCGAATCGATTGATAGGGGTGGTTTGAACTAATTTGGCCATTTAGGGTTTGAATTACTTGATTTACACTTCCGGGTCAAGTTAAGAATTTAGGGGTTTCATATAATTTGATGTCATTTTTAGCCAATATTGCCACTTCTAAATAGAGTTTATGCCTCTAAATCCAATTTGTGATTAAAATTGACAAGTTTCGAAGTTTTAAGGGTCAATTTGATCATTTCAAGTCAACCAGGATCGTGGGGTTAGGAAGATCCGACCCAATGACTCGGGCGATCGTCTTTCCCATTTTCCCTCTCCCGTATAGCTTTAGACACCCGAGGAAGAGCTGAACTTTGACACCAAAATTGGGATCCCTCCCGGCTATAATTGGAGCTCCCGTGGGCTAGGCCTTGAAGCCCCCGAGCTTCCGCTTCGATCGAGACCAATTCTCCCGTTTGTGGCTACCGGAGCCGTAATGGCTAGCTCGATCAATGCCACGACCGCATAAAAGTCAACTATAGTATTAACGGACCAAATTGGGTGTCAATTTGTGCATCTCGGAGAGACAAACGGAGTTGGACAGAATCCTCTATATCTCGATCACCGTTTAGAACTATTTGCACGTGAGATCACGTGTCGTTTGAAGTCAGTAGAAGCCTCATGCGTGCTAAACTTGGATTCAAATTGAATAAGTTCAACCTCATGTGTTTTTGATCCGGAGAAGAGCTCATTTGGTTCGCAATGACAACTGACTAGAGAGAGAAGTAGAAAGAGGAGAGAGAAGCTCTTAGCGTCGCCATTGTCGTAGCTTCAAGATCAAGTCGTAGATCTTCGATCCGAGTGATCTAGACCAAGTTGAAGCTCCAAACCACTTCCAAAAGCTTCACATCAACTTCAGGAAGTGATCACACCAAGTCACGTCACCCGGAATCTCCAAAAATGGTAAGTCTCGCTCTCGAGCTTCTCACTATGTATCCATGGTATCTCGCTTCTCCGGCAATCATTCTTTGAATTTTTTAAGGTGCTTTGCTTGTTGAACTTCACTGAATATGATCCTGCCTTGTTTGCGCTTTGATTCTGCATAATTCCTTCAAGTGAAACCGTCTACATGTCGCGAATCCATTGCGACTTAGCCAGCCAAATCTAGCAACCTAGAGCTCAATTAGAACCTTAGGTAAGTCTCCCGAATATCGTGTGATGCTATTTTATGAGTTAATCGCATAGTTATGCTCTAGAATGCACGTATAGGTTATGCCATGGATAAACCGTGCGAGCTTCAATCATGTGTGTTCTACCGATGGATTACTCTAGATTTTGGATATGTTAATCTATGAGAGTAGACGAGTCGATTGGTGTTAGTTTCAGGTCAATCGATGGAAAATCCACTGTTGATCGTCGTTGGGAAACTCTCAACCGTTCATAGTTGTCTTCAACCTCTCGACGAAGACCAATCGACGTTCGTTGACTTGGTCAACGTTGAGGCGGTGCTAACGTAATGCCACGTAGCTTAACACGTAGCAGCCACATTAGCTAGACAAATATTATAATTTTTTTTAAAATAAAAAGTAAAACCTAGATTGGACGGTCGGTATTAGGCCACGTGTCTCGATCTATGAATTTTCAGAAATTAAGAAATGAATTTTTGGATTATGAAATAATTTTCAAAAATAAAAAATAAAATGTTGATCGGACGGTTGAGAATTGGTCTCACTCGAGCAATCTTGGCCGTAGGAATTAGTATGAAGATCGAATGGCTAAGAGTTAGTCTTCCCATTCGATCTCAACCAACGTTGTTAGTAATCAGATCGAACGGATAGGATTTAGTCTTCGTTTGATCCGAGCCGTAGATTTTAGTAAGTGTAATCAAATCAAATGGATAAGATTTAGTCTTCGTTTGACCCGAGCCATAGATTTTAGTAACCTAATCCGAGGGTTGTGGCTTAGCCACGTATATGAACCTAGACCGTAGGATCTGTAATTAGAAATAAAAATTCTCGAAAAATAGATAAAAAATCAGAAAAATTAAAAAATAAAAAAGAATATAAAAATGATGTCAATTAAACCGGCCCAGGACCCTTTCATGCCGGGTCGAGCCTCCGGTTCACGTGGGTCGGGTCAACCCGGTCCGAAAAATTAATAAAAAAAATTCATAAAAATTCATAAAAATTTTCAAAAAAATTAGAAAAAAAGGAAAAATTCAGAAAAATTCCCAACAATCACAAAAAATGGGAAATGACCACATTCAATTAGCCCAACCTAATTTTTTTGATTTTGGATTCCCGAACCTTCAAAAATGACCATTTTGCCCCTATGGACATTTCGTCCCAAATTTTTCCCAGGCCATTCCTAAACTTAAATGGACCATTCTCTAAACCTTTAAGGTTATATCTAGAATGACATGTGGTATGTTGATTGATGATTTGATGTGCTTTGTTCACACGTTATTGATTCCTTGATCTACGTATTTTCATTTACTCTTTGTGATTGATAGGTTAGAAAATTCTCATTTGTGTAGCACTCTTTAGATTGTTAGAACTTACTTCATTTCCTAGCACATTTGCATGAATTCTTAGATTAGGAAATCACTCAACTTATATACCGAAAAGGCGTCGATGATAATCTCGACGTAACCAAGACCCCAAACCCATTTCTCTGATTTTTGTAGAATCGAACGGACTCTCTCGACCGCTTGATAGAGTTTCCATGCATGCCCTCTAAAAAATGATTGGTGGCGACTTTGTTAGCACATGTCACTTCACTCATAGGTCGACCCCCCACATTATGAAAAGGGACTGACCATCATTTACTTAATACCTCTCCATCGCTATTTGGGTAATGGGCCTTGGGAGGGGCTCATGTTCGAAATCAATCTATTATGAGTTGGACGACGACGACCCATTAGCCATCTTAAAAACCTCGCTCCCGTCAGAGGGGAGAAGGTCGCGATAGCCCGACGACTCTGCTTGGGATGCACACTACGTACATGTCACTTCACTCATGGGTCTGACCCCCGCATAATGAAAATGAGTTGACCCTCGTTTTCTTAATATCTCTTCGTCGTGATTTAGGTAATGGGCCTTAGAAGGGGCCCGCGTCCGAAATCCATCCATTACGAATTGGATGACGATGACGACCTATTAGCCCTCTTAAAAACCTCGCTCTTGTGAGAGGTGAGATGGTCACGACAAATTGGCTGTTACACCCCGATCTCCGAGCACGCAGCAACCCTACCAAATGCCTCAAGTCATTAGTGACGACGTCCCAAGTACGTCGTCAACCCATTCATTTTATCTTTTAATTAATCGCATGCGGAAACGATCTACTTCCCCAAACAATATTAAAAATAATAGGGATAGTCATAAGGCAAACCAACAACCAATAAACAACAAGGCTCACTTCATTTATTTACTGTTAACCTTGGGAAGCGAACATCTATAAGCCCTACCTTAGGGCTACTTCCTTTGACCAACAAAAAGATATTGAGTCGGGATTGGTTAACACTAGTCCCAAAAACTACTCTAAAAAGGGCTTCACCTCCATGCCCACTCAAATCTAGTAGCCGATTGGGGTTTAAGGGCCTCATCCAGGTCAGACTCCGGATCCTCCACTTCCCCATCCAGGGTGTCTATATCCATCGGATCATAAGTCCGGATTTTCGGGGTGGCGGACGGTGGTCCATCGAAACCGTGAATTGGCCCGAAAAGGAGCTCGCCGTGAGGTACCAGGTATCCCAACCCCTCCTAAACCTAGATCATCGTCACGTGATGCTCCCAAGCACAGTCCGACCCTAGGTTCGGATGAGACGTGATGTCAAGGGTCCGGTCAAGTGGTACCTCGAATCGTACTGGTCTCATCTCCATCGTTAATATCTTGAAAACATTTAACAACAATGAGTGAGATATAAAATCTCCATGAGTGAACGTCCTCAGCCCGAGTAGGGTACTGATTCTCTTAGGGTGGCCTAAACATGCGGGTCGATGTCGATCATAGATCAATAGCGTGCAACTCTCGCAATGCCCTACTTACTATATGATCGGACACTTGACTCAACTAGTGAACTATCAACCACATGCACACTTACCCCGCTTCGGCACATGCATTACCCAATACTCAACATGGCATTTTACAACACAAAAATCAAGGCACACAATCAGAACACTCATCACGGACTCGCATGCAAAATGCTTTATACGTGTTCCGGTTATCAACGATCACTTGACCACACCACACTAAGTAGTTGGTACTCATCTAACATGATTGGGCATTATCCCGCTCCATTAGGCACGGCAACCAATAGTCCCCTTAGATCCCCCCGGAACGGACATATCATGTATTCCTATAAGGAGCATTGGTTTGCAACTTACCGCGACCAACCCGGCGACACGGACTATTGTGCATTCAATAAGCCGTGTGATTCGATTGCCTTGGCATGGACATATTAGGCATGGTACCCTAGATGCCCTCGAGTAACGGTAACCATCATGTGACCACACGAGCACATGAGACAATCATGCCGATTCATATCTTCGTATGTAACCCAATGCAGACACGGTCATGCTCACAACTTCAACCGATTGTAACTTTTAATACTTAAGCATGCAATTAGAAATTCACACGTAATCACGGGAACATACATTTTTCATCAAATTTGGTATTCCCATATAAGTGATTATTTACCGTAACAATATATCTATAATCAAGGGCACCCAACGTTCACTAAATTATCACCAAATAATAATTATTTAATAAAAATAATTATTTAGCTCAACCATGGTTAATTAATCCAACTCTAATTAAATCAATTCAACTATGGTTAATTAACCCAACTATGGTCAATTAACCCAAATACAATTAATTATCCCAACCATGGTTAATTAAAGTAACTATGGTTAATCTAATCTAACCATGATTAAAATAAAGTAACTACGATTACTCTAACCTAACTAGGGTTAAAATAAAGTAACTATGGTTACTCTAACCCAACCATCATTAACATAAACTAATTTAACCTACACTTAATTAAAACCTAATCAAAGATTGGGGGTTAACTCAAAAAATAAATGATCGGTGACGACTGCGATGGTGGTGACGACGAGAGCATGGCTACTGGAGACACGGCGACTTGCGGGTGGTGTAGCGGTTGCCTCGGGCGGCTCACGGTTCGGGCAGCTCAATTTGAGGCCGCTTAGCGACGTGGGGCGCAGTTGTGGGTCAGAGGTACAGCATGTGGACGGTGGTGACGTGGGTGGCTCATGGTGAGGGTTGCGGTAGCAATGACATACGAGCGGCTTGGTCTCTGCTTAGATCGGCACCGAGGAAGGTGGCATGCGGGTAGGCAGTGACTTGGTGGCGATGAATGGTGAACGACATGGAACCACAGACGAAGTGGCTTGCAACGAGCAGCGGCTCGCGGATGAGTGGTCGAACGATGGGTTGCGGATAGCGCATCATAGGCGGCACATGGCAACAAGAGTGGTGCGTAAAGCGGGGCACGAGGGTTGGAGGTTCGGCTATGGTGGTTAGGATGGCACTGGTCCGTTCGGCAATAAACGGCAATGGCCAACTAAGCTCGAGGGTAGCGGTAATGGAGGTTGGCCGACCAAGAAGATAGAGGTGAGGGAGAGGATAGTAGTGGTGGCCGAAAATGAAAGGAAAGAGAGGGATGAGGGGGTCGGCTATGGGGGGTAAGGAGGAAAGAGAAGAGAAAGAGAGGGAAAAGAGAGAGATGATGGTGGGGTGATCGGTTGGGGTCCACATGTTAAGTCAACTCTCATCACATTAATGGCTTTCGTCATACATGAATAATGGTAGGGGTAGTTTGGTAATTTTGCTAGTGAGGGGTATATTAATCATTTGGCAGTAAAGATTAAGGGCATTTTGGTAATTTCACATCGAGAATATGGTTAGGAATAGGCTCGGGTTCGAATGGTCATGACACTTCGATCTAATGGTTTAATTATCCTAGCTTGATTTCCCTTGTCCGACGCCTCGGGATAACCCAATGTCCATTCAAAACAAATAAATCAACATCTAACTAATGTCCTTTAATCCTCGAAAATCTAATATTATTTACCAAGCTGGAATTCATGGTTAAAATCTATCGAATTCATTTATCTTACGGACGTCGAAATTTCATGACGTCACAACTCTCCCCTCCTTAAGGGAGTTCTATCCTTGAAATTACACCACTACAAATCCTCAAAAAGAAAAAGGTAGCGACGCTTCATAACATCCTCGCTTTCCCACGTTGCTTCATCTGTCCTATGTTATTGGCAAATCACTTTGACCAAGGGAATCGTCTTTTTCCATAGCACTTGCTCTTTCCCGTCCACAACCCTCACCAGACGTTCCACGTACGATACTTGCTCTTCCAATTCAATCTCTTCAAAATTCAACACGTGAGCTGGGTCGGGCTTATACTTCCTTAGCATCGATACATGGAAGACGTCATGTACTTGAGCAAGTCTCGGTAGCAACACTAGATGATACATCAAATTCCCGATTCGTTCCAAAATCTCAAACGATTCTACGTACCAAGGACTCGGTTTCCATTTCTTGCCAAAATGAGATGTCCCTCGCATAGGTGACACCTTAAAGAAAACATGATCACCTACTTAGAATTCTAATGGCCTACGCTACTTGTCGGCGTAACTTTTCTAATGGTTCCGGGCTATCTTAAGTCTTTCTCCAATAACCTTGACAGCATCCAATGACTGTTACACTAACTCGGGGCCGCTTATCTTCCTCTCACCAACGTCATTCCAACAAATCGGTATCCCGTAGACCTTGCTATATAAACCTTCAAATGGTGTCATCTTGATACTTTGCTAATAACTGTTGTTGTAGGCAAACTCAATCAAATGAAGTTGTTTCTCCCAACTTCCTTTGAAATCCAAAATACAAGCTTGAAACATATCCTCGAGCATCCGAATCATCCTTTTCAACTAGCCCTCGGATTGCGGATGATAGGCCATACAAACCGCAACTTCGCTTCCAACGCAGTCTACAAACTTTTCCAAAATGCGGCAATGAACTTGGGATCTACTCGGGGATGTCCCGTGGGCAAGTCATTAACAACCGGAACGCGTGTAATACATTGCCTATGCGAATTGTAATGGGTGTTATGGTCGTTTGCATCGGTTTGCGTATGATTTGACCGTCATACTAAGTGCATTGCAGTGTGTGGACCAAGGTTGGGGTAAGTTTATTGGTGTTGATGATTGACTGTTAAGATATATGCCTAATGTCGCGACCCTCTTCGAAAAATGCCAGCGGGGCGATCGACGAGGTTAACGAGCTGCGCTTCTAACCCGGTTGGCAGGTGGATCTTTGTACGTGGATCCCTCCCGAGACCCATTACTCGAATCTCGATGTGAAGAAGATTTTTGATATCGGAGATCGACCTTAGTGTGGTCGGATGACATGTGCATAGTGTACATGCATATGGAGTTGCCACCGATCAATTTTTTGGAGGGTATGACCGGGAACCCTATCGAGCGATCGGGAGAAACCGTTCGATTCTACAAGAACTAGAAAAGTGGGTCTAGGGACTTGGTTACGCCGAGATTTACATCGACGCCCTTTCGGTTACTGAAGTTGAGTAATTTTCTAACCTAATGATTCATATAGATGAAATTTAGGGCGAGGTAGGCTCTAATGATCTAGGATAGCATGCAGATGGGAATTTGTTAACCTATTAATCACAATCAAGAATATGAAAGCGCAATCAAGATAATCACAATCAAATCAATCAATCAATCAAGTAGGACACGCCTAACATGGCCCTATCGGCCCATAGAAAAGTCCTATTCAAGTTCCGGGGTGGTTTGGAAAATTTTGGGGCGAAAGGCCTAGAAGGGTAAAGTAGTCATTTTGCAAGTTTGAAACCCAAAAACCACAAAATAGGGTCGGGCCAGTTGAATGTGGCCATTTCCCATTTTTTGTGATTTTTAGAATTTTTTTAGAATTTTTCTAATTTTTTGGATTTTTTATTTATTTTCTAAAAATAGGAAATTTTTCGGATCAATGTAAATCGACCATCGGAACCTCGAAACTTCTCGATTCAGACTATAAGAGTCCCGAATCGACCTAAACATTTTTTAGAAATTTTTTGGGAAAATCTGGGATTTTTTTATGAATTTTATTGATTTTTTTGGATTTTAAAAAAAATTTATGAATTTTTTATCTATTTTTTTATTAATTTTTCAGATCGGGTCAACCCGGTCAACGCCCGGTCAACCCAATCCCGAACCGACTCGGACCCACTCGACCCTAAAACAGTACCGTTTCTAATTATTCTAATTTTTTTGATTTTCCAAAATTATTTCCTAATATCTGAAAATAAAGAAAATAAATGGACGGTCGGGATTAATCCTGGAATCGATCTCGACCGTCGGACCATCCCGTATCAAAATGACGACACTTCTGGCCCCCTACTCTAAACAACACCGTAGCGAATAATGAATGAACGGCCACGATCTAAACTTGGATCTAATCTGGACCGCTCGCTCGCCTATTGCGTGAAACGACGACGCATCTGTCTCTAACCCGAATGACGTCGCTCACTACTTATACAAAACGGCATCGTTTTTTGTTTTCTTTATTTTCTATCTAATAAACTAATTATCGAAAATTACAAAAATCTAATCCGACGGTCCAAAATCAAACTATCCTATTTATCTCAACCGTTGGATCATATCTGAGTCAGCTTATTTGCGCCAACGGCTAAGGCGACTCGGACGCGAGCCGGACCAATCGTAGCTTGCCAACTGTTGACACCCGAATTTTTTTAGTCAGTTTTCCTTTAGTTTTATTTTCCAAAATTCATTAAAAATTCACAAAAAAATAAAAATTATAAATTCAACATTGGAAGCCTTGGCCAAGCATAAGGAACCAATTTGGAACAAAAAATAATTTTTCATGTTTTTCGCATTTTTTTTAATATTTTCGAAAATAGGAAAATACTTGAAAAATTCATAAAAAATACTTTTCGAGGTCACAAAAATACAGAAAAATGTCCAATATTTCTCTTTTAATTCCCTTTTTATATTGATCTCAAGAAAAATTGAAAATTGAGTTCAATTTTAGGTGTTTCTTCACAATGCCTAAGGTTGAATTTGCACAAAAAATACCAATTGAGTCTTTTTATTTGTAATTTTTGCACATTTTAAGTCTAGACATTCAATTGTGGTCCCTTTGAACTTCAATTTGATCAATTGCACCCTAAATTGTGCGAATTGCACAAATTAGGCAAAATCCCCAAATTATTTGCAATTAAGTCCCTCAACTTTGCAATTTTTGAAATTACTCTCAATTGAGCAATTTTCTATACACAATTGGATCACCCCTGGGGTTTTAACACATTCTGAATCTATTGGCATAGGTCTCATAGTCCAATTTTATCAATTAGACGTCCAATTGAGTTTTTCCCCAATTTGCCGATTTAGAAAAATTTGGGGTTTTCATATAAATTGATGGGAAATTTTGGGCAAAAACACATTTCTAGATAATATCTAGGCCCCCGAGTCCAATTTTGAGGTTTAATTGCAAAAATTCCCAGCCAAATTTGTTTAATTTTGAAAATTGCGTGAAGTTTACCGTCCGAACCGGTTCGGACCGGTCGACCGACCGCCGTCGGACCGATTGGACCGGTCCAGAATAGTGCATCGTCTTCCTCGGAACACCCGCGCACATGAACGATTAGACTGGATGAATTTCAATGAACAAATTGGCCATGCAATCGATGATAATTGTGTCAATTAACCTGGGCGTTTTGTTCCTCGGGTAAATATGCGTCGATTAAGCCAAACTCCGAGGACAATGGCCGCCGGAAGAGCTCCGGCGAGCCGGTCAAAGCTGCGGCAACGTGAAAAAGTCAACAATCTGCAAACCCAGCTCAATTCGCGTGCAATTGGCGTTGCCGGATTGCCAAACGGAGCCGGACGGAATCCTATTCCGTTCCGGTCTCCGTCCAACTCACTTCGCACGCTTGGGCACGTGCGAAGTGAGTCGGTGAATCATCACCGTGCGCGCCCAAAATTCAAAATGCGAGTATAAATAGCAAAGGGAGAATTCTAGAAGAGGGGGCTGATTCGCTCGCACAACCAACGTAAAAGAGAGAGAAAGAGAGAGCGAGTAGTGAGAGAAGTGCTAGAGAGCCTCACCGTAGCTCGCCGGAGCTTGTTCCGCAAATCGGTTGTCCGGCCAATCCAGGCCACTCCAAGCCGTGAAACCACTTCCCGGAGCTCGCCCGAAGATCAAGGAAGCGATCGCTTCACCCGAATCGCCTTGAGACATCCAGAATCGGTAAGTCGACTTCAAAAGCTTCATTCCGCACATCTATGGCATCACACTCACACCTGCACGATTATTGAAATTAGCATGTGCGTTTCCATCCTTGAACCCTCTCGACCATGATCGCATCCTTTTTTCGCATTGATTTCGCCCGAGTCACCCGAATCAAACCTCCAACATTCCGCGGTTCGGCCGATCTTCGGCCGAGCAAATCTGGCAACTCGGGCTCGATCGGAGCTCGAGGTGAGTATCCTCAACTCGATTTATGGATGTATGAAGCTTGGATTTGATTGTTATGCTCTGTATTTCGCGATTGATATTCGAATGCCGTGATTGTGCGTAGCTCGATTCCTATGATTTAGCCGTTGAAATTGTTTGATCTTAGAGTATGTTAATCTGGATGTAAAAACAAGTAGATTGGCGTTGGTTTGAGGTTGATCGGCCGAGGTTTCACCGTTGGATCTCGCCGGGAAACCTCGGCCGTTCGTCGCGTCGTCGAGAGGTTGAAGACGACGATGCTTACGTGTCGAGTCAACAAGTCGGCGTCCTAGGTGTCGTTCGGTGATAGGTCCCAGTTCATGCTGAGGTGGCTTGGTCGTTGGCGCGAATGGTCCCGATCGGCTTTGATCCAACGGTGGGGAAAATTAGATAGGTTTAATTTCGGGCCGTTGGATCCATTTTTTTGGTGTTTTTTAGATATTTTGTATATAAGATAGAAATAAAAAATGAAGAAACGTCGTCGTCTAGGTCATTAAGAAGGCGACGTCGTTCGGAGTAAAGGGGCCAAATGCGTCGTCGTTTTGTTCTTCGTATGGAATGGATGGCCGAGATTGAGTCCGGTTTAGATCCCGGCCGTCCGTGCTCATAGTTGATTCGGCGTCGTTTTAGCGAGAGACGTAACGAACGGGCCGAGATTAGATCTAGGTTAGATCGTGGCCGTCCGTGCTTTTAATTGGTACTACGTCGTTTTAGTCCGAGTAGGACGAACGGCTTAGATTAGATTTTAGTTCGGATCGTGGCCGTTTATTTCAATACCCGAGCGGCGTCGTTTTTGAATACGAAGGCTAGAACGTCGCCGTTTTGTCCGAGAGAAGGAGTCGACGGCTGAGATTGATCCAGGAGTTGATCTCGGCCGTCCGTTCTATTTTAGTATATTCGAATATTAGGAATAGATATTAGAAAATCGAAAATAAATAGAAAATGCATATGCGGTGTCGTTTTGGTGTTGTAGGCGGGTTTGTGAGCGGTCGGACCGGGTTGACCGGTCGTTGACCGGGTTGACCCGGTCCGGTTTAATAATAAAAAAATAATAAAAAATAAAAAGAAAATTTCCAAAAATCCAAAAAAATTGTAAAAATACTTAGAAAATTCATAAAAATTCCCGGATTTTCATAAAAAATTTTCTAAAATTTGTAGATCGATTCGGGACTCATAAAGTCTGGATCGAAAATTTTTGAGACTTCGAGGGTCGATTAATTTCGATCCGGAAAATTTCCAATATTTTTTAAAAATAAATAAAAATTCCAAAAAATAGAAAAAATTAGAAAAATTCAAGAAAATCACAAAAAATGAGAAATGGCCACATTCAACTGGCCAAATCGAAATTTTGTGATTTTCGGGTCCCGAACCCCAAAAAATGACCATTCTACCCTTCCGGGCCATTCGCCCCCAAATTTTTACCAAATCACCCCGATACCCAAAATTGATTTTTTGTGTGGGCCGATAGAGCCATTTTAGACATATCAAACCTTGATTGATTGATTTGATTGCTTGTAATGATTTTGATTGTACATTATTTTTTCTTGATTGTGATTGATTAGGATAGAAAAATCCCATCTCGTATGAATACTTAGATTTTTTAGGACCTACCTCATCTTATATCGCATCTCGCATGAAATCTTAGGTTAGAAAAACAATCAACATCGGTAACCGAAAGGGCGTCAAATATGAAACTTGGCGTAACCAAATCCCCGGACCCAAAATCTCGGTTTTCGCGTGAACCGAACGGTTTCTCCCGACCGCTCGGTAAGGTTTTCCGATCGTACCTTCCAATAAATCGATCGGTGGCGACTCCAAATTGCATGTACATCTCGCACATGCCACCCGACCACACAAGGTCAATTTCGATATTTGAAAAATTTTACCCGACATCGCGATTCGAGTAATGGGTCTTGGGAGAGACTCGCGATCCCCCATATATATGCCTATAAAAAGAGGGATCGGCTCGTTAGCCCTATTCCACCCCGGGAAGGAAATTTCCGGGAGGAGGGTCGCGACAGACCGGCGACTCCACCGGGGACTACTTTAAGAGGATTTAAGCCGATAAAAATGCTGATTGTTTTCTAACCTCGTTTTCTGCAGATGCTCTTGAAGATGAGGTACGTCCACTAACAAAAAAAGTGTTAAACGTTGATGCAGATGGGAGTTATAAGGGGTGGCGTCTGTGCTAACCATTTTTGATGCAGATATGGAGTTTTGGATTGTTTGTTTATTTATGCAAATTTTGAAGCGGTGTTTTGAATATAAATTGTGGTGCATGTCTTGCATATTTCGAGGATCACGACACTGCACACACAAGCGCCTAAACCCGAGCCGCGAAATCACCTTTTAGGTCGCCATAGATAGGGATCGGTATGCGAAGCTCTTGTGTTTGATTGCACTTGGGTTGACCATATTTGATCCCGCTCGCTATGTAAGATTGATGGTCCTACCCACTTGTTGTTTGATTGCGCTTGTGGGCGGCCCATCGATTTGTATAGCGGGAGCCTTTTTAGGTCCATACCCGAGCCTTTTTGATTTTTTTTTAGAGTTAAACCTCACCTGTCTCATGCGCATGTGAAATGGATGGTTGGTATACCTAAAACCAAAAACCAAAAAAGAGTAACATCGGTTGGTAAGGCTTTCTACCCTTTTATTTTGAACTTGTAAATTTAAATTTTGCATATCATACATTTCCACTACATATCATCACAATTTGTAAGATCGTTTAAGTGATCGGGGTTGAAAGTCAAATTTTCCTTTTTAGGATAGATGGCGCCCCAAAGTCGTGTTGATGCACCCGATGTATTCACATGGGAGCGGAGGACCATTCGACGCGAGGACCGAGTACCCGCTACGTTCCGAGTTTTCGGATTTGTTCACGGACGAGAGCTCAACGGACGGAACCGCATCCGTAGCGAGAGTTGCGATTATACCCGATGTGGACGACATTTAGAGCTCGAACGCGAGAAAGAAAGAATCTGGGAATTGTACATGAAGTTGGCAAGAAAGCCACGTGCGACCAAGACGGCCCCAAAACACTCCTCGATCAAGAAGAAGGAAATCATCACCATACCCTCCGATGACGAAGAAGATATCAAGCTTCCCGAGATAGTAGAGATTTCATCGGATGAGGATACCATTCATACTTGTCTAGATTAGTACGACTTTGGGGCATTTTCTAGGTTTCATTATATTTTGTACTTTTATCGACATTTATTGTCCGAATCTCTAGATACTTGTCATGTTCTACCTATTTTGACTTTATTGTATTTGACTTGTAAATTTCATGAGTTGTCAATTTGTGAACGACTTTTTACCCCGATTACGCTTAAACGATCCTAATCAAATTACATGCCATCTTTGGGTGAGATTTGGTCCATAACTACCCTATTTGGCTTATTTGGGTCAAGTGGGAGTAGTTGACCCTCATGTTACCAAAAGATGACATGGAATTTGGTTAGCACATTTGCATCACATTACATGCATATGCATATTAAACTGTGGTAATTGACTTTAGGATCATCATTTTTGCATTTTTAGATCATGGGGAATGGAGACATCAAAGTCATCCCAATACCGCGCAAGGAACTCGCTATATGGTGGGATCGCCTCGACATCGTCAATAAAGCCTATGTGGAAGGACGTTTGGGACGACTTGTAGATTTGATCAAAGTGGAATACCAACCGGCGCTCATTCAAGCACTAGCCAAGGCATGGGACGCGCGAACAATGACATTCAACTTTCGAGGATTGGAATTGACCCCTACGCTTGAGGAGTATACCGCTATTATCGGGGCCAAATTTGAAGAACGTATAGCTCAACCCCCTTTGGACATGGATTCCACTCGTTCGTTATCGAGTTTCCTTCGCCTTAAAACTTCCGAGATTGAAAAAGTTTACAAGTCCAATTCCAACAAATTCACATTCTCGTTCCTTTTCGATAATTATTCCTCTCTACCCACCGAAACCGGTCATAAATCGGGAAAGGTGTTCATTTTGGCTTTCTTTGCATTCGTTCTATTCCCGACTTCTAGAACTACTTTTGACCCCTCCATAACCCATATAGCCGGACAAGCATGTTGTCGCTGGGATTATTCGTACATGATCTTAGTCGAGACTTTTCTCTCCCCGAATCGTTCCAAATCTTCAAAGAAGGCTGTTTTCCAAGCGTCTAGTGGATTACTCCACTTGTGGTTCACCTCTCATATAAAGACTTTCCAACTCCGGGTGGGGTGTTATGAGATCAATGAGCACGTTCACCCCCTTAGATCCTTCCTTAAGTGTCAATCCCTTGTACCCAAATACTCATTCAAAAAGTGGGTTGAGCTATTGGACAATTTGAAACCCGAGCATATTAGATGGCGTTTGACTTGGCCCAAGATCGTAGAAGCTCGCATTTCGGGTATTGAAGATAACCCTATTCCCTTATTGGGATGTACTCGCGCTGTGGCATATTACCCCATTCGAGTGGTGAGGCAATTTGGAGTTCTACAAGAGATACCACCGGATGTTTGTCCCGGGATCTTCTCATTCGATATGATACGAGGAAAGCTCACTAAGGAAACAAGGGAGTTGTATCGGGCCCGGATCAAGCTTATTCTTCACGCTTTGAAGAATTCCCCACTGCAACAAGTTGAATGGCCGGACTATTTGGACGATGAGATGAACGTTCACGGGGCCTCCAAGGAGTATATCCAGAAGTTTAAGGAGTATCGCCAATCAATGGTAGAGCCATATGTACCCGAGTGCGTATCTCCTCGGATTGAAGAAGTAGAGTCATATGAGCCGAGTACATAGTACCATATGTACCGGGAGTAGAACCGTACATTCCCGAAGATCCAGAGCAGTGGATATCGAAGAGGGAGGAGACCCATACTTATGGGATTCCGATGGATCGAAGAGCAAGAAGAGTGGAAGCGCCCCCGACTTGGATAGATCCATTCCCCCATTTAGATTTTACATATTTGTTATCTTTTAGATGCTTTTGAACAATTTGGTTTGTAATGAATACATACTATTTCTTTTATGAGCATTTCATGCATACATATAGAAAAGTCAATTACCACGGATCAATGTCTCCAATTCTTAATATTTCCCATACCGATTTGATATTCGAAAATAGGTGAGTGATAAATACGAGGACTCGCGATAAAACGCGCAAGTTAAGGATGGAACAAGAAGAGCTCGCACCTCGTGTGGGTAATCCTGGAGAATCAAATGAATGTGATCGCCACAATGGTGGCGGAGATGAAGGCAATGATGATTGCAAGCCGGGGGAGATACCCCGTTGACCTTAATTCTCAAGCTCTCGCGGCCATCCGATGGAGCAAACGCTAATCCGGCGCCCGCCGCCAATCCAACTACGAATCCGGAAAGACCGCCTAAGGATCCTCCCATTGTGATTGACCTGGAGAAAAAGGAGAAGCAAGTCCTCAAAATGGAAGAGGAAATTAAGAGGCTCGCTAAGATCGAAGAGTGTTTGGCGAGTCAAGGTTATGAGCTCTCGAGATTCGACAAGGTTGCACCGTTCGAAAAGATAGAGGTTCCTGCGATTACAAGGAGCCGGACTTTGTAAGAAGATATAATGGGACCGGGTGTCCCAAGGCGCACTTGAAGTATTACTTGCGTCGAATGTCGCAGTTCTCCGACAACATTCCACTCTTGGTTAACACTTTCCGGGAAAGCCTATCTCGGGGCAGCCCTAGCGTGGTTCATTGAATTGGAGCCGGAGAGGCTCGCCGATTGGGATAAGCGCGGCACGAGTTCCTTCGGCAATACAAGTTTAACACTTTGACCGCCCTAACTAGAGAGGACCTTTTAAGGACAAGTAAAAGGAAAGAGCGAGGCCGTTCGCGCCTACGCCCCGGAGATGGAGAGCACCTGGCTGTGCAAGTAAAACCGCCCGTCCGGAAGATGAACTAATAGATCTGTTTCTCAAGGCCCTTCCGTTTGAATTTTTCGACAAGCTGAACACCTCGGGTGTCGGACATTTGCACACCCGATCAAGGTGGCGGAGCGTCATGAGTGGGCCCGAGAGAGAAGAAGATACCCGAGGCGCCTTTCAAACGCCAATACCCTTTGAGAAGGGATATTAGGGAGCAACCGGAGAAGTAGCTTTTGTCCCTAATCCGCCAAAGCCCGAAATTTCTCGCCTTCAATTCCTACCCAAGGAACGTCCTCCTGGACTACTTCCAAACCACCGGAATTCGAAAAAAGAACCCAGTTGTTTTTACCCCACTACCCCGACCCTTATCCAAATTGTTACCCATGTTATTGGAAAATCGCTTAGTTGCAAAAGAGCCACCTCGAGCTCACCCGCCAAGATTTCCTGGGTATGATGAGACCCGGGACGTGCGTATACCATATGGGAGAAAGGGGGCATAACGCGGATAAGCTGTCTCGCTCCGAAATTCAAGGTGCAAGCATTGATCGACGGAAAAGTTCTGGAATTTGATAAAGCCGAACCGAATGTGCAGCGGAACCCGCTACACGAGCATCGTGAGGTGAACGCGATCTTTGGAGATGAAGAGGAAGAGGTTCGGAGTTCATAGTGAATATGGATAAAATGCGGGATGTCTTGACATTAGCCTCGCAATACCCGGAAGGAGAGAGTATTTCCCGAGAGCAAAAAGAGGCTTGCTTGGAAAAATTGATTAGCTTGGGTGTCATAGGAAGAATGGAAAATGTCGCTTTCAAGGGAACCTACGTGGCGGTAAACATCTTTGTCCGAGGAGTTCGCAATGAAACCTACGAGGGAGCTCTTTTGAAAATACCCTCGGGATATTTGATGAGCGTCAAAGATGGTCAAGAAATTGAAGAGATAGACGAATATGAAGTCCGTCCGGATAAGGCCCGCCGAGGCGACAGGAGATTTTTGCGAAAGCCCTAGAGAGGGGCGAAATAGTTGATAACCTGGGGGAAGATAGTGGTGGGTACAACTTTAAAGTGCTATATTCGGCGCCCCGAGTTTCTTTGTCAATTCGGAGATGTAGTCCCCGATGGGTGGGGTGGAATGGATGACCCCACAAGTGACGAATTTGTGGGAACGATCGATGAAGTTAAGGACCAAGCGGCTCCTCGGGATGAACAGAGGAACCAAGAGGTTGATATGCGACTTTCTAATCTGGAGACGCATATACGTCATTTGACGACTATGGTAGCAGAATTATCGCAATTAATGGCCAGGAACAACGCCACAAGAATAGAAGAGAATATGCAGATTCTGGAGATACGGCGGGCCATGGAAACACAGAATCGAAAGATCGCTCTACTACAAGAGCAAGGAGATGACGTGTCGAGGAAAATGGATGAGTTGAAGGAGCTGATTACGCCACTCACCCAAGCGAGAAATGTCCCGCCTCAAGGTGTGAACCCGAGGGTGGTCTTCCGCACGAAGTATAATGGCGCTGGGTGTCCTACGGCGCATATCTCATATTATCTCCGCCAAATGATTGGCCACCATGAAGATGATGAAACATTGATCCAGAATTTCGGACATAGTTTAACGGGCCCCGCATTAGCATGGTTTCGGTTAATTGACCTAGACCGGGTCCCGAGCTGGGAGGATTTATCGGAGCACTTCTTACGTCACTTTGAAGCTGGGATTAGGGGTTATTTCACTAAGGCTAATTTGTTGAACATCCGGAAAGGTGAAGATGAGAGTTTTGAGCTCTTTGCAAGAAGGTGGAAGAAACACGCTGTGATGGTGCAACCGCCGCTGTCGGAGAGAGAAATGCTGGAGTTTGTACTAAAGTCACTTCCGGCGGAATACTTTGATCGCATGTATGCATACACGTACTCATCGTTCCAACATCCGGTGGAGATTGGCATGAGGATTGAAGGGATTATCCCGAGAGTCGAAGAGAAAGGCGAGAGGATTTCGATGAAGAAAATGCCACGCCTGGTAAGGCCAGGTCCGAACATAACCCCGATGACGTTCATGAGGATGAAATGATTGGGATGGTAGATGCCCCAATTCGTTTTGTGATTGATTTGAACAAAGTTGATAGCTGGGAGTTAGAAGCTTCTAGTTCGGAAAAACCATCAACATCCGAATCACTACCGGAAAAGATCATACCGGTGAGGATTAAATTACCGCTTGTGGAAGAGTACAACTCAAGGGCAGTTCATTGGGATTATGGAACGGGCGAGATTGACGCCATAATGAGATCCGGAAGATGTTATCCCCCGAGAGAAGTGGATTCTCAAAAGAGAATCCCAAGCTGCGGAAGAGGTTGAGAAGTTGCAATCGGTCGTGAGGACCGGTGAATATGATGTCGTTGACCAAGCTGCGGAAGATGCCCGCACGCATTTCCTTCTTGGATCTCTTCAAAAATTCTGAAAAGCACAAAGACGCCCTTTTGAAGGTCTTTGGATGAGGTGCATGTTCCGTAGATAATTAACGAAGTGCAATTGGGGGACTTTGTGGGTGCTATCCTTCGAAGGACCAGATATCCTTCTCGGACAAAGACTTCCCGAAAGAAGGGCGGGTCCACAACAAAGCCCTTTACATAGTTGTGAGGTGTCACGGAAAAGAGGTGCCTCACGTCTTGATTGATAATGGTTCCGCTTTCAACTTTGTGTCCACTAAGCACTTTGAGAAGCTTGGGGATCAATGAAGATTTTGTGAAGACATCCAAGGCCACCATCCGATCATTTGATGGAGTCTCCAAGAATGTTGTAGGAGAGATCGAATTGGACATTGTCATTGGACCGGTAACATTTTCTATACCGTTCCAAGTATTGGATATTCCAAGCGCCTTCACCTTGCTCCCGGGAAGACCGTGGATTCATGTGTCCGGAGCGGTACCTTCCTCTCTCGCATCAAAAGTTAAAATTTGTGGTCAAGGGTCGGTTGATCACCGTCCATGGCGAGACGGGACATCGAGCGACTTTAAAAGGGATGGTCCCTTACATTGAACCCTCAAAAGAGGAGGAGCTGAGTTATCACACCTTTGACATTGTATACGTCATGCATGTGTCACCAAATGCAAAGGTGGCTATACCCGAGCTTTCGAGACACGCAACTATGGCGGGAAAAGTGCTACTCTCGAATGGATTTATTCGGGTCTTGGATTAGGGAAATATGGTCGGGGAATTCGTAACCCTTTGAATTTGGGCTCAAATGACCACAAGGTTGGTCTGGGTTATAGCGGAATAGCGGAAAATAACATAGGTCGAGGCCGAGGTCGAAACAATCGTTATGGAGACCGTGGACGCCGTGGACGCCAAGGTGGCCGTTTCATAGGTACCGATGTATGGAAAGCTAGAGGAAAAATGCTCCTAAATCCTTTATTCGAGGTATTTTCTAAAGGAGGCAAATGGCTGGAAGATGAGGACATTTACGAGAATGCAGAGCCGGACTTATTCAACCCGTTCCTGGATAATCGGGTGAACGTGATAATTGAGTGGTTGGACGATGATTTCCCCACCCCCGAGTAAAAGGCTCTTTCTGAACTTTATCTTTTAATGCATTTTGATTACTGCATTTGCTTTAAAGCTTTTTGATGTTTTAGCACCCTTTGGGTCACATGCTTTGTGATCCGGGAAGTGCGATCTTGTATTGTTCTTAGTTGCATTTATTAATGAAAAACATTTCAAATTTGATTACGGACATGTGGAGCAACGGATTGGTCCGATGATGACAATTGATTCTACCATGAAACTTGAGGCCCGATCCGCCATATGATCTAGGATTTTAAACAGCTTTTGAGAACCAGGATGTCCGGAAGATCGTGGACTAGTTCTCCTTTCCTTATCTAAGAAAATTGAAATTTGAAAAATGTTTTCATGATAGCAATCATGCATCCTTCAATTTTATTATCTTTGAATACTAACCTTTCATGGTGCATTTCAGGCATGTCATCCCACCCATACATAACAGGTTAATATGTGACTCATATCAGCTCGATGACTATGCATGCGAAGTTGATATAGACGAGGTTGATGTGAGCGATATCAAGAAAGAATGGGATTGTTTCGAAGAATCTAAGCCTCCTATTTCGAAGAACCTATCACTATTAATTTGGGAGATTCTATTGCGTCAAGGAAGTGAAAATAGGAGGACACACATGCGCAGCGAGATATTTTAAGAATGACGGTGTTACTCAAGGAATATCAAGATATCTTCGCCTGGTCGTATCTTGACATGCCGGGTCTAGATCGTGAGATTGTGGAGCATGCTTTGCCCACGGATCCCTCTTGCACACCAGTAAATCAATCACCCGGAAGAATGAATCCCCGAATCGGCGGATAAAATCAAGGAAGAGGTGATGAAGCTCCTTAAAGTTGGATTTATCGAGGCTGTCCCATATGCTGATTGGGTCGCCAATATCGTACCGAGTTAAGAAGAAGGATGGGAGAATTAGAATATGCGTGGATTATCGGGACTTGAACAAAGCTAGTCCCAAGGATGATTTTCCCCTACCGCACATTGATGTGCTCGTCGACGATCTGCGGGTTTTGAATTGTTCTCCTTTATGGATGGATTCTCGGGATATAATCGGATCATGCTGAAGGAAAAAGATAAGATCAAGACCTCATTCACTACACAATGGGGAACTTTTTGTTACAAGGTGATGCCATTTGGGTTGAAAAATGCAGGTGCAACATATCGGAGGGCTATGGTGACCCTTTTTCATGATATGATACATAAGGAGATCGAGGTCTATGTGGATGATATGATTGCCAAATCCAAGCCTGGAGAAGACCATGTTAAAGTGCTGAAGAAGTTATTTGATCGATTGAGAAAGTATAAGCTCAAGTTGAATCCTGCGAAATGCGTATTTGGTGCAAGATCGGGAAAGCTGCTAGAATTTGTGGTGAGCAATCGTGGTATTGAAATTGACCCTTCCAAGATCAAAGCTATATGGGAAATAGGGACTCCTTCCATTGTTAAGGAAATAAGGGGCCTACTCGGAAGGTTGAATTATATATCCAGATTCATATCCCAACCGTCAGAAACGGCGAAACCCTTCTTCAAGCTGTTAAAGAAAGGTGCGAAGGTCAAATGGGATACGGAATGTCAACAAGCATTTGAGAAGATCAAGGAATACCTGGTACAACCTCCGGTGTTGGTACCTCCTATCCCTAACGTTCCTTTAACTCTATATCTGACGGTTAATGATGAGTCCTTGGGAGCTTTACTTGCCCAAACTAACCCCAAGGATCGTAAAGAGCGGGCCATATATTATTTGAGCAAAAAGTTTACAACATTCGAAGTCAAATACCCAACAAGTGGAAAGGACTTGCGTAGCATTGGTTTGGGTCCTCCATTGCATTGAGGCGTATACACTTGCATTATCATATAGAGCTGGTCACTGAAAATGACCCCATCAAATACCTTTTGGAGAAGCCAACATTGTTGGGAAAGATGGCTAAATGGCAAATACTGCTTTCGAGTTCGATATCAAAACCTCTCCCCAAAAATCTGTCAAGGGAAGAGCAATTCTCGACATGCTAGCCGAGAATCCTCCTAAGGACGTTTCGAGCAAAACAAGGGAGGTCAAATCCCGAATATATCTCGAAGACAAATGGACAATGTACTTTGACGGTGCGGTGAACCTCATTGGATCGAGCACGGGGCGTTCGATATCCCCCGAAGATCAACATTATCCGGTTTCAGCCAAGTTGGTATTCCCCCGCACCAACAACATTTCGAATATGAAGCCTCGCATACTAGGATTACAATTGGCTATCTCATTAAAGGTGAAGAAGCTCTTGGTATACGGAGATTCCATGCTAATCATTTTACAAACTCAAGGGGAGTGGAAGACAAAGGATCCCAAGCTTATTCCTTATCATAAATACCTCGAAGAGCCGATCCAACACTTTGAGGAGATTACTTTCGAATATTCGCGAGAACTCGGAACCATTTTGCTGATGCTTTGGCCACATTATCAGCCATGTTACAAGTGCAAAATGGTCTTGAGATAGAACCGTTAAGGATTGACATCCTTGAGCAACCCGCATACTGCATGGTCATTGAAGAAGAACCCGATGAGGAACCGTGGTATCATGACATCAAGAATTACCTTTCGAAGGGCGAATTCCCCTTGAGAAGTCAACCGGAAGATAAAAAGTACATAAGCAAGATGGCATCTAAATTTTTCCTCAGCGGACAGATCCTATACAAGAGATCCTTTGACTCGGTCCCGCTGAGGTGCGTGAATTCCAAAGAAGCAAATCTCATTATGAAAGAGATTCATGAAGGGGAATGCGGACCGCATATGAATGGCCACCTCCTCGCCAAAAAGATTATGAGACTCGGGTATTATTGGTTGACTATCGAGTCGGATTGCAACCAGCATGTTAGATCCCTGTCATCAATGCCGGGTATACGGCGACAGGATAAATGCGCCGCCAACCGAGCTACATCAAATGTCAGAGCCATGGCCATTCTGCATGTGGGGAATTGATATGATCGGCCCTATCAACCCAAAGGCCTCCAACGGACATCGTTTCATTCTGGTTGCTATTGATTATTTCACCAAATGGATTGAAGCTAGCTCATATGCCAATGTCACTGCGAATAGTGTGGCCAAGTTCATCAAGCGAGATATCATCTCAAGATATGGAGTGCCAAGAGCCATCATTACGCACAATGGCTCAAATTTGAACAACAAGGTAGTCGATCAACTATTGGAACAATTTAAGGTACGACACCTTAATTCTTCGCCTTACCGCCCGCAAATGAATGGAGCGTGGAAGCGGCAAACAAGAACATCAAGAAGATATTGGCCAAAACTGCTGAGAAATATCGAGATTGGCACGAAAGATTGCCATATGCTCTCATGGCCTACCGAACTTCAATTCGTACTTCAACCGGGGCAACTCCTTACTCTTTGGTATACGGTATGGAAGCGGTCCTACCGGTAGAGGTGGAAATCCCCTCTTTAAGGATTCTGTCTCAAGTAGGGCTCACGGAAGATGAATGGAGTCGACAGAGACACGAACAATTGAATTTGATTGACGAAAAGCGATTAAGGGCTATCTGTCATGGTCAAAGTTATCGGAAGAAAGTGGCGAGCTTTTAACAAGAAGGTTAAACCTAGAAGTTTTGAAGCGGGGATGCTAGTTGTGAAGAAAATGCTCCCAAACGCACAACACCCGGGAGGCAAATTCATGCCAAATTATGAAGGCCCCTATGTGATTCGGAAGGTCTTATCCGGGGAGCTCTTATACTTGTAAACATGGATGGAGAAGAGTTGGCAAGTCCAGTGAATTCGGATGCCGTGAAGAGATATTTTCCTTGAAATAAATTGAGCTTCGGAGCGGTTGATGAGCGAGATATGAGTCACATGAAAATTTTGCATTTGCATGACATCTCGCATACATGCATTTGCATACGTTTGTATTTTGTAGGTGGACTGGGAATCATGAAGAACTTTGCAGAGCAACCGATCAAAACAGGGAAGTTATACGTTACTTTGGATCACGGATTTTGAATATCTTGGACTAATTGTTTCCTTTTGTTCTTTACGAGAAACGAGGAGTCGACACCCGAAAGAGGAGACAGGAGTCAACATCCGAAGGAGACAAGAAGAAATCACTTCGGGATTTGAAAATTTGAATATCTTGGAGTGATTGTTTCCTTTTGTTTTTACGGGAGACAGGAGTCAACGTCCGAAGGAGACGAGAAGAAATCGCTTCGGAACTTAAAATTTTGAATACCTTGAACCGATTGTTTCCTTTTGTTTTTACGGGGACGAAGCCAATATTTGAAGAAGACAGGTTTGAGATTCTCTTTCTTTACAAAGAATTTTCATACGCCGTCGTGCTTGAAATTGAAAAAACTTGGAATTATAGAGCCACAAGGCCCTTTCAAAGAAATATTCCTTACAAATTACAGAAACATCTTTTGAATATTATCTTTGATGAGAACATTTGGCAAACGATGAATTTTGACGAAAACGCCCGAGTTTCTATAAAAGGGCATGCTTTGAAAGCTTTTCAAAAGAATGATCCTTCAAATGAAAAGAGGCAAACTTTGTCCTTAAACAC
Organism: Rhodamnia argentea; assembly: GCF_020921035.1. Classification (NCBI taxonomy): domain Eukaryota; kingdom Viridiplantae; phylum Streptophyta; class Magnoliopsida; order Myrtales; family Myrtaceae; genus Rhodamnia; species Rhodamnia argentea. Next base: position 21,323,607 of record NC_063154.1, read on the forward strand.
GTCCCCGACACACTTGAGTGATGAGTGAGAGTGATAGAGCGAAAGAGCTTAATTTTGGGACGTAGGGATCATTCGCGGTGATTACATGGATTTAAATGATGAAAGGCATTTCCATTTCAAAATTATCCATACACATTTGTATCCCTTGATAACCACTCGAGCCAAAAAGGGAGAATTTTATGAATATAACCCTGTCAAGAACCACCCCACAATGGGGCATATTTGGAGGTTCATTGGATGATTCCTTGGAGAAAAGGTCGGGTAAGACTTTATTGTACTTGACTCGCATCAATCTTTTTGTGATTAGCTTCAGGTGATTTCGGCAAAGACTTGGAACACCTCAAAGTGAAGAAAAGCATCTCATTTCTATATCCCAAACACTTACCCTTTGAAAAGCCAATTTGAGCCTTTGAATATTCATTTCTAAACCCTTGTTGGTGATCACCCTCCCACACCTGGGGCAAAGCAAAGGAATTACCAGCAATGAGTCAAAAAGCATGATCGGAAGAATTTTGATCCTTGGTCTCAAAAGAGCCAATCGGTGCGAAAATGATGAAGAATGAAAGGGCTAGAAAAAGCAAAGTGCCTGGTAAAAGCAAGGCCAAAGCCCATGAAAAGAGCATCCCGAAAAGGGGCAAATCCTAAAGAAAAATCATTAAGATGAAAAGAGGAAAATCCTCAAAATCAATTGGAAAAAGAATGATCGTGAATCTTACGCAAAAGGCAAATGAAAGCTGGAGAAATGTCAAGGTGATCACCAAAGTTCACCCTCTTTTGAAAATATGGCCGTTCTTAAAGAGCCCACCTTAAACCAAGATACAACCTGTCACCAAAACTTTTCTGATCTAAGAGGTGCTTCAGGTCGATGCAAGAAATCATACAGGAAGCTACCGCTTAAAGGGGTAAGTACAATCCTGTCTTATCATGACTTCGGGGTTCTTGACTTGTAGACCCGAAGAAATTATTGTTGATCAAAATTCATTTCTAAACTTCAAAATGAATATCCTTTGAAAAGCCTTTGACCTGGCCCGAATTACGGTCCCTTTTAAAATGCCTTCTACGATTAGTCGGATTGTATGAATCTCGAATGATCCCGAAACCTCGAGGTTAGGTTTCCTGTGAGCAGATTTGAATTTTAAGAAAAGCCTTCCTAAATGGTGAGAAGCCCTCTTGGATGAAGGAAAATCCTTTTGAAAATTTTTTAAAACAACCTTTTTGAAGAACACTCGGGATGTGTCATTCAAAGTCCATCCCCAGTGGAGATTTGAAATTGTGATTGGAGACATTTCCCTCACAAATACACTTTGAAAATTTGTCTAGAATTCTTGAATTTTTTCCAAGAACTTAAAGTTGTCATACTAATGATGTTTGATTGAACTTTCTGCGGGTTCCCTGGTGACCCCAAATCCTCGGAAAAGTTGCATTTTAAGATTTGATTAACTTGGATTTTCTGCGGGTCTTCCGGAGTCCCGGTGTCCTCGGATCCGCTTATTTGAAAATTTGAAATAGGGTTTGAGCTCTGTAGGTACACTAGTCAACCTAGGTCCTCGAGATGGCACCCTCTCGGACGGTTAGTAGCTGGAGAGACGAAAACCGATCTCGCTTATTTGAAAATTTGAAATAGGGTTTGAGCTCGTAGGTACACTAGTCAACCTAGGTCCTCGAGATGGCACCCTCTCGGACGGTTAGTAGTTGGAGAGACGAAAACCGATCTCGCTTATTTGAAAATTTGAAATAGGGTTTGAGCTCTGTAGGTACACTAGTCAACCTAGGTCCTCGGATGGCACCCTCTCGGACGGTTAGTAGCTGGAGAGACGAAAACCGATCTGCTTATTTGAAAATTTGAAATAGGGTTTGAGCTCGTAGGTACACTAGTCAACCTAGGTCCTCGGATGGCACCCTCTCGGACGGTTAGTAGCTGGAGAGACGAAAACCGATCTGCTTATTTGAAAATTTGAAATAGGGTTTGAGCTCTGTAGGTACACTAGTCAACCTAGGTCCTCGGATGGCACCCTCTCGGACGGTTAGTAGCTGGAGAGACGAAAACCGATCTGCTTATTTGAAAATTTGAAATAGGGTTTGAGCTCGTAGGTACACTAGTCAACCTAGGTCCTCAGATGGCACCCTCTCGGACGGTTAGTAGCTGGAGAGACGAAAGCCGATCTGCTTTTTAGATGGTGAGTCCCCGCATGGAGGATAGCCAATCTTTTTAAATAGGTGAAACCCCTTTGTTACAAGGGTGAACCTCCCCCTCGAACGGTTAGTAGTCGGAGAGACGAAAGCCGATCCGCTTTTTAGATGGTGAGTCCCCGCATGGAGGATAGCCAATCTTTTTAAATAGGTGAAACCCCTTTGTTACAAGGGTGAACCTCCCCTCGAACGGTTAGTAGCTGGAGAGACGAAAGCCGATCCGCTTTTTAGATGGTGAGTCCCCGCATGGAGGATAGCCAATCTTTTTAAATAGGTGAAACCCCTTTGTTACAAGGGTGAACCTCCCCCTCGAACGGTTAGTAGCTGGAGAGACGAAAGCCGATCCGCTTTTTAGATGGTGAGTCCCCGCATGGAGGATAGCCAATCTTTTTAAATAGGTGAAACCCCTTTGTTACAAGGGTGAACCTCCCTTTCGAGACGGTGAGTAAATTTGGAGAGACGAAAGCCGATCCGCCCCCTTTTTAAATGATGAATCCCTAGTGGATAGTCAAACCCATTTTAAATAGGTGAAACCCCTTTGTTACAAGGGTGAACCTCCCCTTTCAGACGGTGAGTAGCTGGAGAGACGAAAGCCGATCTGCCCCCTTTTTAAATGATGAATCCCTAGTGGATAGTCAAACCCATTTTAAATAGGTGAAACCCCTTTGTTACAAGGGTGAACCTCCCCTTTCAGACGGTGAGTAGTTTGGAGAGACGAAAGCCGATCTGCCCCCTTTTTAAATGATGAATCCCTAGTGGATAGTCAAACCCATTTTAAATAGGTGAAACCCCTTTGTTACAAGGGTGAACCTTCCTTCCAAATCTTCAAATCACCACTCGACACCGGACGGACGCCGACCATTGCAAAATCGCGCCAAACCGTCCACAGGTAATTCCATACACCGAATCTTTCAACCTCGGATCGACAAATCTCAAACCATAGACGGGTGAGCTACGGGTAAGTCTCTCTCTTCTCATTTCTCTTTCACATAAAATGAGCATGAACTGAAATAATTCCCCACGGAGTCGGAGCTTAAACTGCGAAGGTAAAGCAATCGAATGTCAAAGACTTATTTTCTTTAGATTTTTCCCCAAGAGAGTCGACAAAAGATCCAGGTGTCACCTTGTCTTTGAAAGCAACCTCTAACCGAGATTACTTTCAAAGAGGGGCAGTTGTTGACACCCGAATTTTTTTAGTCGGTTTTCCTTTAGTTTTATTTTCCAAAATTCATTAAAAATTCACAAAAAAATAAAAATTATAAATTCAACATTGGAAGCCTTGGCCAAGCATAAGGAACCAATTTGGAACAAAAAATAATTTTTCATGTTTTTCGCATTTTTTTTAATATTTTCGAAAATAGGAAAATACTTGAAAAATTCATAAAAAATACTTTTCGAGGTCACAAAAATACAGAAAAATGTCCAATATTTCTCTTTTAATTCCCTTTTTATATTGATCTCAAGAAAAATTGAAAATTGAGTTCAATTTTAGGTGTTTCTTCACAATGCCTAAGGTTGAATTTGCACAAAAAATACCAATTGAGTCTTTTTATTTGTAATTTTTGCACATTTTAAGTCTAGACATTCAATTGTGGTCCCTTTGAACTTCAATTTGATCAATTGCACCCTAAATTGTGCGAATTGCACAAATTAGGCAAAATCCCCAAATTATTTGCAATTAAGTCCCTCAACTTTGCAATTTTTGAAATTACTCTCAATTGAGCAATTTTCTATACACAATTGGATCACCCCTGGGGTTTTAACACATTCTGAATCTATTGGCATAGGTCTCATAGTCCAATTTTATCAATTAGACGTCCAATTGAGTTTTTCCCCAATTTGCCGATTTAGAAAAATTTGGGGTTTTCATATAAATTGATGGGAAATTTTGGGCAAAAACACATTTCTAGATAATATCTAGGCCCCTGAGTCCAATTTTGAGGTTTAATTGCAAAAATTCCCAGCCAAATTTGTTTAATTTTGAAAATTGCGTGAAGTTTACCGTCGAACCGGTTCGGACCGGTCGACCACGGTCGGACCGACCGGACCGGTCCCGAGAATAGTGCATCGTCTTCCTCGTAACACCCGCGCACATGAACAGTACCTGGATGAATTTCAATGAACAAATTGGCCATGCAATCGATGATAATTGTGTCAATTAACCCGGGCGTTTTGTTCCTCGGGTAAATATGCGTCGATTAAGCCAAACTCCGAGGACAATGGCCGCCGGAAGAGCTCCGGCGAGCCGGTCAAAGCTGCGGCAACGTGAAAAAGTCAACAATCTGCAAACCCAGCTCAATTCGCGTGCAATTGGCGTTGCCGGATTGCCAAACGGAGCCGGACGGAATCCTATTCCGTTCCGGTCTCCGTCCAACTCACTTCGCACGCTTGGGCACGTGCGAAGTGAGTCGGTGAATCATCACCGTGCGCGCCCAAAATTCAAAATGCGAGTATAAATAGCAAAGGGAGAATTCTAGAAGAGGGGGGCTGATTCGCTCGCACAACCAACAGAAAAGAGAGAGAAAGAGAGAGCGAGTAGTGAGAGAAGTGCTAGAGAGCCTCACCGTAGCTCGCCGGAGCTTGTTCTCGCAAATCGGTTGTCCGGCCAATCCAGGCCACTCCAAGCCGTGAAACCACTTCCGGAGCTCGCTTGAAGATCAAGGGAAGCGATCGCTTCACCCGAATCGCCTTGAGACATCCAGAATCGGTAAGTCGACTTCAAAAGCTTCATTACGCACATCTATGGCATCACACTCACACCCGCACGATTATTGAAATTAGCATGTGCGTTTCCATCCTTGAACCTCTCTGACCATGATCGCATCCTTTTTCTGCATTGATTTCGCCCGAGTCACCCGAATCAAACCTCCAACATTCCGCGGTTCGGCCGATCTTCGGCCGGGCAAATCTGGCAACTCCGGGCTCGATCGGAGCCCGAGGTGAGTATCCTCAACTCGATTTATGGATGTATGAAGCTTGGATTTGATTGTTATGCTCGTATTTCGCGATTGATATTCGTAATGCCGTGACTGTGCGTAGCTCGATTCCTATGATTTAGCCGTTGAAATTGTTTGATCTTAGAGTATGTTAATCTGGATGTAAAAACAAGTAGATTGGCGTTGGTTTGAGGTTGATCGGCCGAGGTTTCACCGTTGGATCTCGCCGGGAAACCTCGGCCGTTCGTCGCGTCGTCGAGAGGTTGAAGACGACGATGCTTACGTGTCGGGTCAACAAGTCGGCGTCCTAGGTGTCGTTCGGTGATAGGTCCAGTTCATGCTGAGGTGGCTTGGTCGTTGGCGCGAATGGTCCCGATCGGCTTTGATCCAACGGTGGGGAAAATTAGATAGGTTTAATTTCGGGCCGTTGGATCCATTTTTTTGGTGTTTTTTAGATATTTTGTATATAAGATAGAAATAAAAAATGAAGAAACGTCGTCGTCTAGGTCATTAAGAAGGCGACGTCGTTCGGAGTAAAGGGGCCAAATGCGTCGTCGTTTTGTTCTTCGTATGGAATGGATGGCCGAGATTGAGTCCAGGTTTAGATCCCGGCCGTCCGTGCTCATAGTTGATTCGGCGTCGTTTTAGCGAGAGACAGTAACGAACGGCTGAGATTAGATCTAGGTTAGATCGTGGCCGTCCGTGCTTTTAATTGGTACTACGTCGTTTTAGTCCGAGTAGGACGAACGGCTTAGATTAGATTTTAGTTCGGATCGTGGCCGTTTATTTCAATACCCGAAGCGGCGTCGTTTTTGAATACGAAGGCTAGAACGTCGCCGTTTTGTCCAGAGAAGGAGTCGACGGCTGAGATTGATCCAGGAGTTGATCTCGCCCGTCCGTTCTATTTTAGTATATTCGAATATTAGGAATAGATATTAGAAAATCGAAAATAAATAGAAAATGCATATGCGGTGTCGTTTTGGTGTTGTAGGCGGGTTTGTGAGCGGTCGGACCGGGTTGACCGGTCGTTGACCGGGTTGACCCGGTCCGGTTTAATAATAAAAAAATAATAAAAAATAAAAAGAAAATTTCCAAAAATCCAAAAAAATTGTAAAAATACTTAGAAAATTCATAAAAATTCCCGGATTTTCATAAAAAATTTTCTAAAATTTGTAGATCGATTCGGGACTCATAAAGTCTGGATCGAAAATTTTTGAGACTTCGAGGGTCGATTAATTTCGATCCGGAAAATTTCCAATATTTTTTAAAAATAAATAAAAATTCCAAAAAATAGAAAAAATTAGAAAAATTCAAGAAAATCACAAAAAATGAGAAATGGCCACATTCAACTGGCCAAATCGAAATTTTGTGATTTTCGGGTCCCGAACCCCAAAAAATGACCATTCTACCCTTCTGGGCCATTCGCCCCCAAATTTTTACCAAATCACCCCGATACCCAAAATTGATTTTTGTGTGGGCCGATAGAGCCATTTTAGACATATCAAACCTTGATTGATTGATTTGATTGCTTGTAATGATTTTGATTGTACATTATTTTTTGCTGATTGTGATTGATTAGGATAGAAAAATCCCATCCGTATGAATACTTAGATTTTTTAGGACCTACCTCATCTTATATCGCATCCGCATGAAATCTTAGGTTAGAAAAACAATCAACATCGGTAACCGAAAGGGCGTCAAATATGAAACTTGGCGTAACCAAATCCCCGGACCCAAAATCTCTGGTTTTCGCGGAACCGAACGGTTTCTCCCGACCGCTCGGTAAGGTTTTCCGATCGTACCTTCCAATAAATCGATCGGTGGCGACTCCAAATTGCATGTACATCTCGCACATGCCACCCGACCACACAAGGTCAATTTCGATATTTGAAAAATTTTACCCGACATCGCGATTCGAGTAATGGGTCTTGGGAGAGACTCGCGATCCCCCATATATATGCCTATAAAAAGAGGGATCGGCTCGTTAGCCCTATTCCACCCCGGGAAGGAAATTTCCGGGAGGAGGGTCGCGACACCAACTCGTACGCCGACTCGCCGACCTGCCAGGTTAACTCGTCTTCAACCTCTCGACGACGACTTAACGAACGGTCGAGACTCCTCCGGCGAGATCTAACGGTTAGATATCGCCGGAATGACATGAAACCAACACGAATCGACTCGCCTAACAGTCCAGATTAACATATCTCGGAATCAAACAATTCTATCGACTAATCGCAAGTATCAAGTTACGCACGGATCTACATCTTAGAGTTCGATCATGCAAAATCGAGCCAAATCGAGTCAATGAATTCATATACAAGCATCATAGGAGGTTCGGGAAGCTTACCTCGAGTTCTGATTGAACTCGCAGTGGTTGAAAATGCCCGGCCGATGTTCGACTGCACCGAGGTATGTTGGAGGTTCGACTCGGGTATATCGCACGAAATTAATGCAAAAACGAGACGCGATCATGGTCGGGGAGGTATAGGGAGCAAAAGGCACACACTAATTGAGACGATTATACTCGTGATAGTATGATGCCATGATCGCACGGAATGAAGCTTGAGAGGTCGACTCACCTATTTTGGAGATCACGCACCGATTGAACTGGTACGATCGCTCCCTAGAACCCGTGTGAAGCTTCTGGACTTGATCGGTGACTTCGATTTGGCCCGGATTGAGCTAGCGAAGTACTCACAGTGCAAGCTCAAATCCTCGATCACACAAGCGAGAGGACGAGCTCTCTCTCTCTCTCTCTCTCTCTCTCTCTCTCTCTCTCTCTCTCTCGAGTGCATTGCGAGCACAAATAAACCTCTCCCTCTTTGCGAATCTTCCCGAGCCTTTTGTACAAATTTTTCAAAACTTGGCATGCACGGGAGGAGCTCGGCGACTCACTTCGCACGTGCCCACACGTGCGAAGTGAGTTGGACGGCGATTGGAAGGAAACAGGATTCCGTCCGGCTCCGTTTAGCACTCCGGCGATCACAAACGAGCACGAATTTCACTTGTTTTTGAAAATGTTGACTTTTTTGTGCACCGAGGCTTTGACTCGCTCGCCGAAGCTCCTCCGGCGACCATTGACCTCGAAGTCGGGTCCAATCGATGCGTATTAACTTAAGGAACAAAACGCCCACGTTAATTGATTCAATTATCACCGATTGGCTTGTCAATTTGATTGTCAAAATCAACCCAAGCACTGTTCATTCGCGGGAGCGTTCTAAGGAAGAAGACGACACTGTTCGGGACCGGTTCGACCGACGGTCAGACCGATCCAAACCGGTTCAGACGTGTAATTTTCAAAATTAATCAAAATTTATGGGGAATTTTTGCAATTAAACCTCAAAATTGAACTTAGGGGCCTAATTATTGTCTAGAAATGTGATTTTGCCCAAAAATTTTCATCAATTTCCATAAAAAACCCAAATTTTTCTAAAATCCTAAATTGGGGAAAAGTTCAATTGAGTGCCCAATTGTTCAAATTGGATCAAATTACCCCTGCCATCGATTCAAAACATATGAAAACCTTAGGGGGTAGTCCAATTTTGCTGTGAAAGTCCCTAGATTAAAAGTAATTTCAAAAATTGGAAATTCTAGGGACTAAATTGCAAAGATTTTGGGGATTCTCGTCCAATTCGTGTAATTCGCGCAATTGGGGGTGTAATTGATCAAATTGAAGTTGCAGAGGACTGAAATTGAATGTCTTGACTCAAGATGTGCAAAAATTGCAAATAAAAAGACTCAAATTGTATTTTTTAGGCGAATTCAACCCTTGATGTTGTGAAGGAACGCCTAAAATTGAATTCAATTTTTAATTTTTCTTGAGGTCAATATGAAAAGGGAATTAAAAGAAAAATATGGAACATTTTTCTATAGTTTTGTGACCTCGAGAAGTATTTTTTGTGAATTTTCTTGTATTTTCCTATTTTTCAAAAATATTAAAAAAATGCAAAGAAAATATGAAAAATTATTTTTTGCTCAAAAATGGTTCATTGTGCTTGGCCAAGGCTACCAAACTTGATTTTTCAATTTTTTTGATTTTCTTGTGAATTTTTGTGAATTTTATGAAATAAAACTAAGAAATACTTGATCAAAAATTAGGTGTCAACGACTCCCCCTCTTTGAAAGTAATCTCAGTTAGAATTTTTTTTTAAAGACAATGTAACACTTGAATTTTTAATCGACCATGCTGGGGAAAAGTTTAGGGAAAACGAGTCTCAACATTCAATCATCTTACCTTTGCCGTTGAAGTTCATAATTCTATAGAGAGATTAATGCGGCTCATTCTTGATTGTGAGAGAGAAATGAGGAGAGAGAGATTTACCTGCCGCTCACTTGCCAATGGTCTAAAGATTGTTGGTATGAGGTTGAGAGGACGAGTTTATGAGATTACCTTTGAGCAATTCCCGAGGTCCCTTTAAAGTGCAGCACTCGCTCGGGGTTAAGTGTCTTTTAGTGGCGGTTTGAAGGTTAAAAGAAAGGTTTACCTTGTAATAAAGGATTTACCTATTAAAAGGAGGCGACTATCATGTAGGAAAGAATTCACCTATTAAAAGGAGATTGGCTATCTTGTAGAAAGGAATTCACCATTTAGAGAAGTTGGTTATCCTAAAGGAAGGAGTTCACCGATTAAAAGAGGTTGGCTATCCTGTAGGAAGGAGTTCACCGATTAAAAGGGGTTGGCTATCTTGTAGGAAGGAGTTCGCCGATTAAAAGGCAATTGGCTATCCTATAGGAAGGAATTCACCGTTTAAAAAGGGATTGGCTATCTTGTAGGAAGGAATTCACCGTTTAAAAAGGGATCGCCTATCATGTAGGAAGGAATTCACCGTTTAAAAGGGGATTGGCTATCTTGTAGGAAGGAATTTGCCTATTAAAAAGAGATTGGCTATCATGTAGGAATGAATTCACCTTTTAAAAGGGGATTGGCTATCCCGTAGGAAGGAATTCACCGTTTAAAAGGGGATTGGTGTCGCGACCCGCCTTCCGTCGGGATACGCGTGGGAGGTGAGTGAGAGGGTTAATGAGCCGATCCCTTTTTTTTTTTATATGGGTAACCCCGGTTGTCGGCGGGATTTTTTAGGATCGCGGGTCTCTTCCAAGACCCATTACTCGAATCGCGATGTCGGAGAAAATTTATCAAATATTGAGATCGACCTTAGTGCGGTCTGGTGGCATGTGCGATGTGTACATGCAGTTTGGAGTCGCCACCGATCAATTTATTGGAGGGTATGATCGGAAAACCCTACCGAGCGGTCGGGAGAAACCGTTCGGTTCCGCGAAAACTAGAGATTTTTGGGTACGGAGACTTGGTTACACCAAGATTTTCATTGACGCCCTTTCGGTTATCGATGTTGAATGATTTTCTAACCTATGAATTCATGCAGATGAACTTTCGGGTGAGGTAGGCCCTAACGATCTAAGGTACTCATGCATATGGGAATTTTACTATTCCTAACAATCACAATCAGAAAAATTAAGAGTGCAATCAAGACAATCAAAGTCAATCAAACCAATCAGTCACATAGACATGCCTAAAATGGCCCTATCGGCCCACGTAAATGTCAAACTTGGGTTTCGGGGGATAGTTTGGAAAAATTTGGGGCGGAAGGCCCGGAATGGTAGAATGGTCATTTTTGGGATTCGGGACCCGAAAATCACAAAATCGGGGTCGGGCCAGTTGAATGTGGCCATTTCCCATTTTTTGTGATTTTATGGAATTTTTCTAATTTTTTCTAATTTTTTGGATTTTTTATTTGTTTTCTAAAAATATTGGGAATTTTCCGGATCGATGTGAATCGACCCTTGAAGTCTCAAAAATTTCGATCCAGACTTTATGAGTCCCGAATCGATCTAGAAATTTTTAGAAATTTTTTGGGAAAATCTGGGAATTTTTGTGAATTTCTAAGTATTTTTACAATTTTTTTGGATTTTTTTGGAAATTTTATTTATTTTTTATTATTTTTTTTATTAATATTTGTGGACCGGGTCAACCCGGTCAACGACCGGTCAACCCGGTCCGACCCACTCGCTGAACCGTCCTACGTACAAACGACACCGTACGTATTTAATACGTATATTTTTTCGATTTTTTGAAATGATATCCTAATACCCGAATATATGAAAAATAATGCACGGCCGAGATTGACTCTGGAATCCATCTCAACCGTCGATTCGACTCAACTAAAAACGACGTCGCACTTTGGCACCGAACGGACGGCTAGGATTAAATCTCAATACTTCATCTCGGCCGTCGAAGCCCACTAAACTAAACGACGCCGCATCACTCTAATAGACGGACGGCCACGATTAAAGCTAAACTAGATCTGGACCGTCTATCCTATTTAAAGCCAGAAACGACGACGCTTTATCCTCTTTATGCAAAACGATGCCGTGTCGGTTAAAGCATTGAACGGTCACGATTGACTCCAGATTTGATCTCAACCGTTCATTCCTCATATAGCAAAAACGACGACGTAACTCCTAGGCTAAACGGCGTCGCTTTTCATATTTTCTATTTTCTAACAAATAATCTGATTATCTAAAATACGAAAATGAAGATCTAACGGCTCAGAATTGAATCTAACTATTTTTCCTAGCCGTCCGATCAAGGCCGAGTCGGACCAACCGCGCCAACGGCCATGCCAACTCAGACTTCAACTGGACCTATCAGGACTTGACAACTCGGCTTCGTTTGACTCGCCGATCGCCACGTAGACTACGCCGTCTACCTCTCGACGACACCTAAATGGACGGCCAGAATCCTTCCGGCGAGATCCAACGGTGAGATCTCGCCGGATCGGCGCAAAACCACCGCCGATCGACTCGACTCACACTTCAGATCAACATATATGAAAATCAAGCTATTCTATCGGCTAAATCATGATAATCGAACCAAATACAGTCAGCCATCACAGAGTTCGGACGAGTATGATCCGACCAAATCAAAGCAATTAATCAACACACGAACTTCATAGAAGGTCCGAGAGACTTACCTCGAGCTCGGATCGAGCTCGCGAAGGCTAGAATGGCCCGGCCGGTGCTCGGCCGGATCGCGTGATGTTGGAAGTTCGACTCGGGAGATTTAGACAGAATCAATGCAAGAGCAAGTTACGATGGTGATTAGTGAGGTTCCAGAGGCAAAAGACACACATCAATTTCAATAATCATGCTTGGGATAGTGATGTGCCATGATCGAACAGTGCGAAGCATGAGAAGTCGACTCACCGTTTTTGGAGGTCTCGGGCCGAACGGCTTAGCGCGATCGCTTTCGGGAAGTCTAAGGAAGCTTCTGGCGGTGGTCCGGTGCTCCGATTTGGTCTATGGTGGCCGAACGAACGTCTCACGGCCGAGCTCTGATGAGGCGGCGTTGAAGCTCGCGAGAACGTTTCTCTCTCTTCTCTCTCTTTCTCTCTCTATTCTGTTGTATGCGAGCACGAATGAGCCTCCTCTCTTGTTCTAGAATCCTCTTGGCCTTTTATACTCGATTTTTTGAAAAAATGGCGCGTCGGGTGTGAGCTGGCCCGGCCAATTCACGTGCGATCACGTGCCAATTGGCTCGCCGGACGGTGACGGAATCACTAGGATTCCGTCCAAGTCTGTCAAACGTCCGTTGAGCCCAAACGAGTGTCAATTGCACGCGTTTTTGTAAACGTTGACTTTTTTGTGCAGCCGTGCCTTTGACCGGCGATTCCGACCACTCCCGGCGGCCATTGGCCAAGCCGCCGGCGGCAATCAACGGGTTTTATCTTGAAGAGCAAAACGCCTCCCATAATTGATCCAATTATAACCAATTGATTGTCCAATTTGATTGCCAAAATTAGTCTTCAAATCTACAAAACCACGTGCTCGCGCGAGGAAGAAGATGCACTGTGCTGGACCGGTTCGACCTGCGGTCAGACCGGTTTGAACCGGTTCTGACAGTGATTTTTGCAAAATTTTCAAAATTACTCCAAATTGACTGGGAAATTTTGCAATTAAACCTCAAAATTGAACTTAAGGGCCTGGATATTACCTAGAAATGTGATTTTACCCAAAAATTCTTATCAATTTGCACAAAAGCCCCAAAATTTTCAATTTGCCCAAATTGGGGAAAAGTTCAATTGAGTGTCAATTCGATCAAATTGGACCACAAGACCCATTCCAATCGATTTAGAATGCATGAAAACCCTAGGGGGTAGTCCAATTTTGTAGAGAAAGTCCCTAGATTAAAAGTAATTTCAAAAATTGGCAAGTTGAGGGACTTAATTGCAAATATTTTGGGGATTTTGCGTAATCCGTGCAATTGGCGCAATTGAGGGTGCAATTGATCAAATTGAAGTTCAAAGGGACTGCAATTGAATGTATAGACCTAACATGTGCGAACATTGCAAATAAAAAGATTCAATTGGTATTTTTTATGCAAATTCAACCTTAGGCATTATGAAGGAACACCTAAAATTGAACTCAATTTTTGATTTTTCATGAGGTCAATATGAAAAGCGAATTAAATGAAAAATATTGGACATTTTTCTATATTTTTGTGACCTCAAGAGGTATTTTTTATGAAATTTCTAATATTTTCCTATTTTTCGAAAATATTAAAAAATGTGAAAAATATGAAAAATTATTTTTTGTTCCAAATTGGTTCCTTAGGCTTGGCCAAGGCTTCCAATGTTGATTTTTTAATTTTTGGATTTTTTGTGAATTTTTGAGAATTTTAGAAAATTATACTAAAGGAAAATTGATTAAAAATCAAGTGTCAACAATTGGCTATCCTGTAGGAAGGAATTTGCCTAGTAAAAATAGATTGGCTATCCTGTAGGAAGGAATTCACCGTTTAAAAGGGGATTGGCTATCCCGTAGGAAGGAATTCACCGTTTAAAATGAGATTGGCTATCTTGTAGAAAGGAATTCACCATTTTAAATGGTACCCTAATGTCTTTTTTCTAGGATCGACAAAAGCAAGAAGAAGGATATTGTTTCAAGGACCTATGATTACTAGGAATCCTTTGGAAACTTGAACTTAACTTCATTTTTAAAAGGGAGATGGGTGCCATCCGAGGACCTAGGATTACCAGCGTACCTACGGAAGCTCAAACCTGATTTTTTTTTTAAATTCAAAAGATGAGAGGGTGCCATATGAGGACCTAGGATTACTAGAGAATCTACAGAAGTTCAAACCCAATTTTCAAAATTTAAAAGATGAGGGTGCCATCTGAGGAACTATGATTACTAGCGAACCTACGTAAGCTCATACCCCGATTTTCAAATTTTAAAAGATGAGGATGCCATCTGAGGAACTAGGATTACTAGCGAACCCACAGAAGTTCAAACCCGATTTTCAAATTTAAAAAGATGAAGATCCGAGGACCTGGGGATGCTAGAAGACCTGTAGAAAATCCAAGTTAGTCGGATCTTTAAAAGTGTAGTTATTTCGAGGATTTGGGGATACTAGGGAACCCGCAGAAATTCAACTAAACATCGTTAGAGTTGCTTTTCGAGCAATCCAGTGGGTTGAGGCCCATGGATCATAATGGAGAAAAGATGTTCCTAGGTTTTTTGGGGAAAACTTAGGAATCCCAATTAGGTTTTCAATTTGTATTTGTGAAGGAAGCGTGTCCAAACACATTGTCGAGTAGCACCATGTTGAAATCTCCATTGAGGATGAATTTTGAATGTCACAACCTGTGTATTCTTCAAAAGGATTGCTTTAAAAGTTTTTCAAAAGGATTTCCTTCATCCAAGAGGGCTTTTCACCATTTGGGAAGGCTTTTCGCAAAACTTGAATATGCTCACAGAATACCTAACCTTAAGGTTTCGGGATCATTTGAGATGCATACAATCCGACTAATCGGAGAAGGCATTTATGAAAGACAGTAATTCAAGCTAGGTCAAAGGTTTATCAAAAGATATTAATTTTGAGGCCAAGAAAGGAGCATTCATCAAGAATGAATTATTCGAGTCTACAAGTCAAGAACTCTGAAAACATGATAAGACAGGATTGTACTTACCTCTTTAAGCAAGAGCTTCCCGTGTTATTTCTTGCATCAGCCTAAGACATCTCTAGATCAAAAAAGTTTCAAGGATAGGTTGTATATTGGTTCAAGGTGGGCTTTTTTGAGAAAGACCATATTTTCAAAAGAAGGGTGAACATGGGTGATCCCCTTGATATTTTTACCAGCGATCGTTTACTTTAAGGAAGATTCATGAATATTTTTCTTCAGTCGACTTTGAGGATTTTCCTCCTTTCATTGTGATTTTCAAACTTTGTCCATTTACGAGATGCTTTTAAATGGGCTTTGGCCTTTGCTTTTGCTAGGCACTTTGCTTTTTCTAGCCCTCTTGTTTCTTGTCATCTTTCGCATTGAGTGGCTCTTTTCGAGACCAGGATCGAAAATTCTTCCGATTATTCTTTTGACTTATTGCTGGTAATTCCTTTGTTTAGCCCCAGTATAGGGAGATGATCACCAACAATGGTTTAGAAATGAAGATCAAAGGCTCAAATTGGTTCGTCAAAGGATAAAGTGTTTTGGGCATATAGTAATGAAGCACTTTTCTTCACTCGAAGGTGTTCCAAGCCTCCACCAGAAATCACCTGAAGCTATCACAGAAAGATTGATGCAGGTTAGCACAATAAAATCTTACCTTGATCTTTTCTCCAAGGAATCAACCAACGAACCTCTAAGTATGCCCCAGTGTAGGGTGGTTCTTGATAGGGGGGTTTTATCCAGAAAATTTCTCCCTTTTTTGGTTCGGAATGGTTGTCAAGGGATATAAGTGTGTATGGAAAATTTGAAATGAGAATGCCTTTCATCATTTCAATCCATCTAGGCTCTGCATGATAACACTTCTCTGTTCTAGAAGTCATTCTGGCAAGAAGTGAATTTTTCAGCTTTTGCTTTTTAGCAAAAGTAGTTTTTTCTATTTCTACTTCATAAGTTGATTTCTGATAGAGAAATGCGTTTGATAACCGAAACAAATTTTTACTTCTGACCGGCGACGGGCGGAGACCGGCGGCGGCGGGCGACCGGCGGCGGCCGGCGGTGGTCGGCGATGGGCGGCGGCGGTGGTCGGCGATGGGCGGCCGGCGGTGGTCGGCGTGATCAAAGAAGTCATTCTAAGGTGGAGAAGTAAAAAAAAATTGCTTCTCAAAGTTGGCCAAAAATCTTGCCTGAAGTCAATTTTTTTACCAAACGGATTTCTACTTCGGCAAAGTTTTTACCAAACGGATTTCCCCGCCGGATTGACTTCTGACGCAGAAATCCAAAAAAAGAAGTGTTATCATGCAGCACCCTAATCACCGCGAATGATTCCTACGTCCCAAGATTAAGCTTTTTCTCTCTGTCACTTTCACTTATTGCTCAAGTGTATCGGGGACGTGTTTGAGGATAAGGTTTGCCTCTTTTCATATGAAGGATCATCCTCTTGAAAATCTTTCAAAACATACCCTTTTATAGGACCTTAGGGCGTTTTTATCAAAATTCACCCTCGGTGGGAGTTCTCATCACAAAAGATATATTCAAAAGGTGTTTGTTGAAATTTAAAAGGGATGTCTCTTTGAAGGGCCTCACGGCTTTGCAGATCAAAAATTTTTCGGTGTCAAGTATGATAACGCCTTTTATTATAGATGAGCATCCTTCATAAAAGGCGAGAACTTCAAACCTGTCTTCTTCAAATGTCGATTCCTGTTTCCTGGATAAACAAAAGGAACCAATAAATTACGGATATTCATGATTTTTTAAATCAGAAATGATTTCCTATTTGATCAATTGCTTTGCGGGATTCTTCATGACTCCGAGCCTCCCCGCAAAATACAAATATATGCAAATGCACGTATGTAAATGTTATGCAAATGCAAAGTTTTATGTGACTCAGATTTGCTCATCAATCACTTCGAAGCTTGATTTTATTTCGGGGATAATATTTCTTCACGGCATCTGCATTTACCGGACTTGCTAATTCTTCTCCATCCATGTTTACAAGAATAAGAGCTCCCCCGGATAAGACTTTCTGAATCACGTAGGGGCCTTCATAGTTTGGTGTAAATTTATCTCCCGGGTATTGAGCATTTGGGAGTACCTTTCTCACAACTAACATCCCCGCTTCAAAATTCCCGGGCTTGAACTTCTTGTTAAAAGCTCTGGCCACTTTCTTCTGATAGCTTTGGCCATGGCAAATGGCCTTTAGTCGTTTTTTATCAATCAGATTTAACTACTCATATCTCTGTCGATTCCACTCATTTTCCGAGAGTTCGACCCGAGAAAGGAACCTTAAAGAGGGAATTCCAACTTTTATTGGCGGGATTGCTTCCATGTCATATACCAATGAGTAGGGAGTTGTCCCAGTTGAAGTACGAATCGAAGTTCGATAGGCCATGAGGGCATATGGCAATCTTTCGTGCCAATCCCGATATTTTTGAACGGTCTTGGCTAATATTTTCTTAATGTTCTTATTTGCCGCTTCCATAGCTCCATTCATTTGTGGGCGGTAAGGTGAAGAATTAAGGTGTCGTACCTGGAATTGATCCAATAGGTGATCCACAACCTTGTTGTTCGGATTAGAGCCATTATCCGTAATGATTGCTCGTGGAACTCTATATCTTGAGATGATATCTCGTTTGATGAATTTAGCCACACCGTTTCCAGTGACATTGGCATATGAGCCGGCTTCAATCCATTTGGTGAAATAATCAATGGCCACCAGAATAAAACGATGTCCATTGGAAGCCTTCGGTTTAATGGGACCAATCATATCAATCCCCCACATACAAAATGGCCAAGGTTCCGCCATCCGATGAAGTTCTTTTGGCGGCGCATTTATCTTGTCGCCATATACCCGGCACCGATGACAAGACCTAACATGTTGGTTGCAATCCGACTCGATAGTCATCTAGTAATATTCGAGTCTCATGATCTTCTTAGCGAGGAGGTGACCATTCTTTGGCATTTACGCACCTTAGCAAGACCGAATCAAATGATCTCTTATATAGGATCTGTCCACTAAGGAAAAACTTAGAAGACATCTTACCGATGTACTTCTTATCTTCTAGTTGGCTGTTTTGTGGGAAATCACCTTTCGGTAAATAATTTTTGATATCCCGGTATCATGGTTCTTCATCAGATTCTCCTTCGATGACCATGCGGTGTGCTAGTTGATTAAGGATGTCAATCCTCAATGGTTCTATCTCAAGGCCATCTTATACTTGTAACATGGCTGATAATGTGGCTAAAGCATCGGCAAAATGATTCTGAGTTCTTGGTAAATACTCGAATGTGATCTCCTCAAAATGTTGGATCAGCTCTTCGAGGAATTTATGATAAGGGATAAGCTTGGGATCCTTTGTTTTCCACGCTCCCTAGATTTGTAAGATAATGAGCATGGAATCTCCATACACCAGCAGCTTCTTTACTCCCAACGAAATGGCCAGCTATAACCCAAGGATGCAAGCTTCATATTCGGAAATGTTGTTGGTGCACGGGAATGCCAACTTGGCCAAGACTGGATAATGTTGATCTTCAGGGGATATTAAAACTGCCCGGGTACATGATCCAACGAGATTCACAACGCCGTCAAAGTACATTGTCCATTTATTTTCAGATATGTTCAAAATTTGACCTCCATCATTTTGCTCTGGAATGTCCTTATGAGGATTTTCAGCGAACATGTCAGGGAAACGTCTTCCCTTGACAGATTTTTGGGGTGAAGTTCTGATGTCGAACTCTAAAAGGAGTACTTGCCACTTGGCCATCTTTCCCAATAAAACTGGTTTTTCCAGGAGATATTTGATAGGGTCGTTTTCGATGACCAATTGAACATGATAATGCAAGGTATACTGCCTCAATCTATGGAGGACCCAAACCAATGCTACGCAAGTTCTTTCCATCGATGAATATTTAACTTCGGATGCGTGTTATGACCCTCCTTCGGCGGGTGAAGGTTAGAGGTTAACGAGCCGCGCTTCTGACCCGGTTGAGGAAGTGGATCTTGGTGCTCGGGTCCCTCCCGAGACCCATTACTCGAATCGCGATGTGAAGAAAATTTCTATCGGGGTTGATCTTAGTGTGGTCGGGTAACATGTGCATAGTGTACATGCATATGGAGTCGCCACCAATCAATTTTTGGAGGGTATGATCGGGAACCCTATCAAGCGGTCGGGAGAAACCATTCGATTCTACGAGAACCGGAGATTTGGGTCCGGGGACTTGGTTACGTTGAGATTCGAATCGACGCCCTTTCGGTTACTGAAGTTGAGTGATTTCTAACCTAAGAATTCATGTAAATGAAATTTAGGACGAGGTAGGCTCTAACAATCTAAGGTATCATGCGGACGGGAATTTGCTAACCTATCAGTCACAATCGGGAAGTAAAATATGTAGTCAAGATAATAACAATCAAATCAAACAATCAATCATGGCATGGCATGTATAAAAAGGTCATATCGGCCCATAGAAAGGTCAATTTGAGTTCCGGGGTAGTTTGGGAAAAATTTGGGGCCAAAGGCCCGGAAGGGTAAAAAGGTCATTTTTGGGGTTTCGGAACCCAAAAATCACAAAATTGGGGTCGGGCCAGTTGAATGTGACCATTTCCCATATTTTGTGATTTTTCAGAATTTTTTGGAATTTTTTTTTATTTTCTAAAAAAGGGAAATTTTCCGGATCAATGTAAATTGATCCTTGAAATCTCGAAAGTTCTCGATCCGGACTATAAGAGTCTCGAATCGACTTAAACATTTTTTAGAAATTTTTTGGAAAAATCTGGGAATTTTTATGAATTTTTTTTTTATGAATTTTAGTAATTTTTTGGATTTTTAGAAAAATGTTATTAATTTTTTATTAATATTTCGGACCGGGTCAACTCGGTCAACACCCGGTCAACCAACCCAAACCTGGTCGCATTCACTCGACACCAAAACGACGCCGTATCTATTTATTTCTAATTTTTTTGATTTTCTAAAACCAATTTCCTATTATCTGAAAATATAGAAAATAGACGGATGGCCGAGATCAATCCTGGAATCAATCTCGGCCATCTGTCCATCCCAGGCAAAAACGACGCCTCATCCGGCCCACTACTCTAAACGACGCCGCATCAACTAATATATGGACGGCCAAGATTAAACCTAAGACTCGATCCGGTCCGTCGACTCGCCTATGACCAAAACGACACCGCATCAATTAAATGTATGAACGGCCACGATCTAACCTAGACTCGATCCGGGTTGTCCGTTCCTTCTAAAGACTAAAACAACGACGCATTTGCTCTATTGCCCGAAACGACGCCGCACGACACATAACCTAAACAACACCGTTTCAGCATTTTTTATTTTCTAACTAATATACAGAATATTAGAAAATACGAAAACAATAATCCAACGGCTGAGAATCAAATTCACGTAATTATCTCGGCCGTTGGATCAGATCGGAGTCGGCTCGCTCGCGCCAACGGCCGACCTAACTCGGATCTGAGCTGGACCACTCACCTCTCGCTACCTCAGATGCCGACTCTTTGACCACACCACGTCGGCTCGTCTTCTTCCTCGCGACGACGAGCAGACGGACGGCCGAGACTCTTCCGGCTAGATCTAATGGTGAGATCTCGCCGGAATGACGCGAAACCACCACCAATCGATTCGACTTGACGTCCGTATTAACATATTCCAAAATCAAAGCATTTCATCAACGGAATCCAGAGCTACGAACTACGCACGATCAACCATCGCCAAGTTCCAACATGCAAACTAAAGCCAAATCAGAGCAATTCCATCACACACGATCATCACAAGAAACTCAGAGAACTTACCTCGAGCTCTGATCGAGCTCGCAGTGGCTAGGATTGCTTGGCCGATGTTCGACCGCACCGAGGAATGTTGGAAGTTCGACTCGGGCAATTCATGCAAAATCAATGCAAAAATGAGATGCGATCATGGTTAGTAAAGTTCCAGAAGCAAAAGGCACACATCAATTGCAACAATCAAGCTCGTGAAGGTGCAATGCCATGAATGCACAGTAAGAAGGTTCGAAGCTCGACTTACCGTTTCTGGAGATCTCAAGCTAATTGACTTGGTGCGATTGCTTCCTGGAGGTGCGGGCGAGCTTCTGGACTTGATCCACGAGCTCGATTTGGCCTGGATTGGCCGGCCGAGCGACGCACGGTTTGAACTCCGGCAAGCAACAATGGAGCTTGCGAGAGCTTCTCTCACTACTCGCTCTCTCTTTCTCTCTCTATTCTGTTACTCGGCGAGCACGAATGAGCCTCTCTCTGATTCGCGAAGCTTCCCAGCTTTTATATCAAGTTATCAAAACTTGGCGCGCACGGTGAGCTTCGCCGAATTGCTTTGCATGTGGCTACACGTGCCAATAGGTCGCCGGACGGTGACGGAATCAATTATGATTCCGTCAAGGTCCGTTTGGCCCTCCGTCGATCACAAACGAGCACAAATTCCACTCGTTTTTTAAAATGTTGACTTTTTGTGCACCGGGGCTTTAAGCGGCTCGCCGTAGCTCCTCCGGCGACCATTGGCCGTGATAATGGTGGCAATCGACACGTCTTGACCTGAGGAACAAAACGCCCACATCAATTGATTCAATTAGGACCGATTAGCCTATCAATGTGGTTGTTGAATCTCGGCCTTTAAACCCGCAAATCGCTCGATTGAGTTGGGGAAGACGACATTGTTCGGGACCGGTTCGACCGGTCCAACCGGTCTAAACCAGTTCAAACTTAAATTTTTCAAAATTAATCAAAATTTACTGGGAATTTTTGCAATTAATCTCCAAAATTTAACTTAGGGGCTCGAATTCTATCTAGAAATGTGATTTTGCCCAAAAGTTCTCATCAATTTCTACAAAAACCCCAAATTTTTCTAAATTAGCAAATTGGGGAAAAGTTCAATTGGACGCCAAAATGATCAAATTGGATCCAATTACCCCCGCCAATCGATTCAGAATATGTGAAAACCTTAGGGGGCGGTCCAATTTTATCATGAAAGTCCCTAGATTAAAAGTAATTTAAAAAAAAAATAGAAATCCTAGGGACTAAATTGCAAAGATACAGACAGACACTATGAGGAGAATCTCCTATGCCCGTGTTTGTGTGGAAATTAAAGCTGGTCACCCTCTCCCCGAGATTGTCAAAGTGAGGTGGAAAGGTGAACTCCTCGGCGTTGGGGTGGAATATGAATGGAGACCGCTTTCTTGCGACACATGCGGCAATTTTGGACACAAAGTTGGTGCCTCTGGCTTCCCATGTGCACAACCTTCTCAGCCTTTCGCTCTAAAGCCTGGGGTCACCTCTGTTAACCCCCATTTGGATAGCGGTTGGAAACAGGTGAAAGGGCGAAACAGACGTCCACCTTCTTCAACCTCCGAATAGCATGCTGAACCCTCTAGCACTAATATCCAACCAGATATAGACACACCCACCTTGCCACTTCACCTTACGGGAACCTCTCGAAAAGGACTTGCCGCCTCATTCTAGTGGTGCTTGTTGTGGTCGAGCCACCGGTCTTTCTGCTCCTCAACGTAATCCCATCCCCGCTGTGATCAAACCCTCGGCTCCTCAACCTTCTAACCCCGCCCTTCTCGTTGAAGATTCTGTTCCCCCGAACCGGGGATCCTCCCAGTGTAGGCTCTTGTGCCACTTTGGACACCTCCTTGGTTAATCCCAACCACAGTCCTCCCGCTGGCATGGACTCACCCCCACCGATTCGAGTGTTCCCTTTCTGCAGCAGAGTTTACCCGTGGAGACCTCCTCCTTCAACCTGCAGCAAGTGTTTCACCTCACCTACCCTACAAAATGCAGTGAAAGCTCAATCTCCATGGGCTGTTGATCACACCGATACATCTACTTGTTCAACCCTCGCGCATGGATGCTGCTTTGGCATTGCTCTCCCCGGACTAACCAGCCGGCCACTTTGAAGTTCCTCCAAGCCGTTGTGGCAGCATCTTCTCGATCCACGAGTAACCCGGGGAAGGTACTAATCGATAGTGACTCAACAACCCCTCCTATGACTACCTTGCACTCCTCTCGGCCCGGGACTCCCCGGACCATCTTGCTCGCTAGTGCCCTAGTTACGGAACAGAACCTCGCATACCAGCCTCTTCTTCTCGAACCACCTCGGCTTACTCCTCTAGCTCGGACAAAGAGGAGGGTTTCGAGAACATCATTGCAAGTGATATTGAGGAGGACTTTCCTGTTATATCCCCACCACACACTAGATCTCGTTCGACGGTCATTGGTCTTCTAAAAACTCACCAAGTTACCTCAATGGCCGAAGCATTGGATGAGGTCCTTCCGCCGGACCTACATTGTAACGGTACTACTCGCGGTGGAGATGTTATCCCAACTTCTTCGAAAGCTAATTCCCGGAAGCCTAAGAAGAAGGCCAAGAAAAAGAGATGACTTCATACTGCTGCTGCCATGGAACGGGAGGTCCTCCATTCCAGTTGCCTTCACAGATGCTGTTCCTTCCGGGCGGGACTCTCCCGCAACCGATGCTGCTGATCTTCTGTTGGCTCTTCCGGGAGGGTCACCTTGCTCGATGCATTGCGGCTCCATCATCCATCCAGCCTTGATTTTGGCTAGGCGTTAGTCATACTAGTTTGGCCGCTTATTTGGCCTTTTTAGTACCTTGTTGACCTCCCTATTACTAGCCCTCGTCTTGGGTGGTTTTTACGACCGGTTCACCGTTGAACTCTCCGTGTCACCCCGTGCGCCATTTTGAGTTCATGGCTTTTGTGTCCGGTAACTTTTGTATCTAGCTTTTTGAAAGATCAATACATACTTACCTTACCCAAAAAAAAAAAAAAATTGCAAAGATTTAGGGAATTTTTGTGCAATTCATGTAATTCGCACAATTGGGGTTACAATTGATTAAAATGAAGTTGCAGGGGACTAAAATTGAATGTCTTAACTCAAGATGTGCAAAAATTGCAAATAAAAAGACTCAAATTGTATTTTTTATGCAAATTCAACTCTCGGCATTGCATAGGAACACCTAAAATTGGATTTAATTTTTGATTTTTCTTGAATAGGGAATTAAAAGAAAAATATGGAACATTTTTCTATATTTTTGTGACCTCGAGAAGTATTTTTCATGAATTTTCTTGTATTTTCCTATTTTTCGAAAATAATAAAAAATACGAAAAATATGAAAAATTATTTTTTGCTAAAAAATGGTTCCTTATGCTTAGCCAAGGCTACCAAACTTGATTTTTCATTTTTTTGATTTTTTGTGAATTTTTGTGAATTTTTTAAGAAATAAAACTAAGGAAAATTTGATTAAAAATTAGATGTCAACAGCTACCCCTCTTTGAAAATGATCTCGGTTAGAGGTTGCTTTCAAAGACAAGGTGAAACCTGAATCTTTAATCGATTCTGTTGGGGAAAAGTTTAAAGAAAACAAGTCTCGATATTCAATCGTCTTACCTTTGCCGTTGAAGCTCAAGATTCTATGGAGAAGTTACTTTGGCTCATTTTTTATGTGAGAGAGAGAGATGAGGAGTGGGAGATTTTACCTGTGGCTCACCTGTCCGTGGTTTGATGATTGTTGGTCGGAGGTTGATAGGACGGGTTGTATAGAATTACCTCTGAATGGTTCGTGAAGTCCTTTTAAAGCTCGGCGTTCGTTCGATGTTAAGTGGTGGCTCGAAAGTTAGAAGAAAGGTTTACCCCGTAATAAGGGATTTACCGATTAAAATGGAGGTTAGCTATCCTGTAAGAAGGAATTCACCAATTAAAATGTAGATTGGCTATCATGTAGGAAGGAATTCACCGATTAAAATAGAGATTGGCTATCCTGTAAGAAGGAATTCACCAATTAAAATGGGTTGGCTATCCTATAAGAAGGAATTCGCCGATTAAAAGGGGTTGGCTATCCTGTGGGAAGGAATTCACCGATTAAAAAGGGGTTGGCTATCCTGTAGGAAGAAATTCACCGATTAAAAGGGTTGGCTATCTTGTAGGAAGGAGTTCACCGATTAAAAGGGTTGGCTATCCTGTAGGAAGGAATTCATCGATTAAAAGGGTTGGCTATCCTGTAGGAAGGAATTCACCGATTAAAATGGAGATTGGCTATCCTGTAAGAAGGAATTCACCGATTAAAACGGGTTGGCTATCCTGTGGGAAGGAATTCACTAATTAAAAGGGGGTTGGCTATCCTGTAGGAAGGAATTCACCGATTAAAAGGGTTGGCTATCCCGTAGGAAGGAGTTCACCGATTAAAAGGGTTGGCTATCCCGTAGGAAGGAATTCACCGATTAAAATGGACATTGGCTATCCTATAAGAAGGAATTCACCGATTAAAAGGGTTGGCTATCTTGTAGGAAGGAGTTTACCGTTTTAAAAGGGGGAGGGTGCCATCTGAGGACCTAGCGTTACTAGTGAACCTACAGAAGTTCAAACCCAATTTTCAAATTTAAAAAGAGAGAGGGTGCTATCTGAGGACCTAGGATTGCTAGAGAACCTACAAAAGCTCAACCCGATTTTCAAATTTTAAAAGGAGAGAGGGCGCCATCTGAGGATCTAGGATTACTAGCACACCTACAGAAGCTCGAACCCAATTTTCAAATTTAAAAGGTTGAGGGTGCCATCTGAGAACCTAGGATTACTAGAGAACCTACAGAAGCTCAAACCCAATTTTCAAATTTTAAAAAGATGTGGGTGCCATCTGAGGACCTAGGATTACTAGCGTACCTACAGAAGCTCGAACCCGATTTTCAGATTTTAAAAGGTGCAGATCGGAGGACCTGTGGATGCCGGAAGACTTGCAGAAAATCCAAATTAGTCAAATCTTTAAAGATGTAATTATTCCATGGATTTGGGGACACTAGGGAACCTGCGGAAATTCAACTAAACATCATTAGAATTGCTTTCTGAGCAATCCAATGGGTTGAAACCCTTAGATTATGATAAAAAAGTGGTGATCCTAAATTATGGGGAGAAACTTAGGAATTCCAAACAGATTTTCAAATTGTATTTGTGAAGGAAGCATGTCCAAAGACAAGTTCAAGTCTCATTATGTTCAAATCTCCACCGGGGATGAATTTTGAATGTCACATCCCGAGTATTCTTCAAACATGTCATTTTAAAAGTTTTTCAAAAGGGGTTTCCTTCATCCAAGAGGGCTTCTCACCATTTGGGAAGGCTTTTCTTGAAACTCGAACCCGCTCATAGGAATCCTAACCATGAGGTTTCGGGATCACTCGAGATGCATACAATCCGGCTGATCGGAGAGAGCATTTAAAAGGGACCGTAATTCAGGCCAGGTCAAAGGTTTATCAAAAGATATTCATTTTGAGGCCAAGAATGAACTTTGATCAAGGATAACATCCTTCGGGTCTATAAGTCAAGAATCCCGAAGACATGATAAGACAAGATTGTACTTACCTCTTTAAGTGGTAGCTTTATGTATAATTTCTTGCATCAGCCTGAGACATCTCTAGATCAGAAAAGTTTCGGGGATAGGCTATATCTTAGTTTAAGGTAGACTTTTTGAGAAAGACCATATTTTTAAAAGAGGGGTGAACATGAGTGATCACCTTGATATTTTTACCAGCGATCGTTTGCTTTGAGGAAGATTCATGAATGTCTTTCTTCAATTGACTTTGAAGATTTTCCTCTTTTCATTGCGATTTTCCAAACTTTGTCCTTTTTCGGGATGTTTTTAAATGGGCTTTGGCCTTGCTTTTACCAGGCACTTTGGTTTTTCTAGCCCTTTTGTCTCTTGTCATTTTTCTGCATTGGCTAGCTCTTTTTGCGAAAGCAAGATCGAAAATTCTTCCGATTATGCTTTTGGCTTATTACTGGTAATCCTTTGTTTTGCCCCAGTATAGGGAGGTGATCACCAACAATGGTTTAGAAATGAAGATCAAATGCTCAAATTGGCTCTTCAAAGGATAAAGTGTTTGGGGATATATAAATGAAACACTTTTCTTCTCTCAAAGGTGTTCCAACCTCTACAAGAAATCACCTGAAGCTATCATAGAAAGATTGATGCGGGTTAGCACAATAAAGTCATACCCGGATCTTTTCTCCAAGGAATCAACCAATGAACCTCCAAATATGCCCCGGTGTGGGGTGGTTATTGATGTGGTTTTATCTAGAAAATTCCTCCCTTTTTGGTTCGGAATGGTTGTCAAGGGATGTAAGTGTGTATGGAAAATTTGAAACAAAAATGCCTTTCGTCATTTCAATCCATGTAATCACTGCGAATGATCTCTACGCCCCAAGATTAAGCTTTTTCTCTCTGTCACTTTCACTCATCGCTCAAGTGTATCGGGGACGTGTTTAAGGATAAGGTTTGCGTCTTTTCATCCGAAGGATCATCCTCTTGAAAAGCTTTCAAAATATACCCTTTTATAGAACCTCGGGACATTTTCATCAAAATTCGCCATTTGCGGAAAATTTTCATCACAAAAGATATATTCAAAAAGTTGTTTGTGAAATTTAAAGGAGATGTTTCTTTAAAAGAAGGCCTTGCAGCTTTGCAAATCCAAAAGTTTTTCAATAATACGAAGCATGTTAACATCTTCTAATGAGGATGAGTGTCTTTCATAAAAGAAGAGAACCTCAAACCTGTTTTCTCCATATGTCGATTCCTGTTTCCTGGATAAACAAAAGGAACTAACTAGTCATGGATATTCAAAATTTTTCAAATTCGGAAATGATTTCCTATTTGATCCATCGCTCTGCAGGATTCTTCATGACTCCGAGCCTTCCTGTAAAATACAAACATATGCAAATGCGGGTATGCAGATGGCATGCAAATGTAAAGTTTTATGTTACTCGGATTTGTTCATCAATCACTTCGAAGCTTGATTTTATTTCATGAATAATATTTCTTCACGGCATCTGCGTTTACCGGACTTGCTAATTCTTCTCCATCCATGTTTATAAGGATAAGAGCTCCCCTAGATAGGACTTTCCGAATCACGTAGGGGCCTTCATAGTTTGGTGTAAATTTGCCTCCCGGGTGTTGGGCATTCGGGAGTACTTTCCTCACAACTAGCATCCCCGCTTCAAAATTCCTAGGGTTGACCTTCTTGTTAAAAGCTTTGGCCACTTTCTTCTGATAGCTTTGACCACGGCAAATGGCCTTTAACCGTTTTTCATCAATCGGATTTAATTGGTCATATCTCTGTCGATTCCACTCATTTTTCGAAAGTTCAACATGAGAAATGACCCTTAAGGAGGGAATTTCAACTTCTATTGGCAGGACTGCTTCCATACCGTATACCAAAGAATAGGGAGTTGCCCCGGTTGAAGTACGAATCGAAGTTCGATAAACCATGAGGGTATATGGCAATCTTTCGTGCCAATCCCTATATTTACGGCTGATCTTGGCCGGTATTCTCTTGATATTCTTATTTGCCGCTTTCACAGCTCCATTCATTTGTGGGTGGTAAGGTGAAGAATTAAAGTGTCGTACCTTAAATTGATCTAACAAGCGATCCACAATCCCGTTGTTCGGATTGGAGCTATTTTTCGTAATGATAGCTCGTGGAACTCCACATTTTGAGATGATATCTCGCTTGATAAATTTAGCCACACTGTTTGCAGCGACATTGGCATACGAGCTGGCTTCAATCCATTTGGTGAAGTAATCAATGGCCACCAAAATAAAACAATGTCCATTGGAGGCCTTTGGGTTGATGGGGCCAATCATGTCAATCCCCCACATAGAGAATGGCCAAGGTTCGGACATTTGATGCGGTTCATTTGGCGGGGCATTTATCTTGTCGTCATATACCTGGCACTAATGACAAGACCTAACATGTTGATTGTAATTTGACTCGATAGTCATCCAGTAATATCCAAGTTTCATGATCTTCCGGGCGAGGAGATGACCGTTCATGTGCGGTCCGCATTCTCCTTCGTGGATCTCTTTCATAATGAGATTCGCTTCTTTGGCGTTTACGCACCTTAGTAATACCAAATCAAAGGATCTCTTGTATATGATCTGCCCACCGAGGAAGAATTTAGAAGACATCTTGCTGATGTACTTTTTATCTTCTAGTTGGCTGTCTTGTGGGAATTTAGCCGTCAGCGGGTAATTTTTGATATCATAATATCATGGCTCTTCATCGGGTTCTTCTTCAATGACCATGCAGTATGCTGGTTGATTAAGGATATCAATCCTCAACGGCTCTATCTCAAGGCCATCTTGTACTTGTAACATGGCCGATAGTGTGGCTAAAGCATCAGCAAAGTGATTTTTAGTTCTTGGTAAATATTCGAATGTGATCTCATCAAAATGTTGGATCGGTTCTTCGAGGAATTTATGATAAGGGATGAGCTTAGGATCCTTCATTTTCCACGCTCCATGGGTTTGTAAGATGATGAGCATGGAATCTCTATACACCAGCAGCTTCTTTACTTTCAATGAAATGGTCAGTTGTAATCCCAGGATGCAAGCCTCATATTCAGAAATGTTGTTGGTGCACGGGAATACCAATTTGGCCATGACGGGATAATGTTGATCTTCGGGGGATATTAGAACGCCCCGTGCACGATCCAAAGCAAGATTTACAGCGCCGTCAAAGTACATTGTCCATTTGTCTTCGGATATGCTCAAAATTTGACCTCCATCATTTCGCTCCGGAATACCCTTAGGAGGATTTTCGGCCAACGTATCAACAATCGCTCTTCCTTTGACAGATTTTTGGGGAGAGGTTCTGATGTCGAACTCCGAAAGGAGCACTTGCCACTTGGCCATATTTCCCAACAAGGCTGGTTTCTCTAGGAGATACTTAATTGGGTCGTTCTCGGTGACCAATTGGATATGATAATGCAAGGTATACTGTCTCGGTCTATGGAGGACCCAAACCGGTGCTACGCAAGTTCTTTCGACCGATGAGTACTTAGCTTCGGATGCGGTGAACTTTTTGCTCAGATAGTAGATGGCTCGTTCCTTTCGATCCTTGGGGTTAGTTTGAACGAGTAAGGCTCCCAAGGATTCATCATGAATTGTCAGTTATAAAATCAAAGGAATATTAGGGATTGGAGGTACCGATCTTGGAGGTTGCACCAAATATTCCTTGATCTTCTCAAATGCTTGTTGACATTTGAAATCCCACTTAACTTTTGCACCCT
Source organism: Rhodamnia argentea (assembly GCF_020921035.1). Taxonomy (NCBI): domain Eukaryota; kingdom Viridiplantae; phylum Streptophyta; class Magnoliopsida; order Myrtales; family Myrtaceae; genus Rhodamnia; species Rhodamnia argentea. The sequence goes on from NC_063154.1 coordinate 21,353,801, forward strand.
TTTTTAGAAGTTTAAAGAAGGGCTTCGCTATCTCCGACAATTGCGATATGAATTTGGATATGTAATTTAGCCTTCCAAGTAAACCCCTTACTTCCTTAACAAAGAGAGGAGTCCCTATTTCCCATATGGCTTTGATTTTAGAAGGATCGATCTCAATACCGCGATCGCTTACGATGAATCCAAGCAGCTTTCCAGATTTGGCGCCAAATACGCATTTCACGGGATTCAACTTGAGTTTGTATTTTCTCGGCCGATCAAACAATTTTCTCGGTACTTGAACGTGATCTTCTCCAGGCTTGGATTTAGCGATCATATCATCGACGTAGACTTTGACTTCATTGTGTATCATATCATGAAAGAGGGTCACCATAGCTCTTTGATATATTGCTCCTGCATTTTTCAATCTAAATGGCATGACTTTATAGCAGAAGATCCCCCATTGGGTGACGAACGAAGTCTTGAGCTTGTCTTCTTCTTTAGCATGATCTGGTTATACCCCGAGAAGCTATCCATAAAGGAGAATAATTCAAAGCCCGCGGTGCTATCGACGAGCACATCAATATACGGTAAAGGGAAGTCATCCTTTGGACTAGCTTTGTTCGGATCTCGATAGTCCACGCATATTCGGATTCTCCCATCCTTCTTCTTAAGCGGCACAATGTTAGCGACCCAATCAGCATATGGGACGGCTTCGATGAATCCCACTTTGAGAAGCTTCATTACTTCTTCTTTGATCTTGTCATCCAACTCGGGGTTCATCCTCCCGCATGGTTGATTAAGCGGTGTGCGAGCAGGATTTGTAGGCAAAGCATGTTCCACTATATCTCGATCCAATCCAGGCATGTTAGCATACGATCAAGCGAAGATATTTTGATATTCCTTAAGCAATACTATCATTTTCAAGGCATCGGATGCAAATAGATGTCCCCCTATTTTCACCTCTTTAATACAAACCGAGTCTACCAAATTGATGACAATAGGTTCTTCGGAGATAGGAGGCTTGGATTCTTCAAAACAATCCCATTCTTTCTTAATATCACTTACGTCTGCTTCCTCCCGATCTATCTCACATGAGTAATCATCGAGCTGATCCGAGTCACATATTAATCTATTATGCATGGGTGGGATGATATGCTTGAAATGCATCAAGAAAGGTTAGTATGCAAAAAAAAATGATAAAAATATAGAATGCATGACTTATTTTGACGGGAAAACATTTTCGAATTCACTTTTTGAAGAAAAAGGAAAGATAACTAGTCCTCGATCTTTCGGACATCCTGGTTCTCAAAATGCCATTTTAAAACCTAAGATCATATGGTGGATCGGGCCTCAAGTCTTATGATTAAGAGCATTTGTCATCATCGGACTAATCCGTTGTTCCATATATCCTTAATAAAACTGGAGATGATTTTATTAATAGATGCAACTAATGGCAATACAATACTGCACTTCTCGAATCACGATACGAGATCTAAAGGGTGCTTAGAAGAAACAAATAAAAGCTTTAGCTATAAGAAACAAATGCAGTAATTGAAATGCATTGAAATGTAAAGTTCGGAATGAGCCTTTTACTTAGGGGTAGGAAAGTCGTCATCGAGCCATTCAATGATCACATTCACCCAATTGTCCAGAAATGGGTTGAATAGGTTTGGCTCTGCAACATCAAAAATATCTTCGTCTTCCAGCCATTTACCTCCCTTAGAGAATACTTCGGACAAGGGATTTTCAAACATTTTTCCTCTAGCCTTCCAGGTATTAGTGCCAATAAATCGGCCTCCTCCGTGTCCACGACCTCCTTGGTCTCCATAGCATTTGTTTCGACCTCGGCCTCGACCCATATCACGTCCTATTATCTCTTTATATCCCATACCAACCTTGTGGTCATTTGAATTAAGACTCAAAGGATTACGAATTCCCCGGCCATTTTTCCCTAATCCAGTGCCGGGGATGAAACCATTTGTGAGGAGCACCTTTCCAGCCAATGTTGCGAGGCTTCGACAATCTGGGATAGCTATCTTCACATCGGATGGTACATGCATGACAGACACGATGTCAAGGTGTGATAGCTAAGCTCATCTTCCTTCAAGGGCTCAATATAGGGAACCATTCCTTTCAAGAAGGCGCGATGCCCCATTTCACCGTGGATTGTGACCAATTGACCTCGGACCACAAACTTAACCTTCTGATGTAGAGAAGAAGGTATTGCCCTAAAGACATGGATCCATGGTCTTCCCAATAGCAGAGTAAAAGCACTAGGAATATCCAATACTTGGAATGGTATGGAGAAGGTTACCGGTCCAATGGAGACATCCAGTTTAATCTCGCCCACCACGTTCTTAGAAACTCCGTCAAATGATCGGATAGTTGCTTTGGACGTCTTGATGAAGTCTTCATTTATCCCCAAGCTCTTCAGAGTGCTTAGAGGACACAAATTAAAAGCCGAGCCGTTGTCAATCAAGACATGAGGTACCTCTTTTCCATGGCACCTTACGGCGATATAAAGAGCCTTGTTATGAACGCGCCCTTCTCTCGGGAAATCTTCATCCAAGAAAGAAATCTGATCCTTCAAAAGGATGGCTCCCACGAAGTCTCCCAGTTGGACTTCGTTGATAGTCTCGAGAACGTGCACTTGATTCAATACCTTCAGAAGGGCGTCTTTATGCTTCTCTAAATTTTTGAAAAGGTCCAGTAAGGAGATTTGTGCGGGCATTTTCCGAAGTTGATCGACGACCTCATACTCGTTAGTCCTCACAATAGATTGGAGCTTTTCGACTTCTTCGGATGTTGGAATTTTCTTCTCAAGCTCCACCTCCCTAGGAGGATAACATCTTCCAGATCTCATCACGGCATCAATCTCACCGGCCCCGTAATCCCAATGTACCGCCTTCGGGTCATATTCCTCCACCGGTGGCAATTTAATCTTCACAGGTTTAATCCCGTCGTCTCGGCCTTTCGGGACTCCGGTTGCTTCCTCACAGGATGAATCTAATACTAACGGTTTCTCCGAACTAGACACTTTCCAGCTATCCACCTTATTTAGATCGATACCAAAACGGATCGGGACATCTACCATCCCAACCATTTCATCCTCATGGATGCTTTCGGGATTATGTTCGGGACCCGGCCTCGCAGGTATTGCATCGGCGGTATTTTCTTCATCAAAGCGCCTCTGCCTTTCCCTCCCGACTCTCATGATTATTCCCTCGATTCTCATACCGATATCCACCAAGTGTTGGAAGAAGGAATACGTATATGCATACATACGATCAAAATACTCCGCCGGTAGTTACTTGAGCACGAATTCCAACATTTCCCTTTCTGATAGCGGCGGTTGCACCATCATAGCATGCTTTTTCCACCTTCTGGCAAAGAGCTCAAAGCTCTCGTCTTCCCCTTTTCTGGTATTCAACAAGTTGGCCTTGGTGAAGTATCCTCTAATCCTAGCTTCAAAGTGCCGTATGAAGTATTCCAATAGTTCTTCCCGGTTTGGGACCCAATCCAGATCGATTGATTGGAACCAGGCCGGTGCAAGGCCGGTCAAACTATGCTTAAAATTTCGGATCAACGTCTCGTCATCTTTGTGATGACCACCATTTAGTGGAGGTAGTACGAGATATGTGCCAGAGGACACCCAGCACCGTCATACTTCATGTGGAAAGTTACCCTTGGATTCACGCCTTGGGGCGGAATATTTCTAGCTCGGGTGATTGTCACGATCAATTCTTTCAATTCATCCATCTTCCTTGAAACATCATCTCTTTGCTCTTGTAGCAATGTGATCTATCGATTCTGTGCTTCAATAGTTCTTCGAATCTTCATGTTTCGCATATTTTCCTCCATCGTCATGGTATTATTCTCGACCACCGACTATGACAACTCCGCCACCATGTTTGTCGGATGGCGTATGTGAGTTTCCAAGTTATAAAGTCGCATGTCAGATTCTTGATTCTTCTGCTCATTTTGAGGGACCTCTTGATTCTTAACTTCATCAACTGTCCCCACGAATTCTTCACTATCGGGGTCGTCCATACCGCCCCAACCATCCGGAACTATATCTCCGGAATCCATGAAAAAGCTTGGCGGTGCCGAGTACAAGACCTTAAAGTTGTAACCGCCGCTATCTTCTCCAAGATTATCAACGACCTCGCCTCTCTCAAAGGCTTTCTGCATGAATCTCTTGTCACCTTGGTGAGCTTTCTCAAGGCGGACTTCATAATCATCTAGCTCTTTTGTCTCCACGTTATCTTAGACATTCATCGGGTATCCCGAAGGAATTCTCCAGGTTTTTCCTCTCGTGGCTTTCATTAGGAACTCCTTTGCAACCATATCGATTGTTACATAAGTCCCTTTAAAAGCGACATCTTCCATTCTTCCGATGACGCCTAGACCGATCAGCCGTTCCAGACATACATCCTTTTGTTCCCTGGAAATACTCTCTCCTTCAGGGTATTGTGCAGCCAATGTAAGGATATCTCGCATTCTATCCATGTTCATTATGAATTCCAACGTTTCTTCGTTGTCATTTTCAAATATCGCATTCACCTCGCGATGTTCCAGTAAGGGATTCTGTTGTACATTCGATTCGGTTCTATCAAATTCCAGGACCTTACCATCAATCGGGACTTGTTATTGGCTAGAGAATTCACCTAGAGGGGGGTGAATAGGTGATAACGTGTGGTTTTAAGATTTTTTTGTGGAATTCAAATCACACAGTGTAAAACAGAAATCTCGGATGCTCAAGCAATTCAATTGATGCTAGAAATGTAATAGAATCGATACGTATTGACCGTGTGCGGTTTAGCTATCACAAAGTATTTGGAATGATCAGAGTAAGAGATAAGGAAAACTGCACGGAGAGATTATAGTGGTTTGGCTTTGGTTAAGCCTACGTCTACTTCTTCGGCCGATGACCAATCGGTTGGATTCCACTATTAACGTGCTCGGAGGTTACAAATCGGTGATCTCCTTGACATGCAGGACTTCACACCTAGCATTCAACACTCTTGTGTACACCTCCTCACAATTACAATGGATGGATCAAGAAGTGTGTTTAAAATGGAGTACACTCAATCTAGGAATTATGAACACTTTTCCCTCTTTACGCCGATCTCTATTCCCTTCGTCTTCGAGATGTCTTTTATACTCTTCCGCCTCCAATCTAGCCATTGCAAGGCATCCAGAAGAGATCTCTCCAAATATACCCTTTTAGACAAGATGTTTGCAAAAAGAAGATCTCTTAGCCGTTGGGGATCGCCAAAGGAAAGTCTTCCTCGTTTGGATCAAATCGTTCATACAATTATGATCCCGAGTTTCCATATATGGTTTCTTCCATTTAGAAAGTCTTGGTTTGTCTCCTTGATTCCGCATCCTTGATTGATCTTAGTCACTGAAAATCTACAAGAATGATCCAGCTCGATGGCGTCCGTTGATATGCATCAATTTAGCTCAATTTGTAATCCTCTTGAAATTCTGATTCTTGCTAGTGAAGTACTTCTCTCAGAGCTTGAGCATCATTCCAACGTCCGAGCTATCCCTACTCAACGTCCGAGCTCGGACCAGCATTTGAGACTCTCAGAAACAACATCCGAGCCAAATCCTTTTGCTAGATTCAATACTGTGCATCCCCGCACCAAAGGATAATATGCAAAACAAGTAAATCACAACATTATCTCAAAATACAAGAGTACTAGGATTGTTTTGTCAACTTCAAAACCGTCTAGGGATTTTTCTCAACAATCTCCCCCTTTTGATGATGACAAAACGATCCACTATATGAATGAAGAAATTGAGTTTAGAAAAGGATGAGCAACTTCAACAAAGTTACTCTAGTGATAATCTTGCTAAGTAATAATTTTGGAGTTTCGTTCCTTGTACTTTTAGCAAGAATAAGTTCTGAGAAAGAATGCATTTTATACTATGTTAAGCAATATTCAGAACTTGTGTTATCTCAATCGATAAGTTAGTATTCTAAGTGCATTGAGATATAAAACAATTTCAAATACACGCAAGTATGAGATTGTAACTACTCAAAACATCATGCTTTGTTGGATGCTCATAACTTGTCCTGTTTAGCTAGAGCTTTCAAATATGTGAAAAGTGAAACTTGTTCACCTGCTCTGTTTAGGAGAAGATGTTCTTTCTCGGATGATGTTTCCAGAGTTCATGCTTTTGTATTCTGGAGAAAATGCTGAAATCTGTATTTAAAGGATACTTGCCAGAATACACACGCATATAACACCATATAAAGTGTAAATCATAACACCATAAAAAAGCATTAATTTTCTCCCCCTTTTTGTCATCAGCAATAGGGAGTATCCTGCAAAGTCAGATAGTGATAAAACATTGCTACCCCTGAATTCAATGCCTATTCGGGTCATTTATGCATCCTATTCAAAATATACTAGCATTCGGAAAATAATGAATCATTCAATCGGATGCTAGCATTCAAATTGTCAATCTTTCAATAAAAGAAGAATAGGGTGTAAAGCAAGATTCAAGGTACAGATACAAACATCGATAGTTGATTTAGCTTTAAATCCGGATCCTTCTTTAGAGTGAGGATCCTGTTGTCCAAAAAGCCCAGCTGAGATTCCGAACAATCATGGACAGTTCTCCGAATTTTGGCAACCTCAGCATCTACCTTTGTGCTTAGGCCTTTAACTTCTTAGCGCAGAGAAGACCAAAGATTTGACCATTTTGGTCCATTTCTTGTTGCCTCTGTGCTATTTCCCTAAGAAGGTCTAAGGTACTGTTTGTTTCATCCGTCTAAGTTCCTATATTTGTTGACTCCCCCTGAGTCCTTGCATGGTGCTCGGATGATGAAGCGGATTTGTGCGGGAGATTTGCTATTTCAGCAGCATTGTTTCTATTTCAGCTTGCTCCCTCTCAGACATTTCTTTTTGTAGAAGTGGCCCCTCTGTCTCTGTTCCCTGTTTCGGAACCGATGATGTTTCTTCTCTTTCTTTATCTCCTCCTGCTTTTGTGTCCTCGTTTTCCTTTTCCCTTTGTTCCAATTGAATGGCAGTCTCATCCTCATAAGTTGTTTTTATGATCGTTTGGATCAGCTTTTCTAGTTCTGAATCATCTGTTGCTGAGCTGACCGTGATGTGCTCTTTTTCAATTCTGTCAAGCGGTACCTTAGCAAGTTTTCTTCTTTTGCTAGAAGGTCCGGTTGATTTGTGAGCAATCATCTTGATCCTTCTCTTTCGAGTGGACTCGGAAGATGGTTACGAAGACTTATTCTGTGAAGATTCAACAGCAGCCTCCTTCTGAGGAAGGTCTATGAGGATCACTTTCTTCTTTCTATCCCTCCAGCTTCCATTCTCAAATCTATAACCCATCTTTGTGAGCATAGTCTTACCCACACTTCCCCGATGAAGCTCTATGGATCTGAGCTCCGGAGGTACCACTATTCGTAGGTACTCAAAAATTCTGCTTATCGGAGAACCATAGGGCAGGTGACCCTTGTTCTTCTTCACTGTTCTCCTCATATGCAGAAATATTAAATGAGGCAGAGAGAAGAGTTGTCTATTTAGAATGGCCCGGATAAGCTTTGCCTCATACTTTGAGACATCTGTTTTTGAGGAACCCTTTGGTCTTAGGCGGTTGATAACTACCTTATGCAATATAATGGTCCTCAGAGGAAAGTGGTGATGCTCAACGTGTGGCTTGTTGGCTCTTGACAGGTCGGGGTTACCAGATAGCTTCTTATAGACATCTTCATCTGAAACATGGATTTTGGTGAAGTTGAACAACTCAATCTGAAGAATATCTGCCATGTCTTCAGCACTCGGAATGAAGTTACGTCCCCTGTAGGAAAACTAAATTGCATTTCTATCGATCATTGTGAAGTTTGAATAGGAATAGGCAATCGGTTCAATGTAAGTTGGTGTAGATAAGGAGCGGAAGTTGTGAAGCTGCAGGTTTGTTAGAGGATAAATAATTTACAGACCATTCCTTTCGAAAAAGTCTGAATCAACAGGTTTGTTAGGCACAACTCCTCTAGCAAGTAATGCCTTGTAGAATTGTTCATGTTCTTTTGATCCGAACAATCTATCTGTCTGCCTCTTCTTCATCGCCAAAAATTTCATGGGCACAGACTTAAAGAAGGAATAAATCAATTCATCATCATCATCTCTCGGATGTTCGGACCCAAAAATTTCTTCCTCTCTTACATCCTTCTTTTGAGCACTTCCCTACTCAATTTCCACAGGTTCTCCAACCTTTTCTTTTCCCTTTCCGGAAGGACTGCTCTTCTGAAGTTCTGTCCCTACCCCGGTAGCTAACTTGATTTCTGTCCGAGTGAGCGTCTCGGAGAATTTTTGCATTTCTCCCTCATTGAAGAATCCATTCATTTTAACAAAATCTAGAATATCAATTTCAGACCTACTACCTATCCGCATTCCTTTAATAATATTCAAAAGACCCCTAGCTAGCCTAATTCTTTTATCAACAGGAAAACTAGCGTTTTCCTCAAGGGTACGGATTACCATAGAAGAGATTCGTTGCTGAATCTTCTTGCGTTTCTCCTCGGTTACTTCTGATGGAGAAATCTCCGTCATATGAGTGATTAGTCTTCGTGCTTGCTCTTTCGTTTCACTCGGCAAGGTGGTGAGTGCCGGAGCATCCTCGGTTGTTCTCTAGCCTAAACGACTAGAGCGACGGGAGCCAGCCGCCGAGGATTTCTGTGCCGAGGGATTTTTGGGTGCCATGAGGAATGAGATTTGTTGGGTAATCCTGATCGTGGAGCTCTAGAGGTTTTAGGGTTTTTGGATTTCGTAGTACGGAGAGAGCGATTTGTGAGATTGAACGAGTGGAGAAGGTTTAGGGTATATGAAACATTTTCTCAAAGGGAAATTCTTTAGAGAAGATTTTGAGAATATTTTTAACTCATCCAATTAAAAACAGTCAAGGCAATCAAATATTCAGTCAGAGCAATCAGCACAATCACATAATATTTGCCGAATATTTAGGAAGATTGTGTTGATGCGTACCTTATTTGTTGCCAAAAATAAAAACAACTTACGCGCCAAGATTTCGAACGATCAAATTTTTTGTTGTATCTGCTCGGAAGATGTTGTCTACATATGATTTTCCACGTTTTGATATCCGTAAGTTCCTTTAGAAGATGCTTTCAAGCTTTGGAACTACCGAAGGTCTTGGGATGATACTTTCCAAGCATTGAGGAAATTTCTCCTGTCTAGATCTCAGCTCAAATAGGAATTATGGTAATACCTAACTCTTGTTTGATGTACTCAAATGTATTTTTATCGAGTGCCTTAGTGAATATGTCAGCTAATTGATGTTTAGAATCAACAAATTGAATGTTGACGTCACAGTTATGCACATGATTACGAATAAAATGATGCTTGATTTCAATATGCTTAGCTCGTGAGTGCGAAATTGGATTCTTTGTGAGGTTGATAGCACTTGTGTTATCACATTTGATTTCCACATTGTGAGCTTCAACACTAAAGTCCTTCGGTTGTTGCCTCATCCATAGTATTTGAGTGCAACGGCTTCCTGGCGCAACATATTCAGCTTACGTAGTTGATAGAGCTACGGTGTTTCTTGGAGAACCAAGACACCAGCATTGATCCCAGGAGTTGACATGTGTCCGAAGTACTTTTTCTATCCACCTTACAACCTGCAAGATCAGCATCCGAATAGCCATGTAATATAAGATCTGATGTTTTGGGATACCATAATCCTAGATTTGGATTAGTTCCTATATACTTGATAATTCTTTTGATAGCAGACATGTGAGATTCTTTAGGGTCAGATTGAAATCTCGCACACATGCATACACTGAATATAATATCGGGTCGAGTTGCGGTAAGATATAACAATGAACCAATCATGCTCTTGTATAGCTTCTGATCAACCTGTTTGCCCTGTTCATCCTTGTCTAGTTTGGATGAGGTAGACATAGGTGATTTTGTTTTCTTGCAATTGTTTTGACCAAACTTCTTCACTAGTTCCAAGGCATATTTTTCTTGATGTATGAATGTACCCCGATTAGTCTGATTTACTTGTAGCCCTAGGAAGAATTTAAGTTCACCTATCATGCTCATTTCAAACTCATTTCGCATGTTCTGAGAGAAGTTCTAACAAAGATATTAGTTAGATGAGCCAAAGATAATATCATCAACATATATCTGGATAAGTAGAATGTCTTTACCTTCCCTTCTGATAAAAAGAGTTGTATCGACTTTACCTTTTTCGAAACCTTTTTCAATTAGAAAATTACTTAACCTTTCATACCAAGCTCGAGGTGCTTGCTTCAGCCCGTAAAGAGCCTTCTTCGGTTTGTACACATGATCCGAGTTCTTTGGATCTTCAAAACCTGGAGGTTGTTTGACATAAACTTCCTCCTTGATGTACCCATTGAGAAATGCGCTTTTAACATCCATCTAGTACAACTTGAAGTCATGATGGCAAGCGTAAGTAAGTAGCAATCTGATAGCTTCCGGTCTTGCCACTGGTGCATAGGTTTCATGATAATCAATCCCTTCTTCCTATGAGTAACCTTGTGTAACAAGCCTTGCTTTGTTCCCGACTACTTTTCCTTTGTTATCCAGATTATTCCGAAAAACCCATTTGGTTCCAATGACTGGACGATTCTTTGGTTTGGGTACAAGTTCCCAAACTTCATTTAGTCCGAATTGATGTAACTCTTGTTGCATAGCTTCGATCCAACTTTCATCTTCAAGAGCTTCTTCAATTCTTTTAGGTTCAACTTCTGAAACTAGAGCAAAGGCATTTATTGTATCCTTGAGTCTAGATCTAGTTTCGACTCCTTCATTTATATCCCCAATAACCTAATCTGCGGGATGACTTTATCCGTATTTCCAGCTTCTATTTGATTTGTCATGTTCGGTCTCGGTGGGGTCTTCATCATTTGACCTTGAGATGATGTGCCTTGCATGGTGTTTTCCATGTTCTCAAACGTTTCGACTAGTTTCGCGTCTTCGGATGATGGTTTTTCTTTTTCGGATGATGTGTTCTGAATTTCAAATCTTGTTGTTTCTTGGGAATCCATCGTCCGAGTAATCCGCTCTTCTTCAAATTTCACATTCATTGATTCTTCAACTGTCTGAGAATTCTTGTTGAAGACTCGGTATGCTTTACTAGTAGTGGAGTAACCCAAGAATATACCTTCATCCGACCTTTCATCAAACTTTCCAGTCCTATCACTTGCATTCTTAAGAATATAACATTTACTACCAACCACATGAAAATATGAAATATTTGGTTTTCTTCCCTTGTAGAGTTCATAGGGAGTTTTCTCAATCAATGGTCCGAGGAAAACACGATTGATTACATAACATGCGGTCGAAATAGCTTCCACCCCGAAATAAGGTCGAGCTTTGCTTTCAATTAAAAAAGTTCGTGCCATTTCTTGCAAAGATCTATTTTTCCTTTCAACAACTCCATTTTGTTGTGGAGTATAAGGAGAAGAAAAATTGTGTTGAAAACCATTTTGATCACGGAATTCAGCAAAGTAATTATTTTCGGATTCTCCTCCGTGATCGGTTTTGATACTTGTAATTGAATAACCTTTTTCATTTTGAACTTTTCTAGAAAAGGTTTTAAAGAATGAGAATGCATCACTCTTGTGAGTAAGAAAGAATACCCAAGTGAATCTTGTATAGTCATCCACAATAACAAGACAATACTTTTTACCTCCAATACTCTGTTGGGTCCGAAGATATCCATGTGCAATAGTTGCAGAGCATGAGTAGTGATGACTTCATTAATGGGTTTGTAAGAATTTCTTACTTGCTTTCCGAGTGTGCATGCTTCGCAAAGTTTTGTCTTTTCAAATCTAGCATTTGGAAGTCCTCTCACCGACTTCTTTTTGGAGAGCTTGTTTATTTGCTTGAAGCTTATATGTCCTATCTTTACGTGCCATATTTCTGGATCATCTTTGACGGATAGAAGACATTTTTCATCTTCGGATGATGTGTCCGGAAGGTACATGTTCCCATTGCTCCGTCCAATAAATGATGACTTGTTGTCCCGGCTTGTACACGAACACTTATTTTCCGCAAAAGAAACTTTGTATCCAATATCGCATAATTGGCTAATACTAACAAGATTGAAGTTCAAACCCTTGACTAAGAAACATCTTTGATAAGTAGATTGCCAATCTTCACAGTTCCTTTGCCGATAATCGTTCCTTTGTTGTTGCCTCCAAAGGACACGTTTCCTCCATCAAATTTTTTGAGATTAATGAACATGGATGAGTCACCGATCATATGTCTAGAGCATCCGCTATCAAGGTACCATTTGTTTCTTCTTTTGTTTGGTACCTGCAATGATCAAAGATTGTCACTTTTTCTTTGGTACCTAAATTTGTTTGGGTCCTTTGAGGTTAGCCGTAGAAGTGTATCTAAGAATGTCACGAGTTGATCGATTGATCTTTAAGTAATTGCTCCTGGAGTGTTTCGGATCATCACAATTTGAACATCCCGAGGGATGTTGACCTTCAAATCTTACAAATTGTTTCCTAAAATGACTTTAATAAGCGCGTTTGGAAGGTCGCCGCTTAAGTCTTTCTTTTACATTTGGAAAATAATTTTTCTCATCACTTTCCTTTTGAAAACCAAGTCCGGACTTGTTATAGTAGGGAACTTGTATGGAAAGTATGTGTTACAAAGTTTTTGAACCGGATGAGAAGTTTTTGTGTATCTCTAAAACTTCCTTTTTCAAAACAGAATTCTCTTTTGCGAGAATATCTTTTTCCTTTTTCAGAGAAAGATTTTCCTTTTCAAAATGATTTCTTTCCTTTTTCAAGAAATCATTTTTTTTTTGCAAGAGATTCTATCCTTGATTTTAATTGCAAATTTTCGCAAGATATAGAATCGGATTTCTCATTTAGTTGACAAAATTCCTTTTCTAGAAAGCAGATTTTATCTTTTTGCGAAATATCCTTCTATCTAAAGACATCAACTTCCTTTTTCAATTTAGAAAGTCTTTTAAGAGTAGCCTTGTATTCTAAAGATAACTCATCTATATATGCAGATATTTCGGGAGAGATGTTTGGGTGAATTACCTCAATATCATCATCCGAATCCGCCATTAGACAAACATTTGCGTAATCTTCATCACTTTCACATTCGGTGTCGATCCAAGTTTCTGCTTTCAAAGCTTTCTTGGATTTTTCATCCTTGTCCTTCTTCTTTAATAGAGGGCAATTGGGTTTGATGTGGCATCTTTTCTTACATTCGAAGCAAGCGACTTATTGGCCTTCATTTTTGGTCTCGGATGATCTTCTACGATTGAATTGTGCGAGATCCTTTCTGTTTTTGAATTTCCTGCTTTGTTTGGCCATTCGTTTGAATCTTTTGACCATGAGCGCTAACTCTTCATCATCTTCGACTTCGGAATCTGAAACATCGGAATCAACATTAGATTTTAAGGCAATTGACTTCTTACCTCTAGTTGTGGTTTCATCATTGATCCTTTCTTCTTCATAAGATTGAAGAGTTCCAATGAGCTCATCCATTGACAAAAGAGATACTCTTTGAGTCTCTCGAATGGAAGTTTTAACGTTGTCCCATTCCTTTGTAAGAGCTCGTAGTAGCTTGTTGATTCTCATCGGTCCGAAACCTGGTTGCCCATGATATGTGAGACCATTCACTATTTCGGTGAACCTGTCAAACATCTCTTTCACTGTCTCATCAGGCTTCATTTTGAATGCTTCATATTGTCCGAGTAGAAAGTTGACTTTTGTCTCCTTTACTCTGTCTGTTCCTTCATAGGTGACGTGAAGCTTATCCCAAATTTCTTTTGATGAAGAGCAATCTACAATACGTCTATATTCAGTAGGAGATAATGCACTATAAAATGAATAAATGGCCTTTGCATCAAGAGCATCTCTCTTGGTTATTTCTGTTGCGGTTATAGCAGCCCTCGTGTTATCCCCTACACTTGTAGTCTCTGTCGCAGGATTTAATCTTCTTTGTACGACATCCCGGATTTGAGGATCCTAGCATTTGAGAAATGCTTTAAATTTGTTCTGTCGGTCGCTATAATCTTTTCCTTCAAAGTATGGTGGCCTGTTGTTGCTTCCACCTTCGATCCAAAAAGGAGAGAAATTGCTAGTCATAAAGATCATTAGCTCAGAAGTAAAAACACTTCACAAAATACGAGCACCTTGCTCTGATACCAATTGTTGTTGGCTAGAGAATTCACCTAGAGGGGGGTGAATAGGTGATAACGTGTGTGTCACGCCCCGAACCTTACGAGCACGCCAACACCCCGCACGGGCCGTAAATTATAAACTTCCCAAGGATCCAACGGCAACGAACTGAAGCCTAAAATGAGAAGCACATGCGGAAGCGAGAACTACACTCCATGCGGGCGAATGAAATACAATGACTCGGGATGAAAAAGGGGGATTTAAAACTTACTCCATACATTTCTTAAAAACGTCAAATTGACTTCAAAAGTTACTACTTGATAATTCTCCAAATACAACTTCTCTTAATAAAACAAGGGAGATGAATTTTCACCTTACAGAGCTATACGGGCGAACACAACCCCAAATATATAAAAACACAGCTCTCTAAGACTACAAAAAGAAGTACAATCAGGTAAGGTTAACGGTTCATCTACTTCAAAGAGGGCATCTTCAAAAGCCAATCCATGGCGGTCATGAGACTTCATCATTTGGGACCCGAAAATTGTTATCCCACGACGGGGTGAGAATAAATCTCAGCAAGTTATTCCTAAACCTAGACCAGGCCAGTAGTACCTCCAGACAATTCCTAAAACATGTAATTATACTCAAAGGGACAATTGCTCAACAAGCAAAACGACAAAAGCACACTACAAACATAAGATAGAAGTTCGCAATTCAAGTCATACTTTACAGTTTTAAGGTCGAGCTTCGTACTTGGACATTTCACAAATCACAAGATCATAAAAGGTGTTTCATATTGTATATCTCAATCACATACCAATCATTGATATCAAATTGCCAAGTGCCCACGTCATAACGCTTCAGGCCATTTTAAGCATTAAGACTCGCGTAAACACGCATCAAGTCGTTATAAATATTAAGACTCGCGTAAACACGCATCAAGTCGTTATCTCGCGTTTAACGCCTCAAGATAAATTCAATTCCCCGCGTATCACGCTTCAGGGTATTATGTGATCACATATATATAATCAATTCGTTCTCTTAGCCAAACTTGAATTCAAGGTCAATCATGACCTAAACAACACAAGCCATGCCAACTAACCATAGCACGGGTTCGAGCAAACATGAATTGCACAATCACAAAGGACATCTCATGGTTCGTCCACTATGCCCCAAACACATCAATTCATTCATGTTCCACATCATAATGTCAAACATACTAGGAGCAATTTATCAATTCAGTCAATCGCTCATTTCAATCCCTCATGACCGAATACAAGGTACTTAGCTAATCAATTCCAAATGCTCAATTCACATTGGCAAACCGTAGCCAAACATAATAACGATAAGTAATCAATCCACAAGGCACCTCAAGATCAAACACATATAGGACAAGTAAGTTAATTTAGCCACGTCCATGCATCCTCGACGGTATCCACCTACTGAGTTCCACATCCAGACCTACTCTCAGAAAAACTGACATTTTTATAATCTCTTTTTGAGCAATCCAAACTCAGAATCATGTTCCTCATGATCTTACGGTTGTGTGGGAGAAAACGGAGCTCAATTCGGACTCCAGACGACCTCGAACGAGCCATTTCAATTTCGACGCGCGCTGAAAAACGGGATTAACGGGTCTCTCGGGTTTCACACATTCTTCATACAAAACTACTCTAAAATCCTACCAATCCAATTCTAAACCATCCATTAGTAACCTAAAGTCCTAGACTAAGTTTAAGAGTAACTTACCACAAGATTGAAGCTTGAAAAGCCAACCAAGGGGCGGCAAGACTTCACGACCAGATCTGGAACAGATTTGAGGGTTGATTCAGTCCAAGGAAAACGCTTGAAGTCAGCCACTTAAATCCTCTTAATCCACTCCAAACTTCTTCCACAAGTTGTCTAACATACTAAGCGAGGTATATGGAGTTTCTTACCTTGAAACCACTCAAGAAACTCCTTAGAACAGCCCTACAAGTCCACCGTTCCAGTGCAAGGCAGCAGCTGTTTTGGCTTGGCTTTGCGGGCTCTCAACGGCTCGCAGACGGCGGTTCAAGGCTCACGGTGCTCTTGCGGAGGAGGGTGGTCGATGGTGGTGGTGGTGAGGCATCCCGGTGCCCAACGGACAAGGTCACAAGAAGGAGATGGTGGTGAGAAAGGGGAGAGGGAGAGTGAAAATGAGCTCTTGCTTCTCAAAAGCTTGTTCCCAAAGCCAAGAGAAAGAATGAGAGATTGAGGTGATGGGTTGTCTTAGAAAGAGTGAGAGATTGAGGTGATGGGTTGTCTTAGACTAGGCTTTTGACTTGAGGGGGGCTTAGTAGACTAGGTGGTTGAGGGTTTTAAGGAGAGTTGTCTAGGGAGTCACATCAATAATTCAAACTTTTGGCTTCTTGCAAATAACAACAAGAGGGGCAATCTTGTAAATCCAACTCAAGTCTAAAGACTACTTTGCGATTAATCTAACTTGAGGAATGAGCTCTAATCCAACGGTAAAAGAGTAATTTCTAATTCCATCAATATCTCACTTTTCTAATCATTTTGGGACGAACCGTAAACTTAATTGACTTTGGTGAGGCGACGTCCAAAATATTCATATTGTGATCCTTAAAAGTCCAATGCCCAAGTTCGAAGTCCAAATTAATGGCTAATCCCAATCGATTGCAACTCGGTTTATCTCAAACTAACGGGCGGCTCTTTAGGAGTTACGCGTATCGACCTTATGATTCGTATCATACTCAAGCTATGGCGACCTTGGTTGTCATGTGATTGCGAGGGTCAATAATTAGTTTTGAAGGACGCGATCGTTAGGAAACGGTTTAGGAACGTTCACAAATTATACTGTGGTCAAACGGAATCACCCGCGATCCAATTATATAACGCTAGCAATTTGTTCCTTAGTCGTTCCTGGATCGGCCTACAATAGCTAAACCTTCCCTCGACAACCCTTATGGCCAAATTGTCGATCCATGGTCAAGTTCTTAGGTCCACGTACCCATTTCCCAGTTAGCCATTCCCCTTTGGTTAGTTAACTCAAGAGTGATCAATTCTGAGCGAGATTTCTTGAAATACATCGATGACATTTCATTACTTCAAAAGGGTCGGATTTTCAGAATGTCACAGTGTGATTTTAAGATTTTATTACGAAATTCAAATCACACAGTGTAAAACAGAAATCTCATATGCTCAAGCAATTCAGCTGATGCTAGAAATGTAATGGAATCGATGCGTATTGACCGTGTGCGGTTTAGCTATCACAAAATATTTAGAATGATTAGAGTAAGAGATAAGGAAAAGCGCACGGAGAGATTATAGTGGTTCGGCTTTGGTTAAGCCTACGTCCACTTCTTCGGGCGATGATCAATCGGCTGGATTCCACTATTAACGTGCTCAGAGGTTACAAATCGGTGATCTCCTTGACACGCGGGACTTCACACCTAGCGTTCAATACTCTTGTGTACACCTCCTCACAATTACAATGGATGGATCAAGAAGTGTGTTTAAAATGGAGTACACTCAATCTAGGAATTATGAACACTTTTCCCTCTTTACGCCGATCTCTATTCCCTTCGTCTTCAAGATGTCTTTTATACTCTTTTGCCTCCAATCTAGCCATTGTAAGGCATCCATATGAGATCTCTCCAAATCTACCCTTTTGGACGAGATGTTTGCAAAAAGAAGATCTCTTAGCCGTTGGGGATCGCCAAAGGAAAGTCTTCCCCATTTGGATCAAATCGTCCATACAATTATGATCCCGAGTTTCCATAGATGGTTTCTTCCATTTAGAAAGTCTTGGTTTGTCTCCTTGATTTCGCATCCTTGATTGATCTTAGTCACTAAAAATCTACAAGAATAATCCAGCTCGATGGCGTCCGTTGATATGCATCAATTAAGCTCAATTTGTATTCCTCTTGAAATTCTGATTCACGCTAGTGAAGTGCTTCTCTCGGAGCTTGAGTGTCATTCCAACGCCCGAGCTATCCCCACTCAACGTCCGAGCTCGAACCAGCATCTGAGACTCTCGGAAACAATATCTGAGCTAAATCCTTTTGCTAGATTCAATCCTATGCATCCCCGCACCAAAGGATAATCTGCAAAACAAGTAAATCACAGCATTATCTCAAAATACAAGAGTACTAGGATTGTTTTGTCAACTTCAAAACCGTTTAGGGATTTTTCTCAACAGGGCTTGCATCTTGTATTTAAGAGCGAAACAGTTGTCAACATTGTGCCCCTTCTCTCCCATGTGGTACACACATGTCTGGGTCTCGTCAAACCTTGCGAACCGAGGAGAATTTGCTCTAGGAGGCTCCTTTGCAACCAATCGGTTCTCCAACAGCATAGGTAGTAGTTTAGACAAAGGTTGAGGCGGTGGGGTGAAAACAGGTTGGTTTCTTTTTCTTGGTTCCAGCGGTTTAGGGGCAGTCCAAGAGGAAGCTCCTTAGGTAGGGGTAGGAGGTGAAAACTTTTTTTGGGTTTAGGTGGGTTAGGGACAAACGCCACTTCTCCAGTTTGCTCTCTATCCCTTTTCATGGGGTATTGGCGTCTAAAGGATGACTCGAATATCTTCTTCTCCTGCAACGCCCATTCATGACGTTTCGCTACCTTAATCAAGTGCGCGAACGTCCGACACCCAGAGGTGTTCAACTTGTCAAAGTATTCGAAGGGTAATGCTTTAAGGAAGAGGTCCACCAGCTCTTCTTCGGGGACGGGTGGTTTCACTTGCACGACCAAAGTTCTCCACCTTTGAGCGTAAGCGCGAACGGCCTCGTTCTTTCCTTTATCGGTCCTCAAGAGGTCTTACCTGGTAAGGGTCGTCATAGTATTAAACTTGTATTGCCGGAGGAATTCGTCCGCTAACTTGTCCCAATCGACGAGTCTTTCGGGTTCCAGCTTGATAAACCACGCCAAAGCTGCCCGAGATAGGCTTTCTTGGAAAGTGTTAACTAACAGCAGAATATTGTTTGAGAATTGAGACATGCGGCGCAGGTAGTACTTCAGATGCGCCTTGGGACATCCGGTCCCATTATACTTCCTTACAAAGTCGGGCTCCTTGTAATCGGAAGGAACCTCGATTTTTGTCGAATGGTGTTACTTTATCAAACCTCGAGAGCTCGTATCCTTGACTAGCCTAGCATTCCTCAATCTTAGCGAGTCTCTTGATTTCTTCCTCCATCTTGAGGGCTTGCTTCTCTTTCTTTTCCAAATCAATAACAACTAGAGGGTCCTTAGGTGGCCGCTTCGAATTTAGAGAGAGGTTCACCGTAAGGGTCGAGTTAGCACCTGTACCATCTGATGCGCTCGGAGGAGCTTGAGAATTCGGATCAATGGGATATCTCCCCTGACCGGCAATCAGCATTGCCTTCATCTCTGCCACCACGGTAGCTATCATGTTCATTTGATTCTCCAAATTACCCACACGAAGTGGGAGCTCTTCTTGCTCCATTCTTAGTAGGCGCATCTTGCTACGGGTCCTCGTGTTTATCGATCACCTTTTTTTCATGATGCTAATCAGTATCGAGAGCATTCAAAAATTTGAAAGGGTTGATCCGTGGTAATTGTATTTTCTATATGATGGTATGTATGCATGAAACACTCATAAAGAAAATAAGATGCATTTATTACAACTCAAAATATTCAAAAGTGTTCGAAAAGATAACAATATGCGGAACTAAATGGGGGAATGGATCTATCCGAGCCGAGGACGCTTGCATTCTTCTTGTTCCTCTGATCCATCAGAATCCCACAGATAAGGATCTTCTCCCTCTTCGGACATCCAAAGCTCCGGATCTTCAGGGATGTACGGCTCTACTCCCGGGACATACGGTACTATGTACTCGGGCACATAGGACTCCACCTCTTCAATGCGGGGAGATACGCACTCAAGTACGTATGACTCAACCAACGATCCGTGGTACTCCTTGAACTTCTGAATATACTCCTTGGAAGCCCTATGGATGTTAATCTCATTATCCGGATAATCCGGCCATTCAACTTGTTGCAACGGGGAATTCTTCAAGGCATGAAGGATAAGCTTGATTCGGGCCCGATAAAGCTTCTTCGCTTCTCTGGTGAGCTTTCCATGTACCATATCAAATGAAAAGATCTCGGGATAAACATCAGGTGGCACTTGTTGTAAAATGCCGAATTGTCTTACCACACGAATAGGATAATAGTCCATTGCACCGGTACATCCCAGTAAAGGAATAGAGCTATCATCAACGCCGGAAATGCGAGCCTCTAATATCTTGGGCCAAGTCGGATGCCATCGGATATGCTCGGGCTCCAAATCTCTCAATAGCTCAACCCATTTCTTGAAAGAGTGTTTATGTACGAGGGATTAGCACTTGAGAAAGGATTTAAGGGGATGAACATGTTCATTGATCTCATAACATCCTACCCGAAGTTGGAAAGTTTTATGTGAGAAACGAACCACGGGTGAAGTAGTCCGTTGGATGCTTGGAAAATGGCTTTCTTGGAAGTTTTAAAGCGGTTTAGAGAGAGGAAGGTTTCAGCTAGGATCATGTAGGAGTAGTTCCATCGGCAACAGGCTTGTCAAGCTATGTGGACTATGGAAGGGTCAAAAGTCGTCCTAGAAGTGGGAAATAAGACGAATGTAAAAAAAGCTAGAACGAACACCTTTCCCGATTTATGATTGGTTTCGGCGGATAGAGAAGAATAATTATAAAAAAGAAATGAGAAAGTGAATCTTCCGGAGTTGGATTTATAAACCTTCTCTATCTCGGAGGTTTTGAGACGGAGAAAGCTCGATAGAGAAAGGGTAGGATCCATATCTAGAGGGGGTTGAGCTATATGATCATCAAAATTGGCCCCGATGATAGCAGAGTACTCTTCGAGCGTAGTGGTCAATTCGAGGCCTTGGAAGTTGAAATTCATAGTGCGCATGTCCCATGTCTTGGCCAAAGCTTGAATAAGGGCTGGTTGATACTCGACTACGATCAAATCCACTAGTCGGCCCAAACGTCCTTCAACATATGCTTTGTTGATCGGATTGAGACAGTCCCACCATTGAGAGAGTTCTTTGCGAGGCACCGGGATGATATTGATATCTCCATTCCCCATGATCTAAAACATGCAAAATGATGATTCTAATGTCAATTACCACGAATTATGATGGATATGCATGAAATGTGATGCAAATGCGCTAACCAAATTCCATGTTATCTTTTGGTAACATGAGGGTCAACTACTTCCATTTGACTAAAATCACCCAAATGGGATAGTTATAGACCAAATCCCACCTAAAGATGACATGTAATTGATTATGATCGTTTAAGTGTAATCGGGGGAGAAAGTCACCATTACAATTTTGAACTTGATAACCCACGAAATTCACAAGTCTAATACAATTAAACTCAAAGAGATAGGATATAAAAGCATCTAAAGATGTTCGACGAACACATGTCGATGAAAAATATAAAGACAATCCAGAAAAGGTGCAATAAACCCTAAAAATGCCTCAAAGTCCAACTAAAATTAACTAGTCGAGGCGGTGTCCTCATCCGACGATATCTCCATTAACTCTGGGGTTTCATCATTTTCTTCATCATCGGAGGATATGACGATTATTTCCTTCTTCTTAATTGGAGAGTGATTTGGAATCGTCTTGATTATGCGAGGCTGCCTCATCAATTTCGCGTATAGCTCTTGGATTCTTTCTTTTCCTAGCTTGAGCTCCATGTGGCGTGCGCAATGTCTATAGTCACAGTTTTCACCACGGATGCGATTTGCGTCTATTGAGTTCCCTCCCATGGACAAATCTGAAGACTTGGAAGGTACCCGGCTCTCGGTCTTTGCGTCGAATGCTCCTTCTCTCCCATATGAACACATCGAGGACAATAATATGACCTTGGGGTGTCATCTAAAAAATTGACCTTCAACCCCATTCACTTAAACGATCTTACCAACCGATGTTACTCTTTTTTTTGGTTTTAGGTTTTAGGTATACCAACCTTCCATTCACATGCGCATGAGACAAGTGAGGTTTAACTCCAAAGAAATTAAAAAGGCTCGAGTATGGACTTAAAAAGGCTCCCGCAATACGAATGAATGAGCCGTCCACAAGCGCAATCAAACAACAAGTGGGTAGGATCATCAACTTCGCATAGCGAGCGGGATTAAATATGGTCAACCCCGGTGCAATCAAACAAAGGAGCTTTGCATACCAATCCCTATTTAAGGTGACCTAAAAGGGTGATTCGCGGCTTGGGTTTAGGCGCTTGTGTGTGCGGTGTCGTGATCCTCAAAATATGCAAAACATACACAGCAATTTATATCAAAACACCGCTTCAATATGTGCATAAATAAACATTCAAAACCCGAAACACCATATCTGCACAAAATTGGTTAGCATAGATGCCACCCTTTATAACTCCCATCTGCATCAACATTTAACACTTTTTGTTAGTGGACGTACCTCACCTTCAAGAGCATATGCAGAAAACAAAGTTATAAAAACACTCAACTTTTTATGGGCTTAAGTCCTCTTAATGATTTCGCAACCATTTGTTCCCCAGCTGAGTCGCCAATCTGTCGCGTTCCTCCTTCGGCGGACGAAGGTTAGAGGTTAACGAGCCGCGCTTCCGACCCGGTTGAGAAAGTGGATCTTGGCGCGCGGGTCCCTCCCGATACCCATTACTCGAATCGCGATGTGAAGAAAATTTCTATCGGGGTTGACCTTAGTGTGGTCGGGTAACATGTGCATAGTGTACATGCATATGGAGTCGCCACCGATCAATTTTTGGAGGGTATGATCGGGAACCCTATCAAGCGGTCGGGAGAAGCCGTTCGATTCTACGAGAACCGGAGATTTGGGTTCGGGGACTTGGTTACGCCGAGATTCTAATCGACGCCCTTTCGGTTACCGAAGTTGAGTGATTTTCTAACCTAAGAATTCATGCAAATAAAATTTAGGACGAGGTAGGCTCTAACAATCTAAGGTATCATGCAGACGGGAATTTGCTAACCTATCGGTCACAATCAAGAAGTAAAATATGCAGTCAAGATAATAACAATCAAATCAAACAATCAATCATGGCATGGCATGTATAAAAAGGTCATATCGACCTATAGAAAGGTCAATTTGATTTCCGGGGTAGTTTGGGAAAAATTTGGGGCCAAAGGCTTAGAAGGGTAAAACGGTCATTTTTGGAGTTTCGGGACCTAAAAATCACAAAATTGGGGTCGGACCAGTTGAATGTGACCATTTCCCATATTTTGTGGTTTTTCAGAATTTTTTGGAAATTTTCTAATTTTTTTGGAATTTTTGTTTATTTTCTAAAAAAGGGAAATTTTCCCGATCAATGTAAATCGATCCTTGAAATCTCGAAAATTTTCAATCTAGACTATAAGAGTCCTGAATCGACCTAAACATTTTTTAAAAATTTTTTGGGAAAGTCTGGAAATATTTATGAATTTTTTATGAATTTTAGTAATTTTTTGGATTTTTAGAAAATTTTTATTAATTTTTTATTAATATTTCGGACCGGGTCAACCCGACCCGGACCCGGTCGCACTCACTCGACACCAAAATGATGCCGTATCTATTTATTTCTAATTTTTTTGATTTTCTAAAACCAATTTCCTATTATCTGAAAATATAAAAAATAGACGGACGGCTGAGATCAATCCTGGAATCAATCTCGGCCGTCTGTCCATCCCGAGTCAAAACGACGCCGCATCCGGCCCACTAGTCTAAACGACGCTGCATCAACTAATATATGGACGGCCAAGATTAAACCTAAGACTCGATCCGAGCCGTCGACTCGCATATAACCAAAACGACACCGCATCAATTAAATGCATGAACGGCCATAATCTAACCTAGACTCGATCCGGGCTGTTCGTTCCTTCTAAAGACTAAAACGACGACGCATCTGCTCTATTGCCCGGAACGACGCCGCACGATACATAACCTAAACGGCACCGTTTCAGCATTTTTTATTTTCTAACTAATATACAGAATATTACAAAATACGAAAACAATAATCCAACGGCTGAGGATCAAATTCACCTAATTATCTCGGCGTTGGATAAGATCTGAGTCGGCTCGCTCGCGCCAACGGCCGAGCCGACTCGGATCCGAGCTGGACCACTCACCTCTCGCCACCTCAAACGCCGACTCTTTGACCGCGCCATGTCGGCTCGTCTTCTTCCTCGCGACGACGAGCGGACGGATGGCTAAGACTCTTCCAGCGAGATCTAACGGTGAGATCTTGCCGGAATGACGCGAAACCACCACCAATCGATTCGACTCGACGTCCAAATTAACATATTCCAAAATCAAAGCATTTCATCATCGGAATCCAAAGCTACGAACTACGCACAGTTAACCATCGTCAAGTTCCAACATGCAAACTAAAGCCAAATCAGAGCAATTCCATCACACACGATCATCACAGGGAACTCAAAGAACTTACCTCAAGCTCTGATCGAGCTCGCAGTGGTTAGGATTGCCCGGCCGATGTTCGACCGGACCGAGGAATGTTGGAAGTTCGACTCGGGCGATTCAGGCAAAATCAATGCAAAAAATAAGATGCGATCGTGGTTAGTGATGTTCCACAAGCAAAAGGCACACATCAATTGCAAGAATCAAGCTTGTGAAGGTGCGATGCCATGAATGCACAGTAAGAAGGTTCGAAGCTCGACTTACCGTTTCTAGAGATCTCAGGCTAATTGACTTGGTGCGATTGCTTCTTGGAGGTGCGGGCGAGCTTCTGGACTTGATCCACGAGCTCGATTTGGCCTGGATTGGCCGGCCGAGTGACGTACGGTTTGAACTCCGGTGAGTAACAATGGAGCTCGCGAGAGCTTCTCTCATTACTCGCTCTCTCTTTCTCTCTCTCTATTCTGTTACTCAGCAAGCACAAATGAGCCTCTCTCTAATTCGTGAAGCTTCCCAGCTTTTATATCAAGTTATCAAAACTTGGCGCGCACAATGAGCTTCACCGAATTGCTTTACACGTGGCCACACATGCCAATAGGTCTTTGGACGGTGACAGAATCGGTTATGATTCCGTCAAGGTCCGTTTGGCCCTCCGTCGATCACAAACGAGCACAAATTCCACTCGTTTTTGAAAATGTTGACTTTTTGTGCACCGGGGCTTTGAGTGGCTCGCCTGAGCTCCTCCAGCGACCATTGGCCGTGATCTCGGTAGCAATCCACGCGTCTTGACCCGAGAAACAAAATGCCCACATCAATTGATTCAATTAGGACCGATTAGCATGTCAATTTGGTTGTTGAATCTCGGCCTTTAAACCTGCAAATCGTGCAGTTGAGTTGGGGAAGATGACATCATTACGGACCGGTTCGCCCGGTCCGGCCGGTGATCGGACCGATCTGAACCGGTTCAGACTTAAAATTTTCAAAATTAATCAAAATCTACTGGGAATTTTTGCAATTAATCTCCAAAATTGAACTTAGGGGCTTGAATTCTATCTAGAAATGTGATTTTGCCCAAAAGTTCTCATCAATTTTTACAAAAACCCCAAATTTTTCTAAATTTGCAAATTGGGGAAAAGTTTAATTGGATGCCCAAATGATCAAATTGGATCAATTGCCCCTGCCAATCGATTTAGAATATGTGAAAACCTTAGGCAGCGGTCCAATTTTATCATGAAAGTCCCTAGATTAAAATTAATTTCAAAAATTAGAAATCCTAGGGACTAAATTGCAAAGATTTTGGGAATTTTTGTGCAATTCATGTAATTCGCGCAATTGGGGATGCAATTGATTAAAATGAAGTTGCAGGGGACTAAAATTGAATGTCTTAACTCAAGATGTGCAAAAAATGCAAATAAAAAGACTGAAATTGTATTTTTTATGCAAATTCAACTCTCGGTATTGCAAAGGAACACCTAAAATTGGATTCAATTTTTTATTTTTCTTGAGGTCAATATGAAGAGAGAATTAAAATAAAAATATGGAACATTTTTCTATATTTTTGTGACATCGGGAAGTATTTTTCATGAATTTTCTTGTATTTTCCTATTTTCCAAAAATAATAAAAAATGCGAAAAATATGAAAAATTATTTTTTGCTCAAAAATGGTTCCTTGTGTTTGGCCAAGGCTACCAAACTTGATTTTTCAATTTTTTGATTTTTTGTGAATTTTTGTGAATTTTTTAAGAAATAAAACTAAGGAAAACTTGATTAAAAATTAGGTGTCAACAATGCGGTGAACTTTTTGCTCGGATAGTAGATGGTCCGTTCTTTTCGATTCTTGGGGTGAGTTTGGGCAAGTAAAGTTCCCAAGGATTCATCATGAATTGTCGGATATAGAGTCAAAGGAACATTTGGAATTAGAGGTACCGATCTTGGTGGTTGTACCAAATATTCCTTGATCTTCTCGAATGCTTGTTGACATTCCGAATCTCATTTCACTTTTGCGCCCTTTTTAAAGAGCTTGAAGAAGGGCTTCACTGTCTCTGACAATTGCGATATGAATCTGGATATGTAGTTCAGCCTTCCAAGTAGACCCCTTACTTCTTTAATAGCGGAGGGAGTCCCTATTTCCCATATGGCTTTGATTTTAGAAGGGTCGATTTCAATACCGCGATCGCTTACGACGAATCCAAGCAGTTTTCCAGATCTGGCGTCAAATACTCATTTTGCGGGGTTCAGCTTGAGCTTATATTTCCTCGATCGATCAAATAATTTTCTTAATACTTGAACATGATCTTCTCCAAGCTTGGATTTGGCGATCATATCATCTACATAGACTTCCACCTCCTTGTGTATCATATCGTGAAACAGAGTCACGATAGCTTTTTGATATGTTGCCTCTGTATTTTTCAATCCAAAGGGCATGACCTTATAGCAGAAAATCCCCCATTGGGTGACGAACGAAGTCTTGATCTTGTCTTCTTCTTTTAGCATGATTTGATTATATCCGGAGAAGCCATCTATGAAGGAGAACAATTCAAATCCCGCGGTGCTATCGACGAGCACGTCAATATGCGGTAGGGGGAAATCATCTTTTGGGCTAGCTTTGTTCGGATCTCGATAGTCCACGCATATTCGGATTCTCCCACCCTTCTTCTTAACCGATACGATGTTGGTGACCCAATCAGCATATGGGACGGCTTCGATGAACCCCACTTTAAGAAGCTTCATTACTTCTTCTTTGATCTTATCGGATAATTCAGAGTTCATTCTTACGCATGGCTGGTTAACTGGTTTGAATGCAGGATCTATGGGCAACGCATGCTCTACTATGTATCTGTCCAACTCGGGCATGTCAGCATATGACCAGGCGAAGATATCTTGATATTTTTAAGCAATGCTGTCATTCTAAAAACGTCGGTTGTAGATAAGTGTTCCCCTATTTTCACCTCTTTAACACAAACTGAGTTTCCCGGATTAACAATAATAGGTTCTTCGGAAATAGGAGGTTTGGACTCTTCAAAACAATCTCATTCTCTCTTGATATCACTCACATCTGCTTCCTCTTCATCAATCTCATATGAATAGTCATCGAGCTGATCCGAGTCACATATTAACCTGTTATGCATGGGTGGGATGATATGCCCGAAATGCATCATGAAAGGTTAGTGTGCAAAAATGATAAAATCACGAAATGCATGACTTACTTTGACAAAAACATTTTTGAATTCCTTTTTGAAGGAAAAGAACAGGAAAGAGAACTAGTCCTTGATCTTTCGGACATCCTGGTTCTCAAAGTGTTATTTCAAAACCCAGGATCATATGGCGGATCAAGCCTCAAGTTACATGGTCAAGGTAATCGTCATCATCGGACCAATCCGTTGTTCCATATATCCTTAATAAAACTGGAGATGATTTTTATTGATAGATGCGATCGATGGCAATACAATACTGCACTTCTTGAATCACGAAATGAGATCCAAATGGTGCTTAAAAGAAGAAACAACTAAAAACTTCAGTCGTAAGAAACAAATGCATGAATCGAAATGCAGCGGAAGATAAAGTTCAGAAAGAGCCTTTTACTTAGGGGTGGGAAAGTCGTCATCGAGCCATTCAATGATCACATTTACCCGATTGTCCAGAAAAGGGTTGAATAAATCTGGTTCCGTAGCATCAGAAATATCGTCATCTTCCAGCCATTTACCTTCCTTGGAGAATACTTCGGATAAGGTATTCTCGAACATTTTCCCTTTAGCTTTCCATGCATCGTTGCCGATGAAACGACTATCCCGGTGTCCACGACATCCTTGGTCTCTATAACATTTGTTTCAACCTCAGCCTTGACCTATATCACGTCCTATTATTTCCTTATATCCCAGCCAACCTTGTGGTCATTTGAGTTAAGACTCAAGGGATTACAGATTCCCTAGCCATACTTCCCCAATCCGGTGCCAGGAATAAAACCATTTCTGAGGAGCACCTTTCCAGCAATAGTTGGAGGCTTAGATAATCCCGGGGCAGCTATCTTTGCATCGGTTGGTACGTGCTTAACGGATACGATGTCAAAGGTGTGATAGCTAAGCTCATCCTCCTTTAGGGGCTCGATGTAGGGAACTATTCCTTTCAAGGAAGCACGATGTCCCGTTCCATCGTGGATAGTGATCGGTTGGCCTCGGACCACAAATTTAACCTTCTAATGTAGAGAAGAAGGCACTGCTCCACACACATGGATCCACGGTCTCCCCAAGAGCGGGGTGAAAGCACTAGGGATATCCGAGCCACGAAATAGTATGGAGAAAGTTACCGGTCCAATGGAGACATCCAATTCGATCTCGCCCACCACGTTCTTAGGAACTCCGTCGAATGATCGGATAGTTGCTTTGGACGTCTTGATGATGTCTTCATTTATCCCCAAGCTCTTCAGAGTGCTCGGAGGACATAGATTAAAAGCTGAGCCATTATCAATCAAGACATGAGGTACCTCTTTTCCATGGCACCTTACGGCGATATAGAGAGCCTTGTTGTGAACACGCCCTTCTCTCGGGAAATCTTCATCCGAGAAAGAAATCTGATCCTTCGGAAGAAAGTCTCCCACGAAGTCTCCCGGCTAGACTTCGTTGATAGTCTTAGGAACGTGCACTTCATCTAGTACCTTCAGAAGGGCGTTCTTGTGTTTTTCCGAATTTTTGAAAAGGTCTAGCAAAGAGATTTGTGCGGGCATTTTCCGAAGTGTTGAGAAAAATCCCTAGACGGTTTTAATATTGACAAAACAATCCAAGTACTCTTGTGTTTTGAGATAATGTCGTGATTTACTTGTTTTACTGATTATCCTTTGGTGTAGGGAAGAACGGGATTGAATCTGGCAAAAGGACTTGGCTTAGATGTTGTTTATGAGAGTCTCGGATGCTGGTTCGAGCTTAGACGTTGAGCGGGGATAGCTCAAACGTTGGAATGATGCTCAAGCTGCGAGAGGAGTACCTCACGAGCAGTAATTAGAACCTCAAGAGGAATGCAAATTGAACTTAAGTGATGCATATCAACGGACGCCATTGAGCTGGATCATTCTTGAAGATTCTCGGTGACCGAGATCAATCAAGGATGCGGAAGCAAGAAGACAAACAAAGACTTTCCAAATGGAAGAAACCATTTATGGAAACCCGGGATCATAATTGTATGGGCGATTTGATCCAAGCGGGGAAGACTTTCCTTTGGCGATCCCTAACGGGTAAGAGATCTTCTTTTGGCAAAACATCTCGTCCCAAAGGTTAGATTTAGAGAGATCTCTTCTAGATGCCTTGCAACGACTAGATCGAAGGCGGAAGAGTATAAAAGACATATCGAAGGCAAAGGGAAAGAGATCGGCGTAAAGAGGGAAAAGTGTTCATAATTCCTAGATAGAGTGTACTCCATTTCAAACACACTTCTTAATTCATCCATTGTTATTGTGAGGAGGTGTACACACGAGTGTTGAGCGTTAGGTGTGAATTCATGCGTGTCAAGGAGATTACTGATCTGTAACCTCCGAGCATCTTACTAGTGGAATCCAGCCAATTGGCTATCGGTCCAAAAAGTGGACATAGGCTTAACCAAAGTCGAATCACTATAATCCCTCTGTGCGGTTTTCCTTATCTCTTACTCTGATCACTCTAAATATTTTGTGATAGATAAACCGCACACGAATAGCATGCATCGATCCTACTACAAATCCTGCATCAATTGAATTGCTTGATCATCCGAGATCTCTTTTTTACGCCGTGTGATCCGAATTCCGCAATAAAATCTTAAAATCACACTTTATCACCTATTTACCCCCCTCTAGGTGAAATCACTAGCCACCAACAATTGGTATCAGAGCAATGTGCTCATATTTTGTGAAGTGTCTTTACTTCCGAGCTAACAATCTTCATGGCTAGCAATGTCTCTCCTTCTTGGATCGAAGGTGGAAGCAACAACAGGCCACCATACTTTGAAGGAAAAGATTATAGCGATCGACGGATCAAATTTAAAGCATTTCTCGGATGCCAGGATCCTCAAATACGGGATGTCGTACAAAGAGGAGTAAATCCAACGACGGAGACTACAAGTGTAGGAGATAACACGACGGCTGCTCTAATTGCAACGGAGATAACCAAGAGAGATGCTCTTGATGCAAAGGCCATTTATTCATTTTACAGTGCATTATCTCCTGCTGAATATAGACGTATTGCAGATTGCTCTTCATCGAAAGAAATATGGGATAAGCTTCACGTCACCTATGAAGGAACAGACAGAGTAAAGGAGACGAAAGTCAACTTTCTACTCGGATAATATGAAGCATTCAAAATGAAGCCTGAAGAGACAGTGAAAGAAATGTTTGACAAGTTCATTGAAATAGTGAATAGTCTCACATATCACGGGCAACTAGTTTCTGGACCGATGAGAATCAACAAGCTACTCCGAGCTCTTACAAAGGAATGGGACAACATTAAAACTTCCATTCGGGAGACTCAAAGAATGTCTCCTTTGTCAATGGACGAGCTCATTGGAACTCTTCAATCTTATGAAGAAGAAAGAATCAATGATGAAACCACAACTAAAGGTAAGAAGTCAATTGCCTTAAAATCTAATGTTGATTATGATGTTTCTGATTCTGAAGTTGAAGATGATGAAGAGCTAGCACTCATGGTCAAGAAATTCGGAAGAATGGCTAAACAAGGTAGGAACTTCAAAGACAAAAAGGATCTCGGTCGATACAATCAGAGAAGATCATTTGAGACCAAAAATGAAAGTTAACAAATCATCTGTTACGAATGTAAGAAAAGAGGCCACGTCAAACCTAATTGCCCTCTATTAAAGAAGAAAGGCAAGGATGAGAAATCCAAGAAAGCATTGAAAGCAGAAACTTAGAGCGACACCGAATGTGAAAGTGATGAAAAATACACAAATGTCTGTCTAATGGCAAACTCGGATGATGATCTTGAGGTAACTCATACAACCATCCCTCCCGAAGTTTTTGTGTATATAGATAAGTTATGTTTAGAATACAAGGCTACTCTCAAAAGACTTTCCGAATTGAAAAAGGAAGTAGCTGTTTTGAAACAAAAGGATATTTCGCAAAAAGATAAAATCGGTTTTCTCGAAAAGGAATTTTGTCTACTAAATGAGAAATCCGATTCTATATCTTGCGAAAATGCGCAATTGAAATCAAAGGTGGAATCTCTTGAAAAGGAAAACAATTTCTTGAAAAAGGAAGGAAATCCTTTTGAGAAGGAAAACGTTTCCCGAAAAAAGGAAAAAGATTTTTTCGAAAAAAGAGAACTTCATTTTGAAAAAGGAAGTTTTGAAAATACAAAAAAAATTCACATCCAGTTCAAAAACTTTGCAAGATATACTTTCCATACAAGTTCCCTACTATAACAAGTCGGGACTTGGTTTTCAAAAGGAAAGTAATGAGAAAAATTATTTTCGAACGGTAAAAGAAAGACTCAAGCAGCGACCTTCTAAACGCGCTTACCAAAGTCATTTTAGGAAACAATTTGTAAGATTTGAAGGAAAACATCCCTCGGGATGTTCAAATTGTGGTGATCCTAAACATTCCAGGAGCTGTTGTTCAAAGATCAATCGACCAATATGTAACATTCATAGATATAGTTATACGGCTAACCTCAATGGACCCAAACAAATTTGAGTACCAAAGAAAAAGTGAGAATCTTTCATCATTGCAGGTACCAAACAAAAGGAGAAACAAATGGTACCTTCATAGCGGGTGTTCTAGACATATGATTGGTGACTCATCCATGTTCATTGATTTTGAAAAACTTGATGGAGGAAACGCTTCCTTTGGAGGCAACAACAAAGGAACGATTACCGACAAAGGAACTGTGAAGATTGGCAATTTACTCATCAAAGATGTTTCATTAGTCAAGAGTTTGAACTTCAATCTTATTAGTATTAGCCAATTATGCGATATTGGATACAAAGTTTCTTTTGCGGAAAACAAGTGCTCGTGTACAAGCCAAGACAACAAGTCAACATTTACTGGACGAAGCTATGGCAACATGTACCTTACGGACACATCCGAGAATGAAAAATGTTTTTTATCCGTCAAAGACGATCCAGAACTATGGTACAGGAAGCTGGGACATATAAGCTTCAAGCAAATCAACAAACTTTCCAAAAAGAAGCTTGTGAGAGGACTTCCAAATGCCAGATTTGAAAGGACGAAACTTTGCGAAGCATGCACACTTGAAAAGCAAGTAAGAAATTCCTACAAACCCATAAATGAAGTCATTACTATCCATGCTCTGCAACTGTTGCACATGGATATCTTTGGACCTACTCGAACACAGAGCATTGGAGGTAAAAAGTATTGTTTTGTTATTGTGGATGACTATACTAGATTCACATGGGTGTTCTTTCTTACTCACAAGAGTGATGCATTCTCATTCTTTAAAACATTTTCTAAGAAAGTTCAAAATGAAAAAGGTCATTCAATCACAAGCATCAAAACCGATCATGGAGGTGAATTTGAAAATCACTACCTTGCAGAATTCCGTGATCAAAATGGTTTTCAACACAATTTTTCTTCTTCATATACTCCCCAACAAAATGGGGTTGTTGAAAGGAAAGATAGATCTTTGCAAGAAATAACACGAACCTTTTTAATTGAAAGCAAAGCTCCACCCCATTTCTGGTCTCAAGCTGTTTCAACCGCATGTTACATTATCAATCGTGTTTTCCTCATACCATTGATTGAGAAAACTCCCTATAAACTCTACAAGGGAAGGAAACCAAATATTTCATATTTTCATGTGTTTGGTTGTAAATGTTATATTCTCAAGAATGCAAGTGATAGGACTGGTAAGTTTGATGAGAGATCAGATAAAGGGGTATTCTTGGGATACTTCACAACAAGTAAAGCATATCGAGTCTTCAACAAGAACTCTCAAACAGTTGAGGAATCAATGAATGTGAAATTTGAAGAAAAGCGGATTACTCGGACGAGGGATTATGAAGAAACAACAAGGTCCGAGAATCAAAAACCATCATCTGAAGAAGCAAAACCAGAAGAAACCACTCGGAACTTGGAAAACACTGCGCAAGGCACATCATCCGAAGATTCAAATGATGAAGACCTCATCGAGACCGAACATGACAAATCAAGTAGGAGCTGGAAATATAGATCCGGTCATCTCGCAAATCAGGTCATAGAAAATATAGATGAAGGGGTTAGAACCATATCCGGACTCAAAGATACGATAAATGCCTTTGCTCTAGTTTTCGAAGTTGAACCCAAAAGAATCGAAGAAGCTCTTGAAGATGAAAGTTGGATCGAAGCTATGCAACAAGAGTTACAACAATTCAGACTGAATGAAGTTTGGGAACTTGTACCCGAACTAAAGAATCATCCTATTATTGGAACCAAATGGGTCTTCCGGAATAAGTTGGATTACAAAGAAAAAGTAATCGGGAACAAAGCAAGGCTCGTTGCACAAGGCTACTCACGGGAAGAAGGAATTGATTACGATGAAACCTATGCACCGGTAGCAAGGCTGGAATCTATCGGATGGCTACTCGCTTACGCTTGCCATCATGACTTCAAGTTGTACTAGATGGATGTTAAAAGCGCATTCCTCAATGGATATATCAAGGAGGAAGTTTATGTCAAACAACCTCCAGGCTTTGAAGATCCTAAGAACTCGGATCATGTGTACAAGTTGAAGAAAGCTCTCTACGGACTGAAGCAAGCACTCCGAGCCTGGTATGAAAGGTTAAGTAATTTCCTTTCTGAAAAAGGTTTCGAAAAGGTAAAGTTGATACAACTCTATTTATCATAAGGGAAGGTAAAGACATTTTGCTCATCCAAATATATGTTGATGATATTATATTTGGCTCGTCTAACCAATATCTTTGTAAGAACTTCTCTCGGACCATGCGGAATGAGTTCGAGATGAGCATGATGGGAGAACTCAAATTCTTCCTAGGACTACAAGTAAATCGGACTAATCGGGGCACATTCATACATCAAGAAAAATATGCCTTGGAACTAGTGAAGAAGTTTGGTCAAAATAACTGCAAGAAAACAGAATCATCGATGTCTACTTCATCCAAATTGGATAAGGATGAACAAGGAAAACAAGGTTGATCAGAAGCTATACGGGAGCATGATTGGTTCTTTGTTATACCTTACTGCTTCTCGACCCGATATTATATTTAGTGTATGCATGTGTGTGAGATTTCAATCTGATTCTAAAGAATCTCATATGTTTGCTGTCAAAAGAATCATCAAGTATGTAGGAACTAATCCAAACCTAGGATTATGGTATCCCAAAACATCGGATCTTGTATTACATGGCTATTTAGATGCTGATCTTACGGGTTGTAAGTTGGATAGAAAAAGTGCTTCAGGCACTTGTCAACTTCGGGATCAATGCTTGGTGTCTTGGTTCTCCAAGAAACAGAACACCGTAGCTCTATCAACTGCAGAAGCCGAGTATGTTGCACTAGGAAGTTGTTGCGCTCAAATCCTATGGATGAAGCAACAACCGAAGGACTTTGGTGTTGAAGCTCACAACATGGAAATCAAATGTGACAACACAAGTGCTATCAACCTCACAAAGAATCCAGTTTCGCACTCGCGAGCTAAGCATATTGAAATCAAGCATCATTTTATTCGTGATCATGTGCATAACTATGATGTTAACATTCAATTTGTTGATTCTAAACATCAATTAGCTGACATATTCACTAAGGCACTTGACAAAAATACCTTTGAGTACATTAGACAAGAATTGGGTATAACCATGATTCCCATTTGAGCTGAGATCTAGACGGGAGAAATTTCCTCGGAACTTGAGAGTATCATCTGAAGACCTTCAGCAGCTCCAAAGCCCGAAAGTATCTTCGAAGGAACTTAAGGATCTCCGGAACTTAGAGAATCATCTGAAGACAACATCTTATGAGCAGACACGACAAAAGATTTGATCATTCGAAATCTTGGCGCGTAAGTCGTTTTTATTTTTGGCAACAAATAAGGTATGCATCAATACAATCTTCCTAAATATTCGGCAAATATTATGTGATTGTGCTGATTGTTCAGATTGAATATTTGATTGCCTTGATTGAAATTAAATTGATTGAGTCAAAATATTCTCAAAATATTTTTAAAAGAATTTTCTATTAGGATCAACTCTTACGGAATCTCTCTCTCTTTCTAAATCGAAGTCATCTCTTCAACTTTAAAAAGGGGTGGTCTTCACAATTGTTTTTCCCCAAAACCTTCTATAGTCTTCCATAGTCTTAGATTCATAAAACTATCAACGCCCTTCAATCCTCATGGACCCCAAAAAATCCCATCCTCAACAAACTGTCCCGATCTTTCTCAAAGTGATCTAGAGAATGATGATCACCTTTCCCTCAACGAGTTCGTTGAAAAAGTCAGAAAAGAAAGAATAGCAGTCATAAAAGCAAAACATGGAATGCTGGAAGAAGAAGACATCTATCATAAAGAGATGTTGGCAGAATACCATAACGCTCCGGTTGAAAATCGCGAAGAAGAAACTGCCGATCCAATGCCACCGACCGAAAGCTAAGGAGAAAAATCTCGGGGAGAGGACATGGAAACAGAACTAAGCATTGAGGAAGAAGAAATGAGTCAGAATAATGACTCTGGGCTGTTGGAGGATGTCCTATACTACCAGATCGAGATGAAGTACCAAATCATTGGAATGTACAATTTGTTTTTTCGGGAGACATGAGAAATAAGAGAAAGGCTAATGGAAGAGTTCGGTGCATTGGCACGGGAACTCTCAGAGAAAGCAAGACAA
The DNA here is from genome assembly GCF_020921035.1 of Rhodamnia argentea. Classification (NCBI taxonomy): domain Eukaryota; kingdom Viridiplantae; phylum Streptophyta; class Magnoliopsida; order Myrtales; family Myrtaceae; genus Rhodamnia; species Rhodamnia argentea. Next base: position 21,390,156 of record NC_063154.1, read on the forward strand.
ATCCTCTTCAAAACCGACAGATTAACCAAGACGGTGGATATACTTCGGGAATCCATCAACCAAAAGCTAGAAGAATTATCAAAATTGGTGCTGATGAAATTCCCATAAGACTTCATACTATCCACAGCACCACGTAGCTCCTTACAACCAACGGGGAAGGAATTTGACCAGCATTCTGAACTGGAAAGATCTCTCACCGCCAAAAGAGCTGCCTTTTATCTTGAAAGGAAAATAAGGTTGGCCAAAGTTGTTAGGAAGACAATTCTTACAACTCGACAGAAAGAAGATGATGAGGAATCTGTGAAAGCCTTGATAAGGCACAATGGGTTCGTCTCTGAGCAAGAAGTGATCGAATATGCAACCAAGCCAACCAAGGAAGAATTAAGGAAGGCCTCACTACAAGGAGTTCAAACCGATAACGAGTTGAATCTAACCGATTTCCACATTCATGATCTTCTTTACTTCTGCAAGGAAAATGAGCAAGACTTTGCTCGAGCGGAATGTGCAAGAGCAGTGGTGGAAGAATGTAAATTGGATCCAAGTTATATCTTGACCGGAATACAGGCTCTTGAAAAGATATCTACGGAGATAAACGGGGATATCGTTGTTGACACACGATTTTTAATCAATTTTCCATTAGTTTTATTTTCTAAAAATTCCCAAAAATTCAAAAAAAATCAAAAAATTAAAAAAAAAATATTGGAAGCCTTGAGCAAGCTTAAGGAATCAATTTTGAACAAAAATAATTTTTCATATTTTTCACATTTTTTAATATTTTCGAAAAATAGAAAAATATTAGAAAATTCATAAAAAATACTTTTCGAGGTCACAAAAATATAGAAAAATACCCAATAATTTTATTTTAATTCCCTTTTCATATTGACCTCACAAAAAATCGAAAATCGAGTTCAATTTTAGGTGTTTCTTCACAATGCCTAGAGTTGAATTTCCATAAAAAATACCAATTGAGTCTTTTTATTTGTGATTTTTGCACATTTAGAGTCTTGACATTCAATTGCAATCCCTTTGAACTTCAATTTGATCAATTGCACCCTCAATTGCACGAATTGCGCGAATTAGGTAAAATCCCCAAAATATTTGCAATTTAGTCCCTCAACTTACCAATTTTTGAAATTACTTTTAATTGGGGGACTTTCTCTACAAAATTGGACTACCCCCTAGGGGTTTCACATATTCTGAATCAATTGGCATAGGTCACACGGTCCAATTTGATCGATTAGATGTCCAATTGAACATTTTCCCTAATTTGCAATTTTGAAAAATTTGGGGCTTTTGCATAAATTGATGGAAAATTTTGGGCAAAATTGCATTTCTAGATAATATCTAGGCCCCTAAGTGCAATTTTGAGGTTTAATTGTGAAAATTCCCCGCCGATTTTGATTAATTTTGATTAATTTTGGAAATACATTGTGCGAACCGGTTCGGACCGGTCTGACCGCCCGTCGGACCGGTCGAACCGGTTCAAACAATGTCGTCTTCTTCCTCAGGCCTGTGCCATTTGCAGATTCAACGATAGACTTTGGCGATCAAATTGACGACCAATTCGAACCTTATTGAGCTAATTAACATGGGGGTTTTGTTTCGCAGGTCAAGATGGTCGATTGCCATCACCGGCACGGCCAATGGCCGCCGGAGCGCGGCGGAATCAACGGTCAAAGTCGCGGGCGTCCGAAAGTCAACATTTTCAAGTTTAAGTGCAATTCATGCTCGCTTTGGCTCGACGGAAGCCCTAACGGACTTGGACGGAATCCTAATGATTCCGTCACCGTCCGGTGAGCCAAAAATCACGTGATTACACGTGAGAACCTCTCGGCCAGCTCACACCCGATGCGCGCAAATTCAAACGGGGTATAAAAGGCTGGGAATCTTCGAGAACAAGGGGAGGAGGCTCATTTGGCTCGCTCAAATAACAGAATAGAGAGAGAAAGAGAGAGAAAGGGGGAGCGAGAAGCTCTGGTTGTCGCCATTGTTGCTCGCCGGAGTTCAAGCTACTGATTCTTCGCCCGGTCGAGTCGGACCAAATCTAAGCCACGGATCAAGTCGAGAAGCTTCATTCAAGATCAAGGAAGCTATCGCGCCAGCTCAATCACACTACAACCTCCGGAATAGGTGAGTCGAGCTTTCAATCTCCCTACTGTGCGACTTTGGCATATCACTTCCTCGTGCATGATTTCTTAAATTGCCGTGTGCCTTTTGATTCTCGAACACCTCTGACCATCATCGCACTCGATTTTTGCATTGATCTCATTTGAGCACCCCGAGTCGAACTCCCTACCTGGTTCGGTGCGGCCGAGCACCGGCCGGGCGTCCCTAGCCCTCGCGAGCTCAATCGGAGCTCGAGGTAAGTTCTCTAAGCTCTCTGTCATGATCGTGTATGAAATAATTGCGCTGATTTGGCCTTGATATGCTTGATTGAATTTCGAGTTGGTTATCTATGCGTAGCTTATATCTCTCGATTTAGTCGGTGAAATAGTGTGATTTTTAGATATATTAATCTAGACGTTGAATTGAATCGATCGGCGTTGGCTTGAGGTCATTCCGGCGAGATCTCACCATTAGACCTCGCCGGAGGAACCTCGGCCGTTCATTAGTCGTCGTCGCGAGGAAGAAGATGATGCAGACGTGGCGGTCAACATGGTCAATAGTCCGACGTGTCGAGCGCCGGTTGGTCCAACTCGTCGGCGACTCGGCTCGGTTGTTGGCACGGATGAGCCGAGTCGGATCTCATCCGACGGCCCAAATTATTAGTTGAGTTTGATTCTAGGCCGTTGGATCTTCATTTAGTATTTTCGAAAATTTGATATATTAGATAGAAATTAGAAAATAGTGAAACGGTGCCGTTTAGTTAATATCCGAGCGACGTCGTTTGGGCTTTGAAGGAATGAACGGCCTGGATTGAGTCCTAGATTAAATCGTAGCCGCTCATTTGTTTAATTGCGCGACGCTGTTTAGAATAGAGGTCAAAAGCGTCGTCGTTTTAAGACTTAGGAAGGATTCAACGGCCCGGATCAAACCCGGAATCAATCGTGGTCGTTCGGTGTATTAAAGGGTGCAGCGTCGTTTTGGTTATAGATGAGTGAACGGCCCGGATCGGGTCTGAAGTTTAATCGCGGCCGTCCGTATGTTACATCGATGCGACGCCGTTTCGTTTAGTGGAAGATAGACGGCCGAGATTGATTCCGGAGCCGATCTTAGCCGTCCATTTCATTTTATATATACGAATATTAGGAATTAATATTAGAAAATAATAAAAAAAATTAGATAAATACTAGGCGGCGTCGTTTTGATGCCGAGAGAGTCTGCGAGCGGTCGGACCGGGTTGACCCGGTCCAGAAATATAATAAAAAATAATAAAAATAAATAAAAAAATTCCAAAAAAAATAAAAAAATTCATAGAAAATTCATAAAAATTCCCAGATTTTCCCAAAAAATTTCTAAAAATTTCTAGATCGATTCGGGACTCTTTTAGTCTGGATCAAAAATTTTGAGACTTCGAGGGTCGATCTATGTCGATCCGGAAAATTTTCAATTTTTTAGAAAATAAATAAAAAAATCAAACAAATTAGAAAAAATTAGAAAAATTCTAGAAAATCACAAAAAATGGGAAATGGCCACATTCAAGCGGCCCGATCCCGATCCTTCTAGGCCTTCCGCCCCAAATTTCCCCAAACCACCCCGGAACCCAAATTTGATATTTACGTGGGCCGATAGGGCCATATTAGACTTTTCCACTTGATTGGTCAATTAAATTGATTGAGATTATCTTGATTGCACATTAAATTTCATGATTGTGATTGTTAGAGTAGAAAAATCCCGTCTGCATGAATACCTTAAGATCGTTAGAACCTACCTCACCCAAAATTTCATCTGCATGAATTCTTAGGTTAGAAAATCACTCAACATCGGTAACCGAAAGGGCGTCAATGTAAATCTTGGCGTAACCAAGTCCCCGGACCCAAATCTCTGGTTCTCGTAGAACCGAATGGTTTCTCCCGACCGCTTGGTAGGGTTTTCCAATCATACCCTCAAATAAATTGATCGGTGGCGACTCCAAAATGCATGTACATTTTGCACATGCCACCCGACCACACCGAGGTCGATCTCGATAAATTTTTCTCTCACATCGCGATTCGAGTAATAGGTCTTGGGAGGGACCCGCGATCCTAAAGATCCCGTTGACAACCGGGGTCACCTATATAAAAAAGGATCGGCTCGTTAACCCTACTCGCTTTCGACCGGGGACGAAAATTTTTCGGGAGGGTCGCGACAGACCGGCAACTCCGCTGGGGATGGAATGGTTGCTAAGCCATTAAGAGGACTTAAGCCGATAAAAATGTTGAGTGTTTTCTAACCCCGTTTTCTGCAGATGCTCTTGAAGGTGAGGTACGTCCACTAACGAAAAGTGTTAAATGTTGATGCAGATGGGAGTTATAAGGGGTGGCCTCTGTGCTAACCCTTTTGATGCAGATATGGTGTTTCGGATTGTGTGTTTATTTATGCACATATTGAAGCGGTGTTTTGAATATAAACTACTGTGCATGTCTTGCATATTTTGAGGATCACGACACCGCACACCCAAGCGCCTAAACCCGAGCCGTGAAATCACCCTATAGGTCGCCATAGATAGGGATCGGTATGCGAAGCTCCTGTGTTTGATTGCACTTGGGTTGACCACATTTGATCCCGCTCGCTATGCAAGATTGATGATCCTACCCACTTGTTGTTTGATTGCGCTTATGGGCAGCTCATCGATTCGTATAGCGGGAGCCTTTTTAGGTCCATACCCGAGCCTTTTTGATTTTTTTAGAGTTGAACCTCACTTGTCTCATGCGCATGTGAAATGGACGGTTGATATACCTAAAATAAAAAATTAAAAAAAAAGAGTAACATCGGTTGGTAAGGCTTTTTACCCTCTTTATTTTGAACTTGTAAATTTAAATTTTGCATATCATGCATTTTCATAGCATATCATCATAATTTGTAAGATCGTTTAAGTGATCGGGGTTGAAGGTCAATTTTCCTTTTTAGGATAGATGGCGCCTCGAAGTCATATTGATTACCCCGATGTACTCACATGGGAGCGAAGAACCATTCGACGCAAGGACCAAGTGCCCGCTACTTTTCGAGTCTTTGGATTTGTCCATGGACGGGAGCTCAATGGACGGAACCGCACTCGTAGCGAGAGTTGTGATTATACTCGTTGTGGACAACATTTGGAACTCAAGCGCGAAAAGGAGAGAATTTGGGAGTTGTACATGAAATTGGCGAAGAAGCCTCGTGCAACTAAGACGTCCCCAAAGCACTCCCCAATTAAGAAGAAGGAGGTCATCACCATATCCTCCGATGATGAAGAAGATGTCAAGCTTCCTGAGATAGTGGAGATCTCATCGGATGAGGACACCATTTCGATTGCCTAGTTTAGTGCGACTTTGGGGCATTTCTAGGATTCATTACATTTTGAGTCGATTATGTATGTTCCATTCACATGTACTTGTCCGAACATCTTTAGATGCTATCATGTTCTATCTCTTAGGACTTTATTGTATTAGACTTATGAATTTCGTGGGTTGTCAGATTTTGAGTTGTAAAAAGCGACTTTCTACCCCGATTACACTTAAACGATCCTAATCAATTACATGCTATCTTTGGGTGAGATTTGGTCCATAACTACCCTATTTGGCTTATTTGGGTCAAATGGGAGTAGTTGACCCTCATGTTACCAAAAGATGACATGGAATTTGGTTAGTGCATTTGCATCACATTTCATGCATATTCATATTAAATCTGTGGTAATTGACTTTAGGATCATCATTTTGCATTTTTAGATCATGGGGAATGGAGATATCAAAGTCATCCCGGTACCACGCAAGGAGCTTTCTCTATGGTGGGATCGCCTCGACATAATCAACAAAGCATACGTTGAACGGCGTTAGGGACGATTGGTGGATTTGATCAAAGTTGAATATCAACCGGCCCTCATTCAAGCGTTGGCCAAGGCATGGGATATGCGCACGTTGACATTTAATTTCCAAGGTCTTGAACTGATTCCTACGCTTGAGGAGTATTCCGCTATCATTGGGGCCAAGTTTAATGATCATATAGCTCAACTCCCTCTTGACATGGATTCTACTCGCTCTCTATCAAGCTTTCTTCATCTCAAAACCTCTGAAATAAAGAAAGTCTATAAGTCCAACTCCGGCAAATTCACATTCTCATTCCTTTTTGACAACTATTCCTCCCTACCCGCCGAAACCGGTCATAAATCGGGAAAAGTGTTCATTTTAGCCTTCTTTGCATTCGTCATATTCCCAACCTCTAGAACCACTTTTGACCCTTCCATAGTCCATATAGCCAGACAAGCATGTTGTCGTTGGAATTATTCATACATGATTTTAGCTTAGACCTTTCTCTCCCTAAACCATTCCAAAACTTCCAAAAAGGCCGTTTTCCAAGCATCCAATGGATTGCTCCACATGTGGTTTACATCTCATATAAAGACCTCCAACTCCGAGTGGGGTGTTATGAGATCAACGAGCACGTTCACCCTCTTAAATCCTTCCTCAAGTGTCAATCCCTCGTACCCAAACACTCGTTTAAAAAATGGGTTGAGCTATTGGATAACTTGAAGCTTGAGCATATTAGATGGCGTTTGACTTGGCCTAAGATTGTGGAGGCTCGCATCATTGGTGTTGAAGATAGCCCCATCCCCTTCTTGGGGTGTACTGGTCTTGTGGCATATTATCCCATTCGTGTGGTGAGGCAATTTGGAGTTTTGCAAAAAGTGCCACCGGATGTTTGTCCTAGGATTTTCTCATTTGACATGACACGGGGAAAGCTCACAAAAGAAGCAAAGAAGTTGTATCGGGCTCGGATCAAGCTCATTCTCCATGCTTTGAAGAACTCCCCATTACAACAAGTTGAATGACCGGATTACTTAGATGATGAGATGAACATCCATAGGGCTTCCAAGGAATACATTCAGAAGTTTAAGGAGTATCGTCAATCATTAGTGGAGCCGTATGTACCCGAGTGCGTATCTCCTCGTATTGAAGAGGTGGAGTCCTATGAGCACGAGTACATAGTACCGTATGTCTCGGGAGTGGAACCGTACATTCCCGAAGATCCGGAGCAGTGGGTGTCTGAAGAAGGAGAAGACCCTTACCTGTGGGATTCTAATGGATTAGAAGAGCAAGAAGAGTGGAAGCGTCCTCGACTTGGATAGATTCATTCCCCCATTTATATTTTACATACTTGTTATCTTTTAAAACACTTTTGAACAGTTTGGTTTGTAATAAATGCATATTATTCCTTTTTATGAGCATTTCATGCATACATATAGAAAATGCAATTACCATGGATCAACGTCTCCAAATCCTTCAAAGTTCTCAATACTGATTTGATGTTCTGAAAAGCAGGTAAGTGATAAACACGAGGACTCGTAGCAAGACGCACAAATTGAGAATGGAGCGGGAAGAACTCACACCTCGTGTGGGTAACTTGGAGAACCAGATGAATATGATAGCCACAATGGTGGCAGAGATGAAGGCGATGCTGATCGTTAGTCAGGGGAGATATCCCGTTGATCCGAATCCCCAAGCCCCTGTGGGCTCGTCCGATGGAACAAACGCTAATCCGGCACTTGCCGCCAATCCCACTTTGAATCCGGAGCGACCGCCTAAGGACCCTCCCATTGTGATTGATCCGGAAAAGAAGGAGAAGCACGTCCTCAAAATGGAAGAGGAAATTAAAAGGCTTGCTAAGATCGAAGAATGCCCGGCAAGTCAGGGGTATGAGCTTTCAAGGTTTGATAAAGTAGCGCCATTTGAAAAGATTGAGGTTCCCGCTGATTACAAGGAACCAGATTTTGTGAGGAAATATAATGGGACCGGGTGTCCCAAGGCGCACTTGAAGTATTATCCGCATCGAAAGTCTCGGTTCTCGGATAACATCCCACTAATGGTTAACACTTTCCAAGAAAGCCTATCTGGGGCAGCCTTGGCGTGGTTCATTGAGTTGGAGCCGGAGAGGCTCACCAATTAGGACAAGCTGGCCGACGAGTTCCTTTGGCAATACAAGTTTAACACCACGACTACCCTCACTAGAGAAGACCTTCTGAGAACCGTAAAAGAAAAGAATGAGGTTGTTCACGCAAGTAAAACCGCCCGTCCCCGAAAAAGAATTGATAAACCTCTTCCTCAAGGCGTTGCCTTTCGAATATTTCGACAAGCTGAACACCTCTGGGTGTCGGACGTTTACGCACCCGATCAAGGTGGCGGAACTTCACGAATGGGCACTAAGGGAGAAGAAAATACCCGAAGCACCTTTCGAGCGCCAATACCCCTTGCGAAGGGACAATAGAGAGCAAACCGGAGAAGTGGCCTTTGTCCCAAACCCGCCTAAACCCAAAAATTTATCGCCTTCAACACCTACCCAAGGAGCTTCTTCCTAGACTACTTCCAAACCACGAGAACCTAGAAGAAGGAACCAACCTGTTTTCACTCCATTACCCCGACCCTTATCCAAACTACTACCCATGTTGTTGGAGAATCAGCTAGTTGCAAAAGAGCCACCTAGAGCTCATCCTCCAAGGTTCCCCGGGTTTGATGAGACCCGGACATGTGTGTACCATATGGGAGAAAGGGGGCACAACGTGGACAACTATCTCGTCTCAAGTTCAAGGTACAAGCATTAATCGATGGTAAGATTTTGGAGTTTGATAAGACTGAACCGAATGTGCAACAAAACCCACTACCGGAGCATCACGAGGTGAATGCGATTTTTGAAGGTGAAGAGGAAAATACTCTGGAGTTCATAATGGATATGCGTAAAATGCAAGACATCCTGGCATTGGCTTCACAATACCTGGAAGGAGAGAGTATTTCCCATGAACAAAAGGAGTCGTATTTAGAAAAGCTAATCAATTTGGGCGTCATAGGAAGAATGGAAGATGTCGCTTTTAAAGGAACGTATGTGGCTATGGACATGGTATCCGAGGAATTCACGATGAAAGCTACGAGGGGAGGTATCCGCAAAATACCCTCGGGATATTTGATGAACGTCAAAGATGATAGGGAAATTGAAGAGATAGACGAGTATGAACTCCGCCTTGAAAAGGCCCGCCAAGGTGATAGAAGATTTTTGCAAAAGGCCCTCAAAAGAGGCGAGATAGTTGATAACCTCGGAGAGGATAGTGGAGGCTATAATTTCAAAGTTACGTATTCGGCACCCCCAAGTTCTTTCGTCGATTCTGGAGATATAGTTCCCGAGGGCTGGGGCGGTATGGATGATCTCAAGAGTGAAGAGTTCGTGGGGACAATTGACGAATCCAAGGATCAAGAAGTTCCTCGGGAGGAACGGGGAAGTCGGGAGGTCGATATGCGACTTTCCAATTTGGAGACTCATATACGTCATTTAACAAACATGGTGGCGGATTTGTCGCAATCGATGGCAAAAAATAATACCACGGTGGTTGAGGAGAATATGTAGATTCCGGAGATACGGCGGGCCATGGAGACGCAAAACCGAAAGATCGCCCTTCTACAAGAGCAAGGTGATGACGTGTCAAGGAAGATGGACGAGTTGAAAGAGCTAATTACGCCACTTATTCGAGCTGGAAATATTCCGCCCCAAGGCGTGAATCTAAGGGTGAATTTCCGCATAAAATATAATGGTGCTTGGATGTCCTCGGCGCATATCTCATATTATCTCCGCCAAATGGTTGGCCATCATGAAGATGACGAAATGCTAATCCGGAATTTCGGACATAGCTTGACGGGCCCCGCACTAGTGTGGTTCCAATCAATCGACCTAGACCGGGTCCCAAGTTGGAAAGATCTATCGGAGAACTTTATACGGCACTTTGAAGCTGGGATCAAAGGGTACTTTACTAAGGCTAATTTGTTGAACATCAGAAAAAGTGAAGACGAGAGTTTTGAGCTCTTTGCTAGGAGGTGGAAGAAACATGCTATGATGGTGCAACCACCACTGTCGAAAGGGAGATCTTTGGAGTTCGTGCTTAAGTCGCTTCCGGCAGAATATTTTGATTCCATGTACGCATACACGTATTCTTCATTCCAACATTTGGTGGAGATTGGCATGAGGATTGAGGGAGTAATCCCGAGAGTTAGAAGGGAAAGGCAAAGGCGTCCGGGTGAAGAAAACGCCATGCCGGTAAGGCCATATCCAGAACATAACCCCAATGACATCCATGAAGATGAGATGATCGGAATGGTAGATACTCCGATTCGCTTTGTCATTGATCTGAATAAGGTGGATAATTGGGAAACATCCGCCTCGGAAAAACCATCAACGTCTAAATCACCACAAGAAGAGATCATACCGGTGAGATTAAATTGCCGCCCGTGGAAGAGTATAACTCGAGGGCGGTTCACTGGGATTATGGAACGGGCGAGATTGACGCCATAATGAGATCGGGAAGATGTTATCCACCAAGAGAGGCGGAGCTCGAAAAGAAAGTCCTAACTGCGGAAGAAGTTGAGAAGTTGCAATCGGTCGTCAGAACCAATGAATATGAGGTCGTCAACCAACTGCGGAAAATGCCTACACTGATTTCCTTATTAGATCTCTTCAAGAATTCGGAAAAGCACAAGAATGCCCTCCCGAAAGTACTAGATGAGGTCCATGTCCCGGAGACCATTAACGAAGTTCAACTAGGGGATTTGGTGGGAGCTATCCTCTTGAAAACCAGATATCCTTTTCGGATGAAGATTTCCCAAAGGAAGGGCGTGTGCATAATATAGCTCTTTATATTGCCGTGAGGTGCCATGGAAAGGAGGTTCCCCACGTCTTAATTGACGACGGCTTGGCCTTTAATCTCTGCCCCCTGAGCACTTTGAGAAGCTTGGGAATAAACGAAGATTTCGTCAAGACATCCAAGGCCACTATCCGGTCATTTGACGGAGTCTCCAAAAATGTGGTGGGGGAGATTGAGTTGGACATTGCCATTGGACCGGTAACATTCTCTATACCATTCCAAGTGTTGGATATCCCTAGCGCCTTCACCTTGCTTCTTGGAAGACCGTGGATTCATATTTCGGGAGCGGTACCTTCCTCCCCGCATCAGAGGGTAAAATTTGTAGTCAAAAGCCGGTTGATCACCATCCATGGCGAGACAGGGCATCGCGCTTCTTTAAAAGGGATGGTCCCATACATCGAACCCTCAAAGGAGGAAGAGCTGAGTTATCATGCTTTTGATATCGTATCCGTCATGCACTTACCATCCGACGTGAGAATGATCACTCCAAGATTGTCGAAACCCGCTACCATGGCGGGAAGAGTGCTACTCTCAAATGGTTTTATTCCAGGTGCTGTATTAGGGAAATACGGTCAGGGGATCCGTAACCCTTTGAATTCGAGCTCTAATGACCATAAGGTAGGTCTGGGCTATAAAGAGATAGTAGGGCACAATACAGGTTGAGGCCGAGGTCGAAACAATCGTTACGGAGACCAAGGAGGCCGTAGACACCAAGGTGGCCGTTTTGTAGGCACCGATGCATGGAAAGCTAGAGGGAAGATGTTCCTAAACCCCTTATTTGAGGTGCTCTCTAAAGGAGGCAAATGGTTGGAAGATGAGGATATTTCCGAAGATGCGGAACCGGACTTATTCAACCCGTTCCTGGATAATCGGGTGCACGTGATCATTGAGTGGCTGGAAGATGATTTCCCCACCCCGGAGTAAAAGGCTCTTTCTAAACTTTATCTTTTAATGCATTTTGATTATTGCATTTGTTTTTAAAGCTTTTCACTATTTTAGCACCCTTTGGGTCTCATGTTGTGATCCAAGAAGTGCAGTACTATATTACTTTTAGTTGCATCTATTAATGAAAGTCATCTCAAGTTTTATTACGGACATGTGGAATAACGGATTGGTCCGATGATGACAATTGCTTATATTGTAAAACTTGAGGCCCGATTCGCCATATGATCTTGAGTTTTAAAAAATGGCTTTTTGAGAACAAGGATATCCGAAAAATTGTGGACTAGTTCTCTTTTCTTTTTCTTCAAAAATTGAATTCGAAAAATGTTTTCATGTTAAAAAAGATCATGCATTCTTTAATTTTGTCATCTTTGAATACTAACCTTTCATGATGCATTTCGGGCATGTTATCCCACCCATGCATAACAGGTTAATATGTGACTCGGATCAGCTCGATGATTATGCATATGAAATTGATATAGAAGAGGCTGATGTGAGCGATATCAAGAGGGAATGGGATTGTTTTGAAGAATCTAAGCCTCCCATCTCTGAAGAACCCATCACTATTAATCTGGGGGATTCTACTTGCGTCAAAGAAGTGAAAGTGGGAGGACACTTATCTGCAGCAGATGTTTTAAGAATGACAGCGTTATTCAAGGAATATCAAGATATTTTCGCCTTGTCATATGCTGACATGCCGGGTTTAGACCGTGAAATAGTGGAGCATACTCTGCCTACAAACCCTGCTTGCACACCGGTTAATCAACCATCCAGGAGAATGAACCCCGAATCGGCAGATAAGATCAAAGAAGAGGTGATGAAGCTCCTTAAAGTTGGATTCATTGAGGCTGTCCCATATGCTAATTGGGTCGCCAACATCGTACCAGTTAAGAAGAAGGACGGAAGAATTAGAATATGCGTGGATTATCGGGACTTGAACAAAGCTAGTCCGAAAGATGATTTTCCCTTACCGCACATTGATGTGCTTGTCGATAGCACTGCGGGTTTTGAAATATTCTCCTTCATGGATGGATTCTCAAGATATAACTAGATCATGTTGAAAGAAGAAGATAAGATCAAGACCTCATTCACTACACAATGAGGGATCTTTTGTTATAAAGTCATGCCTTTTGGACTGAAAAATGCGGGGGCAACATTTCGGAGAGCTATGGTAACCCTTTTTCATGACATGATACACAAAGAGATGGAGGTTTATGTGGATGATATGATCGCCAAGTCCAGACCTGGAGAAGATCATGTCCAGGTGCTGAAAAAGTTATTTGATCTATTGAGGAAATACAAGCTCAAGCTGAATCCTGCGAAATGCGTATTTGGCGCAAGATCGGGAAAACTGCTTGGATTTGTCGTGAACAGTCGTGGAATCGAAATCGACCCCTCCAAGATCAAAGCCATATGGGAAACATGGACTCCTTCTACTGTTAAAGAAGTGAGGGGTCTACTTGGAAGATTGAATTATATATCCAAATTCATATCGCAATTGTCAGAAACGGCGAAACCTTTTTTTAAGCTGCTGAAGAAAGGCGCGAAAGTGAAATGTGATTCAGAGTGTCAGCAAGCGTTTGAGAAGATCAAGGAATACTTGGTACAACTCCCAAGATCGGTACCACATATCCCTAACATTCCTTTAACTCTATATCTGACGGTTCATGATGAGTCCTTGGGAGATTTATTAGCCCAAATTGACCCCAAGGATCGAAAGGAACGGGCCATTTATTATCTGAGCAAAAAGTTCACCACATCCGAAGCTAAGTACTCGTCGGTGGAAAGAACTTGCGTAGCATTGGTTTGGGTCCTCCATAGATTGAGGCAGTATACATTGCACTATCATATCCAATCGGTCACCGAGAATGACCCTATCAAGTACCTTTTGGAGAAGCCAGCCTTATTAGGAAAAATGGCCAAATGGCAAGTACTCCTTTCAGAGTTTGACATTAGAACCTCTCCTCAAAAATCTGTCAAGAGAAGAGCAATTGCTGACATGCTAGCTGAAAATCCTCCTAAAGACGTTTCAGAGCAAAACAAGGGAGGTCAAATTTTGAACATATCTGAAGACAAATGGACAGTGTACTTTGATGGCATAGTGAATCTCATTGGATCAGGTGCTCGGGCAATCTTAATATCCCCTGAAGATCAACATTATCCAGTTTTGGCTAAGTTGGTATTCCCATGCACCAACAACATTTCTGAATATGAAGCCTACATCCTTGGACTACAATTGGCCATTTCATTAAAAGTGAAGAAGCTATTGGTATATGGAGATTCCATGCTAATCATTTTACAAACTCAAGAGGAGTGGAAGACAAAGGATCCCAAGCTTATCCCTTATCATAAATTCCTCGAAGAGTTGATCCAACATTTCGAGGAGATCACTTTCGAATATCTACCTAGAACTCAAAATCATTTTACCGATGCTTTGGCCACATTATCAGCCATGTTACAAGTACAAGATGGCCTTGAGATAGAGCCGTTAAGGATCGACATCCTTGATCAACCTGCATATTGCATGGTCATTGAAGAAGAACCCGATGAGGAACCTTGGTATCATGACATCAAAAATTACTTACCGAAAGGCGAATTCCCACAAGGCGATCAACCAGAAGATAAGAAATACATTAGCAAGATGGCTCCTAAATTCTTCCTCAGTAGATAGATCTTATATAAAAGATCCTTTGACGCAGTCCTACTAAGGTGCATAAACGCCAAAGAAGCAAATCTCATTATGAAAGAGATCCATGAAGGAGAATGTGGGCCGCATATGAATGGTCACCTCCTCGCCTAGAAGATTATGAGACTCGAATATTATTGGATGGCTATCGAGTCGGATTGCAATCAACATGTGAGATCCTGTCATCAGTGCCAAATATACGGCGACAAGATAAATGCGCCGCCAATCGAACTACATCAAATGTCAGAACCCCGGCCATTTTCTATGTGGAGAATTGATATGATTGGCCCTATCAACCCAAAGGCCTCCAATGGACATCGTTTTATTCTGGTGGCTATTGACTACTTCACCAAATGGATTGAAGCCAGCTCATATGCCAATGTCACTGCAAATAGCGTGGCTAAATTCATCAAGCGGGATATCATCTCAAGATACGAAGTTCCAAGAGCCATCATTACGGATAATGGCTCCAATCTGAACAACAAGGTAGTCGATCACTTATTAGAACAATTTAAGATACGACACCTTAATTCTTCACCTTACCGCCCACAAATGAATGGAGTTGTGGAAGCGGCGAACTAGAACATCAAGAAGATATTGGCCAAAACTGCTGAGAAATACCGAGGCTGGCACGAAAGGCTGCCATATGCTCTTATGGCTTATCGAACTTCGATTCGTACCTCAACTAGGGCAACTCCTTACTCTTTGGTATACGGTATGGAAGCAATCCTACCAGTAGAGGTGGAAATCCCTTCCTTAAGGATCCTGTCTCGGGTAGAACTCACAGAGGATGAGTGGAACCAGCAGAGACATGAACAGTTGAATTTGATTGATGAAAAACGATTGAAGGCTATCTGCCATGGTCCAAGCTACCGGAAGAAAGTAGCCGGGGCTTTTAACAAGAAGGTCAAACCCGGAAATTTTGAAGCGGGGATGCTGGTTGTGAAAAAAATGCTCCCAAATGCTCAACACCCGGGAGGCAAATTCATGCCAAATTATGAAGGCCCCTACGTGATTCGGAAGGTTTTATCCGGGGGAGCTCTTATTCTTGTAAACATGGATGGAGAAGAATTGACAAGTCCAGTAAATGCAGACGCCGTGAAGAGATATTATCCTTGAAATAAAATCAAGCTTCAAAGCGATTGATGAGCAGATCCGAGTCACATAAATTTTGCATTCGCATGACATTTGCATACATGCATTTGTATACGTTTGTATTTTGCGGGTGAACCAGGAGTCATGAAGAATCTTGCAGAGCAATGGATCAAACAAGGAAGTCACTTTTGGGATTTTAAATTTTGAACATCTTTAACTGATTGTTTCCTTTTGTTTATGTAGGAAACAGGAATCAACATCCGAAGGAAAATAGGAGGAAGTCGCTTCGGGATTTTAAAATTTTGAACATCTTTAACTAATCGATTCCTTTTGTTTATGCAGGAAACAGGAATCAACATCCGAAGAAGACAGGAGGAAGTCGCTTCGGGATTTGGAATTTTGAACATCTTTGAACCGATTGTTTCCTTTATTTTTACGGGAGGCAGAAGCCAACATTTGAAGAAGACAGGTTTGAGGTTCTCCTCTTTTATGAAGTATGTTCATACACTGTCGTGTTTGAAATTGAAAAAACTTGGATTTGTAAAACCATAAGGCCCTTTCAAAGAAACATTCCTTTCAAGTTTCAGAAACATCTTTTGAATACACCTTTTGATGAAAACTTTTTGCAAACGATGAATTTTGATGAAAACGCCCTGAGTTTCTATAAAAGGGCATGTTTTGAAAGCTTTTCAAGAGAATGATCCTTCATATGAAAAGAGGCAAGCCTTGTCCTTAAACACGTCCCCGATACACTTGAGTGATGAGTGAGAGTGATAGAGCGAAAGAGCTTAATCTTGGGACGTAGGGATCATTCGCGGTGATTACATGGATTGAAATGATGAAAGGTATTTTCATTTCAAAATTATCCATACACATTTATACCCCTTGACAACCACTCTGAGCCAAAAGGGAGAAATTTTCTGAATATAACCCTGTCAAGAACCACTCCACACTAGGGCATATTTGGAGGTTCATTGGATGATTCCTTGGAGAAAAGATCGGGGTAAGACTTTATTGTGCTAACCTGCATCAATCTTTTTGTGATAGCTTCAGGTGATTTCTGGCGGAGACTTGAAACACCTCAAAGTGAAGAAAAGCACTTCAATTCTATATCCCCAAACACTTTACCCTTTGATAAGCTATTTTGAGCCTTCGTAATATTCATTTCTAAACCCTTGTTGGTGATCACCTCCCTATATTGGGGCAAAGCAAAGGAATTACTAGCAATAAGTCAAAAATACATGATTGGAATAATTTTCGATCCTGGTTTCCAAGAGAGCCGATCAATGTAAAATGGTAAGAAGCAAAAGGGCTAGAAAAAGCAAAGTGCTTGGTAAAAGCAAGGCCAAAGCCCATGAAAAGTATCCCGAAAAAGGAGCAAAAATTTGAAGAAAAATTATCAAGATGAAAGGACGAAAATCCTCAAAACAAGCTGAAGAAAGGCGATAATGAAAATTTTGCAAAAGCAAATGAATGCTAGTAAAAATGTCAAGGTGATCACCTAAATTCACCCCTTTTCTGAAAATATGACCTTTCTTAAAAAAACCCACCTTAAACCAAGATACAACCTGTCACCAAAACTTTTCTGATCTAAGAGGTGTCTTAGGTTGATGCAAGAAATCACACGGGAAGCTACCGCTTAAAGAGGTAAGTACAATCCTGTCTTATCATGACTTCGGGGTTCTTGACTTGTAAACCCAAAGAAGCTATTTTTAATCAATGTTCATTTCTAAGCCTCAAAATGAATATCCTTTGATAAACCTTTGACCTGGCCTGAATTACGGTCCCTTTTAAAATGCCTTCTCCGATTAGTCGGATTGTATGCATCTCGAATGATCCCAAAACCTCAAGGTTAGGTTTCCTGTGAGCGGATTCGAATTTCAAGAAAAACCTTTCCCAAATGGTGAGAAGCCCTCTTGGATGAAGGAAAATCCTTTTGAAAAACTTTTAAAACAACCTTTTTGTAGAATACCCAGGATGTGTCATTCAAAATCCATCCCCAGTGGAGGTCCGAACTTGTGATTGGACGCATTTCCTTCACAAATACACTTTGGAAAATTTGCTTGAAATTCTTAAGTTTCTCCCTAGAACTTAGAATTGTCATTCTAATGATGTTTGATTGAACTTTCTGCAGGTTCCTTGGTGACCCCAAATCCTCGGAAAAGTTACATTTTAAAGATCCGACTAATTTTGATTCTCTGCGGGTCTTCTGGCATACCCAGGTCCTCGGAACCTCCTTTTAAAATTTGAAAATCGAGTTTGAGCTTCTATAGGTATACTAGTGAACCTAGGTCCTCGGATGGCACCCTCTCCTTTGAAATTTGAAAATCGGGTTTGAGCTTACGTAGGTACACTAGTGAACCTAGGTCCTCAGATGGCACCTCTCCTTTGAAATTTGAAAACCGGGTTTGAGCTTCTGTAGGTACACTAATAAACCTAGGTCCTCGGATGGCACCCTCTCCTTTGAAATTTGAAATCCGGGTTTGAGCTTCTGTAGGTACACTAGTAAACCTAGGTCCTCGGTTGGCACCCTCTCCTTTGAAATTTGAAATCCGGGTTTGAGTTTTTGTAGGTACACTAGTAAACTTAGGTCCTCAGATGGCACCCTCTCCTTTGAAATTTGAAAATAGGGTTTGAGCTTCTGTAGGTACACTAGTAAACCTAGGTCCTCGGATGGCACCCTCTCCTTTGAAATTCGAAAATAGGGTTTGAGCTTACGTAGGTACACTAGTAAACCTAGGTCCTCGGATGGCACCCTCTCCTTTGAAATTTGAAAATCGGGTTTGAGCTTCTGTAGATACACTAGTAAACCTAAGTCCTCGGATGGCACCCTCCTCTTTTAACGGGTGAATCCCCGGTGGATAGCCAACCCATTTTAAATGGTGAGTCCCTTCCTAGAGGATAGCCAATCTCATTTTAATAGGTGAAACCCCTTTGTTACAAGGGTGAACCTCTCTTTCGGATCGTGAGTCCCTTCCTAGAGGATAACCGATCTGCATTTTAACTAGTGAGT